>NC_143559.1:48140000-48755000 GCF_054136105.1 Typopeltis vanoorti
GTTTCAGAATTCGTTGTCGGATCAACTGCAAGAATTTTTTTATTGGGAGGAACTGATACTACAATTACATCAATTTGTTGGCTCATTATGCTACTGTGTGCCTATCCTGTTGTTCAAAATCGAATAGCCGAAGAAATACGAAACGTCATAGGCACGAACAGGACAGTTACTCTCGAAGATCGCAAAAACCTTCCATACATACAAGCATTCATAATGGAAGCACAAAGATTCATAACTATAGGGCCAGTGAGCGTTTTCAAATAGTAAGCTTACTTTTCAATATAACAGAAATTGTGTGCAGATGGTAGTATGTAACTAAATATTTTCATTATATTTATGTAAATAATTGATAGAAAACAGTATACGTCAGGAAGGAACGCTGTCTAATAACATTGATAATTTGGTGCAGCTATCTATTTTAAAATGAAAATTTGTAACATGGTAGTAATATCGCAATGCTTTACTTTATTCCAGCACTTTCAGTGATATCAGGGTTGGTGGATATGACATTCGAAAAAATTCCTTTGTAATAATTAATACTTGGCAAATACATCGCAGTCCAAAATATTGGGATAGACCTGATGAATTCCTACCGGAGCGATTTCTCACTAAGGACGGCAAAGCAGTAATCATTCCACCATATTACATGGCATTTGGTCAAGGTATGTGTTACATTGCAGTACTTCGTTTTTTTGTTTTGTTTTGTTTTTAGTAGTAGATAGATAACCTTATATAGACGTACAGTACTACGACTCTGATGTACGTCTCTCCCTTAGCACACTCTGAGTTCTGATGTTCTCAATGCATGCAAGTTTAATTTAAATGAATGTAATTTCAGCGTTTCCAGTTCTCTTGGGTTGGAAATGACATTACACAAGGGTAATTGTGGGTAGAAGTGGGGGGGGGGGGTTGATATGCATGTACACGAAGGCAAGCAGCCTTCGTGTACATGCATTCCCTCCAATGCCAAACCCTCTTTGCAAGGTAAGGAGAGTTTGGCATTGGTAAGCTTAGCTTTGTCAAACAATATAGGGGTAGGTGAGACCTGGTTGACTCTAAACGATACGAATACAGTGATAGAATGTACACGGTATTATATTTTCAGGGAGGAAGGGACTATAAAGAATAGAACATGAGGTGGAGTATTGCTGATGATAGCTGCAGAATTACAACCAAGAAAATTAGAAGTTAAAGGGGATTTTACATGTGAAGGAGATGATTCATTTGAGGCTGCCTCGTGTGACATAGAGGCAAATAATACAAAATACGTTGTTAGGTGCTGTTATAGATCAGGCAGGTCCACAGGAAAATGTAGATGCCAGGTGTCGGTAAGTCAGGACAATGAATGTAGGCCAAACAATTATTATGGGAGACTTTAATTATGGGAACATCAATAGGAAAGGGGACATAGCAAGATGGAAGTGGGATTTATACAGTTGATAAGTGAAAAGTACATGAAACCATATATTATACAGGGGACAGGGAATTTGAGTGTTGGACCTGATAATATCAAAACCAAGGTAGACGCTCTGCCTCGAATTGGGGAGGGTGACCATGCGGTCCAGTTTTGGCAAGTTGCCAAGCATGTAAAGTTCTCTCCACATGTTTGGCAACTTGGGTGGTGATCATGAAAGACATCTTGAAACAGTCTTGAGAATATCTTGGGAAGCTGCAAGAACGATGTCAGTAGTTCTTGGCAAATGATCAGAGATTGCTTGAGAGTACCAGTATCAGACTGCATACCCAAGGTCAGGTGGATAAACCAAGTTGAAATTAAGTGGAGGGTCAGGGATATAAAGCAATAGCTGCAAAAAAGAAAATATTGTGGAGGAAATATAAAGAAAAAGTGATCATCACATACTCATGAGCAATACAAAGTTCAAGCAAGAAGAGTGATTAGTATGGTAAGAAATGCTAAATCAGACAATGCGAGAGAATTAGACAAAGGGTCAAAGTAAACCCAAAAGAGTTTTTCGTTATGTTGCAAATAAGAGGAAAAGTTACTATGGTTGGATAACTAAACAATGTTCATGGTAAAAGGGTTACTGAAGAAATAGTTGAGTTCCTGAGTGATCATTTTTCAAAGGTGTATCACCCAGGTGGTGATTTTACAGTTGGTGATGTTACAGATATTAGACATGCATATCAACATTTAGGTAGATGAACAGGAGATGTTTAGCATATTAAAAGAATATGAATGTGAACACAGCAGTGAGAACTGGATGGCATATCAGCAAGCGTACTACGTGAGGGTGCAAGAGAATAAAATTGTTCAATCTAAGTGTCAGCTCCTGCAAGGTTCCAAGAGAGTGGAAGACCTATTAATATATCGAGATTGGTTGTTAAAGTATTGAAAAAGTTGGTGAAAGATAAAATACAACAGTGAGTGGATATGGATACGATACTATATAGTAAGCAGTATGGCTTTGTAAGGAGTAGGTCCTGTCTTAGTAACTTATTTACATTTTATAATAAAATACGACAGCATTAGATAAAGGTAATGGCTACACTATGATACTGCTCGATTTTGCCAAGGAATTTGATACTACATTGAAAACTACTACAAAAGCAGAAACAAATGGAAATGGATATGAGGCAAGTAGCATGAATAGAGATTTGGTTAATGGACAGGCACCAGAGAGTAGTATAGGGTGGATCGAAATCTAGGAGAATGATGTTGAGTAGTGGAGTACCTCAGGGTTCGGTGGACCACTACTCTTTAATGTTATACCAATGACATAGGAAAAGATTTAAGAGGGAATATTCAGTTGTTTGCCGATGCAAAACTGGGGAGAGAGCAATAGCTGATAATGGTGATGTAGATATCCTGCAGGATGATTTAAATAAATTTGCATTGGGGACAAAGGATAATGATTGTCAATTTAATGTTGCAAATTGTAATTTTATGCACTTCGGGTTGCAAAGATTACATATGGTTTATCATGATGATGGTATTGGACTGCGGGAAATTGACAAGGCTAGGAAATTGATGACAATCGTGATCAAATAGTTGAAGTTGAGTGGGCATATTGTAAAAGCTTAAAATAGCTTAAGGATTACTTGGATGTTGAAAAATGTTAACAAGTAAAGATAAGTTATTATTCGTTTACGATTCGCCCATATCTTGACTATTGCGCACAGATTTGGCCACCTGGGGTTTTTGGGGACCAGGAGGTAATCGAAAAGATTCAGAGACAAGTGACCTAGACGGTGACAGGTCTGTGGAATATTCTCTACGAGGATAGGTTGAAGGTTTGTAATCAAATTACAAAGTTTGGGGTTTCATAAAATTGATGCAAGCGAAATGTTTCAATTTATGACAAATAACCAGAGAAGTTGTGGAAATTGTGGAAGTGTGTGGTTAGTACGGGGGGGGAGACCAGATTTTTTGTGTGGAAAGTGATGAGTAAGTGGAATTGATTGCCAGAATTGGTTGTGAGTTCTCTGATGGTGAATGAATTCAAGGAAAACTATGATAGGATTTGTGTGTGCAGTGGTTGATTTGGGTCTCCAGCGATGAGTCTCTAGACTCCATGTAGATGCTGTAAAATAATAATAATAATAATAATAATAATAATAATAATAACATTCGGAAATGAGACTCTAAACATGGGTTTCTCGCGGTAGGACCGCAATATGCAAGCCGAATAAAACATTTGCAGCGTCGTCTTCAGTGGTGTAAAGAGCGTGTACAGTGAGATGTGAAAGTTTGGAAAACCTGTGTTATGGAGAGACAATCACGTTACATCCTCTACTGAGTAGATGGACAATATGGGTGTGGCGGATTCCCGTTAAACATCTCTTAACAGAGTGCGTAATCCCAACTATGAAATTCGGAGGTGTCAATTCTGATGGTATTCTCCTGATTTCCTGGATTAGCTTGGCGCCTCTCTGGTGCTATGAACAACGAACTTCGAGAAGTATCAGAACACTCTGGACAATGCAATGGTTTCTGCTTTGTGGCTTTTCTACGAAAATGACCATTGTCTCCTTCAGCAAGACAATGCACCCTGTCATAAGGCTGCTGTAACTGCGTGGTTACAGCAGCCTTATGACAGGGGGTATATATATATATATATATATATATATATATATATATATATATATATATATATATATATTTATTTATTTATTTATTTATTTATTTATTTATTTAAAAAAGGTTATGTCCAGAAAGCGAATGTCAAAACCTTGATGTTTAGAAGATCTACAATTTCACCTTGTTTATTGTATTATTTTTATTTTTAAGGTAAACGTAAGTGTCCGGGAGAAATATTTGCCAAGGCAATAATATTTTTCTTCGTGGTATCAGTAGTACAGAAGTTTGAAATAAGAATGCCTGAAAATAAGTTGCCAAGTTTTGATGCCGAATTTGATCTCACTTATAAGCCAAAGCCCTTCAAAGCGTGTTTCCATCCCAGGATTTAGAAAATGTTGTACAGAAATAAAGTTCGGTGTGAAGAAATGGTAGTTATGGAACTTGTGTACACTATTGATTAGTTAATTAAAGTTTTTTGTTTCAATTTGTGTTGGGTATTGGATATTTTTTTTTTCAAAAACCTATTTATCCAATCTTATTTAGGTGTGTGTTTGTTTTCATTAGACTCGTTTAAATTCGTTTAGCACTTCAAAACAGCTTTAAATGTATATAGGAGTTTTGATTTACATTGTATTTTCAACTTACATGAAAGTCGATTATTAATAATTATTACTAACTTGCCTATCACTATGCAAGATAGCAAGAAGGGAATACGTTATCGCCAAGATTTCATCAATGGTTTATGGTTTGACTAAGACATTTTCAGGTATAAGTATAAAGATGAATTCCACTTACTCTTAGTAAGCGCAATATCGAGAACACGCTGCAAATATAAGCTTATCTACTACAGACTCCTAGTAAATGTTTCTGCTAAACGAAGAAAACGCGATCAAATTTAAGTTTTAATGTTAATTTTTAGTTTTAATAATTTTATTAATACCCTTCAAAAGTGAAGGGCTGTTCTAAAAACCAGTATATTTCTACAGAATGTATCCTTCGTCAATAACTTTTACGAATATTTCCTTAGGAAAACTGCCAGAGGCTTCTAATAAGCAACAATAGTCTTCAGTCAGTCACATAATGCTTGACTGAAATATATATATCGAGTTCTTATTCAAGTTAGCATTGAATAATACCCTTGTGATGATTGTGATTAACTCTGAAAATGCCTCTTACTTGTAGACGAAATATTGGTGATAAAATATTTGCATTTTCTTTAGTGTGTTAATGAGCTATTGACGTTCATAGTATTTTAATCCTAAAACGCAACAAATGTAACCTGTAATCATAAAAGAAGAGCTGTATAGCCTATAGATTCTTCAAAGCATTCTGTTATTTTACATTTGTTCCCAGTATAAGTATTGAACGCATTGCTTAAGTAGGGAAGGAGATTGGAGTTATTATTTACAGCTTCGTTTACATATGCTTTAAAGGATATTAAAGGATATCTTAATATCCTTTAATTGTTCATAAATTACTTATATCTGGGAAGTAATTGGATAATCTGATAATTCATCTCTATAAAGCACTGACCTTTTTGCAATCCCTTTGTTTAGTTCCTAATCAATACGGTATTTCTCAGAAACCGATTAACATAACCAGTTAATATATACTAAACGTGAATTATTCAGAAATATTGCAAAAAAGAAAGAAAAATAAAATAAAATGCACTCAAGAAGTAATAATGCAGACTTTAATCACAATTTCTAATCACCGTTTATTAAAATAAAGTAAAATAAAAAAATAAAGTGTAAAACAGACTATATTTGTTAGTAAATTCTTACGATATTTACTCGTAGAAACACGACACACATATACTAATATACAAGAGCTATAGGAACTTCGATTAAACAAAATCATACTGATAGAGCAACATCGTATGCAATCGACTTCTTATGCATTTGCCGAAAGGATATAAATGCTTGTGTCTGTCCTTGCATAATTACTGAAGAACAAAAAACTTTGAAGCATTTTTATAATCTAAAAATTCTGCTTTTATGATTTTTATATTACTTCTGTCAGCGCCATATATTATATTCTTCTTTTGTTTTTTGTGGTTCTTTTATCTCCTTACAAATATTCATGATAGCTTTTTCCACTTTATGGAAGAGAGGAGCGGACAACACACTCATCATCTCTTTTGAAAGTAAATGCTTCAAGAAAGGGCAAAGAACTAGATTTTCTCTAGAAATGTCTTTGTTGGAGGTGAATAAATGTAGTGTGAATGAATTCAGTGGTAAGTAAACGGTGTTATATTTAGCTTCCCTTTAAGTGAGTTTTTCAAGGCAATATTATTATTATTATTATTATTATTATTATTATTATTATTATTATTATTATTATTATTATTATTTTATGTTATCTATTTTGTTTATTTTTAACTGCTCTTTATCACCTTACTCACCAAGGAGTGTCTTTAACTCGTTTCTTAAAACTTTATTTAAGGATTAACGATATACAAAACAAAATAAAATAAAATAAATAAATTTATTTATTTTGAAAAAAGATATCATTTGTTTAACCAGAACGTAGACAATTCTAAACATACTTGAGACTGGAAGAAAAAGAAACTAAGGAATCTAATGAACAAATAGAAAAGAAAAACAGATATTAGGTACTGAGATATACGTAAACGAAGCTCTTGAATAATGGGCGAAAAGCAAGTAAGATTGATTTCTTACCTGGTCAGGTAAGTTCCCATGGTAATTTATATTATGCTTGATTTTCCTGACTACAGTAAGGACAAATAATTCCGTACTTCGATCAATTTCAGGAGTATCCTCAAGCATGGACTGTTGTTACTGTGACTGATGCTGCCCTCTCTCGGATATTAAAAGAACTACTCTGCAGATGAGACTTCTTTGTCGATATAGCACTTATGTGAATACAGTATTCCCATTCAAGTGCCATCTCTTATCTAGGAGGATGACACCCATGATGTGACACATACGGGTGTTACGACATGTGGTTAAAATTCTGTCTCTTCCACATATTGTCACAGGTATTAATGGCTGTAAATACGTGTATGTTCATGGGACCGGTTGGCCTGTTCTGGTGGACAAAAAACCCGAGTTTCCGGATAAAAAAAATCCCCACCCCTATAAGACTAGTTAACTCACCTTTAGTCGAAAGTGACCAGATAAAGTTTCCTCACGTCATAGACGGTAATCAAACTCAGGCCTTTCTGAACAAAGGGCTTCGTCTATACCCGTTGAACTGCGGAGCTCTCTTTTACAAATTAACTCAGTAAATTAGGAGAATGTGAAATAATGCTGGAAAAATTCATTACAAGGATGGTTGTTATTATTATTTTTTATGAATATGAATATTACCAATTCATAAACAAACAATGAATGAAATTAAATGAAACATAAGCAATGAATGGTCCATGAAAATGTTAGAGAGTAGGAACCCTCGATCTGTCTTTAATCTGTTTGTAGTTTTCTCCTTGCCATATAGAATAGCTTGAGTTCATGGCAAAACTGAATAAGGCTGCTATGTCAGAGGATGCGATATCAAAATTGGCTATGATGTATCTTTAATGATCAGGTCAAACAAGCAAGATTTGTATTGGGATATAACAAGAAAGAATTCTTAGGCTAAGCGTTTCGGGTTCCTTTCAGGAGCACAGGGTCTAATAATGTTTTCGAGTGAAAGCTTTGTGATTGTTGGAGTTAATTAAGTGGTAAATATAGCAATCTATAAGTAACATCGATATATTTTGATCTTACTCAAAACAATTAAGTGTTATCGCAGCTGTTATCTGCTTTGGTAACGAGGATATTCTTGAAGACTTTAGTGCTGGAATTTCCGCATGCGATAAATTACTTTTCGAAGGCTTTCGTGATTTTAGAATGTTCTGTCTAGCAGAAAAAGAAATATATATATATATCTTCTTCTTCTTCTTCTCACTTCCATCATCTATGTTGATGATGATGAGGCCGAATGAACTCGTTCCACTTCTCTCTGTCCCGGGAGAGTCCGAACAATTCTGTCCAGTTTGGTGTCGCTTGTTGTGATTTGGTTTTCAGGTCCTCTTTTATTTTGTCTATCCATCTAATTTTGGGCCGTCCTTCGGATCTCTCCTTTACCATCCATCGTTTTATTCAGGGCTTTTGATTGTAGTCTTTCTGTTCCCATTCTGGTCACGTGGCCAAACCATCGCAGTCTTCTTTCTTTGATTTGGTCTATTATTGTTAATTCTTGTTTTAGTCGTTCCCTTATGTCTTCGTTTCTTAGTCGATCCATCAGATATACTCCAAGTAATCTTCTTAGCCAACCCATTTCAGGAACTAATAATTTTTTCTCTTCAGCTTTTTTGGAGATTCCAGCATTCACTTCCATAGAGGGGTATTGGGAGGACCATTGTTCATAGATTCTTACTTCTGTTACTTGTTTGATGTCTCTCGACTTCCATATTTTATTAAGTCGTCCAAAAGTTTGGGATGCTTGACTGATTCGTCTGTTTATACCTTTTATAATTTTACCATTGTACTCAATAGCTCCTCCAAGGTAGATGAAGTTTTCTACCTGCTCTAGATTCTTACTATCAATTTCAATTTTCAGATGTACTTCTTTTTCCTATTTGCATAATTTTTGTTTTGTCTATATTTATGTTTAATCCAGATTTTGTGCACTCCTCCTTTATTTTATCAGAAATTCGCTGTAGATTTTCTTCTGTGCTTGCAAGTAATGCAATGTCGTCTGCAAATTTTAAATTTGTCACATTTTTTCCATATATTTTCATTCCGAAGTTTTCATTGTTTAAGGCCTTATTGGTTGCTTCTTCCAGTGTAAGATTGAACAGGTCTGGTGACAGATTGCATCCCTGTCTTATTCCGCTCTCTGTGTGGAACCAGTTGGTTAAAGTGTCTTCCATTCGTACTGAACTTTCATATTTCTCATACAGATTCCTTATTATTCTTGTGGTTTTGTTGGGAATTCCAAATTCTTCCATAGTTTTCCATAGTTCTCTTCTACGGATTGAATCAAATGCCTGACTATATTTAATATTTAATAATATAATAATATTTAATTACTAAATATTTATTAAATTTCACCTTAAATAAATAATGATATATATTTCGAAAAATTTTACAAGCTTTAATTTTATTTCTTAGCTTTTTGTTTAACCGCTACTGCTGGCACAAAATTAGTCAACTATATATAAATTACTAAATAAATTTATTATTCTATTTAATTTTCTATTATGAGCAATATTTTTATGAAATTTATATAGAGAATTTGGTTGTATACTCTAGTGTCTTTTCTATTAGCTGTCTTAAGGTGGATAGTTGATCAATTGTGCTTCGCCCTGGTCTGATACGGGCTTGTTCTTTTCCTAGTGCCAGTTCCATATATGGCTTAATTTGTTTTTTGAGTACTTTCGTAAAAACCTTACTTGGAATAATGAGGAGGCTAATGCCTCTGTCATTATTGCATTCTGTTTTATCTCCTTTTTTGTCTATATGAGTTGTGACTGATTGGTCCAATCGGTAGACACTTGTTTCGTTTTTGTAGATCCTTTTAAATGATGTTTTTAATGGTTCCAAAAGTTGTTCCTTTCCTGCGTTTAAGAATTCTGCATGTATTTGATCAATGCCAGCAGGTGCTTTCCTAGTTTTGAGTTTTTCTATGCTGAATCACCCTGTATATTTTTTCTGTATATAAACTTTTAGGGCCAAACTTTAAGGTTTTAATAAAACACACTAAACAAGCACTTTTCGTTATACAATACATGGTCCGAACTCAAGCGGTAAAGTGCTAGAGGGCGCTTTCCAGTGAGCTGGTTTTTGCAGTCATCGTTATTTCTACCGTGGAGTGCAAAAAGGATGTATTCTTTCACAAATCAGGAGAAGGCTGGTATGAATTTCATTTACGGAGCTGCGGACAGGAATGCGAGGGAAACCCAAAGACTGTACCGAGAGCGCTTTTCGACCAAACGCGTGCCTGATCGTAAAACTTTTCAGCGATTGCACCGGTATCTGTACGAAATGGGCTCCTTTGTCAGCAGCATGCAGGATACAGGGCGTGCAAGGAGTGTGAGGACGCCACCTGTTACAGAGGAAATTCTACGTAGGGTTGCAGATCGTTCAGAAAGTAGCACGCGAGAAATTCCTTATGCCGTACGTGTGTCCCATTCGACGGTGTGGTGAGTTCTATGAGACGAACAATTACACCCCTACCATGCACAGAAGGTGCAAGCCTTGACACCTGCAGATTACCAGCTCGTGGATTTTGCACAGTGGTTCCGGCAGCCGGCTGCATTGCAGCCGGACTTTAATGCACATGTCTTATTCACTGAAGATACGGTTACAGGAAAATTCATAGAAAAGCGAATTCATCGAAAGACAATTCATCGAAAATGCAATTCATCGAAAAAAACAATTCACCGAAAGTTTTAAATTTTCGATAATGTTATGGTAAAAGTAATCCATTTAGAACGAAAACTGAATGTTGGTACAGCTTCTTGTACCAACAACCACTTGTAGTAAGTCATTTAAGTCAGAGAGTTTTTGTAATCCAGTACATAATTTGGACACATTATTTCATTGTCTCCCCGAATATAGTTGAACTGAAAACTGGAATGGTTCGGCATTTTCTTGTAAAAGTTTCAAATAGTGAATCTGAGTAAAATTCATCCCATAATAATTGCTGAATTGAAGTCGCTTATTACTACTAGCAACAATAATAATAATGAAGCCCTCATAGTTCAGTCGGTAAAAACGAAGCCGTTTAGTTAGAAAGACCTGGGTAGTTGGTCCCATTTACTCATAATTTTTATCAGTCCTGTTCTGTTAAAGGTAAGTTAGCAGGGATAATATAGATACGGCTGGGCTTTTCTTCCGGAAACTGGCAAGTCAGTCTCATGAACAGACATAAAACAGTTATCGGACAAGAAAGACTATAAGAACCATCTTGTTCTGTAATTTTTCCCTATGAAAGTAGCATTGGAATATCCTTATTCAAGGTTCAGGTTTTGTTCTAAATGAATCAATTTTCTCATAACATTTTCGAAAATTTTAAATTTTCGGTGAACTGTTTTTTCTATGAATTGCATTTGCGACGAATTGTCGTTCGATGAATTGTTCATTCGATGAATTGCCTTTTCGATGAATTGTCTTTCGATGAATTCTCTTTTCGATGAACTCTACCGATACCGAAAAATACACCTTTACACATGAGGGCATTTTTATACCCACAATTATCATGTGTGGGCAAGAAGAAATCCGCATGCCACACGTCTACATTCTTATCAGTGGCGTTTCTCCATAAATGATTGGGCTGGAATCCTACATGACCATTTGATTGACCCATACCTTCTGCCAGCATGACTGACTGGGAGAACGTGCCTCGTATTTTTACAAGAGGTCTTGCCAGAATTACTGAACCCTGTTCCAGCAAACATTCAAACATGTATGTGATTCCAATACGACGGAGCGCCAGCCCATTTCAACGTGGACGTGCGGAACGCCTTGGATGCAACATTTCCAGGACGATGGATTGGTCAGGCTGGTCCCATCTTCTGGCCGTCATGATCGCCCGATCTCTCCTGTATGGACTTTTTCCTATGAGACCATATGAAAGGTTTGATCTACGATAGCCCCATCGATTCCAACGAGGACCTTTTTGCCCGGATTACTATTGCCGTTGTCGCTGTACAAGAAATGCCTGGTGTTGTCACCAACGTATGCCAATCACTACGTTCGAAGGTGTGAAGCCTGCATTAATGTTGGCGATCGCTCTTTTGAGTAGTTCCTGTAATTTGTTCAATACAATTCTTTAATTTATGTTCTCTAATTTCTGCAATTGTTTCAAATCTCCTCCTGTCATTCTTGTATTTCTTCATTTCCTGACACAGTAGTTGCTAACCCCTAGCGCTTTACCGCTTCGGTTCGGACCATGCATTGCATGAAGAAAAGTGCTTGTTTAGGTGTGTTCTATCATATGTGTGTGTGTGTGTGTGTGTGTGTGTGTGTGTGTGTGTGTGTGTGTGTGTGTGTGTGTGTGTGTGTGTGTGTGTGTGTGTGTGTGTGTGTGTGTGTGTGTGTGTGTGTGTGTGTGTGTGTGTGTGTGTGTGTGTGTGTGTGTGTGGAAAGTATTTTACCTTGGGTATAGTAAATGTTAAAGATTCCAAACTATTTTTAACCTGGTTTTACTCCATTTCCCACGTAAGCAAACAGACAAACAAGTCATGTATGCGCCTGCAAGTGTTGCAAGTCTAGCTGACCCTGCACTTAGTGGAAGACCAAGGCAACTCATGGTAAAAGTAGATTAAGCTCTGATCACTAATCTTAACATTTACCCATAATGAAAGGCACATCTCCTGGAGGAGATGTATGATGCTTTGTATTAAAGGAAAGGGGCCACTACCCAGACCGGTTTCGACCTTTATTGAGGTCTCATCAGTCGGAGACAAACTAGAAATACCAAGATTTTAGTAATACAGAGCTTATAAGTGTTTTACCAGAACAAGTTACCATAAGGTGTTTTAACCTTATTAAATAATAATCTCAGGAGGAGATATAAATGTAGAAAAACTAGCTTGGTGTCTTTAACATTTACTATACCCAAGGTAAAATACTTTCTACATTTATATCTCCTCCTGAGATTTTTATTTAATAAGGTTAAAACACCTTATGGTAACTTGTTCTGGTAAAATACTTATAAGCTCTGTATTACAAAAATATTGATATTTCTAGCCTGGCTCCCACTGATGTGACCTCAATAAAGGTCGAAACCGGTCTGGGTAGTGGCCCCTCTCCTTTAATACAAAGCATCATGCATCCCCTCCAAGAGATGTGCTTTGCATTATGGGTAAATGCTAAGATTAGTGATCAGAGCTTATTCTACTTTTACCATGAGTTGCCTTGGTCTTGCACTACGTGCAGGGTCAGCTAGACTTGCGACACTTGCAGGCGCAAATTTGACTGGTTTTTCTGTTTGCTTACTTGGGAAATGGAGTAAAACCAGGTTTAAAATAGCTTGGTATCTTTAACATATATATATATATATATATATATATATATATATATATATGGGCAAGTAAGAGTTTTGCTCTTTATTGGCTAGTTATTCAATTTTTGTATATGGCAACCCTTGATTATTTTAAATTCGTTTTGGTGCTCAAGTATTGAAGACCTTTTGAAAGAATCAACCAAACCCCAACATACACCGCGTTGCACAGTTCGTGCTATAATGCTTAATTTGTTCAGATTGGTGAATGTGATGCTTTGGAAGATTTTAGAAATAATCGCTACAATTTACAATATATTTGTTCCTGTATAAAAGGGAGGTTCCACCAATTGGTTGTTATTTCCAAGTTTAAATCTCCAAAAACTTTCGGTATCTCCGAAGGTAGATTACGAAAAACTTTGGTAAACTTAAACTTAGGCTTGATTTGAACAAATAGAGAACTTTTGGTAATTTAAAGTCAAAGTTAAATGCGCCGAACTTTTCCTTATCTACCTTTGGAGATGTCGAAAGTTTTCGGAAACTTAAACACTTGGAAAAAAATTACTAATGGGGGAAGGACTCCCTTTTGTACAGTAACAAATACAAACTGGATATATATTTTCTAGAATCTGCCATAGTATCACATGATTCACCAAATCTGAACAACTTCGGCTGCACTACTCTACCTAAAATATGGGCGACTGTTATTCTGAGACCTTCAGCGAGTTTCTGTCATTGTTCCCATAGAGAGAGTGACAAGGAGTGTTGGATCCTGCCTTTCATATTCTGCGTCCGTTTGCCTTGTTACTAGTTTGCGTGAGTGAGCCATCACCAGCGGTCATAGTGATATTTCTTTGTGCTTTTGATTCCGCTACTATTCGAGATCTACAGCTGACCTTACAGATTGTATCACCCAGCACTGGACAGGCACCATGGAAAGGTTCGGAGAATCTTGTGTTCTCGCTCTTGACATTTCCAAAGCTTTCGGCCATTTGTGGCATCGAGTCCTACGAAACAAATTGCCATCCTTCGGTAACCCTGCTGCCTCTTTAATTAGGTAGCTAGCTTTTTCCCTGATCGTTCTCTGCGAATGGTAGATGGCTCCATTTCTTCGAGCTTTACCACCAATGCTGGAGTGCTGTCCTATCACCTACTCTCTTTCTCCAGTACACATATTTATAGTTTTGCAAACGATAATACTCTCCACTCATGCCGACAAACCATGCAGTACTCACATCACAGACCTAAATGATATTCTACAACCAGTGCCTTAAACGTTGATTTACATAACAACTTTCAATAGGGTGAGGACAATCTTGCCATGTACCAAAACACAATCTTGTCTTGTCTTTTCTCATTCAAAAGAGAACCTCACTCACCTAACCGTATCCTCAGTAACGCACAAATCACAAGACAAGATCAAGTCTCTTTGCATGGACTAAATTTCACCTCCAGCAACATATCACCTCACATTAATAGCCTGCTCAGAATCCTAGAAAGATGGAATTCTCTTTCGTTCAATACCTGTTTTACGCCCAATCAACTCTTCACTTATACAAATTCCAACTCCGTCCATGTTTAGAAAGTACTCATATGTTTGGGTGGTGCACTTAATACTTTCCTTGAAATCCTTAACGCAGCATCCAGAGGCGTGCAGTTAGACTCAACAATGCTCTCTTACAGACTTACTTCCGTCTCCATTTCACAAGCTCAGTGTTTTTCAGCACTGCGTCTATTCTACAAGTACTTCATGGTCACTGCTGTAGTGTATTGGCAATTATCATTCCTCCACTTTCTGTTACATCTGTTAATACAATAGCAGCAGCTATCCAGAATTTCTTTACTGTGCAACTGGAAACACACCGAATCTGATTCTATTCATCCTCTTTTATTCCGTCCGTCTCTGTACTCGGAAACAACCTTCCTCAAGAAGAATTCCCAAATAACTACAACCCGCATCTCTTCGAAAAGACAAAATCAATAGATTTCTTTCTCAGTTCTTGCCTGCACTCCACACACCGCACTAGTGCGCCTATAGGTCGCTCGTTTATGGGATTAGTATAAAAAAAAATTAACGAATTAGTCGTCAACATGCGAAATCACGTGCTTTCTTGTCTGTCGCTGTACTAGTAGTAGCTTGATTTTTCTTGTCGCTTTTCTGCATTATTTTTTATTATTAATTCGTATGATGGATCCAGTACAGTCAACAAGTTCTGTTGTTAAACGTTTCAGTAGTTCTTGCAAAAGAATATTGAATAATGTGCTGACATTCTGCGAAAAAGAATCGTTAAAAGGCAGTCTCCTTATTCCCCTTTCTCAAGTCATAAAACGTGCAAGTGCAATTGCCGGCGTATCGGGGTCGACTGTTAAAAGAATTCGTAAGGAATCAAAAGGCGAAGGTAAGCCAAAATTTAAATCTCCTAAAAAAAGCGCCAGAGAAAGAAAACCATCGAAACCGCAGCTTTGAATGATTTTGATGTAGACGTTATAAGAAGAACTATTCACGAATTTTACGTGGTCGAGAAAAGAGTGCCAACTGTTCCGAAATTGATTCCTGTGCTTAAAGAAAAAATTAATTTTCCTTGGAAAAGAGAAACTGTAAGGAAGATACTTCATGAAATCGGATTCGGATTTGGTTTTCAAACGTCCCATAATAAAAGGAAACTTATCATGGAGCGAAGTGACATTGTTTTATCTAGAACGCAGTATTTGAGAGCAATATGACGTTTCGAGGAGGAGAAAAGACCGATTGTGTATCTAGATGAAACTTGGATTGATAGTAATTTAACTTATGGAAAATGTTGGCAGTCGAAAGAAGAATGTGGATTCAGATGACTACGAAGACTAAAAGGATTTGATAATGGGTTTTTTTGCATGGGTTTGTTAAAAGAGTCAAAACAAGTCATAAATAATTAATCGGTTTAGGACATTAAAGTGTCTCAGTTTTCTCAACTGTAAGTTTAGAATATCTAAGATCATCTGAAAAAAATTTCTGTTTTTCTGTATAATTATTTTTATTTTATAAAAAACTTTCTTAAAAATAAATTTCGTTAAAGTTTTGTTTTATGCTATACCTTTTTTTTAATTTTGTTAATACACTTTAAAATCTACAATGTTCGTAAAAGAAAAGCTAAATTTTCCGACCTGTAATAATAAACAAACTCATCCCAGAAGACGGATTGATTACCCTATCATCAGAATGAATTCTCCTTTTTGTGACATGCGCAGAAGTGTCAAAGAGTCTCTAATCGGTGGGCGAACTTTTTTATAACAACTAAATGGAACGTATTCTGAATATCAGTTGCAATTTTTTCTCATGGACGCCCTGCCTGTTTTAGTGGGCTATTTCCATTTCTTAGTAGATTTCTTATTGATTTTCAATATGAAGATGTATTTTCGTAAGTTTGATGCATTATTCACTTTTATTTTTCATAATATCTTTACGTCTAAGAAGTAATTGTTCTATTGCAATGGCATCCTGCTCTTATGAAATTTTTTTTTAATGTTGATTTTCGAATAGACTAAAACAGTAGGAAAAAAAAAACTGTCATAAATTCAGAATTATTAACTAATAATTGTCTTGATATCAAAGAGGATAAAATTATTTAACATAATCAGAATTATTTTTAAACGATCAACTTATTGTTCTCCTCTTCCCCCAAGAACTTCTAAATAAATTTCGAAAAATTGGTATTATTCTATATTTAGGAATTTATACTTGACTACATTTATTTAGGTAAAGTGTAATCCCTAGGGGCTACACGTGACGAAATTTATCTGCTACCTAAAGACAATCATAAAAGTCTTTTTAGGCCTATGGCTTGAGCTGTCCCCAAAGACTTATTTTCATTGGAGAACTAATTAACAAATATCGTATTTACAAATATCGCAATGAAATAAAGCGAAAATGAAATTAAAATAAATAAAAATTGTCGTCAAAGATTTGATAGCATGCGTAAGAACATTAATCTAAAAATGTGTTTTAGATTAATATTCTTACGCATGTTCGTCAATTTTGTTTTATATTTACGATCCAATATAAAATCCAGTTCCCAGTTTCTCTAACTTCACTCGTTAACAACAACCTTCAACAGCAAGCATCGATCCCCGCAACACTATAAAAGTAACAATCATTCAAATTAACTCGACTTCAGTTATGTAACTCGTTTCAATGAGGAAAAACATCACCGAAATCTGCATTGATGAAGTAACATATAATGCTGACAATAAAAAACAAGAATTTATCCTTGACTAGTTATTCAAGGTTCTGAAAACAGATAGGCTGTTGTGAGTTGTGATAAGTAATGATAATTTTTCAGTTTGTCTTCTGCTGGACAACTTGAAAAATTTCTTCCAATTTTAATTTTTGTACATTTGACAGAAATTGAAATGCATTTATAGGACGTTTTTCTTCATATGTCCGTATGATTCTACCGTACGCAAGAAATTTATTTCGCAACTTCCGTTAACATACCTTAGTTAAATTTACTGTTGCCAGCACCTACTGGTCCAGTTGGATAATTAGCTGTGGCATTAATGAACTACACGTGTATAAATATGCACTTTAATATCGACACTCTGGACAGAAGGACTGTAATAAACTTAGAGTTTGAGAATATATACACAAGCATGTTCCTATCTTTCCACTGTTCGTACTTTAATTGCGTTATTTCAGTTGTGTGTACAAAACAATATGAAGTGATATTTTTGTGTATGCCAATATTTTTTCCCTATTATTAAAACATTATCATTGCAAAATCAGGCAACAAATTTCGTCTCAAGAGGAAACCTCTTTCCTTTGTAATTTATCTAATATAGAATTCTTTTAGGAATAATTTATGGTACGTGTATTTCATCCGGAGTTGTTAACTTTTTATGTCTTTGACCATTGTACAATTACTGCGACAAAAGCGAAATAAAATGATCCTTCTATGAAATAACAACCGACAAAGATTTGATAACATGCGTAAGAACATTAATCTAAAAATGTATTTTAGATCATAATTAGGAAAATGAAAAAAACAAATTCTTCCTTGAAAAATAGATACATCTTAAAATAATGCACGTTTGTTTTTATTGTTATTCCATATAAAGCAATTTATTGCTTATTAAGTATTTAATCGTATCAGTTATCGGTTTTAAACCTTGATATCGGTTTTAAGTATATTTATTGGATTTTAACCGAATTTTAAGCTGGTATTTAAGATTTTTTTCTTGGTTCAAGTTGCTTTTGTTTGGTTTTAAACGTGTTTATTGGTTTATATGCTTCATTCAGTAATTGTGGCAAACCGTAGCTGTTTCTAAGAATGAAAATTATAATGAGTATGTCGTAAAATAACAGGTAAGGGTTTATTTAGGTCGTAAAAGTGCACACTAATAATAGCGACTTGTTTTGCCATACCAGTAGATATTGTCCGACCACAGAAGGGAGAGATCTCATTGGAAGTTTGCCAAGAAGTGTCAATTCATGTTGGAGAGAAGAAAGAAATAAGGCGATGAACGAATTGTTCACCAACAAGCGAAATCACGTGCTTTATAGGTAAAATTTTCCAACTGTTATGTTATATAATCCAAATAGTTACCGCTTGAAAAACCACAATGATCATAAAAGAGAAGTTAATTTTCCGACGTGTAATAATAAACAACTCATCCCACAATTAGGATTGATTACCCTATTATAGGAATGGATTCTTCTTCTGTTGACATACGCAGAAGAGTCAAAGAGTGTCGTATCTATGGGCGTACTATACCTGTAAGAACCGTTATACAAAAGTAAAAAACAAATGACACATGCAAAGTGTTAGTGGGCACGGTGCAGTCACTTTTCAGTAAGAGTACGCGATATTTTGCAGAAAATTAAAATCTGACGTGCGGATAAATGTAAAAAGCGACTTCCAAATATCCTAAATCCTTGGTGCCTTGTGATTGGATAACCATCGTAGATTCTTTCCTTTTGCGGGCACTGAAGTTGTCCATTATGCTAATAGACATAGCGCTCACTTTCAATATTATGGTGACGTAGGAGGAGTAGAAAGCTAGGCCTCATCTATCTTCTCTGTTGTTATTCAAGTCTCCAACAAGTTCCTTTTGTCTTAATTCCAAACTTCTAGATGCCTGTCTTAGGTACCAAAGGCCACGAGGACATGGAATATTATAATCTCCGGGATGTTTGTATCATAGAAAGGTTTTTGTCTTTGGTGAACATAATAGAGTTCGTGTAGTCACAATGTGTTTGAAAGCAACTCTTATGTCATGAGAAGTTTGAAGATTTACGAGTTTGAGAGGAAGTCTACCAATATTGCGAATGGAAACTGAGGTTTTGTGAGCAATGTTATAGATTTTTAGGAAAGAGATTTAGAAAATAGTGTTCTTTGCACCGTTTTCTTAATATATCCATTGCTAATCGCAATTGAAGTTGAGGCTGTAAAACTCCTTGACATTTGTCATCAAGTATCCATTTTTTTAATGAATTGCAATCTTAATTTAGTTTCTGTGGATGTGTGTTTCACATCTCATATCATTCTGCGTTTCGCAGAATTGCATAAAATGTATCACACAGTTTTTGAATTATTGTGAATTTTCGGTTTGTTTCTTAATTTATAGAATACTTGAGACAAAATATACAAACGAAAAAAGACAGTCTCAAATTAGTCCATCCTAGGGTGAATTTTTCTGTGCAGAAAGCTGTATCATAAATATTGCATCAGAATAAAAAAAGGAACGTAGAATTCACACTATTTCGGACAATAATACGAGGGTTATGGTTTAAGAGAATGCGACAGAGGCTATTCTGTAGTTTCTGCATTCAGATGACGGATAACAAAGGCTTCAATTTTTGGTAAGGGAAAAAGGGTAGAAGTCGACCTTCCTCAGATTTCCAAACGTTCAGTTTTAAGGATTTTCCTCTGCTAAATTTGGGAAAAATAAGTATCATAAGATTCATTGCGTTTAAATTATTAAAATGTGTTTAACGTATTTGTTATAAACACATTTTAATAATTTAAATGAAAAAGTCTGAAATAAGGGAACATCCTTCCACCGTCCTCCATCGCCTTACTCTACCAAGGAGAGCTGCACCCTTCAGACCTCCTGATTCCAGAGATATCACTGGAATCAGGAGGTCTGAGCCCCTCTTCCCTTCGCAATTTCCAAAATCACACACAAACTTGGAATTCGGGAATCATGTCGTGCAGAGAAATCCGCTTTTCAAGCTGCAATGCCTAATATCAAAACGGAAGAGGGGCTCAGACCTCCTGAGATAGACGGTCCTGTGGGTGTTTTTTTGATAAAAAAAGAGCAGTGCATAGGAGAGAGAGATGGAACAATGTGAATAATGATCATATAACTATTCTTCTTCTTCTTCAGCCTTTTGTTCTGTCCACTGCTGGAACGTCTCCCCCATGATTTTCCAGACCATTCCATTTTCTGCCTCTGCCATTCAATTCACTTCTGCAATTTCTTCCAGTCCATCCCTTCACCTTCTTCTCGGTCTACCTCTTTTGTCTTGCTCCATCCATTGGTCTCCAGTCTGTTCTTTTTCTAGTCCATGTCCCGTCACTGCATCTGGGAATATGACAGCCCATCTCCACTCAGTCTGTTTAATGTATTTTACAATATCCATGACACCTGTATGAGATCTTATCCAGGTATTTGTCTTCCTATCTCTTAATATTATTTTTAGCATGCCTCTCTCTCCATGCGATGTTGTGTTGTTCTGAGCTTTTTATTTATAACTTCTGTTAAAGTGCATGTTTCTCCTCTTTAATCTTCTATGTTAGGAGAGTAGATATGCACGGGGCAAATGCTTTCCTTTTTCAAAGAGATATCACTGACCATGTTTCTCATTTTCCCATCAGCCATCCATCCAAGGTGAATTCTTCGTTCAATCTCTTGTCTTTGGCAATCCTGAAAGGATACTATTTGATTCAAACGTACATATCAACTAACTTGTTCTATTTCTTGGTTTTCAACTTTGACAGTTCTTTGGTTTATATATTTTTATTCAATATATTATTTCCTATATATAAGAAAGAGGATTGCGATGTTGCATTTCTCTGCGGTCAACCCTTTGACAGCAGAGAAATGCATTTTAACCAATGTCGGATAATCTTTCTATACCAAATTATTTCTATTAATTAAATTAATAAAAATATCTGTCTTATTATATAGGAATCAATTGTAAACTTGGTTTCAACAAAAAGGGTCACACGAACACCGTGTGAACCAAAACGTTGTTAATAATTCATTTTTAATAACGTCGGTCAGTCGCTGTCGAATACACATGAGGTTGTATAGTATTTGAGAAGGAGCTATCTCCTGTCTGTATGCTGATTAATATAATTTTAAAACATACATTTACAAATTATTCCCTCCACGATACCTTGTAGAATAATTTTCACTGAATCACTACAGATGCTTGTGTACTTCTCTGGAAGTGACGTTTGATTTCGATAGCAAAACGATCTTCTAGTCGCACCCTAGCAATTTTTTTCTAGGGCTTTTAACTGATTCTCTGGTTAGTCGGTCTTGGCAAGGAAAACTATTTTTGTTTCTGTTTATACAGAGAATCGATTTTTATCCTCGCATCTCAAAGATTGACTAGACAACCACCACTATTTCATATCTACCATTTCATATCATATACTATGTAGTGGAAGTTGCAATAACTTCCACTTTTTAGCCTTCAGTAACAGCGGAGCTTAAAAGCAATCGATGAATGGGGATTTCCTGGCACGAAAATCACACTTCCAGTCAGAATTTATGACCAAGAACTTCAACTGAAACAGTTTTGCTTGAGCCTCATGAAATATACGGCGCCAGACGATTTATTTATTTCCTCTTTCTTATATAGGAAGTTGCGATGTTGTAGATTTGCTAATACGATACAAACGGATGGGAAATAAAACCAAAATGTACACCAAATATGATCAACTAGATATTTAATTAGCTTCAAATGTCATACGTATCGCTATAGCATGTTCAGTGTTGTAAAGGTAACAAAACGTAGAAAACACAATTTGGCAAACCATGCAAGAATCTTTATAGCCTTGTATTTACAAACTTGTATTTACAAGATTGAGGCTAAATGTGATGCACTGGTTAAACAATCTGCATAGGAAATATTAAGACACGATCAAGCTTTGTTGATGTCATTAATTTCATCAAATGAAACGTAAAATACCTTCGGTGTCTTTTAAAACAGAGCAGCATAGCAGAAGAATATAGAAGGTTATTAAACGCGAAACTTCATATTCGAAATGAAGATTCATCCCTCCACCAACCCCAACTGACCCCCAAGCTGCTAATAGAACGTGAACCTGCTTTTCGTAAAAAGCAGATTTACAGTCTTCTACTACACCAAGGAAATCGCCTCCAGCTGTAAACTAAATGGGTCATGCTCTCTGATGAACACGATTTCAATATTCTACAACCAACCCTCCACGTATATCCGGCCCCTATGCACCCCCGACCCCAGAGTCGAGAGATTCCAAAACCAGACGTCCTACTTTCCATGTCTTGGATCTGATTCGCTAACATGAGTCTGTTTAACCCCTCCAACCAGCCCCCTTTCGCCTACCATAAGTTTCGTTTCCAGTCAGTCTCCTTATATACTCCTTAAACAATGTAGATTCTGCAATGCAAACGATGACGAGCAAGTATGTGTTGTGTGTTGCCTATTCATACTCATCATTGTTATGATCAGAAATAATCATCATTGTTAATATTATAATAATATACGAACTAATATTAGGAGATCGATTGAGACAGCAGATGAATTTGATTGAGTTGGGAGTAGGGGGGATCTTCAGCCAAAGAAGGTTAAGTTATATGGATAAGAGACAGCAATATATTCCTTTAAAAGACCCAAGATGCTAAGCCAATCCAAACAGGCTGCCACGTTGTAAGGAACACTCTGTGACGACTGAAAAGTGTAACATAAAAATTTATAGCCTAAATATTATAAAAGATATTTCATTTCTCTGAGAGGTAATGAAAAGTGAAAGCAGAATTATAAAAAATTGTTTTACAGAACTGGACACATGGATAGTACAGAACTGTAAAGTTGTGAAATTGTAATCATTGTTCATTGTATTTGTAGTCGATTTAAAAAATATATTATTGTGAAAAGTAAAATGAATGCATTTAGCATTATCTACTGCATGTTGGCAAAAAAGTAGTTGTTAAAGTGAATAGAAAAAACTAAATTAAAATGAAAATGACAAAATCAAAAAGAGATGTTTAACTGTTTTAATGTAAAATTGTTACTATAAATTGTTTTCTTAGGATTATTATTTTTTTAAAATTAATCATATTATTATATTGTCCTACTCATAATAGAAGTGTTTTGAATAATGATACATGATTTAAAAACGCCTGAATCTCTTTACTAAATATAAAATGATATAGGTAGCTATCTACTGTATTCTACCACTTTTTTGAGAACATCTTAGACCTATTATGTACCAGAATATATATCGAAGTCACTTCTAACCGCTTCCCACCCAATATGACAACATCTGTTATTAAGGTCATTTGAAAAAGATCTTAACATACTTTGAAAACTGGTGATGACCCATCGCCATTATTAACGTTGGTTATACGATGATATTAAAATCCATTGCTACCAACGCAAACTCGCCCTGAAAGAAATAATAGAAGGCTACCAGAGCGATTCTATTCCAGGGTGACCCATCCATGTAAACGTGCACTTCATAGGGGATCTAATAAGCAAAGCTAACAATAACAGAGAAACCATGGCTCTCGTGAGACTAGATCAGTGGTTCTCAATCGGCGTGCACCTAAAACCACTGCTTGTGCTGCGACATATGGAAAAACTCATCTTACTCCCCGAATGTCTGGCATCAGAGCTAAACAAGAACTTAGAAGATCACCTAGAATACACGTCTTATTACGTGGATAGGAACTGGGATACACTCATTAAGTATTTCAAGCAAGTACTAGGAAAGTGGCCGGCAATACGAGGTCTCTCTCCTTAAGAGGGAGAGCAATAATTGTTGATCAGAGCGCTACCAGTGTCCTTTGGCATGCACTAAGGATTCTCATTCCACTATTGCAATTTATCAAACCAGTGCAATCATCCATCTATCGATTCACATGAAGCCAAACCAACTGGCTTTCCTACTCCAAGCTAAGTACTTCTTTTAAACAAGGAGGACAAAACTTGACTGCCATTGACCACAGGATAACGTTTCGCACTCGCTTTTTCGTCAAAACCCCCAATAAAATGATACATATCGCAACCCCGAATGAATTTTCAGTTCTGCCTCTAGAGGACTTTCCACAATCTTAAGAATGACAAGGGCGTATGTGAAAATGAATGTAATGAGTTTCAAGAGATGCACATCGAAGATGGAAGAACTTAAACCTCGGCACAGTGTGAAAACTGTCTCCTTTCTTTAATCCACATGGAACGCATCTTCTGCAACACGAACGTATAGAACCCCATCACCCTGTGAGAGAGAGAGAGACAGAGAAAGAGATTTTCTTTCCTCTATGGAGTTAGTGTGGAGGAAGGGGATTTGGGTGGCATTCTCACTCGAGCATCCCTTCGCAATTTCCAAAATCACACACAAACTTGGAATTCGGGAATCATGTCGTGCAGAGAAATCCGCTTTTCAAGCTACAATGCCTAATAGAATAACGGAAGAGGGGCTCAGACTTCCTGAGATAGACGGTCGTGTGGGTGTTTTTTTGATACAAAAAGAGCAGTGCATAGGAGAGAGAGATGGAACAATGTGAATAATGATCATATAACTATACTTCTTCTTCTTCAGCCTTTTGTTCTGTCCACTGCTGGACGAAGGTCTCCCCCATGATTTTCCAGACCATTCCATTTTCTGCCTCTGCCATTCAATTCACTTCTGCAATTTCTTCCAGTTCATAACTCCACCTTCTTTTCGGTCTTCCTCTTTTGTCTTGCTCCATCCATTGGTCTCCAGTCTGTTCTTTTTCTAGTCCATGTCCCGTCACTGCATCTGGGAATATGACAGCCCATCTCCACTCAGTCTGTTTAATGTATTTTACAATATCCATGACACCTGTTTGAGATCTTATCCAGGTATCTGTCTTCCTATCTCTTAATGTTATTTTTAGCATGCCTCTCTCCATGCGATGTTTATTGTTCTGAGCTTTTTATTTATAGCTTCTGTTAAAGTGCATGTTTCTCCTCTTTACTCTTCTATGTTAGGAGAGTAGGTATGCACGGGTCAAATGCTTTCCTTTTTCATAGAGATATGAAAAAGTTCCTCCAGTAAGTTCCTTTTGTCTTAATTCCAACCATCTAGATGCCTGTCTTAAGTACCAAAGCCCACGAGGACATGGAATATTATAATCTCCGGGATGTTTGTATCATAGAAAGGTTTTTGTCTTTGGTGAACATAATAGAGTTCGTGTAGTCACAATGTGTTTGAAAGCAACTCTTATGTCATGAGATGTTTGAAGATTTACGAGTTTGAGAGGAAGTCTACCAATATAGCGAATGGAAACTGAGGTTTTGTGAGCAATGTTATAAATTGTTTAGGAAACAGATTTCGAAAATAGTGTTCTTTGCACCGTTTTCTTAATAAATCCATTGCTAATCGCAATTGAAGTTGAGGCTGTAAAACTCCTTGACATTTGTCTTCAAGTATCCATTTTTTTTAATGAATTGCAATCATCATTTAATTTCTGTGGATGTTCGTTTCACATCTCATATCATTCTGCTTTTCACAGAATTGCATAAAATGTATCACACAGTTTTTGAATTATTGTGAATTTTCGGTTTGTTTCTTAATTTATAGAATACTTGAGACAAAATATACAAACGAGAAAAAGACAGTCTCAAATTAGCCCATCCTAGGGTGAATTTTTCTGTCCAGAAAGCTGTATCGTAAATATTTCATCAGAATAAAAAACGAACGTAGAACTCACATTATTTCGGATAGTAATACGAGGGTTATGGTTTAAGAGAATGCGACAGAGGCTATTCTGTAGTTTCTGCATTCAGATGACGTATAACGAAGGCTTCAATTTTTGATAAGGGAAAAAGGGTAGAAGTCGACCTTCCTCAGATTTCCAAAAGTTCAGTTTTAAGGATCTTCCTCTGCTAAATTTGGGAATAATAAGTATCAGAAGATTCATTTCATTTAAATTATTAAAATGTGTTTAACGTAATTGTTATAAACAAGAAAACGGAATTAAATTTTGAAATATTAATAGAAAATAAAATCCCTAAAATTTATTTTCATTTGTTTATTGCTTTATATATGGACAGTATATGCCAAACGTTTTCTTTGAAAATCTTTGTTGGATATAGTACCATCACGTCATTTCCTGAATTATTCTGCTCTGTACCTATTCTAGTTTTCAAGAACAAACAGCAGAAGAAATACAAAATGTTATAAGCACAAAATTGATAGACACTCTGAAAGATCGCAAATACCTTGATTACAAACAAGAAATCATAATGGAAACACAGACATTCAGAGCCTTAATGCCACTCAACGATTTCAGATAGTAATAACACTTACTGTGTATAATGAAAACTGTTGGGATGTTTTTATATTTGGATATCACTGTTTAACTCATTGATGCATCCATATCTCTATAAATAAATAACTGGCGTTAAAACTGATGAGCAACATACACATTACAACGAAAGGATGAAAATAATACCAAATGATCATTTTAATTTTCCTTTTAAATTTTAATTTCAAAAGTCTGAAATAAGGGAGCATCCTTCCACCGTCCTCCATCGCCTTACTCCACCAAAGAGAGCTGGACCTTCAGACCTCCTGATTCCAGAGATATCACTGGAATCAGGAGGTCTGAGCCCCTCTACCATTCGCAATTTCCAAAATCATACAGAAACTTGGAAATCGGGTATCATGTCGTGCATAGAAATCCGCTTTTCAAGCTGCAATGCCTAATATCAAAACGGAAGAGGGGCTCAGACCTCCTGAGTTAGACGGTCCTGTGGGTGTTTTTTTGATAACAAAAAGAGCAGTGCATAGGAGAGAGAGATGGAACAATGTGAATAATGATCATATAACTATTCTTCTTCTTCTTCAGCCTTTTGTTCTGTCCACTGCTGGACGAACGTCTCCCCCATGATTTTCCAGACCATTCCATTTTCTGCCTCTGCCATTCAATTCACTTCTGCAATTTCTTCCAGTTCATCCGTTCACCATCTTCTCGGTCTTCCTCTTTTGTCTTGCTCCATCCATTGGTCTCCAGTCTGTTCTTTTTCTAGTCAATGTCCCGTCACTGCATCTGGGAATATGACAGCCCATCTCCACTCAGTCTGTTTAATGTATTTTACAATATCCATGATACCTGTTTGAGATCTTATCCAGGTATTTGTCTTCCTATCTCTTAATGTTATTTTTAGCATGCTTCTCTCCATGCGATGTTGTGTTGTTCTGAGTTGACTTTTTATTTATAGCTTCTGTTAAAGTGCATGTTTCCCCTCTTTACTCTTCTATATTAGGAGAGTAGATATGCGCGGGTCAAATGCTTTCCTTTTTCATAGAGATATCACTGAACATGTTTCTCATTTTCCCATCAGCCATCCATCCAAGGTGAATTCTTCGTTCAATCTCTTGTCTTTGGCAATCCTGAAAGGATACTAATTGACTCAAATGTACATATCAACTAACTTTTTCTATTTCTTGGTTTTCAACTTTGACAGTTCTTTGGTTTATATATTTTTTATTCAATATATTATTTCCTATATATAAGAAAGAGGATTGCGATATTGCATTGATCTGCGGTCAACTCTTTGACAGCAGAGAAATGCGTTTTAACCAATGTCGGTTAATCTTTCTATACAAAATTATTTCTATTATATAAATTAATAAAAGTATCTGTCTTATTATATAGGAATCAATTGTAAACTTGGTTTCAACAAAAAGGGTTACACGAACTCCGTGTGAACCAAACCGTTGTTAATAATTCATTTTTAATAACGTCGGTCAGTCGCTGTCGAATACACATGAGGTTGTAGAGTATTTGAGAAGGAGCTATCTCCTGTCTGTATGCTGATTAATAAAATTTTAAACATACCTTTACAAATTATTTCCTCCAAGATACCTTCTACAACCTCATTGTGTACTTCTCTGGAAGTGACGTTTGATTTCGATAGCAAAAATATCTTCTAGTCGCACCCTAGCAATTTTTTCTAGGGCTTTTAACTGATTCTCTGGTTAGTCGGTCTTGGCACGGACAACTATTTTTGTTTCTGTTTATACAGAGAATCGATTTTTATCCTCGCATCTCAAAGATTGACTAGACAACCACCACTATTTCATATCTACCATTTCATATCATATACTATGTAGTGGAAGTTGCAATAACTTCCACTTTTTAGCCTTCAGTAACAGCGGAGCTTAAAAGCAATCGATGAATGGGGATTTCCTGGCACGAAAATCACACTTCCAGTCAGAATTTATGACCAAGAACTTCAACTGAAACAGTTTTGCTTGAGCCTCATGAAATATACGACCCCAGACGAATTATTTATTTCCTCTTTCTTATATAGGAAGTTGCGATGTTGTAGATTTGCTAATACGATACAAACGGATGGGAAATAAAACCAAAATGTACACCAAATATGATCAACTAGATATTTAATTAGCTTCAAATGTCATACGTATCGCTATAGCATGTTCAGTGTTGTAAAGGTAACAAAACGTAGAAAACACAATTTGGCAAACCATGCAAGAATCTTTATAGCCTTGTATTTACAAACTTGTATTTACAAGATTGAGGCTAAATGTGATGCACTGGTTAAACAATCTGCATAGGAAATATTAAGACACGATCAAGCTTTGTTGATGTCATTAATTTCATCAAATGAAACGTAAAATACCTTCGGTGTCTTTTAAAACAGAGCAGCATAGCAGAAGAATATAGAAGGTTATTAAACGCGAAACTTCATATTCGAAATGAAGATTCATCCCTCCACCAACCCCAACTGACCCCCAAGCTGCTAATAGAACGTGAACCTGCTTTTCGTAAAAAGCAGATTTACAGTCTTCTACTACACCAAGGAAATCGCCTCCAGCTGTAAACTAAATGGGTCATGCTCTCTGATGAACACGATTTCAATATTCTACAACCAACCCTCCACGTATATCCGGCCCCTATGCACCCCCGACCCCAGAGTCGAGAGATTCCAAAACCAGACGTCCTACTTTCCATGTCTTGGATCTGATTCGCTAACATGAGTCTGTTTAACCCCTCCAACCAGCCCCCTTTCGCCTACCTTAAGTTTCGTTTCCAGTCAGTCTCCTTATATACTCCTTAAACAATGTAGATTCTGCAATGCAAACGATGACGAGCAAGTATGTGTTGTGTGTTGCCTATTCATACTCATCATTGTTATGATCAGTAATAATCATCATTGTTAATATTATAATAATATACGAACTAATATTAGGAGATCGATTGAGACAGCAGATGAATTTGATTGAGTTGGGAGGGGGGTGGGAGCTTCAGCCAAAGAAGGTTAAGTTATATGGATAAGAGACAGCAATATATTCCTTTAAAAGACCCAAGATGCTAAGCCAATCCAAACAGGCTGCCACATTGTAAGGAACACTCTGTGACGACTGAAAAGTGTAACATAAAAATTTATAGCCTAAATATTATAAAAGATATTTCATTTCTCTGAGAGGTAATGAAAAGTGAAAGCAGAATTATAAAAAATTGTTTTACAGAACTGGACACATGGATAGTACAGAACTGTAAAGTTGTGAAATTGTAATCATTGTTCATTGTATTTGTAGTCGATTTAAAAAATATATTATTCTGAAAAGTAAAAGGAATGCATCTAGCATTATCTACTGCATGTTGGCAAAAACGTAGTTGTTAAAGTGAATAGAAAAAACTAAATTAAAATGAAAATGACAAAATCAAAAAGAGATGTTTAACTGTTTTAATGTAAAATTGTTACTATAAATTGTTTTCTTAGGATTATTATTTTTTTAAAATTAATCATATTATTATATTGTCCTACTCATAATAGAAGTGTTTTGAATAATGATACATGATTTAGAAACGCCTGAATCTCTTTACTAAAATATAAAATGATATAGATAGCTATCTACTGTATTCTACCACTTTTTTGAGAACATCTTAGACCTATTATGTACCAGAATATATATCGAAGTCACTTCCAACCGCTTCCCACCCAATATGACAACATCTGTTATTAAAGTCATTTGAAAAAGATCTTAACATACTTTGAAAACTGGTGATGACCCATCGCCATTATTAACGTCGGTTATACGATAATATTAAAATCCATTGCTACAAACGCAAACTCGCCCTAAAAGAAATAATAGAAGGCCACCAGAGCGATTCTATTCCAGGGTGACCCATCCATGTAAACGTGCACTTCATAAGGGATCTAATAAGCAAAGCTAACAACAACAGAGAAACCATGGCTCTCGTGAGACTAGATCAGTGGTTCTCAATCGGCGTGCACCTAAAACCACTGGTTGTGGTGCGACATATGGAAAAACTCATCTATTCCCCGAATGTCTGGCATCAGAGCTAAACAAGAACTTAGAAGATCACCTAGAATACACGTCTTATTACGTGGATAGGAACTGGGATACACTCATTAAGTATTTCAAGCAAGTAGTAGGAAAGTGGCCGGCAAAACGAGGTCTGTCTCCTTAAGAGGGAGAGCAATAATTGTTGATCAGAGCGCTACCAGTGTCCTTTGGCATGCACTAAAGATTCTCATTCCACTATTGCAATTTATCAAACCAGTGCAATCATCCATCTATCGATTCATATGAAGCCAAACCAACTGGCTTTCCTACTCCAAGCTAAGTACTTCTTTTAAACAAGGAGGACAAAACTTGACTGCCATTGACCACAGGATAAGGTTTCGCACTCGCTTTTTCGTCAAAACCCCCCAAAAAAATGATACATATCGCAACCCCGAATGAATTTTCAGTTCTGCCTCTAGAGGACTTTCCACAATCTTAAGAATGACAAGGGCGTATGCGCCAATGAATGTAATGAGTTTCAAGAGATGCACATCGAAGATGGAAGAACTTAAACCTCGGCACAGTGTGAAAACTGTCTCCTTTCTTTAATCCACATGGAACGCATCTTCTGCAACACGAAAGTATAGAACCCCATCACCCCGTGAGAGAGAGAGACAGAGAAAGAGATTTTCTTTCCTCTATGGAGTTAGTGTGGAGGAAGGGGATTTGGGTGGCATTCTCACTCGAGCATCCCTTCGCAATTTCCAAAATCATACACAAACTTGGAATTCGGTAATCATGTCGTGCAGAAAAATCCGCTTTTCAAGCTGCAATGCCTAATATCATAACGGAAGAGGGGCTCAGACCTCCTGAGATAGACGGTCCTGTGGGTGTTTTTTTGATACAAAAAGAGCAGTGCATAGGAGAGAGAGATGTAACAATGTGAATAATGATCATATAACTATTCTTCTTCTTCTTCAGCCTTTTGTTCTGTTCACTGCTGGACGAAGGTCTTCCCCATGATTTTCCAGACCATTCCATTTTCTGCCTCTGCCATTCAATTCACTTCTGCAATTTCTTCCAGTTCATCCCTCCACCTTCTTTTCGGTCTTCCTCTTTTGTCTTGCTCCATCCATTGGTCTCCAGTCTGTTCTTTTTCTAGTCCATGTCCTGTCACTGAATCTGGGAATATGACAGCCCATCTCCACTCAGTCTGTTTAATGTATTTTACAATATCGATGACACCTGTTTGAGATCTTATCCAGGTATTTGTCTTCCTATCTCTTAATAATATTTTTCGCATGCCTCTCTCCATGCGATGTTGTATTGTTCTGAGCTTTTTATTTATAGCTTCTGTTAAAGTGCATGTTTCTCCTCTTTACTCTTCTATGTTAGGAGAGTAGGTATGCACGGGTCAAATGCTTTCCTTTTTCATAGAGATATTTAAAAGTTCCTCCAGTAAGTTCCTTTTGTCTTAATTCCAAACTTCTAGATGCCTGTCTTAAGTACCAAAGCCCACGAGGATATGGAATATTATAATCTCCGGGATGTTTGTATCATAGAAAGGTTTTTGTCTTTGGTGAATACAATAGAGTTCGTGTAGTCACAATGTGTTTGAAAGCAACTCTTATGTCATGAGATGTTTGAAGATTTACGAGTTTGAGAGGAAGTCTACCAATATAGCGAATGGAAACTGAGGTTTTGTGAGCAATGTTATAAATTTTTTAGGAAACAGATTTAGAAAATAGTGTTCTTTGCACCGTTTTCTTAATAAATCCATTGCTGATCGCAACTGAGGTTGAGGCTGTAAAACTCCTTGACCTTTGTCTTCAAGTATCCGTTTTTTTTAATGAATTGCAATCTTCATTTAATTTCCTCGGATGTTCGTTTCACATCTCATATCATTCTGCTTTTCACAGAATTGCATAAAATGTATCACACAGTTTTTGAATTATAGTGAATTTTCGGTTTGTTTCTTAATTTATAGAATACTCGAGACAAAATATACAAACGAAAAAAGACAGTCTCAAATTAGTCCATCCAAGGGTGAATTTTTCTGTCCAGAAAGCTGTATCGTAAATTCTGCATCAGAATAAAAAACGAACGTAGAACTCACACTATTTCGGATAGTAATACGAGGGTTATGGTTTAAGAGAATGCGACAGAGGCTATTCTGTATTTTCTGCATTCAGTTGACGGATGACGAAAGCTTCAATTTTTGATAAGGGAAAAAGGGTAGAAGTCGACCTTCCTCAGATTTCCAAACGTTCAGTTTTAAGGATCTTCCTGTGCTAAATTTCGGAAGTATCAGAAGATTTATTTCATTTAAATTATTAAAATGTGTTTGACGTATTTGTTAAAACGGAATTAAGTTTTGAAACATTAATAGAAAAATAATCCCTAAAATTTATTTTCATTTGTTTATTGCTATTATATATGGACAGTATATGCCAAACGATTTCTTTGAAAATCTTTGTTGGATATACTACCATTACATCATTTCCTGAATTATTCTGCTCTGTACCTATTCTAGTTTTCAAGAACAAATAGCAGAAGAAATACAAAATGTTATAAGCACAAAATTGGTAGACATTCTGAATGATCGCAAATACCTTGATTACAAACAAGAAATCATAATGGAAACACAGACATTCAGAGCCTTAATGCCACTTCAGATAGTAATAATGTTATTACTATCTGAAATGGCATTAGATAGTAACACATTTCAGATAGTAATAATGTTATTACTATCTGAAATCAACGATTTCAGATAGTAATAACACTTACTGTGTATAATGAAAACTGTTGGGATATTTTTATATTTGGATACCACTGTTTAACTCTCTGATGCTTCCATATCCTCTATAAATAACTGGCGTTAAAACTGATGAGCAACATACATCATACGAAGAAAGGATGAAAATAATACCAAATGATAATTTTAATTTTCCTTTTAAATTTTAATTTCAAAAGTCTGAAATAAGGGTACATCCTTCCACCGTTCTCCATCGCCTTACTACACCAAGGAGAGCTGCACCCTTCAGACCTCCTGATTCCAGTGATATCTCTGGAATCAGGAGTTCTGAGCCCCTCTTCCCTTCGCAATTTCCAAACTCATACACAAACTTGGAATTCGGGTATCATGTCGTGCAGATAAATCTGCTTTTCAAGCTGCAATGCCTAATATCATAACGGAAGAGGGGCTCAGACCTCCTGAGATAGACGGTCATGTGGGTGTTTTTTTGATAAAAAAAGAGCAGTGCATAGGAGAGATGGAACAATGTGAATAATGCTATCTTATTAACTAATTAATCATATAGCTATTCTTCTTCTTCTTCAGCCTTTTGTTCTGTCCACTGCTGGACGAACGTCTCCCCCATGATTTTCCAGACCATTTCATTTTCTGCCTCTGCCATTCAATTCACTTCTGCAATTTCTTCCAGTTCATCCCTCCACTTCTTCTCGGTCTTCCTCTTTTGTCTTGCTCTATCCATTGGTCTCCAGTCTGTTCTTTTTCTAGTCCATGTCCCGTCACTGCATCTGGGAATATGACAGCCCATCTCCACTCAGTCTGTTTAATGTATTTTACAATATCCATGACGCCTGTTTGAGATCTTCTCCAGGTATTTGTCTTCCTATCTCTTAATATTTTTTTAGCATGCCTCTCTCCATGCGATGTTGTGTTGTTCTGAGCTTTTTATTTATAGCTTCTGTTAAAGTCCATGTTTCTCCTCTTTATTCTTCTATGTTAGGAGAGTAGATATGAACGGGTCAAATGCTTTCCTTTTTCATATAGATATGAAAAGGTTTCTCCAATAAGTTCCTTTTGTCTTAATTCCAAACTTTTATTAGATGCCTGTCTTAAGTACCAAAGGACACGAGGACACGGAATGTTATAATCTCCGGGATGTTTGTATCATAGACAGGTTTTTGTCTTTGGTGAACATAATAGAGTTCGTGTAGTCACAATGTGTTTGAAAGCAACTCTTCTGTCATGAGATGTTTGAAGATTTACGAGTTTGAGAGGAAGTCTACCAATATAGCTAATGGAAACTGAGCTTTTGTGAGCAATGTTATACATTTTTAGGAAACAGATTTAGAAAATAGTGTTCTTTGCGCCGTTTTCTTAATATATCCATTGCTAATCGCAATTGAAGTTGAGGCTGTAAAACTCCTTGACCTTTGTCTTCAAGTATCCATTTTTTTTAATGAATTGCAATCTTCATTTAATTTCTGTGGATGTTTGTTTCACATCTCATATCATTCTGCTTTTCACTGTATTGCATAAAATATATCACACAGTTTTTGAATTGTTGTGAATTTTCCGTTTTGTTTCTTAATTTATAGAAAACTTGAGACAAAATATACAAACGAAAAAAAGACAGTCTAAAATTAGTCCATCCTAGGGTGAATTTTTCTGTCCAGAAAGCTGTATCGTAAATATTGCATCAGAATAAAAAACGAACGTAGAAAACCCAGACGGATAACGAAGGCTTCAATTTTTGATAAGGGAAAAAGGGTAGAAGTCGACCTTCCTCAGATTTCCAAAAGTTCAGTTTTAAGGATCTTCCTCTGCTAAATTTGGGAAAAATAAGTATCAGAAGATTCATTTCATTTAAATTATTAAAATGTGTTTAACGTATTTGTTATAAACAAGAAAACGGAATTAAGTTTTGAAATATTAATAGAAAAAAAAATCCCTAAAATTTATTTTCATTTGTTTATTGCTATTATATATGGACAGTATATGCCAAACGTTTTCTTTGAAAAGTCTTTGTCGGATATAGTACCATTACGTCATTTCCTGAATTATTCTGCTGTGTACCTATTCTAGTTTTCAAGAACAAATAGCAGAAGAAATACAAAATGTTATAAGCACAAAATCGATAGACACTCTGAAAGATCGCAAAGACCTTGATTACAAACAAGAAATCATAATGGAAACACAGACATTCAGAGCCTTAATGCCACTCAACGATTTCAGATAGTAATAACACTTACTGTGTATAATGAAAACTGTTGGGATATTTTTATATTTGGATATCACTGTTTAACTCACTGATGCTTCCATATCTCTAAAATAACTGGCGTTAAAACTGATGAGCAACATACATCATACGACGAAAGGATGAAAATAATAACAAATGATCATTTTAATTTTCCTTTTAAATTTTAATTTCAAAAGTCTGAAATAAGCGAACATCCTTCCGCCGTCCTCCATCTCCTTACTCCACCAAAAAAGTATGCTCGCATCTTATACCACACCCCGCAGATATGATTAGCTGTACCTCCTCCTCCACTCTGCCTCCAATTATGCACCTAGTGAATACTAATAGTGTCCTTTGTCTACCAAGCTGACGCACACCATGGGGGTTCATGTCCTAGGTTGATTTACGGACCACTTCATGGAAGCTTCAACTCCTTGGAACGCATATGATCGATTGCTTCAACCAACAGCACTCACTATCACTGCGACCTCCCGACCAACCCCTCCTATCTCTCTGTCCAAGCGTACTTTCTAGGTCATATTGCAACCTCCCCTGCAGTGCTAATCAGGCTCCACCCCTACTCCAGAGTACCGAACACAGTAGTAATATTTTCCTAAGCATTGATAAATGTCTCGAAATATCACTACCCTCCACCGTCCGCTACCCACCCCTTTAAAAGTACATGATTTTGGTGGTTTTATATACGAACTAGTGAGGTGGAGCTTTTAACACATAAAACCTTGTTAACGAAACTTACCCATGTCGGAATTGGAGGTCGTCTACTCCAGTGGTTTAAAGCATACACGAAAAACAGAAAGCACATCATAGGATCAGCACACAGCCAAGAGGTACATGTAACCTGTGGAGTACCGCAAGTAGCTGTCCTATCTCCCATTCTATTTAACATATACACACATGACATAAGCCAACTCCCCCTAAAAAGTAAAATCTTCCAGTATGCAGACGACACTGCCATAGTATCCATTCACAACACTGCAAAAATCGCTTACAAAAATATGCAACACGACATCAATCAAATCACTAACTGGTTAACCGAAAACGGCATATATATAAACCCTGGAAAAACAAAGCTAATGATATTCAAAACCCCCAAACCCTGCCCATAGAAACTAAATATCTCACTATCAAACATTCATCCTCATATACACAAAGTGCAGAACCAAAAATCACAACCATCACACAGGTGAAAACAACACGCTACTTTGGAGTTCACTTCGATGCAGATCAAAGTTGGCATAGCCATACAAACTACCTACATACCAAGCTTAGGATAATAGCAAACAAACTATACAGATTAAAAGATATTGCCCCAACCCACATAAAAATACTAATCTATAAAGGATTATGTGAAAACATTTTAAGATATGCAATCACATCATACGCATTCTGCGCAGACTACAGACTTAACAGGCTACAATGGTTGCAAGATAAAATGATAAAACTGATATTCTGGGAACAACCCACTCTTATGCAGGAAGCATGGACAAAACACAAAATATTTAAGGTGGAACACTTACGCCACTACACAGTCATGTTAAAACACTACTACAGCCCAACATATAGAGTAACCAGAACAACATATCAAATAACAAGACCACAGTCAACAAACTACATAACATATAAGTACAACAATCACTACGGCAAAGCAACCCGAAACTTCTACGTACCTGACATGATAAACAAACTGCCGTTCGACAACAGAAACCTAGGAACATACAGAGAGCTGAAACAGGCACTATATAAATATTATAGTGAGAATGAAAATTAGAGCAATTCCTGTTTCTCTCTCCCCCACCACACATACACACACACACAAACCTACGACAACCCCCCCTCCCAAAAAACTATCACTACAAGAACACAAAGAAACAAACACACCATGTCTAAATCCAACCCTATTTGCACAAAAAAAAAAAAGTTAAACTGTTATAACAGTCGAAGTCTTCCAAGCACGTACCAACAAACAATAAAATCAACACCTGGCTTGTGACCACTATAGGAACACAACCATGAAACCACCACCCTCTGTCATCTATTATCTTCCTCAGATAAGCTCTGCTAAGCTTCGAGGAAGAAAATTACTAACTTGCAAGTTTCATGGTTGTGTTCCTATAGTGGTCACTAGCCAGGTGTTGATTTTATTGTTTGTTGGTACGTGCTTGGAAGACTTCGACTGTTATAACAGTTTAACTTTTTTTTTTGTGTGCAAATAGGGTTGGATTTAGACATGGTGTGTTTGTTTCTTTGTGTAATGCATTATAAATATTATATACATTGTAATGCATTATATACTTGTAATGCATTATAAATATTATATACATATAATTACTACAGCAATTACGTATGCAATTCATCTGAGACATAAAAAAAAAAAAAAATTATGTATAATCCTTATTGTAAATACTGTAAATATTATTATTGTATGTAACTTATACTGAGACATAATAAAATGTAAAAAAAAAAAAAATATTATTATTATTATTGAATTGTGTGTGTATGTTGCATTACTGCATTGTGTCGTGAATTGTGTGCACATTGGTGCCAATCCATATTTAGCTAGTTAAAAAAAAAAATGTATATTCATATTTATAAAATGTACTGTGCATTTTGTATATCGAACTTTCGTACTGTACAGAAAAGATAATATGTTTTTCATTGTGTAAAAATAAATAAGTCGTTTATAAAAAAAAAAAAAAAAAAAAAATTATTATTATTATATTCTAAATTCAAAAATTCTGTATAAACCTATTGTAAATATTGTAAATATTATTATTGTATGTAATTTATACTGAGACATAATAAAATGTTATAAAAAATTTTTTTAAATTATTATTATTATTATTATTATTATTATTATTATTCAAACATCGGCGAACATATCCAGTCAGACAACATAAACTTCAAGGTCTTTGACTCTGAAGAAATGGTCAGACAACATTTCCACCAACACCAACTTCACAATCTTACACACAAACATAAGAAGTATAAAAAAACACTGGCTTACATTGACAACACAGCTCAATTATACCATGATAAACATAGATGCGCTAATACTGACCGAAGTTGGAATAAACGACACAGAAATTTACGCATACAACATAAATATTATCAAACCTACAACTTATGCAGACCAAACAAAAGAGGAGTTGGAATTGTGGCATTTATCAAAGAAAAATACAATGTGACAGAAAAACAAACTCACTTCGAACATGCGGAAACACTAATTTTGGAACTCACAAATAGCCACAGTAGTATCAAATACACAATAAACACAATATACAGACCCCCAGATAATAATCCACTCAGTTTTCTTCACGAGTTAGAAACATGGCTAAGCGGCATCGAACCGCGTACAAGACACTGGCTTACCCTAATAGGAGACATTAGCATAAATACACTTGACCACGCTTCTTCAATCACTAACACGTATCTTGATATTCTAAGTCAGTACAACATAAACTACCATTAACTCCCCAACAAGAGAAGAAATACTCAATAACTCACTAACACAATCATGCATTGACCATATCAATATACGGGCTCCCATCTATACATATACATCTTCAGTAATTAACGTAAAAATTGCCGATCACTACTTTGTCTCAACTTCGTTTTATTACGTTTCCTACCCCCCCCCTCCAACCACCACAAAAGTCGACAAAACTCGATCATACTAAAGAGCATTGTCGATAACCAAGTAAAAAATACAGACTGGAATTCCCTACTTGAAATAAACGATCCTGTAACATTATACGAGAATTTTCAACTAAAGTTCGCCGAAATATACAAAAAAAGCAACAAAACCTACACAAACAAGGCGACAAACAGACAACAATCCATGGATAAACGACGACATGATAAATACTATTACTGAAAACGAAAATCTATGGAAAAAACTTAAAACGTCACCCAGTAACACACATTTACAAACCTTATACAAAAACACAAGAAATAAACTAACAACAAAAATTCGTAAAAAGACGCTACTACTTCCAAAAATCCATGGAATATAACGTCAACATTAAGCAAACATGAGCTACACCCAACGAATTAGTAACTCGAAAAAAGAAAACTTCAGCACAAGATTTTATTGCAAAAAGCTTCGGTCAGGACACAAACCAAGAGGAACAGCAGACTCATTCAACCATGCTTTCACAAACATCACACAACTCAAAAAAAGACAAACTACCAACAATCAACAAAAAACTACCGAGACAAGTTCAACAACAAACGATGTATTTTCCACCCATAACAAAACAGGAACTGAAAGAAGCAATCCTACAACTAAAACCAAAGACCACTCCAGTAATAGACAAAATAAGACTCACAGACCTTATACCACACTTTGAACAAATAAATCCAATACTTTTGAAACTCCTGAACATAATATTTGACACAGGCATTATTCCACAACAACTAAAAACGGCGGTAATTACGCCAATATATAAACACGGCAAAAGAAACGATATTCAGAACTACAGGCCAATAGCTACACTACCAGTCATCTCAAAAATTCTAGAAAAAATAACACACACCAGACCACAGAACTATTTACAGAAGTACAACATCATCTCACAAAACCAATACGGCTTTCATAAAACAAAAAGCACCATTACTTTATTAGAAGACATCGCCGACATAATAAACAAAGCTCTCGACAAAAACAAGTACGCCGTCCTTATACTGCTGGACCTAACCAAAGCATTTGACACACTTGAACATGACATACTACTCATCAAGCTATACTCAATAGATATAAGTGGAACACTGCATACATGGTTCAAGAACTACCTCTCAAGCAGAACACAAGTAACAAAAATAGGTACATGTCACAGTCGGAGTATACAAGTAAAACACGGTGTACCTCAAGGTGCCATATTATCACCCACTCTATTCAACATATACATTAACGATGTTCATAACATATCCATAAGAAGTCAAATATTTCAATACGCAGATGACACTGCACTACTAGCAATCCACACAGACACTAATAGCTCTCTGCAAAGCACAACAAGACCTAAGCGAAATCACAATATACTTCCACCAAAACGCAATTCTAATCAACGGCACCAAAACACAGATGTAATACACAACCCAAGAATCATACGCCCCGCATCACTATCGATACATTGTCACACATACCACTGCATTAACGACAAAAATACCTGCCAATGTTCCGAAATCAAACCTGTAACACAAAATACCTCGGTCTCTATATAGATTCCCACCTTAAATGGACAAAACATATAGAATACCTACACGCCAAACTCCGGATCATCGCAGCAAAACTCTTCCAAGTTAAGGACATTATTCCACCCAACATAAAAAAAAAACTCCTATATCACGGTATCTGCGAATCCCTACTCAGATACGGAATAACAGTCTATACAAATACATCAAATAGCCACCTAACAAAATTAGAAACATTGCACAGGAAAATCGTGTCAACAGTGATCTGGACACCTTACACGCAACAACCAATATCCAACAAGCACATGGCGATACACAGAATTCTGAACATTAAAAACCTGAAACACTACATGACATTAACAAGGAATTACTTCAACATGATGTATCGAAACAACAGAGACACATATCGTATAACACGACCTACAACAACTCTCTACATCCCGACACCCTTCAACAACTCATACGGTTCTTTTGTGAGATCACATCAGATACCCACGCAACTCAACAACCTACCAAGAAAGTTAAAACACGTAGATAACTACAGAACATTAAAAAACGAACTCTGGAAAATACACCAACAAAGTTAAGAAACCATTAAAACTAATATACACATCACAAATCACTAGCATCCAGTGCCTACATCCCATACATAAACAGTAGCAACAACACAAATAGCGAAGGCTAAATCCCACTCTCTTCATAAAAGCTAACCCACGCTTCGAAGTAGGTGGGATTAACTTGCCTCACTCATCTACAAGTAATACTTATAAGCAAATGCAGAAATTTGTATGTATAATCATTCTTTCTCAAACTTAAAAAATAAATAAATAAATAAATAAATAAAAATAAAAATAAAATAAATAATTATACAAAAAATTCTGTATAATCTTCACTGTTAATATTAGAAGAACATGTGTTGTAAATACATAATATAAAGGCAAAAAAAAAGTATTATTAAAAACTTTAATTGAAATCCAATGTAGGAATTGCAGCACTTAGTGCTGAACTCTGTAAAATTATAAGATGCAATGTCACACAAGATGTTTATTGTATATGAAAATATTTTAGCAATCAATAAATATATTATTATTATAAAAAAAAAAAATAAAATATAATAAAATAAAAATAAAATATGATTAACTTGCAAGTATCTGTTATTCACAATTGTAATGTATTATAATTATTACTGAATCTATGTATGTAATTTATCTGAGACATAATAAAATGTTTAAACGTTAAAAAAAATTATGAGAGACCCGCAGGGAGTCACGGACATATCGTGGACATACAATATATATATATATATATATATATATAGACAGAGGAGCAAAGTTCTCCTCCGTCACATCTGAGCCAGTTAAAGGACCGTGTGGTGAACGTCTGTTAGATTGTAGTCGTAGGTGCGACTTGCTAAAGGAGACGCATCACAGTTTTAAATAAAGGTTTCTAATTCAGTGGCCGGTTTGTGTATTAGGATGAACAACTTCAGATTCTAAGGCAGAAGTGAAACACATTTCATCAAAAATTCCTTTGGTTTCATTTTCAATGTTTTTGAGACTGAAGTATTATATATTTGGGATGTTTCTGTTTATTTTTACCCCTCTAATAGAAAACAACTTTTAACTACCCTTGCATCTTTTGTTCGTCAAACTAGTTCTGAACAGAACTGATACAGATAGCACAGCCCTCGTGTCATTGTTTAAAATATTTGCTGTGTCAATGATCTATGGTTTGAATGCAATCAGTATCTCTTCCGTGTTTATCATTAATAATTGGTAACGTAAATAAATGTTCTCTTGAAAGCAAATTTATTTGAGATGTTTGAATTATGTATAGAATCTAGATATTTGTCTAAACTCCAGTAGACAAACTCCTGACGCCCATTACTAACTACACTTCAATTTCTAATCCATCAGATAGACCCATCAGAATATCAGGAGTGATACTGGAAATCCTAGTTAAGGACAGAACTCAGAAATGGGTGAACAGGAATATGATACTTTTTGGGAACATCACTGCTTGTGAAGGTTGGGTCTTTGTCTTAGTAAACCTCTCGCTTTTGTAAAATAAAGTTTGACAGTTGCGCTTGATAAAGGAAATGGCTAAATCATAATATTCCTGAACTTTGTAAGCACTGGGAAATGTTATGTACGAAGCAAATGAAGCATGGAATGACTAAACATCAGAGTGTAGCATATGATAGATAAGAATTCAAGAAAAGGCAGGTGACCAGTGGTGTACCAAAGGTTCCATGTTGGGCCACTGTTATTTAATTTATACAATACTGATATAAGCAATTATTTGAAGAAAATATTCTTGTACTTCTGGTGATGCAAAACTACTAGGGACAATATTAGTTTGCATCATCAGCACTCTATATATTCTCTTTAATATCTCTACTATAGGTCGAACTAGGTAGTGATTATTTTTTAATGTAAAGGCAGATTCAAGGAACAGACTTTCATACTAGTATTTTCTTCAGTGAAGTAAGATAGCATTTTTCCAACAGATTGTGTGGCAGATATCCAAGTCATAATCTACAAGTGGTAGCAGCATACAGTTTTATTCAAACAGTAGCACCAGATGTAATTCGTGTTCAAAGATGCTGATTTGGCTGTCCAAACTGTTTGGCCATAAAGGTGCTGCTTACAGTGGCAGGGCACTCTCTCTAGCCATCAGGCAAATCTAAATCACAGCTGGTCTTTAGATGAGTGGATAGGGCATGCTAGTTTTTTTATTATTATTTAGGAGTTACAAAATGGAAATAGAACTGAATTATTGAGAGGAAATTGCTTTGAATTAAGCTAAAGGTGTGTTTAAGTGAGATAGAGGTGAAGAATGAAGAAATGAATTACGGGCGGTATTGAGGTTTCCAGTGACTTTTGACATGGCACTGTCATAGGATTCCTTTTTGCAACTCAGTTCGGTAAATTTTTGTCCTGCCTGCAGCATTCCTGATCAACAGCGTCTTATTGTGAAGTGAAATTGCAGAGCAAAAACAGCACAATTGCATGCCATTGGCTACATAAAATCATAGTGTAGGACTGCCGAGTGCTGAACCACGTGGGACAAAAAATCGCCTGTCCTTGACTGAAATATTTGATACCGAGTTCAAATGCCTCTGCAACCAAGCAAAGCAAGCACTGCAATTGTTCCTCAGGAGATGAGCAACATGGATTTCCATGGCCATGAAGCTGCACACAAGCGTAACATCAGCAAGGACAATGCCAAGCATTGGGTAGAGTGGTGTTAAGGTGTTGACGAACTTGAGTGACCTAAACAGAGCCCTCATCTCAATCCTACTGAACATCTGGGAAGAATTGGAACCGACACTGAAAGTTAGGCCAAATTGACTGACATCGGTGACCGAGTGATGCTGTTCTGGAAGAATGGAAGGGATTTGCCTCAGAAAAGAACTTTTATAGCACCAAAGGTTGGACAAATTCCAAAATGCTTTTCATAATAGAGATATTGAGATGAAGAATTGTTGATATGTTTGTTCACGTATTTTGTTTTTGACTCCTGCTGGCTGAGAGATGATATTTGAGGATCCTGTAAATGCTTTTGATGTGAATAGTAGTGGGATCTTTCTCCGAAAAACAGACCCTTATCTACTTTCAATAACGTTTTCGTTTGTCTTTGTTATTGTTTAATTCCAGCAGCTCCTTAAATTCCTTTTGGAGAAATTTTTGTAAGGTGTCCTACTATAGCCAGCCTATCTGGACAGCCAGTATAAGAATCTCTGAAGAGAAACTATTTGTCCTAATTTACTAATTTACAGGTATACATTCCACAGCATCTATCGAAAGAAGGCCACTTTTTTCAATATTAAAACTGCCTCAAATCTGGGAAACGCTTATTCTCACATCTTCAGCTGAACGACAGTGAACACCCATTCAAACCAAAAATGTGGCACAGTTTAGGACTTCGTTTTCATATAACAACTATTTTAGTTATTAGAGGAAATCTCTTTTTTTATGTTATTATATAACTAAAAAATCATATACATGATTAGTAATAGTTTTTTATTCTTTGAAAGATCCGTAGATAAGTCTATTTTGTAAAATATTAAAAATATTACTCGTTCATTTCCAGAGATGAGTCAATTCCCACAGGAAGGTAAACAAAATGCGATGTTCTCAATCATAATTAGTATCTGCAAGTGTAGTTTCCGTTGTGGAGTTTGCTCAGTTCATGGGGATTTAAAAGCTCCCTTCTCCTCTTCTCCCAAATAACTGCTGACAGCGAAATAGGCTGAAAAACGACTTGACTAACACATGATTTCAAGTCAAGGTTCAGACTTCTAAAAAATAAAATTACAAAGGAGAAATTGGATATTCAAATATACAGATCGTGAAATTTTTCTCTTCGATGTTAATAGAAAAAAATAAATAAATAACAGGAATTAAAGTAAATAATTTAATAAATTAAATATATAAGACATTACGAAAGCATAAAATATCATTAATTTTCCCTCCATTCCAAACATTGCTATAAGAAAGTCTCATGTACCATTGGAGACAATTTTGAATCAAATCGAAAGTATCCCCTTGATTGAAATCATGCTAACCTTTGGTATACGAGGGAAGACAAATGTAGTTATTCCAGTCTGACCAAAAAATCGTTACAAAGATTTCTTGAATAAGTTCTTTTAACTGTAATTTGCAAAGCTCATAGCAATATTCAATTCCTTCAATCCATCTGCATTGAAATGATGCATCGACTCTGGCTTGAAAAGTTTTTTTAATGAAATGTAAGTAATGTTTGTTACTAAAAGTGCTGCAGTCTTATCAGTTTTGGTTCCACTTTTTTTCAAGTTATCAGTGGTAACCTGAAAAATTTCAAGTTATCAGTGGTAAATAGTCATTTCACCCCCCCCCCCATTGTAATTTCTGCATACATTTAAATATTTAGCTGTGAGTGTTTTAATTTTCTCCAACATGGCATATACCATCTGCATATTCTAATATTATTATTCTGATTCTGTTATCTTTTAATTTCTCGAATGCATTTTTCTAAGGCTAAATTAAAAAGGATGGGCGAAAGGGCATCTCATTTCTTCAATCCTTAATATCAAATAGTTCAGATCTAATTCCATTAAGTAATATCATGCTTCGTCTGTCAGTATTGATAACTTTGATTAAACTAGTTCATCTAATACTCTCCAGAGGCCTTCTCTATAAATGCTTTCGAAAGTCTACAAATAAAATGAGCAGATAATATTCCTATTTTTCCAGTATTGTACGCCCACAGTTCATAAAACCGGAGCTGGCAGATTGCCAAGAATAGTCAATTCATGCTGAAAGGGAGAAAGAAATAAAGGGCGTTCGAATTGATCACCAACACGCGAAATCACGTGCTTTATAAGGAAACGTTTCCGACTGTTATGCAAGCAAAGTAGTCACCACTTTAAAACTACAATGTTCATAAAAGAAAAGTTAATTTTCGACGTGTAATAATAAACAACTCATCCAACCAGACGGATTGATTACCCTATTATCGGAATGGATTCTCCTTCTTCTGACATGCGTAGAAGTGTCGAAGGGTCTCGCATCTGTGGGTGTATATATCTAAGTAGTTACAAATTTGGTCAACTCTCGATCTATCTCTTCGGAATCCTGCATGATATACATCTATATTTTCTTCGGCATAAGTTAAGATTCTTTTTAATATAATATTAGATAAAAGTGTGTAGCCTTGTCGCCTGCTAACAAATCCACATTTATTTTTGTTTCCCCTTTTATATATCTGAATTATTAACGATTCTTTCCATTGTTCTGGCAACTCTTATTTTTCCCATGTTAAATTCACCAGATGGTGTATATGAGTGGCTAATTCGCTTTCTCCATATTTAATGAGTTCAGCTATTTTGTATATATATTTTTTCTCAAACACACCCTGCTTATTATTAAATTTCTGAATGCCGTAAATTGTTCAATCTTTCTCTGTTAATATTCGTCTCTTCGTGAAGGCTTCGGTTTCCAATATTTTTTATAAATTTCTTCTTTTTCCAATTTTGGCATTGAAATCTCCTAATAAAATTATTATATCTTGCGGAGAATTATTTCTAGGATTAATTCCAGTTTTTCATAGAATTTATCTACTATTGACTCTTATGCAGCTTCTGTATGTGCGTGTACATTAATAAAGGTTATCGTGAACCATTGTGGGAGGATTATTATCTTGTTTATTCTTGCATTAAAAGTTTCAAATTCGATCAGAAATGATCACAATAGTTTTTTAATTTTATCTTGTTTTTGAGCTTTGGGAAAAGAAGAAAAAAGTTTCTCGAAGACAGGTCCTACGTGTAGGATGGTTGTTTCAACAGTCAAATGAATTTTTGGCTAAATACTCGCAAAATGACAACGCAGAATAAGATGATGCAAGATCCAATTATTGGCAATCTCTGCATTGTCTTTCGCGAGTATTTAGCCTAAAAGTCATTCTACTAAAAACACCATTACTCGACTGGTATTTACCCTACAGACAAGAAACTGGTACTGAAGGAAAGAGAAAACAGGAATAAACCTAATATATTACGTTATTGCCAGTTCGACATATAAGAAATTTTTGATATAAAGATCGGCATTAAAGAATCTGCATCTACGCAAGACTGAGAATAGGTATGACTATAAAAACATGGACTCTCAGTAGAGAACTTATAAAACAAGTAAATTTTTTCAGCTATATAGGCACCATTTTAATTAAAATAGAAAAATAAATTTGAAAATAGAAAACCAGATAAGGGAAATTAATGAGTACCCAGTTCAATAAATTTATATGAAATAAAATTGGAATTATCCAAACACTGTACTAGCCTTCACGTAACAATCTGCAAGTCAATTGTAATACTGAATCTGGAAATTCAGTTTAAAATAGAGCATTTGTTCAAAGTCCAGTGGAGCGAAGAGTTAGCATCTATATAATAACATACTTCATTAAAACTGGGGATGGTGAACAGCTGACATCTATGAAAGTATCATGTTGTAAAATAAGATAGTATAAAAACTTCAGATTATGCTGGTCTTAAAGTGCTTTAGGAGAAACAGGTAGTTTCTCTAATATCTGCATCGCTACAGTAACTAGAGAGAACGAGCATGAAAGAGCAATCAAATAACAGGTAAGCTTAGGTGGGAGGGACTACATCGAAAGGAAACTAGCAATAACATCAACTTAATTAGGTAGTACTCTTCTAATATCCTGGACATCCCTTCAGGAGTGTTCATAATATCAGGAACCATATGAACGTTTACTTATAACCTATGAGAGAGCGATCAGGACGATCTCGAATGCTTAGCGCGTCCAATACTCGATATGGGCATTAATATAATAGAAATACTGTCTTCAGAAAAAATTGCATTTATCAGTGTATTTCGGGCGAATGCATTTAAAGTTCTTTCTATGGGATAATCATACTTCGCTAGAACTATTAGCATGATACAGTTTAACTGTTTGATGTATGATTTTATTCACCAAATAGGATAATTTGTTTTTCCGATGGCGAGTTAAATTCTGTTTAGCGAAATCAATCTTATTTATGGATTGATTACTAGTAAGTATTCGAGTACTTTATTCCACATTTAATTAATGAAGTCGTTCAGCTAAGTGCTGTAATGCACTGCAAAAAAAAACAAAAAAACACTGTTCATTTATTAGAATTTGTATGGTTTATATTGTATTTGTGTACATTTGTAAATGTATTTTTTTGGGTCGATAAATTTTCTCAAATCCAAAATGTTACAAACAATTCCATATATAACGTACAATGCATTTTTAAATAAGGACGATTGCTAGTGAATTGTTTGATTGCGACTCAGGCTAATTCGCAATATCAAATGAAGTCACAATACTCCTCATAAACAAATTCTCTATATAGGGAGCATTATTATAAGCCCAAAAATAAACGTCTTTGTTAACGTATTAAAATAAACCACTTCAAATGTGTGTTATCCATGACCCGCAAACCAGTTTTCGCGTAGAGTATACATATTTCATATTGTATTTAAAAAAAAGACCAAAGTCACATGACTCTCCTACCAATATACTATTCCTACTTCTCTTCTGATTCCACAGTAGCTTTGGGTTGCAAGCACAATATACAAGTGTAATCTTTTTTACACCAATTATAGTACTATGCAGTGATATAATATAGGTTTAGTTTCTAAGGACATATATATATTTCTCAAGAGAATTAGCAGCACTACAGACTTCACCTTAGTCAATATATTAGGACCTCTGATTTTAGGCATTAGTGAAACCTGGCTATCAGATTCAGACCTACTAACTGGTATCGAGTATCAAGGTACAGTATTTTTAGGAAGGATAGGAGAGAAGGGAGCGTGCTGCTGATGATATCGGGCGATTTAAATCCGGTTAGAGTTGAGACCTATGATAGCAGTACTACTACTTACAGTATTTCATGAGCCAGTGAGTTTGAAGCCATCTGGTGTAAGGTGGACTCCAGCAAGTCAATTACATAGTGAAGTGTTATTATACACCTGGTGGATGATCGGTTGCTAGTGATAAAGAAATGCACCAAATAGAAAAGATGAGCGCAAAAAGAGTAATCACAAAGGGAAATTTTAATTATCCAAATATTGATTGGGTAGCAGTAGAATCTCATGAGAGAAATGAAATGCATCCATTAAGCTGTTGTGGGACAACTTCCTCAAGCAGCATGTGACAGAAGGAACGCGAGGTCAAAAAGTGTTAGATTTGATTATAGTGTCAGAGGGTGTTTCAGACGTAACTATTCTGCCTCCAGTTGGTGACAGTCAGTGATCATGCGGTACTCACTTGGGAAGTGACTACGTTTATGAATGTTCCATTCAGAAAAGATTACATGATGAACTACCAAGCAATAAATTATGACCAGCTCAGGAGTATACTGTGTTCAGTGGAATGGGATCGGTTGCTGGATGGGAAGAATATCGACAGTGCATAGGAAGCATTTAAACAATACTTAAACGATGCGATATCAGAATGTGTTCCGAGAGTTCGAAGAATACATAGAGTAGGAGTGAAATAGATGCGTAATCTTATTAAGCAAGAGATTCGTAAAAAAAGGATGATGTGGAAGGAATACCGTGTACATAAGGATGATGTCCGTTATGAAAGTTATAAGCAGCTAGCTAGAATAGTCACAACGTACGGAGCAAAGTCTGAGGATGAAACTAAAACTCCTCTGCGTGCTAAAGACAACCCACAAGAAATACATCGATATGTTGCCAGTAACGAATGAATAACTCTTCTAAATGCAGATGGCGTGAGGGTTATAGACGCAGAAAGGTTGTTCAACTAAGGAGTGCCCATTTTGTTAAAAGCTGTCAACCTGGTATGCACGACATTGAGTCACTGCTATCTCTTCACTGAATGAAGAAACTCAGGTGTATAAGGATGAGGTATTAGAGCTGTTGCACAAACTGAATAAGAATTCAGCAACATAGACTGATGGGATATCAGCAGGGGGTGCTAAAAGAGTGTTCAACTAAACTGGCTATGCCTTTGACCACGCTGTTTAATATGAGTCTCAGAACAAGAAGGATTCCGTAGGAATGGAAAAACTGCATGGTAATTCCATTGCTCAAGGGTGGTGCAAAGACCGATGTATCCAACTGTCAACCAATTAGTATTTCAGGGACGGTGGTGAAAATTTTGGAAAAATTAGTCAGGGCTTGCATTCAGAAATGAGTTGAGAGATAATCTCTACTTTGCAATGAGAAACATGGATTTACTAAGGAAAGTTCATGTTTTAGCACTTTATCACATTCTATAACAATGTTACCATTGATCTAGACAAGGGGAATGGATACACCATGATACCTTTAGATTTTACTAAGGCTTTTGAGATAATACAGCATGGTAGACGTTTGCATAAATGATGAAATCAATTATTTGGCATAACTGATTTCATCTCAAATAGTACATTTCGTGGTTATATTCATGCGCGAAATACGTTTGTTTATCATATCACTTAATCGATAGAGAAAAATGCTATCATAGCTATCTGAATATATAGAATCAGTATCCGAAGGTTATATGTGATATAAAGCATTATCTGCAAATGACTTTTACACGAATACACTTTCAAAACAAACATAAGTAAACTGCACTGGAAGTATAACCACTGTTATACATCGTTATAAATGCTTCCATTTTATTTCATGGTTATTGGTGCAGCGTTTCAAGGGCTTCCAAATTCACAGCATGTGGCTGAAGAACTCAATAAACTATTTTAAACTGTATTCATCTGTTCCCTTGTAATAACTAAAAATATTTCTGTTATATGATCCTAAATTACATTAAACTGGTAAAGGAAAGATCTTGAATTGCAAGTAAAGCAAAGGGGGAAAAATAAAGCCTTGATTGGCTTGGTTTGATATAAACATTATTAATTCTTCACTGTTACATAATTCTTACAATAGATGGCGTTGACATAAAAATCGATGTTTGAAATTTGAGAGTACGAGACCGAACTTGAACCTATAAAACAAACTAGTTTGATATTATGCTATACTCATGGTATTTCTTAAACAAATCCATCTATACAGAACAGATATTAGAAGCTAATACAATCAGGGTGGTTGGTTTTCCGTGAAAAAATAAATAAATAAATAAAATAAACCATATCACGCTTTCAAACTATAAATAACCATGAAACAATTATCAGAATGCGTCAAGTGATATCATAATAGCATGATGTAATCCATTAGAACCTCTCATAGTTGGTCGATGTTCAGTTTATTGGTTTGGATGTACAGAAAAGGTGCGTAAAACAGTCAAATAGCATGGAAACAATGCATCTGACCTATACAAGCGTGTTGTTCATAGTTACTACATGTTTAGTGCTTTTGTATTATTTACTCCAGTTTTTAAAACTAAAAAGGTACAAAAATCTTCCAACAGGTCCAACTGGTTTGCCTGTAGTAGGTTATTTGCCTTTTCTTAGCATATTTCAACATCGTGATTTTCAAAAGCTTGCCAAGAAATATGGAGATGTGTTTTCGTGAGTTTTCCGTTTTTATACTCTTTTGTTTTGTTTTTAGTTGCCTATTTATTTTTATCTTTTTCTCTTTTCGCCCATAAAGAAGTTAGATTCGTTATGTAATGCCAAATATTCTTGAAATTTGGTATTTGATATTGCCACCTTTTGTAGTAATATCAAATACAAAATTAAGCCCTTCCAATTTTTCAATCAATCAAATTATAAGTTCTAAGTTATTTACAGATATTATAATAAATTTCTACTAAACACAATTGGAATATGGGTAATCGAAAAGTTTAGCATAAATTCTTTTTCTTATATTGTATGTAAAACTGTTCATTTCTTTGTATATGCACGAATAACAGTGTAGACATTTTCTTTCGTTTTCTTAAAGAATTCGTAGCTTGTTTTCTTTCTTGAAAAAAAAAATAAACAGAATGCTAGGTTCAACTGTGTTGCCGAATGACGTCACTATACAAGAAAAAATATGTACAATCATTTCCTGAAATAAAGAGCCAAAAGGCTTCACTTCGGCGATGTAAAGTTATTTAAATGAAGGAATATAAAATCCCACATTATTTCGAAGCCGAATAAGAAACTCAAAGATAGAAATCAAAGAGAGTTTTATGCCTAATATATAGCAAACTATAAAAGTTTCGCCGAATCCTAGCGTAAGCTAAACACATGATTCAATACTAGGGCAACTCGTAGCAAAGGTGGATAAATTTCTGATCGCTGTCCTTAGTATTTCCCATAATGTAAGACACATCTCCTAAGAGATGTATGATGTTATACATTATGGAGGAAGGTCACTACCTAGACCGGTTTCGACCATTGTATAGGTGAAGCGGGCTCTAAAAATAAGACGATCCCGGAAGATCGCCCAACTCAGCATTGTTCCACTCAGTGACAGGCTCACCCCATCACCAAGAGGAACTTCCCAGCATTGGCTCTACCCAGTGGCGGGCTCACCCCCACCACCAAGCAGAGCCGTAATCTCAGTGGTGGCCCCACTCAGAGACAAGCAAAAACCTACTCCCAAGCAGACCCTCTCAAATCAGAGCCAGAGCCGCACCGGTTTCGACCTTTTTGAGGTCTCTTCAGTGAGTAGGTAGACCTAGATAATACTAAGGTTGTAGTGAGTAGAATTTATATACTTTGCGGTTTCGACCTTCACTTCGGCGATTTACATCGCCGAAGTGAAGGTAGAATTTGATAGAATGTAACTATCAACACAGAGTAACACGTAATTATGACCGATAAAGAATTACGCATACACACTGCTTTATTGGTCTTCATCTTTCTTTACATAGTAAAGAAAAAAATAAATAAATAAATATATACCGTCAAGTGTGTGGAATCCAAAAAATCTACACCAACTTAAAATAAGAAAAATTTGACAATCCTTGCTTGTGGGTATTTCTAATCTCATTGACGATATTCTCATGAGTATTTTATTGTTTACGAAATTCAGTACTTCCGGTGATTTCTTTCAGGCTTTATCTTGGACAAATGCATGCAGTGGTGATCAATGATGGTAATGTGGCGAGAGAGGTTTTCCATAATACGCAGATACTTGACAAACCACCATTTCAGAGCTTTGATACGATTTTTGGTGAAATTGGTAAGCAATTTCTTTTTAACAGTGAGCTTTGTATCAGAGATAAATAATATAACGATCTTTTATTAAACTAAATTATAAACCACAAAAAATTTGTCTTTGCGATTTGGTATTGTTTATTTGTTATAAAACATGAATAAGACTGAATGATATAAATGCGTTTCCATTAAGATTTAAAATTACATTAATATTATAATGAAAACTTGTCAGTAGGGAATGGAGAAGTGTATCAGTGCTGTGGGAGACGATATTCTCTTGATTTTGATGTCTGTGTAATTTAGGATATGAAAATTATAATGTGAATGAAACTTCAACATTTAAATTGATGATGCTTTGTGAATGGTTTGAATGGGTGATAAATATCATGACATGGAGTGAGACACCATCTTGCTTCCTTCATGTCTGAAATGACGAAAAATTTTCCTAATCTAGAACAGATTTTTCCAGTTTATCGATCTCTTAGCTCACCCACTGTTTAGATTCTTTGTTGTTTCGGAAGTGGGCGTAGTTAGTCTTAATTAATATTAATCTATATCAGTTGTACCTTTAATGTATCCCTACCCTACATTGAAGTTAGAACATTTAAACTGGGCTTACTTCTGAAATAACACAGAACCAGAACAGACATTACAAACCTTTAGACCAAGTTTCCGCTTTCCTTAGACAAATTAAAGAAAGCCATGATCCTTTCTGCTTCCTAGGTGTCTGTTATATCCCCTACATTGTGGAATCAAATACTTTGTACAGATAGGACAGACCACCTTAATAAGAAGAAAATAACATAAAAATGCATGTTGGGCCTCCCTTGGAATCAAACAAGCCTGTATTGCCATCTGTGGCATATGATTCTACCAAACCACTGACGAAACAGACAAAGTTGAACCCTCAGCAAACCCTAAGTCAGTGACTTCGACAATAAGATACTGCGTTCTACACGATCACAAAAATATTCGATGGGATTCAAATCAGAAAAATCAGGCATTGAATGGAACACAACTAAAAATGAACATGTCCTTCAAACTATGCTCGCACAACGGAAGCCTTATAATACTAGGCGTTTTCTTGCTGGAAGAGTCCAGATCCATTGGGAAACATTGTCAATATGTTGGGCAATACCTGATCAGCAATAATCTCCAGGTAAGAATTAGAATCAAAGTGTCAAAGTGTGTGAATTGGGGATAGGAAGACCCAGCGGTATCCATGAGAACAATATCCATACTAGGAGATCACCACCACCACCACCACCGGCGTGTTTCCGGCCAATAGCGCAGTCTGGCTGGCAGGAAACAGGCTTGGCTTTGTGGACATAATATTTTGGCTAATAAGAGTTATTACTTGTATAACGATGCAAAGAAAAATATTACGAAACAAGTAAAATATATTAGTGTTGAATACTTTTCTATAGTTGAGAAAATCCCATTAATAGTGTTATTCAAAACAGTTCATAAAATGACAAATATTGTGGTATTCATCGTGAGGTTAGAGTATCAGAGTACAGATATCAGTATAAATACATACAATAGTTTCGATACACACACACAATTGCCATCATTTCATGTATCAGTTAAACTGGATGGTAGGAAAGTTAATGTGATTTCATGGAATATTAACATAAAAACATCTGCAGAAGAGTAGTAAAAGATCTCTAATTCACACGTTCACATGAATTAGATGTTGTTCTTCTGTTTGGCTGTCAGGAAACACATTTCTATATTACTGTCAATACCGGATACTCTCTATATCAAATCTTTGTGACAGTGGGGGTTGTTTTCTAGCAGTTAAGCACCCGTTGTAAGCCAGCTAATATATGAAAATTAGTTAAAGGCAAGAATTTTTGAGCCTCGGTAGTTCAGTCGGTATAGACGAAGCCCTTTGGTCGAAAAGACCTGGGTTCGATTCCGTCAGTGACGTGAGGAACCTTTATCTGGTCTCTTTCTACTGAAGGTGAGTTAGCTAGTCTCATACCGAGGTAAGGATGTTTTTCCACTCGGATTTTCCGTCCCTCATGATAGGCAAACCGGCCCCGATCACACATGGATTACAGTCATGACTACGTCCAAGTCAGATGGCGGTCCCGAGCCCGGATAAAATTGGGAGTTGGGGAAAGCAATAGGGAACTACCCAGTAAAAATCTCATCCGTAACTTTGTGGGCAACGCCTACAAAGTCACCTTCGGTTGGAAACGACTGAAAGGGAAAATCTGATCAGATTAAAAAATTTTAATAAAAAAACTTCTACTTGATAGCGAGTAATGACAAGAAGGAACACTAAATAAATCTGGAATTAAATGAGCTATTCAAGTGCATGTGTTGAATTGATAAATGCATATTTTTTTCATCGCTATAGGTATCATTACAGTGATTGGAAAGAAGTGGAAATTACACAGACGATTCTTTAATTCCAGTATGAAAACTGGAATAGTAACAGATGAATGTAACATTCAGGTATGATAAGCAGAAGTAACTTATATAAAAGCAGTTTATATATTATAACAAAATATACATACAACAAAACCAGCGATCCAATTTATTTTATAAAGTTTTACTTCATAACACAACACAAGACAATAAGAAAAATATAAAAATATAAAATTATTATAAATTTAGTTTAATCTTTTATCCAAGTGTAAGCAAACAAAGTTTGCGCCTGAAGTATCTTCAGGACTGAGGCAACTCGTGGTGAAGGTGGACCAAGCTCTCATCACTCCTTGTCTTAGTATCTCCCAAAATGCAAATCACACCTCCTTGCAGAAATGTATAATGCTATGCATTAAGGTAAGGTGATACAAAGGTGGAAGCAATGGACAAGTCATCTTTACCTATACGAGTTGCCAAAAGGTTTCTCACCTTATTATTAAATTACTTTGGATTTAGAGAAAGATATTAGAAGTTTTTTTTCACTTAGTTAGACTATAATAAAAAAAATGAAATGAAAATGAAAAATAAGGTGAGACACCTTTTGGCAACTCGTGTAGGTAAAGATGACTTCTCCATTGCTCCACCTCTGGGTCTGGCTCGCACTGACGAGACCTCAATAAAGGTTGAACCGGTCTGGGTAGTGGCCCTTCCCTTAATGCATAGCATTATACTTTTCTGCAAAGGACATGTGCTTTGCATTATGGGAACAAGGAGTGATGAGAGCTTGGTCCATCTTTACCACGAGTTGCCTCAGTCCTGAAGATACTTCAGGCGAAAAAAAGATAAAAAATAAATTTATGACACTGAATACACTTGGCACTAACCCACTACATGATTTCCACCACTTACCAATCTCATATAATCACCCTCTTATTTTTCTCTGCGTGTTTTTTACAGGAACATTATTTTGATGTCATATTCTAGTAAGAGAGATGCGATGAAAGTTTTATAAACTTCGATAGGATTCCTGGGTTAAACAGTTGGAAAAACTGCCTTACATTCTTTAGTAACTGAAACAAGAGATTTATTATGGACTATTTTTATAGTCTATTCTCGAATTAGTCGATCTGTGATGTAGGCAAGAAGGATTGTATCCACCCAGAAATCCTTATTTATAGCTTCACAAATCAGAACGAACAACTGTAGAACTCATACTAATTCCAATAATACTAGTTAGGATTAGGAACCTAAGGTGGCGATGGTTATTAGCTGCCATTTCGTAATAACTATGAATCTTCAGTAGACTTGCAATCGACTGTGATGCTAACGAAGCAAGAGAATGAGTTATCCATCGATTTTGCAGAATTAGGGTTAAACCAATTCTGTCACTTCCTTCCAATGAGATAAACAAGGGATTAGAAATTTTTGTTTACTTGAATTATGTATGTTTTTTTGAATGATGAAGTTTGCTATTGTAATGGCTCTCGCATTACAGACCTCTGGATCAAAGAATTTATATATTAATTTGCATCTATGAATGAATCACATAATGTGACTTATCAGAGGAATTAAGATTATATGAACATTTTAGTGTTCAGAAAATAGTAATCCTAACTGGTGATTGATATGGATCAAAATTAAAACATTTCATCTACTTCTAAAAATACTAACGTTCTAGAGACAATGTTAAAAATCGCTTTAAATTTATATTGAATAGAAATCTTTTATTCTTTTCATAAAATATATTTAATATTTCATGCAGGAAGAAATATCCTTATTTCTGAAAACTCTTGATGAAACCAATGGAAAACCCTTGAAATTTAGAAGCCTTCTTTATAAAACTGTTCATAATATTATATGGTACGCAATTTCTGGAGAGAGATTTAGTTACATCGATCCTAAACGGGCAGTACTAGATGATGCACTCTATGCAATGGATAAATTGGCATATCAAGCAGGTATCAGTAACTTTATACCAATTCTCTGCAAGATGTCCGTTTTTTAATATTGGCACGATTCCAAACTTAAGTCCATTTGTAACACAGCTGAATAAAAAAATTAAGTAAGTGCCCTAGGTTTATATTTCTTCTTACAAAACATTAATTAGAATATAATCGGAATACAATTGTTTTTAGAAGTCATTCACTAGTCAACATGTCGGAAATATATTTTAATCAAGACGTACCTTAAACTAAATTTTTTTTGTCATTTTTAGAGAACAAATCACTTTACTGATGAAAAAAGAGGATTCAGGAAGTGGAAAATTCATTGAAGAACTTTTGTTAGAAATAGAAAGATCGACGCAAAAAATAAATGAAGGTAACTTCTGAAATTTACTTTCTTTCGTCAGTTTTCATTCATAATGTTTTATTATATTTGTAATATAAAAAATATGTATATATGGAGGGCAGTGCTAACGATCAACTAACAATGACCCCTTCAATGGCCTTTGTGACAAGCTATTCAATGGCGCTGAGTGAATGAAGCTGAAATGTCCGTCTGCATTATTTATTATTTTTGTTCTTTCTTTAATTAGATATATTTTCTTCGTTCATAGAACGAAGAGTTAATTAAAAGTTTAATTATATTCTTATTGTTCTTCTCTAGAAAGCAAGCATTGAACTTTTTAAGTCACTTCAACCGTCAAATAAGCAAACTATGGTGGCGAAGACTCTGAGGGTGAAGTCTCACTGATGCCTATAATATGAGGTCTCTACGTATTAATCAAGGCAATAAACTCTACCTGTTTGTTTCTGATACTACCTGGCATTTATGGAGACAGACGTTATCTCCAGGCTGTTCTATATACAGTATACTGTGTAGAGTATACTTCGCATATATAGGAAGAAATATATAATATAAATAGTATATAGGAAAAAATATGAACCAGAGCAGAATACAATCATCCATTCGTCATAATCATCTCTGTGATTGCACATTCCTACTATTAACATGGGTGCAAGATAAGTTTTGAAACCAATGTTACTCGCTTTCTTCTGGATGTATAGGCAGGCATTAAAGTCTTGTTTACTTAATACGGATAACTAAATCTTTTATGGCATCATATCAGGTTTGATGTGCGATCTTTTGGTTTCTCTGGTTAAAATTACGGGACACACTAACTCAGCCTGTAAGATGAGTATCTTTTTACTGTTAACTTGCTGGCCTGTAGTATGTGGCGTATGTTGAATAAATGGAATGCTACATTCAGAGCGGGTAATGAGAAGTATTTAACGAAACTGGTGGATGAAGCATATTAGTTGCCAGTTGTGGATATATAAATCACCGGTAGGCGAAGCAGAGAAGTTGTCTAGTGTTTTTCATCCCCCCCTTTTGTTGACACAGTGAATACGGTGTTAAATATTCTATATAAACAAGAACATTTAAGTTCACAGCAAAATAAATATATGGGATGAAAGGCTAACGATCACATGATATGATCGATGAATTTTTTCACCTGATGTCTAGAGCAGGGTTTCCTGGTTATGTAAAAAATAAATTAAAAATACGAAACATATTTTTTAAAAAATAGATAAAAAAACAGAAAAAAAATCCTAAACCCACTCCAGTACAAAATATATTATAGTTTTGCAAATAATGTTAAAAACCACTTCACCATTATAAAATAATGGTGAAGTGGTTTTTTTTGTTTTGTTTTGTTTCTTCAAATTACGTTGGGAGATGTTTAGCTTCAGAGTATCTATATATATGTACGTATGTGCGTGTATTGTTCAATGATCTCAACCGATCATTGAACATTGTGTATTGTATGCATGACAGCTAATATTTTTCCTTTCAGAATTCGTGGTCAGTTCCGGTGCAAGAGCTTTTTTATTAGGTGGAACTAATCCCACAGCTACTTCACTTTCCTGGGCGATTCTACTACTCGGTGTTTATCCCGATGTTCAAAATCGAATAGCCGAAGAAATAGGAAACGTCATTGGCGCAAACAGGATGGTTACTCTGGCAGATCGCAAAAACCTTCCTTACACCCAAGCATTCATAATGGAAGCACAGAGGTTCATAACAATAGCACCAACCAGCGCTTTCAGATAGTAAGGATTATTTTATGAATATTTTATAAGTTATATTAGCATTGAACCCTGTAATGTTTTAATAATACACAAAATCTGACATAAAACATATTGACTAACGTAACTGACGGGTTTTGGGTATTCGAACGTTTTGGTTTAGAAGAGAAACTTATCTTAACTTCAGCAGGGTTCAGTCTAAAGGAGGAAAAATATATTTTAAGGACTATCAAGTATAGTTGAACTGAGGTTGCCCATTTAGGTTGCATCAGGGAAATGTGTTTTCAGTATTATGAATTTTTTATTGATTTGTTCCTTTAGGATTTATCAGGCTTCAACCATTCTAGTGCTCTTTAAAACTATCGAAATTAAACAGAATAAGAAATTACCAAGTTTATTAAAGTTTTAAGCTTTAACACTATCGGAAAGTGAGGTCATCACTAATATGTTTTTCCAAAATCATAATCTCGTTTTTCTTTCCTCAGCCTTAAACCAGCATATTTTTCATCGGCTTGTCGATATTTCCTTTCATTCTTTTGGCTAGCACCACTTACGTTTGCAGTGCTGAATGTCTTCTATCTACCACCCACTAACCACGTCTTCCTTGGTATTTCTCTTTTCTGTGCGCTTTCCTGAATGGAACCTCCTGAGATGGTTCCATCTGCAACCTCCTGAGTCGATCTGTTTTTAGACTTCTCTCAAAGGATCAGACTATATTTGTTACATTTGCTTCATCTTTTTTCCAACTCTAGCTACCTTTAGACTCTCTTTTTATATATTATATTATATATATTATTATAAACAGAATTTCTGTTTATAAAAAGTGACTCCAGACATGCATCTCACCATCCGTAATTGCTCTGCTTATGATCTTTGAACATTGTTTTTATAACAAAGACTCGACAAATTCACCGTACAAAAATTTACCCTCCCAATACTGACATTTGGTAAATTATATGTTCCAATAAGTCAATAGGAGTTCTATAAAACGATTAATGTTGCTGTGTCTGTGTCTTCGTAAAGTTAGAAATGATCTTTTGTTCACGGACGAATACATGAGCGTATTTGTCGAGCCCTATTTATAACTTAACATTTTCTTCGATACATTATAGCTGGACTTGCATTTCTCTTCAATCGCGTAATATCTTGCTGATCTGTGTCCATCTGGGACTACTAAAGGCTGTCGATGCGCAAGTCAACCACACCTTCCAGCGGTATAGCCTGTTTCCATAAACGGGGACTCTGGCGAACCTGGTGAGTAGCATTGCCGCCGAAAAAGCATATTTTCCCTAGTTGGAGGAAATGCCGACGATGTCTTTCATCACCCGGAATGAAATACCACCATGCTTATTAGAGACCTGAAGTGACTGCAGCCATGTTTCGTCGCTAGAGAAAGGGTTCCGGTTTCTGTCCTACCCCAATCTTTCCACGTGCAGTGAGAGTGATACCCTAAAGGGTATACCAATTTCACTGTAGAAGCCTGGAACCTTCCCCTAATCGAGGGCACAGCAGTAAAACGGGTCTGCAGGCTGGCCGCTGGTTAGTGCACGGGAACGAACGAGGTAGAAATGCACTTGGAGGCTTCTCGATTAGTTAACGGAAAAATCCTGTAACCACGTATTTTGTCACTTCGTGACTGGAGAGAGACTAAATACTGTGGTTGTAAGGGGGAACTGTCGAAGCCACGTAGACTGGAGACCGACTCCTCTCTGTGTGGGCGGTATGTTTGCGAGTCTGTCACCTCTCACTTCATGTCCCACTTCCTTTTTATCTTTTCCTCATCAAACACAATCAACGAAAACCGTAAGAAATGCGTCTTTACTGAAGATCTCCAAAATTCTCCCACACAAAATAGTTCAATAAAAAATCACAAAAAAAATCAAAATTCCAACCAAAAAAAATCACAAAAGACAACAGAAATACATTACATTCAAACGACCAACACTAATTCTTACCGCCAAAAAAGTTTCCACATCCACTTCATCAACATTCCTGGCTTAAAAAACAGCAATATAAACGATGTGTAACACCACCTACAGTCATCTGAACCAGAACTACTGTTCCTCTCAGAACCCCAACTAGCATCCTCAACAGCCACTGTCCACCTCAACTGCCTAAACTATACATTACACAGCTCTTTCTGCCACAAGGGTGGCACTTGTGCATTAATCAGAACCGACATACCATGCCAGAAGCAGCAAATCCTTGAATTCATACTGTTTGATCTGCTTTGGCTCAACATTTCTCTACCAAATCAACCTGCCCTTTCATATGCTCCCTTTATTGCTCTCCAAACTCCGTCAACCACTTTGACCTCTTCAACTTTCTCTTTCTAAAGCTCGACTTTCTGCAACCTAAGTACCCCCCCCCCCAATAGTGACGTGTTTCTTCATGAGGATATCAATGTCCACAACTCACAATGGCTCGCCTTCTCCAGTTTCACTGATGAGGCAGGCAGTGATATGCTGAGGTGTTCGCCATTATCAATGACCTGACTCAGATCATCAATCTTTCTACCAGAATACTAGACAAACCCCCCCTCTCCAATTTGTCGACACACTTGACCCCTTCTTAACAAGCTCCTCTTCTAGGTACACTGTGGTTGTGGGTTCTCCTCTTGGTAATTCCGACCATAAACTCATACAACTATCTTTTTCCACAGAATAACCTTCACCCATCAGTTCACAGTCTTGTGTCCTTTGGCACTACAACGGTGCCAACTGGAAGGGCCTCCTTGACTATTCCTCCTTCCTATGATCCGACTATTATTCAGTTCTTCTGATGCAAACATGTGCTCAGACCGAATAACATAAATCGTTCTCACAGGGAAGGCTTTCATTTCCTATTCCAGTCCAAATTATCAGGCACTCTCCAAGCCTTGGTTCTCAAAAAATTGTGCCAATGCTGTAAAAGGAAAACAAAACCTCTGCTTAACACAACTGGCTCAAGACCAAAACTCGATGCCCTCTCTGCCTATACTACAGCACGCAACAATTGTAAAAGAATCATGACCAAATCCAAGTCAGACGTTTACAGACTCAAATCTGCAAACATACCTCCCACTCAAATGGCAGTCGCTCCTTCTCTTACCAAGGTCATTGAGCGCAACTTCTGCCCACCCAGATTTCCACCACTCTGATATCCGGATGGTACTGTAGTCTCCTCGCCAAAAGGCAAGACCAACTTACTGGCATCACACTTCTCTTCCAATTCCTGCATTGATGACCTGGACAAAGTTCCCTCCACTCCACAAAGAACGGTTTCCTTCATGTCTCCCATAGCCTTCTGACAAAAAAGAAATCCGAAGAATTCTAAATAATCTGAACTCAAACAAGGCATCTAGTTCTGATAGTATCCCTCCTATTGTGTTACACATTTTTCCCCAGAACTAACACCACTCTTTTATCACCTCTTCAGTCTATCTTGCTCAATTGGCGTCTATCCTGCAACATGGAAACCGATCCACATCCAGCCCATCCCAAAGAAAGGTGACAATAGTCAACCAACAAATTGGTTGACTTTTGACTAGCACAATTTGACTAGCGTCAAATTGTGCTCACTGTTGTTCTCTCAAAAATTATGGAGAAGGTCATCAACAACCAACTCTTGAACCATATCAACTGATCAGTGACTAGCAGTATGGATTATGCCACTTGCAATCTACAGCTGATCTCTTTGTTTTCACCACCCACCTATGTACTTTGGCCATGGAGAAATTTGAAGAAACTCACGTGGTTGCCCTCGACATTTCAATGGCATTTGATCGGGTTTGGCACAGAGTCCTACTCACCAAACTGCGCCTTCCCCACTCTGCAACTAGATCGCCAACTTTCTGACTAGTCGCTCACTATGTGTAATGATGTACGACTTACTCTCCTCAGATTTACCCACCAATGCAGGAGTACTCCAGTATTCTGTTCTTTCATCGACTCGTGTCCTCTTGTATATAAGCAACCTGCTCTCACAGAAGAGCTATTACGACAAGAGACCTGAGCTCAAATCTCAAGACAACACAAATCTCAAGACTCAAAACAAGAAAGCGCTTGCATCCCTGCACCCCCTTCAGTAATACTGAGATATCAAAACATGGTCAGATTTCTCTTCTTCGATTGACCTGCACCTCGATCTTTCCTGGCGCAACTATATTTCAACCACAACTTCTGCAGCCGCCAAAATACTTGATGTACTTTTTCGCACAAGACCCAGCCATTCACACTTTCACAGCTGCTAACTCTATACAAAGCCCAGATCCGCCCAGCCATGAAATATTGCTCTCATATTCACTGCTAACGAACGCCCTTTTACAGTCCATCTTAAAACTCACCCAACCAACTTCATTGCCTCCTCTTTTATTCCATCTACTTCTTTCCTTTGGAACAGTCTCCCCGACTCTGTCTTCCACAAAGATTACAACCCTCATCTGTTCAAGCAAATTGTGAACAGATGAGCAATAGAAGAAAGGAGACTCCTCCTTTCTGCTATTGCTCTTGCCAACACATGGCACTAGTGTGCTATAGGTTTGGTGGCCTTTCGTGAGTGTGTAAACAAAAAAAAAAAAAAAAAAATCAACCCGTTGTTAAGATGGGAAGATCAACCCGTTGTTAAATGTAATTAGCATGGAAATTCATAGCTACCAATATATTATTATTATAGTAGTAGTATTATATAGTATATATTATTATTATTATTATTATTATTATTATTATTATTATTATTATTATTATTATTATTATTATTATCCTTACAATCAAAGAATGCAGATTATGTAACAAAACAGTTAGTAAAGCGTATAACGATGAAGATACTGAAATAAAAAATAAAATACTATTATTATCATAATTCGGCCTGGTTGGCGGAGTGGTAGCGTATCCGCTCTCCAGCGAAATGACTGATGATTCGAATCCCACCGTGGACATGGATGTTTCTGATTGTCAGTGAAATACCAGTGATGGTGGTCGGCGGTAGATGGCGATCAGTGGTAGCGAACCTTTTTATGTTCGCGTGCCAAAAGTTTACAAATCGAGTTGCTGACATGCCGGCGCGTGCCAAAAATATACAAATCAAGTTGCTGACGTGCACGGAACGTCAGCAACTAATTAATACAACACTAATTAATTAATTAACATTAATTATACAAAATTAACTGCAGTATTTTATTGAGAGAAGTTTAAAAATGCACATAGAATTTCATAAAAATGAACTCATAACTTGACATTGTCGTATACAAATCAATATCAACCTATTATCAATGTATTAATTTATTTATATCAATTTATGAATGAGATTTTTGCTGTTGTATATTAGATGCCAAATGCTTTATATCAGGTTCATATTTTGTCACTGTTAGTAATACACACGCCGAATGAGATTCATCAGTCATTCTATTTCTTAAACTGTCTTTTATAAAATTCATTTCGAAAAATAATGACTCACAAGCATATGTAGAAGAGCAAATTGATAATATAGCCATCGCTAGTTTTTTAAACAACAAATGGTTTCAGGAATGGCATTCCAAGTTCTCAATATTTCCTCTTCTGCATTCTTTTTAATTGCCCCAATAATCGATCATTTTCCATTATTTCCAAGTCATTTCTCAAATCGACAAACTTTTGTTTCCATATAGAACTAGATTGAAAATCGATTAATTGCATTTCTATATCTTCCAAATTCAGCCACTCGAAAATCTCCAAATTGAGTTTATCAATTTGGAGATTTTTTTGATTTTTTTAATGTTTTTTAATGATTTTTTTAATGTTGGGTCCAGATGCAAAATAAATTTTGATGTCTCTGCAAATTGCCTGAACTGCATAAATCTTGAAGAAAATTCGTTGATTATCGACTGAATAACTGTAGAAAACTTTTTTTGTCAATTTAACTTGATCTGTTTTTTAATGGGATTCTAGATCTGCAAAGAATTGTTTTTTTTTTTTGTACTTGGAAAATATCGGAGGGTATTGGAAATGACGTCACGATTAAAAATTGGTAATTTAGCTTCGAATGCTTTTATTAAATCAAACATGACAATAATTGTCTTGTCAGCACCTTGCAGTTTAATATTTAATTCATTTAAATGCAAACAGAAATCAGTAAAAAACATTTATTTAGAAAGCCATTCGACGTTCATTAATTGATCGATTTTTTCAATGATTTTCTCATTATGTAAAAAAAGTCTGACTTCATCTAAACACTCAACAAATCTTTGAAGAACTTTCCCACGACTTAGCAATCGAACATTGTTGTACATAAGTAACCATTGTACATCGAGTTTACCTCACTTAATAATTCTATAATTTTCGTTTATATAAAGAGCGTGCCGATATAAAATTGACCAATTTTGTTACAATGCTAATAATATCTTTCAGTGGCTTGAAACTAGCCTTCGCGCATAAAACCTGCGGATATATAATACAATGAAAACTCAGAACTGAATGTCCAATACGTTTGGTAAATAAATTGACGAATCCATTTTCCTCTTCAATCATACTACGTGCACCATCTGTAGTTACTGATACAATTTTGGAGAGATCTATATCTCTTTCAGCAAGTGATTTACAACTGCTGTGCAAATATCTATTCCTTTTGTTGTTGTTACTAATGAATTAAACTTATCAGTTCTTCTTTGATGTTATTCCGACACAATAAAGAATAAAAATTGCTAAACGAGCTGATCCAGTTATATCAGTACTCTCATCAAGACAAAGAGAAATTAAACTAGAAGATTTTATATCTTTTTTGTTTGCTGCTGAGTTATATTTTTAGCCATTTCCAAGATTCTGTCTTTCAACGTATTTTTTTTGCCAAAGGCATATCTTTTATTCTTTGCATAATTTTTTCCTTGTTTTTGAAATCTTCAAAGAGAACTGGTATGCATTTTAACCATGCTTCTCTTATATATTCCCCATCACTGAAAGGTTTCCCATGTTCGGCAATTACATTTGAGACAAAAAACTAGCAGCAGTTATATTTGAACGACTGTCGATAAATTTCATTAGGGTTGTTGACTAGATATTCCTATTTTTAATTGCCCGAGCAATAAATTCTTTCTGTTCGTCCTTGCTTTTCTCAAGGAGCGATTTATCGTTTGTTTCATAATGCCGTTTTACTGACGGCGTTCTGCACACAACTGTCCCGGAACATAAAACGCATATTGCTTTATTGTCTTTATTAATCATGCCATACTCTTCAGTCCACCAGCTTTGGAACTCTCTGCTGCTTGACTGTGATAATTTTCGTTTTCTGTTTTCTCCAGCCATGTTCAGTAGAACTGTAACAAAATAACTCACAACTTAAATCAAATGCATTTTTTATAGTTTCAAAAAAATCAACATTTTATTATATGCCTAAATTAAATTATCTTTATAATTCCCATTTACAGTAGCAAAAACAAAACAGTGCACATACGCAACAATAATGCACCTGCCGCTGCTTACTGGCGGATGCGCGGTGCGAACTGCATAATGAACGCACGTGCGATTAGAAAAGGGAAAAGTCAGAGAATCCTAAGGATCAGTCGTTCTCAATTCTTTTTCTACAGACTGTATTTTTATTTATTCTTACTGTATTAGAGGGCTCAGTCCCAACAAACTTACTCGTAAATACCGTTCCCAGAAGGATGTCGACTTGTCGGTGAATGCTTACAGTCGAATATAACTTGCCCTCGCGTATAACTGACACCCCTAATTTCACTTTACGAAAAAAGACATTAAAAGGTTTTACATATATACCTCCCACACAAAAAACAACACGCCCTCCCCAACATCCATTATATACTGTAGATGCAAGAAAAACCAACTATTTTTATTGTATCCCTGAACAAGATACAGACTTTTGCAGTCTGTGTAATATATTTCTCAAAAAATAGTGCAATTAGAGACAGCTGGAATAAAAACGGCGCTAACTAATGAATCACATGTCCCTTCTCACAGAAACTAAGCTGTATAGGCAAGGAAAACCATATGGTGCACTGGAAACACAGTATCTAACTAAAACTCTTGTCCAATTTTTCAATTACATGAAATAAGTGTTTGTTTGATTGCATTTGAAATTCTCGATGTCATTATGACAGACCACAAAGGCTAACTTCAAATAAAATTCTACCACGAATTGAAGTATGCCATATAATTCATGTGTGAGTTCGTCTGCCAGTCAAACGGAAAAAGCAGCAATGAAATTCAACCAAGGGTTGAAACTTTATGTGAGTTCAGCCCGCCGGTAATGAGAAGTTCCTTCGGAACGATAAACAACACCCCATCTTGAATGTGTTAAAACTAAGAAATATATAGTGAATGTTGTTATGACAGTTGCAGATATTATGGAATTCGGTTGAAGCGAATTAGCATTTCAACTCAAAAACTGTCGGTTCCATTTGTTTTTTGGGTCGCGTGATCTTTTGTTAATACCGGACCAATTAAATTCATGTCTGCTCTCTCCTATAAAACAAACTTTAACTTGCACGTATTGTAATAATTAAAAAAAAGGTGGAATAATTTATAAGCGTATAAAAGGATATCATATGTAAATCGTTGACGTGCCAGCAAAATTCTCGGGGTTGCCACCTCTGGCACGCATGCCATAGGTTCGCCACCACTGGTATAGATGATGAGGATAGTTGCTGTTGGTAAAATGAGTGGTGGAGACGGAAAGTTGTAGAGTAGGTGACCTCCCTCGATGACTCTTTGGACCCCCCCTGGAGGTGTTACGTAATAATAATATCTTAAAGCGTTGTTAAAGTATTTTATACCATATTAAATCCTTGTATCTTTCTTTAAAGGAAACTAAACCAAATAAGCAAACTGAAACAGATAATAAAACAATATTTAACTTCTTTTCAGCACTTTCAATGACACAACAGCCGGTGGATTTGATATTCCTTCAAATTCCTACGTAATTATTAATGTATGGGAGATACATCGCAGTCCAAAATATTGGGAGAGACCTGATGAATTCCTCCCAGAACGATTTCTCACCGAAGACAGAAGTGGAACAGTAACCCCTCCATATTATATGGCATTTGGTTCAGGTAAATATCCCCAACTTTGTTTATAAAATGCTTACTGAATGTATGAACATTACATATGACTAAAACATACTGCTCAGCAAGTGTTATTCCTAAGTGTCTGGAGCTTTTTAATAGAAAATGAAGAATTTATACATCCTCCCCTACTAATTATTCTAAACAATTTCAAATGCTATTAATATTTCTAAATCTGTTTTTTCTAGCTAAAGAAACAGACTGTGTTAAGCTGAATAATGGCGACATACGCTAGTCTGCAGCCATAAATTTGGTTTCGATATCATCTGTAAAATTTCCTTTAGTGTTAGCAATGTTTTAATGTTTTTTTTAAATGATAAATATTAGGATATCGTTAAGAATGTTTAGTCATATTCCAGCATTTTAATTCGCTACTTTATTTATTGCGTTATAAGTAAATATTTATACGGATGTGGATAATAACTGTCAAGCAATTGCAGATAGCGTAGCTACGAAGATAGCGTAGTGTGGATGTGTTCGCGACGAAGACCTCAGTTTTTAGGAGGATGAACTTTTCCTCGTCAAATTTTCATGTTCCCTACAGTTGTCTCATCTTTCTCTTTTCAGCCCACTTAGTCAAGTGGATTGTTCTTCACCTCTCTAAACCAACAAGTTGGGGATTCACGTCCCATTACAGGATTAACATTCGTAAAAACTTTTAGGGTGTAGATTTTTCATTTTTCGGTGTATGAACCCACCAGATTACTTAATCAGGACCCGAAGTGGCTTAATAATGATCATCTTTAGTTTGTGGAACATGGTATTCCTAGGTTCCCCATTCAAGTAACCTTTAGTCCACTACCACTGTTATACAACAACAGTTTCGTTGCAACCTTTTATTGCACAAGCTTCCATTGATATCAGTTATAGTGTTGCGTAAAGCTAGCTTGTTTTCTGATTATATTTATCTAAGTGAGCATACAACATCCGACGAATATCATCCTAGACACAGTATTGAGTCACACATTCTATTTTGAGAGCTATTTGACCTACATAAATATTAACATTTACTGATAAGCAGGATAGTTCCCTAGAATTTCAGCAATAGTATGTTGACTTGAAGCCATTGTACACATGTGACCTCTTATTAGCTATCAGTCATTTTTGAGAATACTTTTCTTTAGCAAAAGTTACATTTTGTCTCTGAAATAGACGCCTATACACTATTTCGGGATCGTAGTTTTCCGAATAGTGACTACTAATGGGTACATGAAGGTATATTTTGAAGAGACCTTGTGATGTATTGAATTGGGTTTTAGGTCCTACGATAATTAAAAAAATCACTTATGCATTACTAACTATTTCTTGAAAAGAAGTTTGGTCTTGTAGGTAATACTTCTTACATTTTTTTTTTAATTTTAGGAAAGCGTAAGTGTCCAGGAGAAATATTTGCCAAGACAATAATATTCAGCTTCATCGTATCTCTAGTACAAAAGTATGAAATAAGAATACCTGAGAAGGTGTAGCAAATCTTGATGGCGAACAGGATCTTACCTATAAACCAAAGCACTGCGAAATGGGCTTTTATCCCAGGAATTAGAAAGTATCTTCAGAAGTGTTAACTCTAATATTGTGTTCGAAACTTGTATACAGTATCTGTAATTTGTATTCATGAACTGTCAAACTTTCTATCCATTTTTTGATTTTAACTTGACCCAGTTAAATCTGCAAGCACTCAAAATGTAAAAAAAATTAAGCATGCTTAAAAATATTGCAATTTTGATTACATATTTGTTTACTTTCATAAATTACACCAATTGTCACCTAGTCGCACTTAACATATATAGTACATATATGTTAATATATGTGTTTGTATTTTAACCTTATGTTTAAAATTTTAAAGTAAAATTCACATTGTTATCTAAAATGAGTGTTACTTTTCGTGTTTTATGTAATAGATGCAAGTCTGCTTTTGAACAAGCAAGCATTCGTCAATCATTTTCAAGTGTACAAACATTTCTTCAGAAAACTATCACAGAATAGCTCAGAATTCATGAATTCTGTTACATTTGTAACAGTATAAAACAAATACATATTCATAATCAGAATGCATTTGGTATATTATGAGTAATATTAATTTAACTTTTCAAACTTCAATGAATATTCGTTGTTATGTGTGGTTTGGTATTTATTTATGCATTATTCACATGAATATAAATAAAATGGAACCTTTATTTGTTGAAACGTATGTTTCATGAATGAAATATTAATAAAACTCGTTCATTAGTGCAAATTTACTTTACATGCAATTTTAAATTCATAGTAAATGTGTTATCGCTGCCGGCATTTACCTTCAATACATGTTTAAATGTATTAAGTAGTAACGAACTTGTTTTCCGGTAATAAAATTTCAGTCTGTGTAATATTCATTTCGAGTATGTAACTAGTATACTACATTATGCCAAGTGTGTGCATGTTATCTGAAGTTAAGGGTTATAATCTATTGAGTGAATATATAGTTCAATGGCATAATTGATTACCTGCTCTCTCAAAGATTAAATAGTGGAGTAGCTAAATGTAAATGCTTGATCGTGTCTTTAAATACATTAAATATGCTATATTCAAGCATAGATTGGTGTAATTTATCACATTGAACCAATTTCATACTGAACTATTTTACGTAGTGACCTTTTGACCTATATTCTTTATATTTAAATTACTAGTTTATATTCAGTTCATAATTCTTTTTCTAAGCTTTTGTTAGAAGTTGCTTCGCAATGATATCTGACGTGATATTTGGTAGAAGTCGAGAGTCAAGTACTGCGAGGCCTAACCAACCTTAACCACTGAAATAATATATACGCTTTTCTCGTTATGAAAGAAAGAGCTTTTTCTTCAATAACTAAAATAAATCTGCACTAAATTTAAAAGCCAGGTAAGCGTGTAAAGGCAAAAGAATGCCCTTTTAAAATCAAAAGCCAGATATATCATCCACTGCTATGAACACTAAAACGAAATACTTAAGTGCTTTACTAAGCTAAAAGGTTTAGTTTATGACCAGATTTCTAATTAAGTTGAATGTAATTAAGAAACGGTGACAAATGTTTACCTGGAATATAACAAGGTAATCATTTCACTTAGAATTCATCGAGTATTATCATACCTCTCTACAGCTATGCACACTGTTACCTTTGTTCGTGTTACTGTACAGTATCTATACTTTGTACCGTGTACAAAGTTTATAAGATACTAAACTCTGTTGGAATACTAAACCTATGTCTAAAGCTGAGTTCAGTATTATATCTGTAATAGCACTGTAGAACACTGGACATATAGCTCCGGTGTTATACTTTATAGATACATGACTGTTCAGTATAACATTGTCTCCAATTTGCCTGTTTCGTAATGAAAATCTTCAGCCTGTGTATAAAACTAAGTTAAAAGGAACTTAAAGTTTCGTCGTATTCCAGACGGAATTCTAACGTACATTTGGAAACAATTAAGTTGGATTTGATGGCGGAATAACTTGACTTCGTTATCTACAGTTAATATGAAATGAAGTGCATTTGAAATCTTACTCAAATATGCCTATAGAAAAACTCGGTAGCATCCAACTCCAGAAATTTGACAATCATATCTAATCTGAAGAAAGACGAATTCTTGCATACTTACTGAATTTCTCCTTTGCTTATGCTTTTCTTATTCAATTCTTGAATAAAAAATTGTAATTTTTTGTATTATTACATAATTCGGAATCCTACCCTTAATATATTTATTATTTAAATTAAGGGGTATTAAATCCCACATTGTTTTAAAACCGAATAAGAAACTCAATATTTATGATTATTATTTTATATAATCGGGAACCACAGAACTTTCTCAAACCCATTTGCAGGCCTTCAATAGGGCTCAACCTCATATTGTTGATCGGATTTCGTTTTTTGAGTTCTATTAATTCCAGTCCAAGGTAATGTGAATAAATGTCTTCTGACGAGATTAGTTGACTATTGGTAATAGACAAAATATTGAAAAATCTGGAAATCATCTGATGTTGTATAAATGATGACGATAATTTAGATTAAAATCAGTAGCTAGAAAAATTATGAACTTGAACTAGAGGTTTCAGAGATGGTGTTCAGAGAGAGAGAGAGATAATTAAGATTATAACGAAAACATCTGTTAATTTCGGCTATCTATTATCTAGTTAACTATTTCGCGAAGTCTCAGAGACAGCAGAAAACAAAGTTAAGTATGAAGTTGGCTAAACTCACCTTCAACTGAAAACTCCTTAGAAAACATTCTTGCATCCTTAATGGTATTATAATACAGGATTTCGTATATATGCAAAAAATACATTCAGAACTGAGTGTTATAGATTAGGTTCAAGCTGCTGACTAGAGGAACGCCAGTTCCCCCATATCTGTCAATCTTTGGCCGCATGTAAGATATCCCTCCGGGGAACTGGAGCTTTTAATTCCGAATATCAAAAATCGACAGTAGAACTCACACTATAGATAATGTACTCAGAGTTTAACGGCAAGGCTCCGTTTAGGGAATAAAAAATGTTCAGATTTATTTTGATTTTATTTTTAAAGCCATTATGGAATAGGTCTTACTACAATATGTATCTTGTGTCAGCTAACAATTAATATAAGTATTTTTGGAAAGAAGCAAATATAAAATATTAAAAAATAACTCTCTCACTCTCTCTCTCTCTCTCTCTCTCTCTGTCTCTCTCTCTCTCTCTCTCTGTCTCTCTTTCTGTCTCTCTCTGTCTCTCTCTGTCTCTCTTTCTGTCTCTCTCTGTCTCCCTTTCTGTCTCTCTCTGTCTCTCTCTCTGTCTCTCTCTGTCTCTCTTTCTGTCTCCCTTTCTCTCTCTCTCTCTCTCTCTCTGTCTCTCTCTCTCTCTGTGTCTCTCTCTGTCTCTCTCTCTGTCTCTCTCTCTCTCTCTCTCTGTCTCTCTTTCTGTCTCTCTCTGTCTCTCTCTCTCTCTGTGTCTCTCTCTGTCTCTCTCTCTGTCTCTCTCTCTCTCTCTCTCTCTGTCTCTCTTTCTGTCTCTCTCTGTCTCTCTCTCTGTCTCTCTTTCTGTCTCTCTCTGTCTCTCTTTCTCTCTTTCTCTCTGTCTCTCTTTCTCTCTTTCTCTCTGTCTCCCTTTCTCTCTCTCTCTCTCTCTCTCTCTCTCTCTCTCTCTCTCTCTCTCTCTCTCTCTCTCTGTCTCTCTCTCTCTCTCTGTGTCTCTCTCTGTCTCTCTCTCTGTCTCTCTCTCTCTCTCTGTCTCTCTCTCTCTCTCTCTCACACACACACACACACACTTCCCCACAGCTTGTAGCTTGGCATTTGCTTAGAAGATTCTGCGGTAAAAGTGCAACTCCTACTTATATATGGGATCTGCTAACTCGACCTTCACTTGAAAATCTTCATAAAATGTTCGTTGTGATTTTCTACTCTTGGAAGTTGTATATTTGCTTAGTGAGGATGTGCGGACTAGAATTTTTGCCAGAAGGGTAGTGGATGACCGGATCGAATTACCAGAAGCAATTGGGACTGTGCTGAGAGTAAATGAGGGTAAAGAAAGTTATGAAAGTTGAAGTCTTCTGACTCCATGGAGATACAAGTATAGTAATAATAATAAACTTTCATTGCTGTGGAAGAGATTAAACACTTCATTTGTTGTTCATATAAATTAAAGTTGCTAATATATTTCTTTCTGTAGAATCAGATGATGTTTATTGAAACTGTAAAAATAAGTTTATCTGGTGATGGTGGTGACTTTCTATTCACACTAGAAGCGGAAGATTCTTCCGTCAATCGCCATGTCAGTTTCTGTAATCATGAGAATATTCTTAGCGATTCTTTTTTAAAGTGACATCAGTTAAACAGAACAAGTACATTAGTTAAAGAGGATTAACAATTTCTTACATCGTCGTTTGGTTTTCACCAAACCACTGCCACTCTAAACAAAGTTAACATTTTTAAACGAAACACAATATATGTGTTTCGTTTAAATCGGTGGTTACAGTGTCAGAATATGTTCAAACCATGGCTCCATTTTAATTACCTTGAGAATTACGAACAACAACAGTTACAATAATTATCATTATTTAGTGACTTCATTGTTGACTATAATAAAATATTCCATGATAATAAAATATTTCATGATAATAAAATATTTCATGATAAAATATTCCAACAGCATACATATTAAAAATTTATGCTTAAATCAAAAAATACCCTTAAGGAGTTTGGATTTGCAGTTCAGACTCATTAATTCAAAATATAATTAATTATCAACTAAATCTGTGTTACGATAGTTTGAATTTGTTGACCAGGGTTATTTGGGAAAACACTTCGCACTTATTTTAATAACTACAATCAGTTTTGCAATTTTTTTCTAAAACATTTATCAAGATTTTTTGCTATACCCAAAAAAAGTTTGACAAGTAGGCGGGCTAACAGCAACGCTAGTTCTAAATACGAACCAATTATCTTAAAGCGAAATGTGACGTCATCTGTAGTTACTATCAAAATCAAGTTGGACGTTGACCAATTTAGCCTTAGCTCGCTAGATCGGGGTGGATGCATAAACACTTGCATAAATGAATGACGTTTTGCGGAAAATGGATTTCAAAAGTTTCAGTGAATCTTTTGTGATTACTGTGTGTTTAGCGATCCTTGTATATTTCCTACTCCAGTTTTTGAAATTAAAAAAGTTCAAAAATCTTCCGCCTGGTCCAATAGGTTTACCTATAGTGGGTTATTTGCCTTTTCTTAGCAGATTTCAACACCTTGATTTACAGAAGCTTTCCAAGAAATATGGGGACGTCTTTTCGTAAGTATTACTGTGGGTGATGCGAATATTGACTTTCTTTTATTGTTTTCCATAATTTTCAATCGTTTGCAAATATTCGTCATATTGCTATAATTGTTTGCTTTCAAAAAAGAGAAAAATTAAGTACTCAATGATTTATAAACTTTGCAATGCTCCCAAGTACGATAACCATTATAAAACTATCAAATATAATTTCCTAAGCTATTCACATATTCTTAAATACAAGCAAGCACAGTAGTTAACCTAGCCTTGAATATGAGTCAAGAACAAGTGATGTCGGTGTTATATGAACATAGAACCGCACTGCGGTAAAATCACGGCTGTACTTCGAAGCCTCAAGCAAAATTTTGAGGTGGGGTTGAATTTTTTCTTTTTAATTGTGCTTCTTTCTTTAATTTTCGTAATGGCATACGTGATTTGCTTATCACAATGCAAAAGAAGGTAGGAAATGGCAGGATTATAAAATATAAGAAGCATAAAGAAAAAACTCAAAGCTACTGATAGCAACTAAAAGGCCAAAACATGTTCTCAAACAATTCAAAATTACAATCAGTTTTAATATTATCTAGATTTAGGACAAAATATTTTTAAAAAGGAATAACAACTTCAAACTACAGAGAATCAATATCAAAGAAGATCTGAGCACTCAACTAGTTATTTAGATGACTTGGAAAAACTTAAAAAAAACTTATATACGAAACTTCAGAAACTTAAGACAAAATCTGAACGGGCTTATGATTATTCCAAGTCATACTGGCGCAATGTCTGATATGATTACGTTGTCTGAGATGGGGGTCAAATAGGAAATGATAACAGTGTTTATTTTAGAGATGCATATTGTAATATCAGAATAATTTATATAAAAACAACGATTGAATGCTCACAAACAATTATGTTATTTATTTTTAACATATAAATCACATGACTCCAGAGCAGATGATTTTAATGAAGAGCTAGAAAGACTACCGGAAATGCATCAGAAGTGTTTAATTTCTATATAGCAATGTAAACAGGCTTCCTTAAAAATCCTAGAGAAATGGAAGAATATCCAATGCAATTTGGGCTCTATCAGTATGTTTCTAACTAGAAAAATAATCGATATAATATATGTAATCATTGGCGCACCCAGGGATGGGGCCAAGTGGGGCCTTGGCCCCTCAAAAGAAAAAGAAAAAAAACACTAGAAAAATTTCCAAAAATCTTTTCCTAATTAAATTTTTTTTTGTTTTAATTTATGTTGTGTCATGTCTTCTATTTCTATACTACTTATGAATTACCAGTCACATAAGGTGGGAATACCCTATAGCTCTCGATAAGCCTGGCCGCTGTGAACGCAAGGTGCGCGAAGCAATGCTCGGGTGCTACTTCGTTTGCCCGAGCTGGGTCAGAGGAGATCACGTGTATCATGTATTGACGATCACCGCAGATACTCAGTCATAGCGCGCATGTAATGCGTAGTGTGTATTCTCAAATCGTCTACTCAACTCGGCCTCCTCAAGATTAAATCTTGAGTGCGCCACTGTATGTAATGATCATGTCTTTATTAGAAACCAGACTGAACAGATGAATAATGAAATCGGAATATATAAGTAGAACATAACAGATTATTTTCCTATAATATTCAAAATAAAATTCATTACAAAGGAAGGCCATAACAATATAAAATATCCCTGTGGAAAAATTAGTCGCAAGGCAATTCCTTACACAAAATGGGAATTATATGAAGCTTCAAAAGCAGATGAATATCAGCAAGCTATGTGGCGAGATGATTTGTTTCTCCACTAAAAATGTGCTAAGAAATATAAACTTCAAAAAAGAGGTTCTATTTCTGGAGTTTTTAGTTGCGCGATCAGGCAAACAGGACAATAAAACACGTGCAATATATATATATAAAGAATACTTATAGGAAAACCCTAGAATTACGGTTACTAAATTTAAGGATAATCGGAAGGTCTCACCGCTTAAGTGCCTATTCTTACAAACACTGACGACGATATTAAACTACTTACCGAAAAGTAATAATTGGCTTATTATATAGGAAATTAATGCAAACTAAACAGAGAATAAATGCCAATCATTGAATTAATCTTTCTGTATAATAAAAAAAATGCAGAGCGGCCATAATTAAAGAAGAAGTTTTTAGAGGGCTGCAGCAAAAAATGTATTGGAAGAAATTCAACCAAACTTGATGTAAGTACACTCTGGAACATGAAGTTTTGATTTACAGAAGATAAAAAAATAGTACAAACTTCTACCACCATGGGGAATTTGGTACTATACGCGGGTGCTTTGGGATTAATTAAACAGTAATTGCTATAAGAGACACAACAAATCAAATTTCGTATGCCTAACAGATGTGGTTCAATATGTCCTCCTTTCAGATGTTCTACATTTTGGGAATGGAATTTTCTATAGCGGAACGTAGCAGATCTGCATTAGGTTGCCTGACATGCTGCGTTATTCTGTCTTTCATGGTTGCTAAATCATGAATATGTCCTTCATACATCACGCATTTCAGATGGCCCCAACAACCAAAAGTCACAGAGGATGAGGTCAGGTGAACGAGGTGACCATGCTGTGGGACGTGCACGACTAATCAGTCTGTGTTCTGTGAAGTGTTTTCATCACATTCGCTGTACCGGTAATCCAATGTGAGGTGGTGCTCCATCCTGCATGAATATGGTAGAGTCAAGGCATCTTTGCCGCTGCAGTTGTGGAACGACAAAGTTGTGTAGCATCTGTCGATACCTAACAGCAGAGACCGTACAAGTCATTTTTTCTGTCGGGCGACGTTTTTCGAAAACGTAAGGACCGATAATAAACGAGGCAGCGAAACTACACCACACTGACTTTCCGTGAATATAAACGGATCACGTGAGCGTTATTCTTCGCCAAATACGACAATTATGTGAGTTAGCACTACCGTTTAGATAACAATGTGCCTCGTCACTCCACAAGAACTCCGCGGCCATGCATCACCCATCTCCATTCGAGCCAGGAACGTTAGGACAAACTGCAGTCGAGTTTCCGCATCACCGTGAAGCAAATGTTGAGTATGGAAGATCTTGTTGGGGAAAAACCTCAGCATTTGACGCAGAATTTTCCACATAGTTGAGTATGGCATGTCCAGTTGCCTTGATATCCACGAGCACTGCTGGATCTTTGTGCATTGTTCATTCCGTGTTCCACTAGATCAGTTGCAACTTCGTCAAATTGTTGAAGAACAATCCCCTGGATTCACTGATAAAGATGCGCTATTTTCAAACGGTTAAAATGATTTTTCGAAGATTTGTTATTGTCATTGGACCTTTCCTCCTATCCTTCAAATGCCGGAATTCTTGAAGCGCGGCGTTAGCGTTAACGCGTTGCTGATAGTAAAGCTTCACTAGCAAAACGCGAATCGTTTCGGTGAAACAGATTCGCATTTCACCTCAAACGTGCTTCACCGAACGTTTCGGTGAAACGTTCGCCGAAACGTTTCACCGAAACGGCATCAGTACGTTCTGTGTACTCATGCACTGTTCATGTGCGTGGCTGAGATTGAAAAAATATCATCATACTAAGAACAGGTCACGTGCACTAAATTTTGCGTTTCAGCAAGTTGGAGGCGAAAAAATAAAAAGTCGATAAGCAGCTGTCATCGACTTTTGTTCGATGCACCATAAAGAATTGTTAATATTTTATTCCTAGATTTAAGTCTTCACATACTACTGTTTGTAGACGGATTATAACGAATTTGATATTCGTGGGAAATATCCATAATAATCAGAACAGTGGCCAAATAAAGACAGTGAGAGGAGTTCCATGTTTTCATTCAGCACTATACTACTGATTAAGATTAAGTTTGGTAGTTATATTATAGCTTGAATAATTAACAATTGATTTATCGCGAATTATGGCATTAGCTATTATTAGCATCCAGTTATTCTATCACTAACCAAATAACTTGATAAAAAGCAGCAAATTTTTTCCTCCTATTAATACATCCTTTTTTGATGTCATATGATATCGTATTTTAATCCGAAATATGCTACATTATGTCTTTCTATTATAAAATATAATTCATTTTGTTGTTATTGTTCATATTCACTCCTTGATAATTTTTTTTCAGACTTTACATTGGACAAATGTATACAGTAGTGGTTTCCGATGGTGACATTGCGAGAGAGGTTTTCTTTAACACCGAATTGCTTGGCAAGCCACCTCTTCAGAGTTTTGATAGGATTCCTGGTAAAATCGGTAAGTAAACATTAACAATTAGAATTTTATCGTTGATGATGGTTAAAACAAATGTCAATTTTACGCTAAGTGATCGCTTTCTAATATTTATTACTGTAAAGTTTTGCATAAACGGTAAAGAACATTTTACATTACCGTAGTTACTGAGAATGTAAAATGAAAAGCTGTATAAGTTTAGGATTACCAAATCGTAGATTTATCTACATATACGAATTACTTGTCTTCTTTGACGCTATTTTTATTTAACTAGCATGATTTACCAGTAACAATAACGTCAAAAACAAAATTAATTCTTTATCCAAATATCCTACTAAATTCTAATTCCAACATTCTAATTATAACATTTGTTTAAAATACAGCTTGATTGACATACACAATAAAATATTCTTGAGGTTTGCCTGGAATTACCAATAATGCGATATCAGAATGTGTTCAGAGAGTTCGAAGAATAAATTGGGAAGGAATCAAATGGATGTGTAAACTTATTAAGCAAGAGTTTAGTAAGAAAATGATGATGTGGAAGTAATACTATGTGCATAAGGATGTAAATTATGAAACTTTTTTAAAATTATGTTATGTTATGAAAACAACAGTATGAAAATTATAAGCAGCAGGCTGGAATAGTCACAACTGTTGTACGGAGAGCAAAGTCTGAACATGAAAAGAAACTGGCTCTGCGTGCTAAAGACAACCCACAAGAATTCCATCAATATGGTGCAAGTAAAAGAAAGAATGAATATGAAAGAATAACTCTTCTAAATGTAGATCTCGTAAGTGTAACAGATGCAGAAAGAGTTTGTTCAACTAATGAGTGTCCATTTTTTAAAAGCTATCAACCTGGCTTACGCAAAATTGAGCTCACTGCTACCTCTTCACTGGATGAAAAATCTCAGGCGCATTAGGACGAAGTATTAGAGCAGCTGTTGCACAGGCTGAATAAGAATTCAGCAATAGAGGCTGATGGGATATCAACACAAGTGCGAAAAAATTCCTCAGCTGAACTGGGATGATATTAAACAACCTGGTCAAAGAGATAGCTGTACTATTCCTTTTACCAGGTTGTTTAATATGAGTCTCAGAACAGGAATGGAAAGAATGTTTGGTAATCCCATTGCACAAGGGTGGTGCAAAGACCGATGTACCCAACTATCGCCCAATTAGTATCTCAAGAGTGGTGGTGAATATTTTGAAAAATTGGTCAGGGCTCACATTCAGACATGGGTTGACAGTGAATCTCTACTTTGCAATGAGCAACATGGGTTTACTAAGCGAAGGCCGTGCTTTAGCAGCTTGCTCACATTCTGTAACAATTTTCCCGTTGACCTAGACAAGTAGAATGGATTGCACCAAGATACTTTGGGATTTGGCTAAGGCTTTTGACAGAATACAGCATGTTAGATTGTGGTATAAATGGAGAATATGGGTTTGGGTTAAGGAATATTAGCGTGTATAAGAGGATAGCTGACTGACAGGTATCAAAAAGTGGTATGGGGGGGTATGAGTCTGCATATTCAACTGTACATTGGGACGGATTTGAAATGCGACTTTGCTGATAATGAAAGATAGGTAGAGTAATCAGGAATGCTACTGATATGCAGTACTTGCACAATGATTTGAATTGGCTGGAATTGTGGACATAGTAAAATGGATGTCAATTCAATCAGTAAATGTAAAGTAATTCACTTCGGCATGATTAGATATCCAGTGTCTTATTATACTAAAAGGATTATGCTAGAAGAAACTGATGAGACTAGGGATCTTGGAGTGTTAGTAGATAACAAGTTGCAGTTCAGGGGCCATGTAGCAAAGATCGCAAATACAACTCAAAATATAATTGCAGTGCTAAAACGAACGTTCACATGTAAAGATAAGGATGTCCTTTTGTCTCCTTACAAGGTTTTGATAAGACCTTACTTGGATTATGTGCGAAGATTTGATCTCCTGTTTTCCGTTTTGATTCTGATATAGTGGTGGTAGTGCAAAGCTGAGTATTAAAAATGATATCAGGATTGTGGAATAATGGTTATGAAGACAGATTGAGAATTTGTAGACTGCAGACACTATCAAACAGAAGAAAGAGGGGGTGATATGAGGGGGTGAGACTTACGAACTTCTGAAAGGGTCATGCAAGATTTCAATTCATGGAATTTTTCAATTTATGGAGGATGGGAAAAGGACAAGAAGGAATCCTTGGAATCTGAGAATGAATGCTACTAAGAAGGAGGTAAGAGTTAGATTTTTCTCTAATAGGGTGGTTGGTGATTGGAATGGATTGCCATTGAATGTTATGAGTTCAAGCAGTGTGAATGAATTCAAGAATAATTATGATAGCTGGTAAGTGTAGTATATGGACTCCGATAAATCCCTGACCCCCCTGGAGGTCTCTTAATAATAATAATAATAATAATAATAATAATAATAATAATATACCAAAATGGGGAACTGTGATATATTCATATACTATAGCTGAAATTGGAAGAACGACGAGACAATGCACAATTCGATAAGAAAAAAAAAACCGAATTCGATTCTCATCGTGATAAAGATCTTTATATGGGCTATTTTTTATTCATTTGAAGATGAATTACTGTCTCCACTGTGTACTTTACATCTTAATCTCCACTACTTAATCTTTATCTACACACATAAATGCATTAACCACATAACGCAATCTGTCGTCCGCAATAGTATTTTCTGTCTGTAAAAAACAAAGTGACTGATTCCCCTTTATACGAAAAGAAAAAATCTACTTCCACCGTGTCAGATCGGTAACTCATCTTGGGTAGATATTCTATCCAAAATGAGTTACCTCCAATGGGTAGGAGTAGAGTACCTGACCATTGGAGGTCTTTCGTAAAAATAAATTAATTTAGGGCATTATTTTTCCTAACTAGTTCGTAACTTTTATATATCAAAGTCCAGTTTTAGCGGCTTTAAATACTTATCTAACTCCAAAATAAAGCACTATTCTTCCCAATTAGATAAAGCTAAAAAAAACACCGACTTCTTATATAACTGTGTCATCCAATCATATTTGGTACAGGAAGTGATAATATAATGTCTACGCTAAAAATAACTGGACTTTGATATATTAATCTTAGCGATAGACATTATATGGCTTAAGTTATATTATATGGCTTAAGTTAAAATACTTCCGTATCTCAAATACGACTGGATGACACAGTTATATATGATTGACAAACAGTAATATTTGTTTATCATTATCTTATTTTGAACAATATTCTTTTAATTTTTAGTTAGATAAGTGCTCAAAAAAAGCTTGATCAGAGTTCACTGAACGACAATTAGGAAAGTATCAGTCAGTTTCGTACGTGAAAGCAATATTTTTTAGCAAATCCAAATTCCTGTATTGGTCATTCGCAGTGTACAGCTGACCTTCACGCGCTATTCTTTGAAGCTTTTTGCCATTTCAAAATTCTACTTTATATTTCTTAAATAACGTCAACTATAGTTTTTAAATCTAAACAAACCTTCGTAGAAAGGAAGAGTATTTGTAAAACGAATTTATATCCTTCAATGATTAATAAATTTATTTGAAATATATTTTTCTTATTCTTAATTATGTGCTCAGTATTATCAATTTCTTGATATGCAGCCTCAAAGAGTGTACAGATATTATAATAGTGCCAAATAAAGTTTATATCATACTTGGAAACAATTTTCTACTGAAGTAATATCTACCTCTCGGACTTCCAATATAATCAGATCTTACCTGTTGTTCTTAAACGACAACTAACATCTGATGAGGCATTACTAATCGCATCGATCTCCAGATCATGTTTTTGATTTTTTTGCATTTTTTTTGCTACTCCGTGAAACTGCTTTCAAACCAGCTCTGCATACACACATTATTCAATGCAAACCCATTATTCCATTCTTCCAGTGATGCCATCAGTTCACTCCCTGAATTTTTCTCAGAAACCCTCAGATCTATGGGTTTTAGACTTTGATTAACTGTTCTTTATTATTTCTCCGAAGTTGAAACTGGTGTAAATACCGTCTTGTATGTAATGCAAATTCCTGTTTAATTTTGCCCTCTTCACTAAACATTATACATTATTTAATAAAATATATTACGTAGTCTATAGATTACAGGTCCTCCATTAAGAATGAAGTTCGTGTTGTTTTTTTCAAGTTCCTGCCTGTTGTTGTCATATTATTATTAATTTTCATACCAAATTTATTATAGCAGTTATTCAATTCATCGGAGGAATCTTGTAAACTTGGACCGAGTTTATTTAGGAGTATAACATCATCTACATAAAGTGCTGAGATTAACATGTACGATTGTGAATTCTGGTTTATTGTCAATTTTCATCATCCAGATACACATAGAAGTCATTGAATTCAAAACTTTTATTTAATACCGTGTTGGACCTCCTTTTTCCCGAATTATGTAGAATCTACGCCAAATCGCACATACGTGATTTGGCAAGGATTCTATAACATACGGGCGTTCACCAGATTGCCCTTTAACTAGCTCAGATTTGACGGAAAAGAACTTTGCTCCCGGATATGCTTTTCTAACACGTCCCCATTCTCAATGGGGTTCATGTCCGGACTTTGTGTAAGCCTGAAAAGATGGTGAATATCGCTGCCATGCTCACTGAACCACAGCTGAACAATTCATGCGCGATGTAAAGAAACATTATCGTGAACTACCATCACTTGCTGGATAAAACTTCAACATTATAGGTTGAACTTTATCCGCAGCAATATCCAGATAGTCCTGATATTACTTGGAGGACAGCAGGCCTTCCATCAATATCAGAGGACCCGTTCTGTACCAACAAAACACGCCCCACACCATGAAACCGCCTCCAGAAATGTGAGTTGTTTATTGTTTCATGGGATTCCAGTCAAACTCTCTGTCTACCGTCGGCACAGAACTCTTCTGACCACATGACTTTTTCAAGTGTAAGTGTTCAGTGCCCAGTCACATTGATCCTGATGCTACTGTAGACGAAATGTCCTGTTTTTCACAGAAATCAGTGGTTTCCATATAGGCATGCGACTGCCAAACAAACTGTCTCAGGACCACAGTTACGCCTTTTAGACAAACAAATGTGGGCTATTTTTCCACTGATTAAACACAAAGAATATCTCGTCTTTTGAGAAACCAGTGAGCTCTCGTGTTTTCAAATGTCGATGCCCGTCAGGCTGCCACCTGACGGGCATCGACAATAAGCCCTTTATCGAACTCCGAAAGATTCTTTGTTTTTTTCCATTGCGATCAACACTATTGACGATTACTTACCAGCAACATTTTAAAATAACTCACTAGAACATTATGAGCAGGTGACCAAATATTTTGCATATACACTGCATAAGTGACGTTTAAGTGTATCTGCATAAAGGTTCTAATTCAGTGGCAGGTATGTGTAGATAACGAATACCAGTAGATAGCATCCTCATCATACACTCTATTTTCCACCACATTTCCCTTGTTCTTATAGACGGGTCATATGAAAGCTGCACTTCATTCATCTGGGATTCGACTTAACCAGGCATTCTGAAAGGGGAAGTGCAGTTACTGTGAAGCATTTCACGGCTGTGATAGTCTGTTCTACCTTATTAAAATATTGATACGTACAGTATATACTTATGAAACAATTCCGAGTGAATATTTTTTATCACAGTTCATCGTACTTCTCATTTCATAATCTATCAAATTAATACAACCAGCCAATCGTTTTTCTCCATAATAGCCTCCAGAATATTTTTCCAGTTTTTGAGTTTGCATATGGTACTTTAATAATTTATAATTTACTAATTTAATAAATGTATAATATTCGTGTTTGTAGGCGTTGTTACAGAAAATGGGGAGACTTGGAGATTGCACAGGCGCATCTTTAATTACAGTATGAAAAACGGAAATGTCACAGATGAAGGCAACATACAGGTATGTACTAATTGTACACGCGAGTAGAATTAAAAACTCGCCAAATATACAACTTAAATCCGTGTTTAGAGGCTTAAGTGCTGTAGGACATCATGTTGGAGGCTTAATGGATTGTATACAGCCCTCTATACAATCTGTATACAATCCATTGAGTGCTGTATACAACCCATTAAGCCTCCAACATGATGCAAATGAAATATTACCGCATGAGTGAACGGAGGTGCATATCGTATGCTTTTAATAAGTACAAAGCATTGCTTAAATCCTATTATCCTTGTCTTTTTTCCTTATGAGAATACAGTGGCATGCGTAATGAAGCAGGGCTTATATTGTACATGAAATAACAGCATTTCCCATAATTCAAAAACATGTTTGTCATATTCCAGAAGCATACTAAAACAGCGTACTGAGTATTCTGCAATAATCTTCTATACGCGCAAAGCAGTAGCAAGTCTCTTTTGCTTAGAACCTAACATAAGATTTAACAATCTCTTCTTGAATTCAAAGTTAAATATTTCCAAAGAACAAACAGTGCGATAACCCATGTCATTTTCCTTCCTACCTGTGTTAAACAAGTTATTCACGAAGAGGGATCTACTAAGGAAGAGAACTAGTATATGTCAAGAATTCTAAGTGCCTTTTTTATCTTTCTCCTAAGAATTCAGGAGAAAGATAAAAGAAATTTGCACACAGAAATGCTTTCTACTACGAATACTCGCAATCACTTAATGCCCGTCAAGTTAGCATACTTTTACCATACTCAGAATTATCAAATTCAGTTGGTGTGTACATGAAAAGAATACATAAAAATAAAATTTAAGTGGTTATTTCTTTTTGCTTTCACATTACTTATTAAATAGTAGAATCAATTCATCAATTTCTAAGCATCCTAAAGAAAAACTAGTATTTTCATGATTTCACTGTATTTAATTTTTAGAAAACTGAATAGCTCTTAAATATCATTGATATCGCTCCACTCTCATGTACATCCAACCTGTGAAAAGACTGCAGTGTGATACATATTCAAGAGCAGGAAAATGTCTATTTCATTTATCACAATGTCTAATTCCTCAAGAACCAACACCGTTTTTTTTTTAATATTCGAAAACTTGTGTTGCAACTTGAATATATTTAGACACCATGTAGCAGAGTATATGCCTAGGAGTGGGGGGGTGATAGTAGAACACAGCAGGCACTATTGAATTCACGTTATGGCAAGGAGATTGGTGGCTCTCCGCAGGAGCAATATATCCAACATCACCTCCTCTCGTTGCATTTCTCTATTTTGTTCCACTATTTCCAAATCAAGCAAAGTAGAAGGCAACATACGATAATAATATTATATAGATAATTATTAAAACTTTCTCAAAAACTAACTAACAAAAATAATAAAACAAACAGAATATCCTGAAAAAAATATACGTTAAAAAATACTTTCACAGTCATCTCACCAAAACGCCATAAAATACTTTAATTTCCAAATTACACACTTCATGATTTCTTTTGCCACAAGGTGGCACTAGTGCCTTTGTGAGAACCGATATTGCTTGCCATAAAAGGTTTCCTTCTCCCATTTATTAACGTTCACAAGCTACATTTACCACGCTCCAAATTCCAAAAACGTTTTCTTCCGAAGTTTTACTTTCTGCAGTTCGGTTACCTAAACACTAAAATCATCATCTTCCTAGATTACTTCAATTTCCACAGCTAAAAGTGGCTTCCCTTTTCCAACGCCACTGGCTAAGCTGGAAATCATGTAAAACATTTGTATTAGCAATAACTTAATCCAAAATATACGTTTTTTACTCCGGATACCTGCTAATCCTCAATATCCCCATAATACTCTTCATTTTTTGTTAACCAGTTCTCCTTCTAGATACAGCATAGATGTCTCCTCTCCTCTTGGCAACTCAGATCACAATTTTGTACAAGCTTCCTTCGTCACAGATCATCCATCCCCAAATCACGCCCAACCTTTTCCTTTGGCACTACAAAGGCAAAAGATGAAACAAACTCGGATTGGCCGTTTAAAGGCATGCATTTTACCTCCCTTCATTTAAAATTTCAGCCTACTTCCCGAGCCATGATTTTAAAACCGGTTTATAGTTCTCAGTCTACTAAAACACGCAAAGACAAGACCATCTGCAATTCCAAATCTAGCTTCGAGAGGATCAATAACGGAAACTTCGCGTCCTTTACTGATACTAGTCATACATTCTGTTCCCTTGGAAAGGTCATAGGATATAACTTGTGCTTACTTGAACTTTCCTCATTCATATGCCACCATTGTGACAACACATTAGGATAAAGGTGATCTCCTGGTGTTTTCTTCCTCGAGCTCTTGGGGTGATGTTCAGACAAATCGGGACCTGGCATACCAAACCAGAAAGAGACTGTCCCCTTTTCCTAAAAGACAAAGGATCTCTCTGTAAAAAAAATTAGCAGTTTGCAATCGGCCAAATGTCTTTGCTACTAAATGCTTTTGCTATCTAAGTTTGTGTGCGTGCGTGCGTGCGCATTTTATTGCCAGTTGTCTTCGGTTATATTTCCTTCTCCCTGAATTTTCGATATAAATCTTTTATAATGCAAGAATGATTGGCTTAGTAGAGGAAATTATTTTTATTAATACTTAGTTTCAGAAAATAAAAAAATACAAGATCATTATTTACAGAATTATAATAACAAATGGTGTAATACTAGCATTGAAAACTAACCTATTTCCCGAAGCGAAATAACTTTAAAATATATATTCTAAGCTCAGTTAATAAAAGCATAGCAGATACTTTTACGTTTGATATAATTCCTCTACCTTTCCTATAATATGAAGATCTAAATATTTATGTTTTAGGAGGAAATATCTTTGTTCCTGAAGATGATTGACGAAACCAATGGAAAGCCCTTTGACTGTAGAAACCATCTTTCTAAAACCGTTCATAATATTATTTGGTATGCAGTTTGTGGGGAGAGATTCAGTTACACTGATCCCAAACGCGTACTGCTAGACGATGCCTTGGATGCAATGGATAAAGTGGGTTTCCAAGCAGGCGCTGGAATTTTCATACCGGCTCTTCATGAGTTGTCAAAACTTCTGAATGTGGGCGAAATTCCAAAATTGACGCCAGTTATACAGAAACTGAATGAGAAAATTAAGTAAGTCAACATGATTTAAATTTCTTATTATGCGATAATTAAATATATTAAATTGTCGTTTAATTTACGGAATTTAATTTATTTTTGTGGAGCTTCTAAATTTTAATTGAAATATCAATTTCTAAAATAGACTCCTCCTTTTTTATTTGCTTTCTCAGTGTGTAAAGAATTTTTAAAGAGTAAAAATTAACAAAAAATTACATCGCGTGTATATTTCTTGTATTTACGTGTTTTAATAAATTATCTTTTTCATAATTCGTATTTTTGATTATATTTCAATTGGTTACGTTAAATTATTTATAGTTCATTCTTGCTATTTCAATGATTACATACACATGTATTGGTTTTTATCTTCGATTTTTAATCTCTTGCGATATATTGAAATCATTCGTAACTCCATGACATCCGGGCATATTCATATTTGTTCTTTTTTATAATGCACTTAAAATCTCGAGTAATAATATTTTATTTGAAATATTCTGTTTCAAAGCTTAACTAGTTCATACTGCTATTTTCATTATTGGCAATCATTTTATCGCTATTTTATTATTCTCAACGTAACTAATATAATATAATTTCACTATTTGTTAGCAAAACGAATCTTATTATTTATAAATGTATTTCTTTCTAAACATTTTTCCTTTAAGAGAAAAGATTAAGTTGTTTAAGAAGGTGCAGGCCTCAGGGAATGGAAAGTTCCTTGAAGGAGTTCTAGCAGAGGTAGAAAAGAACTTTTTAACGGAAAAAAATACAGAAGGTAAGCACTTAAAATTTTAAAAACACAATATACTATTAGGTTTTTGTTACTCCATTTATTAGTAACATTTAGGTTTGTTTGTTTTACGTTAATGTACTATGTGTATAGTTTGAAAAATGAGATTTCTGATTTTTTTTTCACTGGCTACGAAAACGGAAGGGTGGCCTAAAAATAGTTTCACATGGGTTGAGATAACATGTGTGTAATTAAAACTAAAAAGGACTAATGCATGACTGTTGGCAGTGTGGTTAGTTTATCGGTTTTATCAACAAACAGAGTTGAATTTCATCATCCATTGTGAGACCATTTCTTCGCTTATTGGTGGTTAAAAAATCCAACTTGAGTCTCTAGAACAGGGTTGCGAATTTTGTAAAAAAACCTAGAAAACTTAGAAACATTACATAGATAACCTTTAGTGGAAGGAGTCACAAAATCTAGAACGGTTTTCGCCAGTCTAAAAATCTGACACAACAAATGGCGTAATTGAAAAATGAAGCTAAGTCTACTTCTAGGTTATACCATAAACGGTGGGTACCGACAATTGAAAAAAGCATCTTTCGATGTGTCTATATAGTAATATGATGTTGAGGACGCTGTCATACTGCATTATTACAAGCAAATTACAGTCGATCATTTTCAAAAGTTGTGCCTCCCACGCAGGTGTGGCCAGTGGACAAATGTAATCGCTTCCACCTCAGAGCCAGACTGATTAGAAATATTCTCTTTTCGCTTTGTTTTTCGTGTTTACTTTCTTCCTTTGAATTGAGGACGAATCTGATTATAATTGAAAATCGCTTCAACTTGCATGACAATGCAAAGCCACATATTTCAGGTGAGATATCTTATCTTATAAAGGGAGCAAGCACTCTAACCTTTCCCATACAGTCCCGATATGTGCCCTTCAGACTTCGTTCTGTCCTCAAAATTAAAAGAACAACTAGCACCATTTATTCATCAGCAATAAAAATATTCTTTTTTTCCCCAACGCGTTGAACAGCAGTGATAATCAGAATGGAGTTTATCCTGTAGGGCGTACATGTTAACTACTTGATATAAGAACAGGCAGTGTGAAGAACTTTATAAACGGCTTTCGTTATCTTTACTTTTTTTTCCTGTCGTACTATCCTACAGCAACGCTTCGCAAACGTATGTTTCGGAAAGGTGATATAAGCAATTTTTACGATAACTACGCCATAATTTAAAATAATAAAAATAATTTTGTGCTCTGGAATTAATAGTTTTTACATTCGATGTCATATGTAAGAAACAAATTATCGGTAAAAAAATTCATTCCGTAAAAAAATTCATTCTTACATTATTATTGAAAAATATGAACACTTGTTCGTCTCTTAATGTTTTGGTATTTTAAAAAGTTTAAAAAAATTATTTCTTTTTCAAATTTTGCGAGACTTTAATTATTCTGTTAATCCATCCCACAAAACATAAACTCAGAATCACATATTTCCAAACCATTGCTAAATTTAAACACATGTGAATCGTATAAGATTCAGTTTTTCAAAATACCTAATTTGCACAATATATTTCCAGCAATACTATTACTAATAACAAAAATATTTTCTTTTGCTTTCAGAAATTGTTGTTGGACCAAGTGCGCGAGTTTTCTTATTGGGCGGAACAAACACGACAATTACGTCGCTTTCCTGGGCTGTGATACTGCTGTCTGCTTACCCTGATGTGCAAAATCGTATAGCACAAGAAATACAGAACGTTGTGGGAACGAACAGGAAAATCACTCTTGCAGATCGCAAATACCTCCCCTACACGCATGCATTCATATTAGAAGCACAAAGGTTTATAACTATATTACCATTAGGTGTTTATAACTAGTAAGTATCACTGCAAAAAACGTAATTTGATCAAGGAATACTAATTTTGGTGCAAAATATACATATTGCTGTTTTAAATACTCTAATTGTAATAAAATATTACTAAATAAATCATGGAATAAAGAGAGAATTACAATGGTGTCCTATAGGGATTCAATTGTCAAAGATATGAAATCTGAACAGGTTCTGAAGGGGCGTTGGAGAGAGAGGATATTTAGAATGGCTGTGGAGAGAGGGAGATGAGGAGGAAATACAGATGAATGTGATGGTCGGAACGAATGATTTTCATGGTTTAAATGATACAGCACGGAATTTGAGAATGTTATTGTAAAAGTGCTTAGGATAGAGTTAGTACACGTACCGGCCACTGTATTTTAAACTTTTATTTATCTATGTTTTATTTATCTGTATCTATGCAAAACGCACATATGCGTTTTGCATAGATACCACAAGGTATTGGATTGCATCTACAACAAACCGTGTTTACCCAACATTCTTTCACCTGAATTTTGAGGGAAGAAGATTTTGCTCCCGGATCTGTTTTTCTAACATGCCATATACATTTTAAATGGGGTTCAGATTCGGCCTTTGAGGTAACCAGTGAAGATCAATAGAAGTCGCTGTTCAACCAACTTCAGCCAAGAACAATTGTGTGACATGGACAACAGTAGCACTGTTGTCCATGAGACGACCATCACCTGCTGAAAGAAAGCAACATTTCAGGATGCACGTGATGGGCAACAACGTTCAAATATTCCAAGGAGGACACCTGACCATCCAGCAATATCAGGGGTCCCATTCCATACAAACAGAACATACCTCACACCACGATGCCACATCCAAAAACTTGAGTTGTATGACCAAGGAAAACTGTGTTCATCGCTTCATGGGGTCTCCCTGCAAACTCTCTGTCTATTATCGCTACAAACAAAGTGCCATGACTCGTCGGACCACATGATTTTTTTTCGAGTCTTCTAGTGTCTAGTCACGATATTCCTGACACTACTGTAGACAAACTTTTGGTTCTTTGCAGAAATCACTGGTTTCCGACTGCCAATACCGATCCTGAAATCCTTGCGCATAAGTCGGCAGGATATCCGTCGGGAACAGCCTTCATTAAATGCTTCGGTTCGTTTTTGCACACAGGAAGTGCTACGTGTCTGTACAAGCCTTTTCAAAAACGACGACGATGTCTTAAATAAGCAAAATGGGTTGTTTTTCCACTATCTCATCGTTTGAGAAACCAATCAGCTCTACTGTTTTCAAAATCGTGGCTCCAGCAAGACTCTAGGATTGCAACACAATCAGCCCTTTATAACTCCCAAAGAATCTTTCTTTTTCCATTGTAATTAATACTATTGACGACTACTGACCAGCAGCACTCTTTAATAGTTGTCCAGAACACGTGGTGATGCACGTGACTAAGTATTTGGCATATACGCTGCATCAGTGACGTTTACGTACCATTACACGTACCGGCCAAAATTTAGTCAAAATGCATTTGACTAAGTAAAATGCTTTGTGAAACAGTATCGATCTAAGAAATCAGTTATTGAGTATGATAGATATAATTAGTTGATGTACAACAAACTTTCTTTCGTTGCTGATGATGTCAAGTTACTTAAGGTCGTCAATTGTTCAGAGAACCGAAGTTATTTGCAGGTGATCTTAAAATATTGAAACAGTGGACACGAAAATGGAGATTAAAATTGAATGGAGACAAATGTATGTCTAATTCTGTACGCATAAAATGCCAGATGGATATAAGTTGATTTATATAAGGATTTGGCGTATTTCGATTGACAGCAGAAACTGAAAAATAAAGTTATGGCCCTTTTATACAAATGTAATCAGTCCAATACTCGATTATGACTGGTAACTTAACTCACCGAGGGTTTTTAATGGAATGGGATTGTTGTCATGATAATTATGAGGATTGGTTAGTTCTAATATGATTTAAAACGAGATATAATCGAAGTTTATAAGAGAGAAGAAATCTGTTGCATTTGGCTGGACAAAGTTCTTTTTACTGTTAGTATAGAAAATACTGGAACTTCCTTCGCTGTGGATTATAGAAGCAATGAAGTAATTTATGAATTGAAGCAATGACATTACGAAAAAAAAAGTTATGGCTGAGTAACAGACCATTTAAGTATTATGTATACTTATTATCCAATTTGGGACTGTTTGCGTCAGTATTCTTGTCTTTGCGTAGATATATGCATGGACAAACAAAATAAAATAAATAAATGAAAAGATGAGAGAATGGACGAAAGAGAGAAGTATATTCGGTGTTTATACACAGACTAACCTATATGTGGATTGTAAACTTTGTGTACGCGTATCGGTTTGCCACAGTTAAGTACTGACTTATTGGTTCGCCTGTTTTCATTTTTCTTCCATTCAATTAGTTGGTTTCAGATAATTCTAGATTTTTATGGAACTCATACCCACGAACGTTTTTTGTAAAGCAATGTATATGTACATTCGTTAGCCAGTTTAAAATAATATATAATAAAAGCTTTTTCACATAATAGAGGTAATATTATACAAATGGGTTATTTTTATGTTTTTCTTCTTTCAGCGCTTTGGATAATACTAAAGTTGGTGGATTTGACATTCCCAAAAATTCATTTGTAACAATTAATGTCTGGCAAATACATCGCAATCCCAGATATTGGGATAGACCCGATGAATTTCTCCCAGAAAGATTTCTGACTAACGATGGCAAAGGAACAAGAAACCTTCCTTATTTCTTGCCATTTGGTTTAGGTAAGCACTGAACATCATGACCTTTAAAACATTTGAAATTAATATATTCTGTAATGCAATTACAGAATATAAAAATGTCACGAAATAAAGATTTGATTTCTAGGACAAAAATCACTATACATCTAGTACAAGTCTACGACTCTGAACAACTGATTTAGTATGCCAATAAGAAACAAAAAGAAAACCTCTTTAGAGTTTTAATGAATTTAATAAATATGTCAAATTAAATTTGGAAACAGAATAAAAAAAGCCGGTATGGGAGCCATTTTTTGTGTGATTGTATAACTAATTATGGAAACCAGAAGTCTTAGTAAGAATGTTGTAGTTGGTGGATTGAGTAATAGAGACAGAGTTATAGAGTAGGTGCCCTCCTCGATGAGTCTTTGGACTCCCTGGAGGTGTCACGTAATAATAATAATAATAATGAATTTTATTCTTTATTAAAAGAAAGGAAACATAATTGTTTTTATTCTTTCAGGGAAAAGGAAGTGCGCAGGAGAAATCTTTGCCAAGACGATGATATTTTTTTTCATTGCCTCCCTTGTACAGAAGTATGAAATAAAAACGCCAGAGAACAGCGTGCCAAATCTTGATGCTCAACAGGATCTCACTTATAAACCAATACACTGCAAATTATGTTTTTATCCCAGGAATTAATAAATATATTGCAGTCTTTTAAAATTACAACAGAAATGTTCGTATCGATGATCATGAATTATTACGTTTTCTGAGGAGAGTTTGTTATTTTAAATTAATTTTATTCTTAAGGCACATTTTTGTAATTTATGTTTATAATGTAATAAAAAATGTATATTTCTTGTCATAAAATTTACCTAACTAGAAACGAGCAAATATAAACAGACTAAATATTATCGAACTATAAGTTTACATTTAGTCATCATGCTTCAGCCTGATTGGCCAAGTGGTCAGTGTATCCACTCTCTAACCAAGAGACTGCGGTTCGAAAAACCCCCTGTGGATATTTGTGTTTGTTCTACTGTGGAAAGGGCATCTGCGACCCTACCACTTCTTTTAGAAGAAGGCTTCATTCCCAAAAGCGGGTGAGGGACGGAAGCGACCATACGATGTCGACTGACGTCAAATGTATTTTTTTTATCATGCTTCAAAGATTATACTAAATATATTGAAACATAGAATAAAATCAAAATTTAATGTCATTTAGATGGAACAGTTTAGATTCCAGAATGAAAGGGAACTACAGACGCAATCCCATAAGAGTTGGAGATGGTAAAGAGGCAAACTCGATTGTTTCGGTTGTTTTGAACTATAACTACGCAGTTAAGTCAGTGTTTTATTGTATGTTAATTGTTTTAGTTCTTCTGTCCTGTTTAGTGGAATAGGAAACCAATGTTTTCGAGAGGAGGGGGGGGGGGAGGCTGTACCACAGCCGTATAAAGCCAGTTAACTGAAATTCATTTGGAAAGTCCTTTTAAAGGCACTTCACGTTCTGGGTGGATTTGTTTAAAAGACCTGATATTAGAATCAAGGTCTTTCCAACAAAGGAATTGTCGATATCGACGAAGCTATGGAAGGCAAGATGAGGAGCCAACTAAAATGATTTTAGCAGTATGGAATGCTGGATAATTGTAAACATGCTAATTGTAAACATGGAAGATGTAACAATTTTTTGTTACATCTTCCATGGCAATAGTCAGCTATGTTTGTTCACAGTTTTTGCATTAACACTCTATATCCGTGGTTCTTAACCTTTTCGAAGTCACGAAACACTTTTGATTAAAAGAAAAATTTGGGGCACACTAAAAGCATTAGGATAATAAAATTAAAACTAAAAATATGCATAGACTTGCCTTTTATAAAAATGGAACTTATTTGAATGGGATACTTGAGTTTGTCGGATTTTACAGATGTCAGCAATATCAAGTCTAATATGTGATATAGCTACCCTCATCTCTTCGTCTATATTAGCAAGTCTTTCACGCCTTTTAGTTTTTATATTGAGAAACCGAGCTCACACAAATAGGATGTTGAAAACTAATAAAATTTTCACTGATGTTGTAGAGAGCTGGGTATTCGGCTTGTACAAAAATTCAAAATTCTTCAAGAGTTATTTCAGAAAATTTCATTTCTACACTACGATCCGTTGACAAGATAACTAATTGTTCTTCTTCTTCTTCTTCTTGTAACGAAAATTCACAACTCGATGTATTAACTGTGCCAAATGGATTTCGTCATAATTGTGTCTATTTTAAGGAAGGAAAGTAACTTGAAATATTTTTTTCCAATATTGTTAAATGTTCTGTTATAACGGAAATAATTCCCTCGACATTTTTAATATGGATCGAAGGAAACATATGTACTGTATTTTTTTCTGACACACGGTTTTTCCAAAGAGATTTTCTGAAAAGCTAATAATTTGTCAGTGGGTATCAAAATATTTTCATTTTTCCCTTGAATACTTGTATTAACGTTATTTAAGTAATTAAAAATATCAAATAAATATGCCATTTTAGCACACCAAATATCATTTTGAAGACATTTTACAAAAGCATCTGTACCTTCATTTTTAATAAACGCCAATAATTCATTCTTAAGTTCTAAAATTCGGAATAGCACTTTTCTCCTGAATAACCACCATATTTCAGTGTGCAAAAACAAAGATTCGTACTTGGCTTCCATAGATATACAAAGGTGTTTTAAAAAAGGCGTGTTTTTTAAAGGTCTTGACATGATGTAATTTACCATATTTACAACTTGGTCTAGTACAGGTTTTAATGTTGCCGGTAATATTTTTGAAACTAGGGATTCTCTGTGCAAAAAAAGAGTGCGTAAATATAATATTTGGATTTATTTTCTTTGCAAGAGTAACAAATCCTTTAATAGAGCTTACAAGTCTATTGGTTTAGAAGTCAACGTCATAGCTGTCTTCAGTTGTTAGGATCAGAGTAGCCAATTACACTCAGAACTGTGTCACGTGACATCTTTCATCGGCGGAACACTTGTAACCAGTTCGCGGAACACAAGTGTTCTGGGGAACACCGGTTAAGAACCACACCTCTATATGAACTCCTTCGCATGTATTGTAAAAGCAACACAATCTTTTAAGACTTTTGAAGGTAACCATTCTTATATTTTGACTGTATTGTTCAGAAAATCTCCTCTTCCGTATTTTTGTTAATTTGAGCCTCGGTGGGTTTCGCAGGATGACTTACCTGTGATCAATATTTATTATTATTAACTGAAACCTCCAAGGAGTGAATGACTCATCCACCGAGGCCACACATCAACCAGACCAGCGGTCAGACCTTCTCTTAAACTCATTCTCACTAAATGCACTCCCAACTTAAAAAGGAAAACTCCCCACTCACCTCACTTTTGTATGAGAGAAAAATCCAGATCTCACCCTTTTCTTAACCGCTCACAATCTTAACTTCCATGGATGCCCCTTGTTTTCTCTCCATCTTCTATATAACGAACCTTTCATTACACGGATTCCTAAGGCACGCATTCAGAATAAGACACGTATTCAGAAGTTCGTTGATCTCTACCATATTGCCTCTCTCCTCTCTCTCTTTCTCTCTCTCTCTCTCTCTCTCTCTCTCTCCTGTTTTAACAGTATCTGCTGTCCACATACACACAATACATCCTCATAATCTACATTCTGTAATCTTTGTGATATCTGTGATATAATCTTTGTAACTCTTCTTCGCAACCTTTCCACAGCTTTATCCCAAGAGACCAGATCTGCGACTGTAGTCCAGGTGCGCTCCCATCAACGTCTTGTAACGAGGCAAACTAACTTCCTTAACCTTTCATGTCACTGTTGGTTTCAATAACGCAATTATCCTCTGAGTTGTATTTGCATTTTTGCAATGTGATTTTCGAAAGTTAAATTCTAATCCACCATAACTCCGTGATCCTTAGCTTCATCAGTGTCTAGAAGCAAAATCTCACCAATATAAAATACAGTAAGAAATCTCACATCATGTCCGTGCATAACTTTACACTTACTAATACTGAATTGATAGCGTTAACATTTACTCAAATTTGCAATCTATTCAAATTTTTCAGTAAGTGCTGATATCACTGACATCCGTGTTTGCATCATATCTTTACGTCATCAGCAAACAATTGAACATCTTCTTCCCAATATCATTAATGTATAGATTCCAATGAATACATTACGAATGAAAAATGAATGCCTTATGATGGTGACCAGTATTCCAACGACTAGTCTTTGCACTGATCTTGATAATATCACAGATCACGATGCCTTTATACAACTTAGCCGTAGAATTATTATTTTCGCAGTGCTAAACATGATCGACTTTTAGTAAACCCAGTTAGTTTCTTGCAAAGCATAGCTTGTCTGTTAACTCATTTCCGTGTACGAGTTCTTAACAGTTTCTCTGAAACGTTCATCACCTCCAAAGATAGTAATATATCGGTAGTTAAACACATAGATTTTTGCACCACCCTTGTACAATTGGACTATAATACCTTCTTCTGGCATATTTCCTAAGCTGAGACATAAGTGATACAAACATCTCAAGTGCCTAACCAATTCGGCTGAGCTTCAGTATGCGTGCTGGTATCCCATTTGTCCCTATTGCAGTAACATTTTAAGATCTTTATGTGTTTCTTCCTTATGTGATTTTGGAACTGTAAGTTGTTAATGTCATCGTTAGCGTATGGGAGTATCCTGGATACCAGTGTTGGCATTTGCATCCGAGATGAGGTATTGTTGGTCAGAAGTTACTAATTCCTAGCCAGGAGCCAGTGAAAGCTACCATCACTCCCCAAAGTGTTCTAGGTCTATAGATCTGTCAGACTGGCCGGTTTGTCTATTTGAGAGATAAAAAAAACGAGTTTCCGGTAGAACCTCCCACCTCACACACACACACACACACATCCATATGAACCCGACTAACTCTCCTTTAGATGAAAACGCCTGATTCCTCAAAATTCCTCACGTCATAGACGGGGAATCAACCCATGGTCTTTCCGACCAATGGGCTTCTCCTATAGCGGCTGAGCTATGGAGGCCGCTATTCTAAATGTTGTCTTTATAACACAGAAATCACAGATCCTTGTACTACACCAATGATCTAGCGTTTTAAAACTATTCACAAGTGGCAAAGATGCATGGCGTTACCATCTTTAGCAGTATAATAATGCCCACGGATGTTTTGACCTTCCTTACATGGTGTTCGCTGATTATAAAAAAAATGATTATTGAATTAATCAATGGCCTTCTTTGTGTTCTCTATTATCTTTAATTTCGTTAAGTGCAAGAAGGATGTATTGACGCATACCATAGCAGTTTAATTTATTCACAAACTTTCATTGTTTTCTGAAATTGGCATTTTAGAAATTTATTTATGTAGCATTTTTGTTTACTTTAACTCATAGTGAATTAGATTTGTATGTTACTTAGGAGAGTGTTAAAATTTTCTAGCAAACACATGATCGAGGCACGCTATATTATCAATGAACTCTCTCATATGGACGTTGTATTGTTCGAGGCCACGTATAGCAAGTAAATCCACATGATATGTATCGCTACTTCTTAGCAAGTCTATGTTCGCTATATCCAATTAAAAAATATTGTTCATTTTGATCTTCTCTAGAATAATTTCCAGTTCTTATATAAAGTTCGACTCTGTAACAGTGTCACCCATAGATAACTGTTAGTTAGATCCAAACTACTTACTTAAAATTTAAGTAAGTAAAATGTTTGAAATTTTAAAATATTTCGCAGGCACCTCTGTAAGTTCGTTTCAGCACTACGGAGCACAGTTTGTGAACTATTGATCTCTAGACATATTTTTAAATTAGTTCTATTTAAATTCGTACAAATACTACTTCCTAATACGTACTTCCTAAGTCATTAACATCTTTTATTTCTTTCATTATGTTCATTAAATCTGCAATTCAGATATTGTTCATCTTATTGATTAGATTTGGAATGCATAAACCATCTACCCTGGGGAATTTTCTCGCAGGTTCTTTATGACTAGAATATCTTCGGTTTAGGAATAAAATATTAAAGCACTGAGCAAGTTTAGTTTGTCGCCAAATATACATACAATGCATCCCTTCCAGTTTTATTTCTTTAGGGAGCTTTTTCATTGGCCTTCACTAAGACCTACACAGTAAAATTATAATCGCGTCTGCTTTTTCATTTATCTACACACTTGATAACAGATGGAATGTCAATGCAATATCTCTTCAGATACTTGTCAAGAGAATATCAATGAAATGGATGAATTATGCAGAACTTTCTGTGAAAAAGAATGTCATGTAGGAGATATAAAGAACAGAGCACCCCTCAGCTACACGAGGAGTATAAGGTAGAAACTAATGAAGATGTGGTGAGGAAGGTGGAATCGGCAGGCATGCGAAAGGAGATTAGCTGAAACTGTAGAACAAAACCCTAAAGTTATGCTACAGTTATGTCGCTAGTAAAACGAACAAGAGAATATGGACGGCTGACTTCATTTCTTGAGATGGAACGGGGGTGAGGGTCTCGCATTTGCTGAAGATGTAGACGAAATGTTGAAAGAGTATTTTGTTAGTATATTTCATGTACGGAGGGGTTAAAAAATGAGACGTGTTCCGAATATTAAGCAACGTACGTTGATGTTAATAAGGCTGTGAGAATGGATTGTCACCGTGTATATTAAGGAAATGTGCAAAAGAGTTGTCAATGTCTTTGACTTGGTTGATCTATTATGAGCCTGCCAACAATGGGAACAGTTCAAGGAGAGTGAAAAAAAAGAAATATAGTACCGCTTCAAAAGGAAGAATCTAATTGAATATCAGATGTAGTCGTAAATGTGAAGAGAATCTTGTCAGATACAGAACGCAAACCCAGGTTGATGAGAATAGAAATTGTTCCAGAGAACAGCATGAATTTGTGCGATCAGAATGCGGATGTGCTCAGTTGGTAGCTTTGTTACAGGGATGGATGACTGAGGATCCAGCTCAGAAAAAGGAACTCAAATAGTGGGATATCACAGATTTCTGTTCTGGGGAGACTGAAACGACTGTTATTTAATTTTTATATCAATGATATTGTTCAGCATTTGAGACGCGATATGCAATGGTTTAGTGATGATGCTAAATGAGGAAGGGCAATGCCAGAATAGATGCGATGGTGTCGTAAGAGGATTCGAATAGGATGGTGCTTTGAGCTGAAAAATATTACTAACAGTAAAGTTCACTTTGGCCAGAACACATGGAATGAAGTTTTTCCTATTGGAGGAAACGAGAAATCTTGAAGATGTTGGTGGATAAGGAACTAAAATTCGGAGGGATACATCGAAAATGTTGTAAAGGTTATTCGGAAAATTATACTACAATGGAAAGAACCCTGACCAATACGGATAGAGGATGATAGTTGGACTATATAAGCATTAATCTGTTCACATTGAATTTCTGTGCACTGATCTGGTCAACATTCCACTTATTTATATGAATAAATAAGTGGAATGTTTGATATTCAAACACGTTAATATGTTGTTGTCTGCAGAGCTCGGTAGGTAGAAGAGAGGTGATATGATTGAAACGCATCAGTTATTGAGAGGAACCCTTCAGATAGATAGAAGAATTATTGCCCAAGATGAAGGGAGAACGAGAGATCATCCCTGGAAACTGGACAAAGGTCATGTGAATAAGAAATTGATAACGAGACTTTTTGTATGGTGGTGAGTGCTCCACTCTTTAATGTCGTCAACACAAGGTAGGAAGTTCTGGTGATTTATGAGTCTTCAACCTTCGTAACGATTCTTTGGACTCCATGCAGGCATGGAAGTAATAATAGTATTTCCAAAGTTGGGCCCACAGCGCATGAGTGGCTCCATCATTGAGAAGTTTGATCTTCAGTAGATATTTGATAAAATGTCTACTGAAGTAGACATATTATCAAATAAATCAACAAAAAAGGTTTGTTGGAAAGAATACAATAATCATGCAACTAACCGTGTATCAATAATAGAGAAGAATTAGGATTATTCTTAAGGCTTCCAAACAGATTTGAATAGATCTCTGATTCAACAACAGAAGTGCAATGTGTACAACTGGAATTTTGGAATGACCCTCGTATTAAGATATTAGAAGGTAAAAATCAAACTTAACCTAAAACGTTATCTTAAAAAAAGCTACAAAAAACAAAAAACTGATCAACCAAACAAAACCTTTGGTTGATCAGTTTATTTCAGTTGCATCAAAGAAACAAATTCTATGGAGGTGAGTAAATTGTAAGCATTCTGTATCGAAGATTGCAATGTTTGCAGAATAACAAATATTTTTATATACTGTATTGTGTTACATTTCCTGTATATATTTTATATCACTAGTTGAGTAGACTTATTCCTTTATAATTTGAACCCTTTGTCTCTTTTCTTGAAAATAGCAATATAATGGAGAGTTCTTCCACTGGACTCATACTGCTCTTGATTTCCGAATAGATTTATTTCCAAAATTTACCTATTTAATAGATTCCGTTCCACCCATTTTCACGCATACTCAAATTCAACGAATTTCATATAAATAAGGTTGCCACAATGGTTTCAAGAGTAGAAGGAGGCTTTGTGTCTCCCATTTAATCGTTTTAAGGTGTGTGTTTTTTTTCAAAATCTCACATCAAATGAAAATACAGAAATAGGTCTTAAAGGAATGACGAATTCCACAAAACAAAAATCTTAGTACTGTTAACGATCCAAAATAAATAATTAAAAACAAGTTCTCTATTTATACATTAGCTGTGAACAAGTCTCAGCACAGAATGTAAATAGATTTAAATATGCTTTACGGCACATAGCAAAGAGGGCGGCAACAAAGCCCAGCGACTTCAGAACACAGGTTCTCGCTGCCGCAGACAGGAACGTGTGCATGTTATGACTTGTTCACTGAATAATGCTATAAATACGTGAGACGCACGAGATCAGTTTTAGATTGTTTCTGAATTGTGTGACAAGCAGTTAGTAATCTGATGTCGTGCATAAAAAGTTTATTGCATATACGATACCTAGTCGGTACCTTACTTACACGGATTACACGCAAAGCAAATTATTGCTGTTCCAATAAAACAGCAAGTTTCACGTGAGTATTTTGATACCCTTTTTTGTAAAAATAATTTGGTTTAGGTACGTGAGAAACTGCATTCTAGCAATTTTGTAAATTTCACTTTTTTTACAGATAATATCATGGCTGAACCCAAGAAGAAATGTAAACAATATAATATCGAATATTTAAAATACGGCTTTATTTCAGTCGCCTACAAACAAAAGATTACCAATGTGTCTTTGCCAAAACGTTTTTTCAAATATCTATGAAGCCTTCAAGACTAGAAGAACATTTGAAAACAAACGTTCATGCTGATAAAAAAAAATAAAGATTTGTCGTATTTTCAAGCACAATTTTCAAAGAAAATTTTTGGAAATAGCCAACATTGGCAGGTATGTTTTCAGCAGAAGATGATGGATTGCGTGCCTCTTACAACATTTCCTTACTGATTACTAAATCGATAAAACCACACGATTTTGAAGAATTAATCCTACCAGCTGTTATTGAGGTCACACACACTGTACTGCACAAGCTAGTCTTTGATATTATCAAGAAAATTCCTTTGAACAATAATACAGTGCAACGAAGAATTGAGGAAATGGCCCAGGATGATGAAGACTCATCATGTGTGTATTTGAAAACAGATTGGTTGAACAACTTTAAATTGAAAACGATGAAGAATTCAATCGCTCGCTGCTCCATAAGAAAGTTCGTTGTTTATCAAAGGATGCCTGTTTGAATCGAGTTTATAAACTCTTTGACTCAGTGCTACAGTTTTTAGAAAACAGAGATGATTCTTTACGAGCCAACTTGATTAATTTCAAAAGTGACAGCTTATTGACCGACTTGTTTAACACTTTAATGAAACAAATCATCTACAGCTCCAAAGAAATGAGCTGAAGGTAATAAAAACAAAAGCTGTTATTTCTGCGTTTTTGTCAAAACTTTTGCTGTACAAACGAAACTTGGGATGAGGATAATTAAGCCAGTTTCCAAATCTCTCAACAGTGGAAAAATGTGATGAAGACGTGCTCAGCTATTGTAGGCTCAGTGCGGTCACGAATCTTTTCGTTTCAAGATATTCTTGAAATATTACCTGATTGGTAAGATTTCAAGGGTTTTGGACCCGTTTTCAAGTACAAACACAGAAGATTCTTTACAATTAGAAGAAGATATAAGTAACAACAAATGAAGAATTGAAATTAAAATTCAAACACGGGTACCAACAGTCCTTTTTACAAAAGCAGATGCACATACTTTATCTTGGATTGTGGGCTGCAGTAAAAAAAGTTTTTAATCTCATTTCCATCATCATATTAATGGAACGTGGAGTCAGTGCGGTCACAAATCTTTTAACTAAAAAAAGAAACTGACTGCAAATAGCTAATCACAGTGATTTAAGAATAAAAAAAATCAGCTGACGCCTTTTATTCCCGTATAGCGAGTAGGCGAGGCTGTTTAGCCCTATCTAACTTTTGGAGACTGAGTGGGCAGTTCAATCTTTACTGGTACCGGATCAGAGATAGCTGGCCCAAGGCTATCACTAATTAAGCGGCACGCAGTGAAGAGAGAAGGTTCAACAAGTGCCGCCATCTCGTGGTCACCAACCCTAATACTTGTATTTAATGTCTGAAATAATGTAGATTCTACGGTCGATTTTCTTGAGTTTACGGGACGAAAAATTCGAGTTTCCGGGAGAAAAAAACCTACTTGCCCATGCCAGAGATCGACTGATTTGAGCACCTGTCGAAAAAAGGCTTAGAAAAATTTATTCTAGTCGCCGACTAGATTCGAAACCAAGAAGTCTTCCTTCGTGCGGTCAAGCGCCATGGTGTGCAAACGCCACATCCACTGAGATTTAAGAATGTCGCTGACAAATATAAAGCCAGATATGAATAAACTGGTAGCAGCGCAACAGGTTCATCCTTCTCATTCAAATTGTTTTTTAATATTAATAATCATTATTTATTATTTTATGTGCAGGTTATGTTTGTTTTCTTAATTTTAATAGTGTTAGTAAATTTTCAGCTCCAATTAATTTCAATAAATAGTTTTAAAATTTCAGTTCCAAGGTGTCTTATTTCCAAACTTCAAAAATCTCTACTAGATGCGTAATGAAATGCAAATTTGTTTCTGTATCTACCTTCTTGTTCGCTTAAAACACGAGAACTGCTGATCCGAATTTAATTCCATTTTCTTTTATATATATCATTTAGAACTGGTCAGGTCTTAGAAAGTAGTTCCAAGGGAGGTGCGGAATAATTATTTTATTTTTTTATTTTTTTTTCGAAAAGGAGACGGCAAGCCAAATAAGTTTGGGATCCACTGACCTAGACGATAACGTACCTATCGACGAAAACATCAGCAACCGTAACCTTATTAGATCAACTATTTGTTGAAACAGAATACAAAACATATAATACCGTTATTCCAAACTTAACACAAAAAAAGACATTAGCAAGCTTGTTAAAACATAAAACTTCAACCACTGAAAAACTGTCATAAGCCACCACTTTGGCCAACAAATATACAAAACGAACTTCCCGAATCTGGTAAAAGAACTATGATAGGCTAACGGGCACCATCGTATTTCATCTGAGAATTGTAAATTCAAAGGCCCTCCATCCCTATCTCGTCTAAGAGTCCATGAGGCATCCAGCGGGAATAAAGTCACCAATTACGTCATCCACTGGAAGGAAAAACATCAAAGGGTGATGAAAAGTGTACGATAAACAAAACAAAGTAATGGTAGTGCGGGAAAATAAAAAAAATGAATAAAAATCAGGAGCAAAAACTCAAATGCTACTAATGACTATCATGAAAGCCAAAACTCAAACACAGTCAGCCATGTACATGTTTGAGTAGTAAAAGAAATAACAGGTTTCCGGGAGAAAATTCATGATCCAGTTTTTTTTTCTTTCATTTTTTATTAAACCCTTCCTATATCATTTGCTTTAGAAAGCTAACGAAAAGCACTAGCACATGGGAGTCCTTGAGATTTCACTTTCCCTCAGGTTTAGCATATTACTCACCTAGACAGGAAAGCATGAAGAGCTCTGTGTGTACAATTATCATCATTAAATTGCGTCTCAAAAATCGGTGGTAGAATTCACAGTACTGCAGACAATGGATGTTACCGTTTATAGCCACGAGATGGCAGCAGTTCCCTGCCTGAGAACATCCGCAATTTATACACAAGAATACATACAGCATTACATACAAGACTGACCTCCTGAAAAACAGTTAAGAAGACCGGTCTGGGAAAATCGTGAGCGTTAAGGGCTTGTAATTATCGCAGATTACAAGTCAATTTCTTTCTTCCCTACGTATTTTCTGCACTATTCATTAACCGTAAATTTATCTTCTTTTAACGTTTGATGAATAAACAAGTCCCAACCTATAAAGAAATGTGTATACAGAGTTGAAAACTAACAATGCGAGTTCCTTCCTAATTTTTTCCTTGTTTATTGTCATCATTCTGCAATTGATGTCATCTGTTCACTTCTCTAATTCTTCCTCAGAATTTTCGTGTCTATAGCGTGTCGTCTATCATTATCCCACCTCTCAGAACCATAAGTTAAAATTTGTTTGAACACTTTCTTATATACTATTAGTTTAGTAAATTTTGTCTACGTTCCCTTCTACGACAAATTTATTCGATTAACTTCCTACCATAGCAGCTTTGCTAATTCTGTTGTCTAGTTCTGTATTTAATTTTCAAGTTCACAAAAAACTGTCGCAGAAGCTGAAATATTTCCCTTGTTCTATATGTTCTCCGTTAAACACGCAGTTGATATTTTCATGGTTTTTCGTTATACTGCGAACTAGCTAAATAACCCGTTTTTCTAACTCTTTGAGTTTACGATAATAAGAACCGATTAATAATACAAAAAACACAGCGCACATTATAGATAAAATATCATATATCATACAGTTTATCTTATATCAAAGTCTTATAAACTACATTAATCGCTTTTTTCCTCGCAGGAACATATGTGAAGATCTTTATCACTGCTCACTTGAATCAAACTACATACAGTTGCCGATATGATAAACGCAAGAATCAACAATCAGTAATTCAGATGTTCAATGTAATGCCCCATTACAACACAACTATGGTATTTTGAACAGCTTTTTTTTGACACATGTCTTTCCCGGATCCACAAAACTTAAATACAGTTCCTTATGTCCCATGATATAGATGGGTAATATTAAGAACTCTATTCCAATCATCCACTTATTCCACCTTTGCCATTGTAAAATGATTGTGAACACTTTGTCTTCAGCATGTCTGCCCTCTTTGTGACCAGATTCCTTTTTAAGTTCTCTTTTTTCCATTTTTAAATTTTTCAATAGCCTTCAGAATTGTTTAAATTAAACATATTTGGTGGTTGATAATTAAACATACAAATTGATTGTTTTAATACTGACCATATTGTAATGCGCACAACATCTTACATTCTTTGCCTACCAGTTTCGTTTTGCCTTCAGTCCTCTATCACGCGAACGTGTAACCTTAGCTACTAGATTGTTCATAGCGTTTTTATGTTCCTTTCAATTTGCATTTACTATTTTCTATGCTTTTCCGTCAACGCCTTGAAAAAGTTAGACAGTTTGCTAGCCTTCAGAACATTTTGTCATCTTCCTCATATTTATTTTTATATTCTTACTAAAGTTGTTCTGTGAATATGTTTAGCTATTTTACAAGCACTGCATTTTTTTTCTCTATTCTCTCGGAGCACATGCTCAAAATTACAGCAAGCCTCGTGGGATATCTACGTACAATTTATTATGATCTATAAATTACTATAAATATTATCCTGCATAGGCGTCTTCAAGAAATTGAAGATTCGTCGAAGAACTCTTTGAAGATCTAACCAAGAAACAGTCAAGAGATGTAAACAGCGGAGACAAATGTTCATTAATGGATCTGACTGGTAAATATTTACAAAGAATATGGTGATTAGTTTAAAAATATTCGTAAATCTCAGCGCTAATAATTAAGTTCGATACAGGGATTCAAAAATAAAAATAAAGAAAATTACAATTACCTAACTTTAAAGTGTTAAATGAATCTATCACCTAAAATAATTAATAGATATCCATGCTTGCAGCGGAATATTCGAAGACATAGCCAGTTGATTACAGAACCAAAGTGGCCACTCGGCCAAACAAGACCGGCCCATTGTACGTAGGCTGTTCGATAATAAATAAATAAGACTATATTTATATAGAAAACAGATTACCTTTAATCGTCATCATTTACATGGTCTTTTTCGAAGTAACTACTGTGAGACGCGATGCATTTGTCCCGACGTTGCATCCACTTCTTAAACACATGTGAGAGTCCGTTTTTTGAGAGTTCTTTCAAAACCGCCTCCGCAGCTTTTACACATGCTTTGTTGCTTTCGAAATGGCGGCCTCTTAGTGGTTTCTTAGTGGGTCTCTTAGCAGGTCTCTTAGTGGTTCCTCACGTTCAAGATCTTCCACATTTTGCCTTCCTTCCTTAAAAGTTTTATGCCAGCGAAAAACACTTGCCCTCGATATTGCTGCATCGTGGAAAGCTTCGCGCATCATGATAAAAGTGTCCGATGCCGATTTTTGCAAACGCACACAAAATTTTCGAAGCAAGCACCGAAACAAGCTTGCGTTTAGTCACGTGACACTCTGGCACATCAGCCCGTATACGCCATCTATCAACCTCTTTTGTTAATACAGACAGCAACATTTCTTTATTCCACAGAAATTAATATTGTGATGAGTGGTTTCGCCACAGTAAAATTAGTCTTATTACTTATTGAACATCCCAAGTACATCGGGATCCATCGCAATTTGTCGAATGTTTTCAGATTTGATTTCGTACAGTTGAAAAATTTTTAGAGCTCATATTAGATCTTTTTTTATCGGCATTTATATATTTTAGGGATGTTTTAACTTGGAGTTACTGGTATTAGATATTTTTGGAATTAATCAATCATAAAAATAAATAAATTTCACTTTAACAAAGCTATCGAATGATTGGCTGTTTCCTTAACCTAAGTTTTATTAATCATTTTCATCCGATTTAAAAAAATTTAGTGACGTTAGTGAAGACATTTTATTAGTTCATGACCCGTTAAATTTATATGCCTTTGTTGTTCATACAATTTTTATACTCTGTCATAAAATTATTTTCTATGTATTTTCGATGTTAATTCATATGTTTTCACTAATGCTTTCTTTCTTGTCCCATTTTGACTAAATTTTACTTTGATTGATGATTCACAGTTACTCTTCAATAAAATTTATGTTTATTCTAGTCATGAAATGCTATTATAATAACAACCAACTGGACATTTTAGTATATATGAAAAAGTATTATTTATTAAAAAAATAATAAGATTAAAAATTGTGAATGATTGGAAAACAAAAGAAATATTTGCACAGCGAACAGATAAATATTTTCATTGAAAAACACTAAGTAAAAGAGTAACGTAAGAAATCCTAAGTGCGTACTAGTTTAATATTAAGTATAAATATTTATATAAATTTTAGGTGTCGCTTCATATATTTTCATTTCACTGCATAAGAATTAAATATTTTCCATCGCAAATCGCATAATTTCAATATTATTTGTCATAAAAATGAAAATATATTTTTTTTATATTACCGACCTATTCATCCATAGAAGTGCATATTTCTATAGATTCTTTCTGCTCCCACGTTTTTACATTTAAAGCTCAATACTTTTCAGTCGACACTTGACGTATTTTTTTCATAATAATTATATATCACAGCCATAACAGATAATAAATTTGTTCTAGTAATTGTAGGCCTCTTTTATGGAAACTTGGATGAATAAATCCACTCTTTATGATAACTAATAAAAATCCCAGCTACAGCTGAAATTGAGTAACTAATTCATCTATCGTACTTCTAGTACTTTGTTTGAAATTTCGTGCTTTAATTTGTTTGAAGTGGTTGGCGCTTGGGGATTATTCTGCAGTGTTTGTTTTGGAAAACTTAATGACAACTATGAGTCCGATTTTGTGAACTTTAAAAAATAATAATCCTGATATTAATCATACGTTTTTTCTCATCGTTGGGGAGTATATAAATTATAGTAAGGGGTAATGAAATATGAAATAAGAATATCTGAGAAAACAATAACAAGTATGGATGCCGATCTTACTTAAAAACCGAAGAACTTCAAAGTATGTTTTCAGATAGAAATCGATAATACAGAAAGATAATCTCTGCAGTCGAAAATACTGGAATAATATATATACTGTATGGTGCAAAACAGTGCTGAATAATTACAGCGATATATATTATGGAGTAAAGGGGCTTATTAACAAAGAAATGTATGTTTACACCTGATCATACGTACATCCTCAACTATCGGTGAATCTTGGTCGAATAAAGCATTAACGACGGTAGATTACGTGTTCGAAATGGGCACCTTGTCTTTCAAGACAGGTTTCGTAGCACATTCGAAGGTTCTCTGTCATCTTGGACAAAAAAGCATTGGGATATCTGATGGACATGTCGTGTAATTTTATCCCTTAGTTTGTCAAGGTTTGAAGGCGGGTCATGCTGGAATAACCAATCCTTCAACATATCCCAAACGAAAGCATCAAGTGATGTGAGATAAGGAGAAAGTGAAAAGTACGGAAATTCTGTGAACATCGAAATGAGCTTCGCGGGGAAGTGTTCTGATAAATACGCTCTAGAAACACGTGATGTGTCAGACGTTTCTCCATCTTGTTGGAATACATGTGCAGAAAAAGGGATGATTTTGGCACGACTCATCCTACGCAAATCCTAAGTGAACGGAAGCAACACATTCTCGATGTAGCATTCACAACCCTTTTCAATGAAGTAGGACCTAATTATGCCATGGCCGGAAACCGCACACCATGCGGAAACCTCGCTGTGAAGAAGTTTCTCCTGGAGAAATTCCGGTCTCGAGAAACCAAGAAATCTGTAGGTTCGTCTGTTGAGATGATCGCTTAGATGGAAATGCGCTTCGACCGAGAACCACACACATTATGAAGAAAGGACACTCCGGGTACGTCAGAGTCTCTCGATTAAGGCAGTTATGACACTACTGCTTGTCGCGATTGCAGAAACTACTAAGAAACTGTTCGCAAACATGTCGTAGACTTGAACCCTTAGCTCTACCAACTCCGTATGCACAAAAAAAAAGAATAAACGTATTTTCTTGCAACTTCAACACCATTTGCTACAGTAAAATGCAATGGCTAGAATCTACACTTTCGCTTCTATTAATATGCATACAGTCGAATGACATATCTATAATAGCTCGTGTACTGAAGACGGGTGTATAAGTTCAGTACTGCTTTTTTGTGCCTTACCGCGCGCGCGCGCGCGCGCGTGTGTGTGTGTGTGTGTGTGTGTGATCATGACAACTTACTTTACAAATTAAGGAATAGTTTACGAGTCAAACACTGCTTATGTCGAACACAACATACTGTGAATAAGAATGAAATTTAAATAAACAAAATGTCGCACCTTCTTACTTTATTTGTTTCATAACTAAGATTACGAATAAAAAATAAAGAAAGCAATTTGAAACAGATGGAGGCTGTATTTATTTTAAGATTCGGATTTTTATGAATTTATAAATTAATTGTTTGACAAAAATAATTATCGTGAATCAAGTTCTGGGAGAAATAAAATGTATGGGCGAATAAGATAATTAGCAAAAAAAAAAAAAAAATGATAGTGGCATTGTTCTCCAGAATAGTACAATCTTAAATGAAGAAATATGAAAGGATCTCTTATTTTCATTGGCATTAAAAACAATAATTATACGATAAAACAAGTAGGATGTATATATACGTCATGGCTGGTTGGGAGGTTAATCCTGCGGAAATCGCAATCGAAAAAATTGCAGCGTATGTCACGTGTATCTGAGAAATACATTCATTACTAGTATATGCTAAAATGCGATAAAACTTTAAAAAAAAAAAAACACCACAAATATAATACATGATGGTTTATTTATTTTTAGTCACAATCTAGAAATTATTGAACGAAGAAACAAAGAAAAAACAACAACTAAACCAATACTAACTGAAAACGGAGATCGCGGTATCTCTCAGATACAATCTACTATCAAATATCACACACACCTCTGCATAACACGTGTAAAAACAAAATGGCTTCAATTTTCTAGCGAGTAATGCTTTCAGAGAATTTTTTCTACGATGATTTTTTCCTGCAATGAATTTTCCCCTGCGATAAATTTTCCTTTCAGTGAGTCCCCCTCCCCCGGGATGAATTGGCCGTGAATCTCCTAGATACCAGACTGGCTACGTCAGTTTCCACGTGTTCCAAAATTATCAATTATACTCGTATTACTCGCATCAGTTTACGATGAAGTTTACATTAAAAATATGCAAATCGTCTGTTCCATCCTTCAACCTTGCCGGGTGGATTTGGAAATAAAAAACATTCTTTGGATACAGGAAACTATATTTTGCTACACGTACAGAACAAAATTGCATCTGTTGCCTATGAATGCATTCATATAATGTTGGAATCTCTTTAACTGTCTCTTAAATGTTTTGTTCTAACCTCTGTTCTCTCCTCCCCAACACGTACACACATCCTCTCCAGAGATCAAAAAAACGCATCTGGTTGTGGCCGGTCCTTTCTTGATGCTTTATATTAATCCTATCAGTGACAGTATATTCGCTTCACTTGGTTAGCATTCTCACGATCTACTTCGATAAAATAAATGAATAAAAAACTTAAAAAAATAGTTTTGACTATAAACGTCGTTACAAACAGTCCAGTTATAAAATTGAAATCGCTCTTATCAACTACTTTCTGAAAATTGGCATCTATAATTATAGATTGTTTCTATCTTATGCAGTTCACTAATAAAGTAAATTTCGAAATTTAATAAGATCGTCAGTTTTCAATGTTGACACGAAAGAAGAAAAAATGCCATTAAGTCCGAGAATACTGCGCCTTTATATTGCTACAGGATAAGGGGTAGACCGAAATTTCTCTAGCTTAAATATTTTATCTCCGTCTACCCCTCCCCCCCCCCCACATTGTCACCTAGAGTTCGACCAAATCAATTGTTTCACTCAACCACTAGATTCAGATTGGCACGTTATTGAACCCTGGCTTATGACCTGCTGTAATCGGCCTATTTGGTTCTCACTATCTCTCGGCCGCTCAGGTCATTGCGTTTGCTGATTATCACTCGAATCGGAAAGCAAATAATACCTGCCCGAGGCAATTTACTACTTATTTATGTCCAGTTCCTACCACGGATAGTACATTACTGGAGAACGCCATTTAGCATGGGGAGCATCTAGCATTTTTTCTGTTTCTTATACATAGAAATTAAAAAGTAGTAAACAAAACGATAATCTTTTGTAAATGTTAACCTCGCTTCACTCATCTAAGATGAGTGAAGCGAGGTTAATATCAATTCTCATATTGATTCTCTGAACTTTCAAAACAAAATGTCCTTATTGGGAAAGTTTTTATCTTTTGTTATCTGTTTACTGGAAAGTACGAAAATATTTTTGCCAACTTGATCTTAAATAGATATTTTAATCACCAAAATGATTTTATTTTTTCTCACTGTTGTCATGCTGAAGAAGCGGAGAAAATTGAATAAATAACAACAATAATAATAACGTTATCTGTGACAGAAAACTGCGAGGAATGTGTGTGGGATTGCAAATCCTTCTCATTGGTTATAGTAAACTGATAAACTCGCAGACGCCAACAGATATCAGCATTTTTTGCAGCAAATCAGTATATAATTGGTGAAATAATTGCTTGAAAAACGTAAAAGGGAACATGGATTACGCTTTCGGTATAAAGGATCTAAAAAATGCAAGTGAATTCATATTAACTACTACGTGTTTAGTGGTTTCTGCGTATTTATTTGTCCATGTTTTAAAATCAAACGCAAAAAGGTACAAAAATCTTCCACCTGGACCACGTGGTTTGCCTGTTGTTGGATGTTTACCCTTCCTTAGCAGATTTCAACACCGAGATTTTGAGACCCTAGCTAAGAAATATGGAAACGTATTTTCGTAAGTGAAAAATTTTAAAAATAGTTGAATGGTTTATAATATATATATATATATGGTGTGTGAAAAATAGTCTGAAGAGGTACTGACCTAAAATGTAAGTTATGCCTTTGATACTAGTATTGAACAATAAGGAAAAAAATACTGTGACAAAAACAGATAAATCCGCTAGTGCCTTTTATTCCTTTAAGGGACTAGACGAGACCATTTAGTCGTAACAAATTTGGAAACTGGATGGCAGTTGATCACTCATAGATGGTCTAAGGACTGGCTGCCATCCAGTTTAACAGTTTGTATATGAGTTACGAAAGAAAGAAAAAAGGTAAGCTAAAAGTATCTATGATTTTTATTAGGTGTTAAACAACTTTGGTAATTTTTGTGAGGGAAAGTGAGTTGAAATCCTTTTGGAGAAGAGATGCCAACTTCTTTTGATGTCATAGAAAATGAAAATGAATATCAGTATTTAAGACACTGGTTGGATCTTTGCTTAGGACGTTTCTGCATTGCAGATATTGCCGAATGAGTGGGATGATTGGAGTGTGCTGTCATCACCAAAACCTGGGGGTAGGATTATTGGTTAATAAGAGAAGATCACTCGCATTGGTGGAATTGCTCAAGGAGGGGAAAACATCTAGGATGACACACACACACACACACACACACACACACACACACACACACACACACACACACACACACACACACACGGTGAATTACAAGAAAGCTGACTAACAATTCAGTTACAGAAAGTGGAAAGTAGACCAGAGGATGACAATTTACTGAGGAGGCCCCAAGACAAAATAGGATCAAACTCTGGAAATGTCAGAAACAACAGCAAAGGTTTTTCCAGAACATTTCTTGTGCCTAGATGAAGACTAAGAAATCTGCTGTGGATCTAAAGTTGTGGAATCCGTGATGTTAGTCACTAATTGGTTTCTATGCAGTGACGTTGTTGAATTATGAATAACGTAACTAAGGATGTGAGTTTGTATATTATGGACGTATTTCTGGGTTTTTTTTTGGGGGGGGGGAAGAAAAAACCTATTGCCCTCTGTATGAGAGAAAGTGAAGAACTTGGCTTTTGATCACCTTATCCATTACTGTATTTATATGATTTTCTGGAATATAGAATATATGCTTGCTTCGTGATTAGTGCCATCAGTTGGTTGAAAGCTTGTCTGTATTTTTCGATTTATTGAAAAGAGTTGTCAGCTTCAACATTAATGAAGTTAAAAGACCCCATGTTGAACTTAATGTAACTTACACTCTTTCGGCCTCTTTTAATTAGAAGCTCTGAACGTGCTTGTCTAATCATTTCATTCTCCAAAACAGACAAAGAGTCCTTGGAACAGATGCATACATGCGCAGTAATGATAATCAAATCAATCGTTATATTATTGTCTAATTAATTGATTATTTAATAAATGCCCCATCAATCAGATGTGTTGTTTATTAAATGTTTTTTTTTCTCTCACTATAAACTGTTTCAGAATTTATCTTGGACAAGTGCATACAGTTGTCATTGGAGATTATAAAGTGGCCAAGGAAGCTTTAAATAGCACCGAACTGCTTGATAAACCACCAAATCAGGCTTTTAATCTGATACCTGGAAAAATGGGTAAGTAAAAAATTAGAAATATAATATTTAACTGCGGTGTCTGAAATAACGTCTAGAATGATTAAGTTAACTGGTAGAATGTTGATTTTTCGTTTCTTTGAAGGTTTATAGGGTTTATTGTTAAGAAACTTTAGATAGTATTTAAATTAAGCGGATATTTAATCCCACATTATTTCAGAGCCGAATAAGAAACTCTAAGATAGATCTCAAATCAAAGAGTTTCATGCCGAATATAGCAAACTATAAAAGTTTGGCGATTCCAAGCGTAAGCAAATACCTGTGTGGTGCAATACCGGGTATAGCAAAGGTGGATAAAGCTAGGATCGCTATTCTTAGTATTTACCCTAATGTAAAACTCATCCCCTAGGAGATGTATGTTGTTTTACATTAAGGGAGATAGGTCACTACCCAGACCGGTTTCAACCTTTATTCAGGTCTTATCAATGAGTAGGTAGACCAAATAATACCAAGATTGTAGCGATAATAGCTCTAATACTTTACAGTACGAGTTGATAAAAAGGTCCACAGAGAAATTAATGAAATAAAGAGCCAAAAGCATTCACTTCGGCGATGTAAAAATTATTTAAATTAAGAGCCCATTATTAATATTATTTGGTCTACCTACTCACTGATGAGACCTCAATAAAGGTTGAAACCGGTCTGGGTAGTGACCTATCTCCCTTAATGTAAAACAGTATACATCAACAAACAATAAACAGTTTTACATTAGGGTAAATACTACGAATAGCGATCCTAACTTTATCCACCTTTGCTACGAGTTGCCCGATAATGCACCACACAGGTATTTGCTTACGCTTGGACTCGGAGAACTTTTATAGTTTGCTATATTCGTCATGAAACTCTTTGATTTGATTTCTATCTTAGAGTTTCTTATTCGGCTCTGAAATAATGTGGGATTAAATATTCTCTTAATTTAAATAATTTTTACATCGCCGAAGTGAAGCCTTTTGGCTCTTTATTTCATTAACTTTAGATAGTAGTTTATATGCACATCCTCTATGCTATTATTATTATTATTATTATTATTAATACGTGGCACTTAAGGATAGTCCAAAGAATTCATTCTCATCACCATCTACACACAACGCTAGCTAATAATAATGCTCACTAATAATAATTTTTTTGTATGTAAATCGCTTGTTTACTCTTGCCGATTTCTGATATGCGGGAAGAAAAACCCGACTTTTGAATATTAAACTTAAAATATTAATCCTAAAACCTCAATCCTTTAATCTTAACTCTAAAAATTAATATAATGTGTGTATTCTGCTGTCGATGTAAATGATTAAAAACTCAAATTTAGCGGCAAAAATAAATAAAATAAAGTCGGTTTTTATTCTCATCTCTGAGAATAAAAACCGACTGTCTCGGTCTCAGGTGAAAAAAAAAAGAGATTTTAAAGTACGTAATATAATTTTTTATGTTTATTCAGGTGTTTCTTCATATAATGGAAAGCTATGGAAAGAAGTCAGATGGGTCTTCAGTTATAGCCTGAAGAATGGAACTTTCATGGATGAAGATGAAACACAGGTGAAATTGCAGTTCTGAGCTTAATTGAAAGGAATTACTGATATGCCTTTATGTACAAGATTTAGTATTTATCATAATCAATCAGATAGTGAGGATTCTTAAAATCCAAGGAGATGAATTTTGAACGATATTTTTGACTAGTTTTAATATTGCCACTTATTATTTACTTTAACATCAAAAAAGATCACCAATTCTTTAATTGTGCAGAATTTGTTTACTCTTAGATTTTTTATGAGAAACCTAATAGTTCCGTATACATGATTTGAAACTGTATTGAGAATTAATGCAATAAAACTGTCTATTGCATGTTCAGTCTTGTTGACCTCTGAAGTTCAGATAATTGTGAAATTATCTGAATCGATGTCGCAAGAGGGGTGTGTGTGTGTGTTGTTTTTCCTCTTGATATTTCAAAACTCAGCTAGTCGTTCTTTTTTCATTAATTTTTATGCATCTGGGTTTGCATTTATTTATATTTGTTAAAAGCTTGATCCTATCGTTTTAAAAACTGTTAGGATATATATATACTGTTCAAAGAACAAATTAAAAACGACAACAGTATTCCTTTAATGCTTTTTTAAAATACATTAATGCTATATTTATTTAAAGCATCTTTAATATAATTAAGAATATTTTAAATAGTTCGCTTATTTTTAAAAATATTAAGAATCTACTATGAAATATTTCCTACACCATTTAAAAATAAACAAGAACTTAATATTAATAATAGAAGATGAATAAAATGATATTTTCCTTATAAGGACTGGCTTAAAGGGGCGAAGCAAGAATGCTTTTCATCTTCCCCGTTATCTGTAGAGGACAGTGTAGGGATAAGGTGTTATTGAGCTATTAAAACTCTGATCATGGCAGGAGGGTAACAGCAATAGCCGAGCCTCAGTTAGAACTTCATTGGCTACAGCATTGCCATCCATTATCCTCCAAGGGCATGGTGGTCCGGGCACTTTTTTCATATATACAGTGGTTGGGAGGATAATGGACGGCAATGCTACAGCCAATGAAGTTCTAACCGAGGCTCGGCTATTGTTGTTACCCTCCTGCCATGATCAGAGCCTATAAGGATGATATTTTTGACTGAGATGTATGAAAAGTCCTTTTTAGGACTTCCAGGGTAACAAATGGCAATGCTGTAGCCAATGAAGTTTTAACTGAGGCTCGGCTATTGCCGCTACCCAGCCATGACTATAGCTTTTAGCTCAATAACACCCCATCCACACAGATTTTCTTCATTCAGATGACGGGATAAAGAATCAAGGACCATCTCCCAGTTCTTTTAAGAATGATATTTTTAATTTTTAGAATGAATAAGAGGAGAAAAAATACATCTTCACTGAAAACTTAAAATTAGAAACAAAAATCCGCATTTTATTCTAAATGAAATGCGTGTATAAATTCTATGCGAGTATATTGATATTATTTGTAGTATTTTCATCCAACCAAATCCCATGAATATTTCACAAAAATTTAGTCCCAATTACACATTTCCATATATTTTTCTATATAATAATATTATTATTCTTTTTTTTTTCTAATTTACGCTCCGTACAAACGCTCGAAGCCAAATCCGAGTTAACACGGTGGTTAAACTTTACTACTTAAAACCTACAAACAAAACACAGTTTCCGCATACGTCATTATTATATTTAATTATTCAGTAATATGCCTGTTTCTAATTATTCATCTATGAAATCAAAATGTTTTATAGGAGGAAATAGCACTGTTTCTGAAGATCATTCATGAAACTAAAGGCAAACCCTTTGAGTTCCAAACTTATCTATCGCAAAGTATCAATAATATCATCTGGTATGCCAGCTGCGGAGAACGATTTACTCATTGGGATCCTAAAAGAACAGTACTTGATGACGGAATTGAAGCAATGAGCAAAATGACTTACCAAGGAGGAGTGTATGCGTTTATACCAATCTTACTAAAGTTGTCAAAACTTCTGAATTTTGGGACAATTGCGAGATTAAGTCCTGCCGTTGCAGAGCTCAATAAAAAGATTAAGTAGGTAGAATATCTTTAGAGCAATTCTAATATAAAGAATTTTTTTAAGAATAAGATGCATATATATCTCATTGACTTTAAAATTACATAACGACTCAAAACGTATTACTTTCTTTAAGAGAAAAGGTTGAAGACTTCAAGAACACTTCCCTTTTAGGAACAGGAAAATTCATCGAAGAAATGTTGTCAGAAGTGCCAAAGAGAAACTTCGCCAACAAAAATATGCATGGTAAGGCTTTAAAATGTTTTATTAATTATATATAATTATGAATACATATTAGAAGAAATTAATGGACCAATTGCAGGAAGACTGCGTTAATTTGATTACAAAGAATTCCAGTTTGGATGAATTCCTTGTAATGAAGTTCTGGTCTTCTACTGTTGGTCGTCTAATGCCCGCTTCAGATATAATCTCAGGCACAGTCACATGAAAAGCTAATTTCTATCTGTCTCTTCGGACTGATATTGAAGATAACGAGTCATTCTGTTGTTTCAGATTTTATTGTGGAATCCAACATCAGGGCAGTTTTGTTAGGAGCAACTGACACCACAAGCACATCCATCGCTTGGGCCATTTTACTCCTCTCTGCTTATCCTGATATTCAGAAACGAATACATGAAGAAATACTAAATACATTGGACATGAATAGGAAAGTGACTTATTCAGATCGCAAATACTTGGTTTACACGCAAGCATTCCTCATGGAAGCTCAAAGATTCACAACTATCATACCAACAGGTGGTTTCAGATAGTAAGTGTGCTTTGTAATATAAAATTAAATTAATATAATGGAACAGGTTTATATATTTTGAGTACACGTTATTCCAATATCAGATATCTAGAAAGACCGCCTCGTAGTCCATTCTGTATTGACTAAGTCCTCCAGGTGAAAGCGATTGTGCAGTTCTGTAAGAAGAACAGCTTGATGCGATTGTTTTTATTGAAGCAATGAAGCACTTATTACTATAGTACAGTGTAAATATTCAAATTTACTGAGATCACAGCGTGTCGGTTAATTGTGTTACCGATTTCATAAATATTCTCATGCTGCTCTTCTTTACCTACGACAAATTGTTCCTATCCGCATGAAATATCCTTTCTGACATGGGTTTGAAACTATTTCAGAATACACTCCGACCATGATGATTTACTACTTTTCAAAAAAAAACATTTTTGTGAGAGAATTAACTTTCACAACATTATAATCTATTTCTCTTCTTCCAGGATATAACAATGGCAAAAATAGAATCGAACTTCATTTAGTTAAACTTTTGTACTATTATTTTTATATATGTATATTACTTATATATATTATCGCTTATATTTACTCGGTAGATAATGTTATAAAAATTAGTTCGAATAACTGTATACCGAGAATGAAAAAGAAAAGATTTAATGTTAAGATACTACTAGTTTCGTTGGATAAATCAACTTCTTTAGGTATCACAAGCAAAGAATTACATAACATAACAGAGACATGATAAAAGCACACCAACAGATCTAGCATAAAACACAATAGTACATTTAAAACAGGAATGCGTGCTGGAGTTCCAATTGAAGTTGGCTACGTGAGTGAGCTGTCACGAGTGCGTCACTACTGGACAGTGGCAATGTTTGCGTCAGAAAGATTGCAGCTAAGGCTGTTGTCAATATGGGATGAATCGAGCGATACTTCTCTAGATTCGATGATCTTTCTTTCGATTTCATCATAACATATGGATATCAGAAGTTTGCGGTCAGTCTACGAGGTGTTGGCGGCCTTCATCCGAGTTGATAGAGAAGAGAACGTGGCTAGAGAGAACGCTGGCTCTGGTCCTATTGTAGGAGATGTCTCTACGGTGTTCTTCCATACGTAAAAGGATGGATTTAGCTGTCTGGCCGTCATATGGTTTGCCACATTCACACAAAATCTTGTAGACTCCTGGATACTGAATAGGAAGATGTTTCACTTTAGGTCTACTTAGTATGGAGCGAAGTTTTGGAAACGTAGCGAAGCAAGTTCTAATGTCGAATTGCTTAAGAAGTTTTGCCACTTTTGGGGAGAGAGAGCTGATGTATGGCAACGATATAAAAGCTCTTGTGGGAGAAGAATCTTCAATAGTAGTTGAGCGATGGAAATAGAAAATTTTATCAGTCATTTTAAGAGAAGAACCATTGTTGACAAAAGTCCTTTTAGTAAATGGTTTTCATTTTCAATTTCTGTTTCATCTGTAAGTAAAGATCTGGCTCGATGTGCCAGGGTTGAAATAATATCACTTTTTTGCGGAAGGTAGTGATGGGAAGAAGCATGAAGGTATCTGTCTGTGTGTGTGGATTTTCTGAAAATGGAGATTTTGATATTTTCAGCGCATGTCGTACGTTTTAGGTCCAGAAAGGGGAAATAGTCGTTGGATTCCAGTTCGTAGATAAAATTGATTTTCTCATGAAACTTGTTGAGGTGGTCTAGAAAAAAACTGAGGTCGTTGACACCGCATTCCCAGATGAGGAATACATCGTCTATATAACGATACCATATTTTGGGTTTTAGAGTGGAGGAATTAATTGATTTTTCTTCAAACTCCTTAAGAAATATGTCAGCAAGAATCGGAGAGAGCGGACAGCCCATAGCCAAACCTGAGTTCTGTTTGTAAATCTTGTTTTCGTATTAGAAATATCCTGAATTTACACAGTGAGAAAGTAACGAAAAGAATTTCTTGGATAGTTTGTTCTGGGGAAGATGGAGGACTTCTTGAGTAGGTACATTCGTGAAGAGAAAAAATATATCGAAACTTGCCATTAAATCTGATTTCTTGAATTCGATGTCTTTGATTTTGGACACAAAATCAGCTGAATTTTTTATATGAGAAAAGGAAGTTCCAGATAGGTTTTTTAAAAAGGATGCGAGGTATTTAGATGGGTAGTAAGTAAGGTAGTTTATGCCCTCAACGATTGGTCTGAGTGGAGAGTTTAATTTATGGATCTTTGGGAATTCATATAATCTTGGGATTAGCTGATGAATTGACCTGAGGGAAATACGGGTGTTTCTTGGTAAGTCTGAGGTGGTTTTCAGTAAATTGTTGGTCCTATTGTGCAGTTCGTTTATAGGGTCACTATTTAGTTCAAAATAAGTGTCAGTGTTTAGTAGTTTAGTAAGTGTCAATGTTTACACAAAATTGTGTTATGGTAATCAGATTTGTTTAAGATAACAGTAGCATTCCCTTTGTCTGCAGGGAGAACAATTATGTCATTATTATTTGTTAAGTTTTTTATAGCTCATCTTTCAGTATTGTGTTTCGTCATCTGACAGAAATGTTGTCAGATGACGGTATTGCATGATTTATGGTGAATATATCTTCCATACGAAGAAGGTTGCCTCTTGGTTTGGTAATAAGGATGATGCTTTTTCTATCTTGGTTAAGAATAGTTCGTTAGGTATGGAATTAGGAGCGATAACAAAATTGAGACCTTTAACAAGTACACTTTCTTCTGCCGATGAAAGTGGATGGGAAGAATTATTTATTACAACTTTTTTTAAAAGGTAGAATTATGATAAGATGTGGGACGGTCCTGTATACATTTTAGAGATCAACGTTTCTGATGAGATTACTTTTATTTGTATTCTGGGCTTTTAGAGCGCTAATTTCTTTTAAATTGTTCCAAGATGAAGTGTCTAGAGAATTAGATAAACGGATTTCAAGGGAGGTGTTCTTAGAGAAATAAGCAGCTAGACTACGTTTGGTATCAAAAATGCGTTCGGATTAAAGCTCCAATTTAGCTCTGTGGTAAATTCTTTGAGCTCTAGCAGTTTTAATGGATTCCTTAAAATTAATAAAACGGGGGATGATAGAATGGCACTTACATCTTTAAGAAAGACTAGTCTATTAATGAATAATCCAATGGTCCTGAGATTTTTTCTGATATTCTTTGATGAGCACATTTAATTACTCGTCATCAGGAAAACTGATATTATCGTTCATATTTACTCGGTAGATAATGTTATAATACACAATAGGACCAGGGACAGTGATCTCTCTAGCCACGTTCTCTTCTCTATCAACTCGGATGAAGGCCGCCAACACCTCGTAGACTGACCGCAAACTTCTAATATCCATGTGTGTTATGATGAAATCGAAAGAAAGATTATCGAATCTAGAGAAATATCGCTCGATTCATCCCATATTGACAACAGCCTTAGCTGCAATCTTTCTGACGCACACATTGCCACTGTCCAGTATTGGCGTACTCGTGACAGCTCACTCACGTAGCCAACTTCAATTGGAACTCCAGCACGCATTCCTGTTTTAAATGTACTATTGTGTTTTATACTAGATCTGTTAGTGTGCTTTTATCATGTCTCTGTTATGTTATGTAATTCTTTGCCTGTGATACCTGAAGATGTTGATTTATTCAACGAAACTAGTGGTATCTTAACATTAAATCTTTTCTTTTTCATTCTCGATATATAGTCATTCAAACTAATTTTTTATTACTTATATATATATATATATATATATATATATATATATATATATATATATATATATATATATATATATATATATATATATATATATATATATATATATATATATATATATATATATATATTACAATCCTTCGCATGGAGAATTTAAAACCCAGCAATACACCCCCAACTTCAGAAGATACTAAAGATAACTATAGTGCATATTAGCCTTATCACTCGCTATAATCTTGGAAAATATATAATTCGGCATCCTATGCTCGAGGTTGCCTGATTCAGGATGTGTGCAATCCTACTGGAATATGTTACAATAAGTGGAATTTGTGTTTTAGAAAAATCTTCATACAGCAATTATATGTTTAGGATGCAACACGTAAAGAATTAATTTCTTAAAGCATTTAGATTTGATCTCAAATCATGAAAATATTCAATAAACGTAATTTTGTAATTAATTTGAAATTTTCTTCTCACTTATTTTCAGTACCGCCACTGATATTACTGTTGGTGGATTTGACATTCCGAAAAACTCAACTGTAATACTGAATTTATGGCAAATACACAACGATCCCGAATACTGGGACAGGCCTAATGAATTCCTACCAGAAAGATTCCTCACTGAAGATGAAGAAAAAATAGTAATTCCTCCACATTACATGCCATTCAGCGCAGGTAAGACATAACATTCCATATGTTAACTATAGCATGATTATAAAGAAAATGTTGAACTAAATAGCGTGATATTCGTTTTAGAATGAAATGAAACTATACAGTCAAAGATAACATGTAATACGATGTACGGTAGCAAATATGTCCCAACAGTCGGCCATATACCTGCATGTATTAAAATTACGTGAAGAAAAGTAAAAGTAATGACTTGTGAAAGAGATGGTTTCATAGGACGACATATTAATGGCATATCCAGTCGTGAGATTATAAATGACGGTAACAACTCTATGAAAGATTAGTAAAAACAAAAAACCTAAATACCAAGACCTTTCCCACATCTGCAGTACGATGTGGAACAGTTCTTCATATTCAGTCATGAATGTGCAATACCTCTAGATAACGTAATGCTTACTACACTCTGAGGTGTTTTATTTTATGGGATATAATTTAAAGTAAACGATGCGGGGAAATCTGAATGATGAGCACTGAGTTTTTTCAAAGATGTTGATCATTTTTAAGATAAAGCTGAAAAGATAGCTTCGCCATTTCGTACAGGGACTCGCGATCGTACCGAAGGAAGAACAGTCGAAATTGTTCGATTAGAAAATTAAAAACTGGTGTAAAGAATTGTTAGAAGGATAGGACCAAAATTAAGACAAAAGAAATATCCATAATCTACGGTGTGTGCAGTTTAGTTGTTTCTAATATACGTGGGCTGTTCAATAAGTAATAAGACAAAGTTTACTGTGGCGAAAGCACTCATCACATATTAATTTCTGTGGAATAAAGAAATGTTGCTGTCTGTATTAACAAAAGAGGTTGATAGATGGCGTATACGATCCGATGTGCCAGAGTGTCACGTGACTAAACGCAAGTGCTCATCGGCGCGCCTACGATGTGCGATCAGTCTTCGAAATGGAAGCGTCCTTGGAACAGCGTTATGCGATTAAATTTTGTGTGCGTTTGCAAAAATCGGCATCGGACACTTTTAACATGACACGCGAAGCTTTCGACGATGAAGCAATGTCGACGGCAAGTGTTTTTCGCTGGCATAAAACTTTTAAGGAAGGAAGGCAAAATGTGGAAGATTTTGAACGTTAGGGAAGACCTTCAACGTCCATCACAGAGACAATGATCAACACAGCAGCGATTATCATCAAGCACGTCAAAAGGAAGCGTCCATTGCTGAAGAATGGCTTCTTATTGCACCAAGATAATGCAAGGCCACATATTGCTGGTTGTGTAGTGGACGTTTTGCAGAAGAACAACATAAATATCCTACCACACCCTCCATGCAGTCTTGATCTCGCACCGTGCGATTTCTGGCTGTTTCCTCAGCTCAAGAAACCACTAAGAGGCCGCCATTTCGAAAGCAACAAAGCATGTGTAAAAGCTGCGGAGGCGGTTTTGAAAGAACTCTCAAAAAACGGACTCTCACATGTGTTTAAGAAGTGGACGCAACGTTGGGACAAATACATCGCGTCTCACAGTAGTTACTTCGAAAAAAGACCACATAAATGATGACGATTAAAGGTAATCTGTTTTCTGTATAAATATAGTCTTATTACTTATTGAACAGCCTACGTACAATAATGTCTCGGTAAATATTTCATCATGGAGTGTTTTAATTATCATAACTATTACTTACTTATTCCTCTTCATTCGGTTTGAAAAACAGCGTCTTGACCACTGATCTTCGTTTCTCTCTATCTCTACATCTATGCCCAGTTCTTTCCACTTCTTTGAAGAACTTCTATCGTTCGTCAACCTCTCCTATTGGCTTTGTTGTTTTTTATGTTTTCTTATGGTATGTTCCAGCCTTCTTTCTTTTCTCTGAATTATGACAAATTATTGGTTTCTGTTAAATTTTCTACCATAAATATTTATTGGATATTCTTCCCGTCCATTTTTTGTGTAGAATTCTTGTTAAATATTTATTCACAATGCTTTGTAGCTTTTCCCCTACGCTTTTGATGTTGTGATGCATAAAGTAAACCTGATATGATACTTGAATTAGATAATCTGACTTTGTTATTAATAGGCGATTGAACTGTTTTCTTCATGGAATCTCCTGGTGTTTTGTAGAGATCATACCGTTAAATCTCATCATATGAATTAACTTTATACGTCACATATATAATGTATATATAAGTATAACAAACACCCATATTTATATAAAGTTTAAATTAACCGAGAATTTTTTTCATAAATTTTGATTGGTAAAAAAATTAAGTGTTCTATTTTTAATGTTGTTCATTTTGAATTGGGTTTCCATTTTAGGAAAACGAAAATGTCCTGGAGAACTTCTAGCCAAGATATTAATATTCTGTTTCGTCACCTCTCTGCTTCAGAAGTATGAAATAAGAATGCCAGACAAAGCCTCCAGATGTCGAGACTGGACTTCAACACTACGTGATCAAGGAGAACTCGATCTCAGTTATAAGCCAAAGATATTCGAAGTGTGTTTTATTCCCAGAAGTGATTACATTGTAAACAGTATGGGACAATAACTGAGGAAGTTTTACAAACATCCCCAGTATTGTTACAAAACTTCAAAACAAATTTCATTAAACTTCATTATAATACCGTCGTTATGGAAACCTGTATTTGCAAACAAATGTACAACTTTCACTGATGTAAGAGAGTAGTTAATACTACTCTCTAAAATCAATGAAAATAGGCATATGAATGCTCATTTTTGTCTGAATATCTTAAAACGAGAACTAATATTTTAGGAATGTTTCGCGAAACGTGCTACTACTACTACTACTACTACTACTAATAATAATAATAATAATAATAATAATAATAATAATAATAATAATAAAGTACTATCATATGCGGCACATAACCTAATTAGGATCCTTTAGCTGAATCCTCCTCTTATCAACGATTTCTTGCCGCTGCCATTGGATTTCTTTCATCTCTCCACATATATTCATTTTATTCTTACAGAGACATCATCGAATTTCAGAATTTCAAATATTTATTAAAATTTGTAGAGACACCTTAATTTTGGTTTTCGTTGGGCCATTGTAATAACAAAATTTTACAGAGCAATAATCATAATGAAAATCCTAATGATAATCCCAACCACTTCGGATTCGCTAAACTTTTCCATGGTGCTTATCCAGAGATTGAACTGAATTGGCGGAATCCACGCTGACGGTCGTTTATAAGTTGAGCGCACTTTGCAGATAGCATATAAGTTAACTGTTGATAATTACTTTAGAGAAGACTGAAGCGAGAGAGAGAGAGAAAGAGAGAGAGAGAGAGAGAGAGAGAGAGAGAGAGATTGGTTACTAATAGGTCGATTTGCAATGATCTGCAAGCCTTCTTGGGAATAGCTTAGATATGCTTATTTTCGAGGATCAGGGTAGAAGTTTAGTCTTTATTTGAGTTGTAAGTCAGCAGTTAAAATTGAAGGAAGTACAGGAAGATGGTTTAATGTTAAATCTGGTGTGAGACAAGGATGTGCATTATCCCCTCTGTTATTCATTATCTATATGGATCACATTATGAAGGAAAGTGGTATTAAACCTGATATCAAAATTGGAGATATTAATGTCAGCTCTTTGCTTTATGCGGACAATATACTTCTAAATAAATCCACTACAAGTCTGCAAGATTCCCTGATTAAATTGAATAACTGTTGTAATAGATATGGTATGAGGGTCAGCAATAAAAAAACAAATACAACAAAAATGGGCAGAATCACTGAAAATTTCAACTGCGTTGTGAATGGAGAACCTGTGGAAGAAGTAAAACATTTCAGCTACTTAGGCACGATTTTTAGTGAAGATGGTAAATTAGACAACAGAATCAGCAAAGCTGGTATGGTAGGAAGTCAAATGAATAAATTCATATGGAATAAGAGAGAAATTAGTCGGAACACTAAATTAGCTGTATACAAGACAGTGTTCAAACCAGTTTTAACTTATGGATCTGAGAGCTGGGTCAGAAGTAAAACACTTGACCAAAGACTAGAGACCGCAGATATGAGAGTCCTGAGAAAGATTAGGAGCGTAAACAGATGGCATCAATGGCAATATCATATTAAAAACGAGGATATTAGGAAAGAACTTGACCTTGTCAGCATCCAGGAATGCATTAGCAGAGCTAATCTCAGGTGGTATGGTCACTTAAATAGAATGGGAGAGGAAAGATTAGCAAAACAAGTGTTCTCTGCCAGGTTGGCAGGAAAACGACCCAGAGAAAGACCAAGATATAGGTGGATTGATACGGTACAAAGTGCCTTAGACGATAGAAATATAAGATCTGATAATGTTGGAGTCTTGACAAGTAACAGACTGATTTGGAGGAAAATTGTAGATCGGAAGTTAGTAATGATGTAATGTTTTCATGTAGTACTGTCATATCCTGTACACCCCTTGAAGGTACATGGCAGGAATTTGATGATGATGATGATGATGATGTGTAGAAGTGTGTTTATTAAGATAGCATAAAGAGGCGACAAAGAATAGAAGAAAACTCTGGTGCACAAATCTTCAGCACAGTTGGAGGAATGCTATCAAAGCTAGGAGAGTGTTTAGTATCTAATTGTATCTAAATTACTATTAGCATCTGAATTAAAGATTATAGTAATGCTATTGCTATGTCCTATATCCGGGGCACCTCAGAAAACATAGGCAAGAAACCACTATTTTCTGCTAAGAACTAGAATGTTTGTCTGCAGTGGGTTTGGAACATGGTGACTAGACATCAGCAGACCGGAAAAAAGTCATGTGGTCCTTACCAACAGTAGGCAGACAGTCTGGCGGAACCCCATGCAATACTAAACTCAGCTTGCCTTGTAAACTGAGTTTGAACAAAGTTCTAAAGGTTGTTGTCATGTTCTGTTAGTACGGAACGAGCTCGCTAATATTGATGGAAGGTCGAGTATCCTGCAAGGAATATCTGAAAATTGTTACTGATTAAGTCCATCCTGGACTGTTGACTTTTTATCCAGAAGGTGGGTTATTCCATGGACGACAATGCTACTGTCCATCGCACAACAATATTTCAGCAGTGATTCAGCGAGCATGATAGCGACATTCCGCAATCTTCCAACATCACCAAAAGCCTGTTTCTGAACAGCCATTGAGAATGTATGGAACATGTTAGAAAAACAGATCTGGGAGCAAGATATGTTGATATGTTGTAGACTTTGATGGAATCCAACACCTTGTGGAATCTGTGCCAAACGCAGATGTGCTGTAGGGCTGAAGACAGTCCAACACCGTATTAAATAGAAGTTTCTAATTCACCTGTCCGTACGTGTGTAGTTCCAGGTTCAAAACTTGTTGAGAAAAGGATTTTCGCTGGAATTTGAAATATGAAATTATTTTAGACTTTCAATGATTTTTAATTGTTTCCTTTTTTTTTGCAATAAGAAAAATTTTATTAGGAATACGATAATAAAATTATTATAATAATTTATTCATGATTTAGTAGAATTTATAAAATATGTGTCCATCGTCCTGCCATTTCAATGCAAAATCATGTAACTTAAATTTCTGTTTACTTGACACGGAAGCGTTTATCTTCACGGTGTGTGTATGTACGCGCTCTCGCGTAATAGTTTCCCGTTGCACTTTATGTTTATCAAGTTAGATATTCTTCAAGGTTAACCTTGAAATGTTGACCTTGAAGAATATCTAACTTTTAATCAATAAAACGGGATTAAAATAAGTTATCCTTTCTGTTATAATACTGAAGTACTTTCGTAAATAATACAACAAAATGAATGAAATCAAATATATAATATTATTCGATTTGTATCCGAAATCTGTGCGGTTCAAATATATTTTGAAAAAGATCAAGGTTATGCATGAAGTCCATCTGATTAGCTGACCATCATGTATGACCAAATAACCTTGTATCTAACAGACGTCATTATTTTTAGAAGTATTCTTAGATATAATAAACTTCATCGAGTAGTTATAGAAAAATCCTCGTGTTGGAAACACCATGGCTTACGCACTGGAAGGAATCGATCTGAAAAACACAAGCTCATCGATATTAGCTATCACGTGTTTAGTGCTTTTTGTGTATTTCATTCTAAATATTTTTAAAGTGAACGCAAAGAAGAACAAAAATATACCACCAGGACCACGTGGTTTGCCAATTGTTGGTTATTTTCCTTTTCTTAGCCGATTTCAACACCGGGATTTTCAAAGCATTGCCAAGAAATATGGAAATGTATTTTCGTAAGTCAAACCTTTTATTAAATAGTCGATAACAGTTGAACAAAGAAACATGAAGGACTCAAAAGAAAACGAATTATTTTACCTGCGGTGTCATTTTCGTTTCAACTTGGTTAAGATTTTTTCAACATATTAAGATATCTTATTAATTTCTCTTTAGTTTTTATTTTTGTTCCTTTATAATCTAATTTCTTCGATTTCACAATTTTTCTTTCGTTTTTTTATTTAATTTTATGATTTTTATGCATATCTTGTATAACGAAGGTAAGTAAACAAATTAATTTACAAAAAATAACAAAATTGGCTTCCTTGACCGAAGTATGGCAATCATGATGTACTAAATTAGTTTCTTCTTAGTTTACAAAACAGCTGCAATCTTTTGATTTAACACCATTAAGCGTATTATACAACAGTGAATGTAATAAAGCATTAAATAGATGTGTTTAGACATTAATCATTTGGTACCCAGCACACATATCTGTATGTTTTTTCTTTTTTTTTTTTTTTGTATAAATCAGTAGCTATTGGTCGTTGACATCACATTTAGTTCTTACAAAAGCGCATAAAAATTACACATTAAATTAAATTAAATGACTTCACAATTTTAAATATCAGAGAAGAGGTATGAGATTCTGACGTCAGCATTTTACTGATCAACTAACATCCGACTTCTTTCATTAAGCCAATTTTTCTCACAAACTTTTAAAAGTGGAAGATTTATATTTCTTTAATTAACTTCATAATAGCATTAAAAATTAAGTAATCGATTCAACTAAGGATTACAATCAGAATATTTTAGAAAGAACTTCGATACGAAAGATTCGTTTTACTGCGTAGGCAAAATCATACAAGACCAGCACGATGTAATGGCGTATATAAACCAGATATATTTTTTAAGTAAATTGAAAACTTAAAATTAGAAGCAGTAAAATAAATGAGATAAAAATTAATTTTATCCTAAATAAATCCCTTAACGCCTTTCATTTCCCAGGGAATAGGTGAAGTGGTTTAGCAACTAACTTTTGGAAACTGGAGGGCAGCAAATCTCTATCCTTAGCCAGTCACAGATATCCGGGCATAGACTGTCAACGATTTTAACTGAAATTCAAGGAAGAGAGTACCACAGCCATCTCGTATTCTCTTACCTTAATACATTGTACTTTTGTCTGAAATAATGTGAATTCTATAGTGGATTCGAAGCAATAAATCATTAAATAAATATTTCTCTCAAAGTTTAATGTAAAGAGATTTAATTAATTGGTTAAAATCTAAATTAACCAAATATGCGCAGCCTTACGAATAAAGTAATCACTTTTCAGTTTTAAATATAAGAACAGGTTATTATAAATATAATAACATGTTCTGTTCAGAGAGAACCATAAATATTATAAATGATATTGTTAATATTTAACACAAATGTAAGTTATTCTTTTATTATAATTAAACTTTGGGTGTTTTTTTTTTTTAATTTGTGCTGAAAGTCAAAATTTGTTGCTGTGGTACTGAACAATAATCTTAAGAAAGATAATTAAAAAAACCATCGATATTAAAAGAAATAGCTTACTATTAAGAAAAGCTTAGTGACATGGAAATTTAATATATCAAACAATATTTTAAAATATGACAAAAACAGTTACTGAAAGCCTTGTCAAGGAAGTTGGTAGGTGTGTATATCCTAGATAAACTGCGCAGTCTTTCGACTTGTTAAATAATACTTAAGGGAATAATAAAAATAAATAAAATAAATAATCCCATAATGCCATTTATTCCCTTATAGACGGGCCAAAATAAGCAAAGCCATTTTGGCCCTAACTTTTGAATTTCAAGAGCATCTCTCTCTCTCTCTCTCTCTCTCTCTCTCTCTCTCTCTCTCTCTCTCTCTTCCTTGGACTCATCTATTTGGTAAGTTGTGTATCACGGAATACAAGGAAAAGTAAGTTGATATCAGTTTTGCAAAAAATAGAATTTAACAATGCGTTTTGATAACGTGGAAAGTGAGTCGACTATCTTGCTCATTAAAGAATGGCAATGAAGATTTGGGGTAACGGCATTAGTGGTACATGTTGACGCTTAAAATGCTTCTGCATTGCACATAATGTCGAAGGAGTAGGATGAATGGAGTGTGCTATCATCACCGGTTGCATGAAAAATGATCAAAATTGTAAATCGAAAGACAGTTTATCGAATGCAGTTCATCGAACCATCAATCATGCAAAGAGCAATTCGCCAAATAAGCAATTCATCAAACGAATCAACAATTCGATTAATTGTAGTTTTTCGATCAATTGCGTTTCGATAAATTGTGTTTTCGATTAACTGCTGATCGGTGAATTGGTTCATCGGGGAACTGCCTTTCGATTAATTGCTTTTTTTGCTTTTTCGTTTAACTGTTGTTCGATGAACTGATTTTCGATGAATTGTTTATTCGATTAATTTTTTTTTGATAAATTGCCTTTCGGTAAATTGTTTCATTAAATAACCTTTTAATAAATTGTGTTCAGTGAACTCTCCGGATACTATCATCATTAAATTGTAGATAGCATTATTGGTGCTCTCTGAGAGGTCCTCGGTTGGAAAGCTCGAAAATAATCCTATCCTACATGATCCCGCACGCACGCACACGCACGCACACACACACACACACACACACACACACACACACACACACACACACACACACACACACACACACACACACACACACACACAGCAAACATGGCCGGAGAGAAAGCAAGCAACCTATCCAATTACAGAAGATGTAAAATAGAATCATGTAGAATCTCATGTGAGAAATGAAAATGCATTCATTGAGCTGTTGCGGGACAGCTTTCGAGAGCAACATGTGATAGGAACTCCAGGTAAAAGAGTGTTAGATTTGATTATAGTGTCAGAGGGCGTTTCAGTTAAAGATTTCTCTTCTGCCACCGGTTGGTGACAGTTATCATATGGCACTTGCTTGGGAAGTGACTACGTTTATGAATGTTTCATTCAGAAAAGGTTACATGCTGAACTATAAAGCAGGAAATTATGACCAACTGAGGAGTATACTGAGTTCAGTGGAATGGGATCGGTTGATGGATGAGAAGAATATCGACAGTGCATGGGAAGTATTTAACCATACTTAAATGATGCGATCTTAGACTCTGTCCAGAGACCTCGAAAAATAAATAGGGTAGGAGTCGAATGGATGTGTAATCTTATTAAGCAAAAGATTTCTAAGAAAAGGATGATGTGGATGGAAAACCGTGTGCGTAAGAATGATGTGCATTATGAAAATTATAAGCAGCAGGCTAGAATAGTCACAACTGTTGTACGGAAAGCAAAGTCTGAGTATGAAAAGAAATTGGCTCTCTGTGCTAAAGAAAATCCACAAGTATTATATCCATCTGCTGCTAAAAGAAAGAAAGAACGAACATGAAAGAATAACTCTTCTAAATACAGTTGACATGAGGGTTACAGATGCAGAAGTGGTTGCTCAACTAATGAGTGCCCGTTTTCATAAAAGCTAGCAACCTAGTGTACGCAACACGCTCACTGCTACCTCTTCACTGGATGAAGAAACACACGTGTATAAGTATCACTTATTAGAGCTGTTGCACAAACTAAATAAGAATTCAACAATAGGGACAGATGGGATATCAGCACGTGTGCTAAAAGTGTGTTTAGTTGAACTAGCTATTCCTTTGATAAGGCTGTTTAATGTGCGTTTCAGAACAGGGCGGATTCCGCAGGAATGGAAGGAATGTATGGTAATTCCATCGCACAAGGGTGGTGCAAAGACCGATGCATCCAACTGTCGACCAATTAGTATCTTAGGAGTAGTGGTGAAGATTTTAGAAATATGGTTAGGACTCGCATTTAGTAAAAGATTGACAGTGAACTCTACTTTGCAAGAACAACATGGGATTACTAAGGGAAAGTCATGTTTCAGCTTGCTCACGTTCTATAACAATGTTACCATTGAACTAGACAAGAGGAATGGATAGACCATGATACTTTTGGATTTTGCTAAGACTTTTGACAGAATACAGAATGGTCGACTGCTGCATAAATTGGAGAATATGGATTTGGTTTATAGAATATTAGCGTGGATAAGAGGATGACTGACTGACAGATATCAAAAAGGTATATGGGGAATGTGAATCTTCAAGATTTCAGATAACCAGTGGTGTAGCACGAGGATCAGTGCTTGGTCCACTGTTATTTAATCTGTACATTAACAATATTTGGAAGGATTTGATAAGCAACATAACTAATTGCTGATGATGATGCACAGATAGGTAAGATAATTAGGAATGCTCCTGATATGCAGTACTTGCAAAATGGTTTGAATTGGCTGGAATTGTGGGCAATGGACAATGGATATCAGTTCAACATCTGCAAATGTAAAGTCGTTCACTTCGGAATGATTAGATATCCAATGTTGTATTAGATTGGTGGGATTATGCTTGAAGAAATTGATGACGCTAGGAATCTTGAAGTTTTAGGACACAAGATGTTGAAGTTCAATTGCCATGTAACAATTATTGCACATGCAACTCAAAAGATCATTGTAATGCAGAAACAGATGCACAAATAAAGAGACGTATGTCATTTTGCCTCTTTACAAGGCCTTGATAAGCTCACTTGGATTATTGTGCGCAGGTCTGGTCTCCTGCATTCCTCAGTGATTCTGATACTGGGGATAATTGTTACAAATGATATCAGGATTGTAGAATACTGATTATGAAAGAGGATGGACAATTTGTAGACTGCAGACCTTGCGAACAGGAGAAATAGGGGGTGATATGATTGAGACTTACAAACTTATGGAAGGTTCATACGAGGTTTCAATTGATGGAATTTTTCGGTTTATGGAGGAGTGGAGAAATAAAAAGAGGGAATCTTTGGAAGCTGACAATGAATGCCGCTAAGAATGAGATGAGGGCTAGAGTTTTCTCTTATAGTGTGGTACGTGATTGGAATGGACTGCCACTGGATGTCGTGAGTGCAAGCAGCGTGAATGAATTCAAAAATAAGTAGGATAGCTAGTGCGTGTATTATGTGGCCTCCACCGATGTGTTCCTTACTCCCTGGATGTCTCTCTTAATAATAGTAATCAGACTGTGAATGCTGTTAAAATTCAGGAGATAAATCTCCAAGATATTTTCCAGGTTAGTTTAATATCTCAAATTTTTTGGTTGATCTTGAAAAGGTCCATTATATTTTCCATTAAGCTACAAGGACGGTCTTTGCAAGTCAATAAACTCTTTAAATTTTTTATGAGAAATCTAAGCATTAGGGTTTTAAACTTTATAGAGTACATACCTTTAAGTAAATAACTGTCGTGGGTTTTCGCTCTTCTATATTTTGCTAAACAAATAATGGATTCACTTCTGGATTCCAAAAATAATGGAGTCAATTTCTTATATACCTGAACTATTCACATCCTTGAAATTACCATTTTGTTCTAAAGAATGAGACAAGGCAACCACATGTCAGTATATTCGAAGCCTTTTGGTCGTAAAGATCTGGGTTCGATTCCCGTCAATGACGTGAGACATTTATTTGTTCTCTTCCGACTAAAGGTGAGTTAGCCGATCTCATACGGAAGTGGATGGTTTTTCCCCTCCGGTAACTCAACTTTTTATCCCTAAAAATAAGAAAACTGGTCCCGTGATCACACACAAACACACATCTTCAGACATAAATACATTTCCTCCCACCATCTACGTCAGACTCTGCGACAGATCGGTTGGGATCGCTTAAAGTAGCATCATGTAAAAGGCGGACACACAAATAGATCATGATAAATGAAAATACGTCTAAATACGTAATTGCTTTAAAAGATTCTAAAGAATTTAAACAGCAGTTATCTCGAGTTCGTATTAAGTTGCCCCTAAAAACAACAATGATCACACTTCATGTTATTACATCCCATGTGAGTACGCTAATATTGATTGAGTAGTAATTCCAACCAGATCACGAGTACATTTACCAAACTTCAGTCCAAATTGCACATGCTGTGGTATATTGTTGAATATAATGACAATGTCATTATTTTAATGCTAATAATGTTATTCAGTATAATATCTCTATTCTCTAGATTATTAAATTAAAATGTTTTATAGGAGGAAATAGCACTGTTTCTGAAGTAAATTGATGAAACTAAAGGCAAACCCTTTGCGTTCCAAAATTATTTGTCTAAAAGTATTAATAATATCATCTGACATGCTTCTTGCGGAGAAAGGTTTAGTCACTGCGATCATAAAAGAACAGTACTTGATGAAGGATTTGCTGCAATGAGCAAAATGACCTATCAAGGAAGAGTGTATTCGTTTATTCCACTATTACTAAAGTTGTCGAAACTTCTGAATTTTGGGACAATTGCGAAATTAAATCCTTCAGTTGCAGAGCTCAACAAAAGGATTAAGTAGGTGAACTATCCATAGAGTAATTCGAATATAAACATTTTTTGTTAAATAATGAGATGCATATATATATATATATTTATTGACTTTGAAATTACACATCGATTTCAAATGTAAAATGCCGACTTGCTTTCTTTAAGCGAAAAAGTTGAAGACTTTAAGAACACTTCACGTTTAGGAACAAGAAAATTCATCGAAGAAATGTTGTCAGAAATGCCAAAGAGAAACTTCACCAATACAAATACGCCTGGTAATACTTTAAAGGATTCCATTAATTAAATGTGATTATTAATATATTTTAGAAGAAATCTATAGGTTAATTGCTTTTAGATTGCATTAATGATAATGAAACTATTTTGAAGAAAAAAAGCATAGAAACCCAAGTACTTTACAGTACCTTTTGCGTAAGTAAACCAATCAAAAGATTACTCACATAATGAATGATGATACATTCTTAATAAAGTAACTGTGATGAAGAGATGTAGAATGATTGCTTCTTCGATCTATGGATAAGAGAAAGGAGTTATTCTTATTAGCTCAGACAGCCACAATTCAATTACTATATTGTTAATATGTTACTGCAGGTAGATTTGCAGACAGATCGGTAGTAGTGATGCAATTTGTGTTAGTTTATATGAATATTTATGTAGTATAAAAGTACCATTTGATTAAAACTGAGTACACATTACTCATGTTAAAAGAGCTGAGTATCAAAAGGTAGACACTAATTATAAGATATTTCCATTTATTGATATCCTACTGCTCCTATTCGCTCCTATTAGTAAAATGTTTTTCGTAGGCCAGAAAGGCTAATTTCTAAATGGCTGCCTCTTCATTTTCTTTCCATATTTCAATTTTTTAAGATGTGGACGAAAGTTCAATAATAAACTTGGGAATGAATTCCCCCTGCGTGTCACACCACATCGATGGAATATCAGGTCATCCAAAGTATTTTCATAATTCAGAAATCCGACGCTTAGAATATACTAAATACATTGAGTTTATTTTTACGCTTTTAAAAATATGTTATCAAGTGTTACACAAAACAATTTTTTACACGTTATTTATCTGACTGAAATACTTTTCCTTAATGTTTCTTTTACTATGAAAGGTAAGAAGTGATTCTGTTCTTTTCAGATTTTATTGTGGAATCCAACATCAGAGCTGTTTTGTTAGGGGGAACTGACACCACAAGCACTTCCATTGTTTTGGCTATTCTTCTGCTCTCTACTTACGCATATATTCAGAAACGAATAAGGGAAGAAATACTCACTAAAGTGGCCATGAATAGTAAAGTGACTTATTCAGACTGAAGATACTTGGTTTACACGCAATCATTCCTAATGGAAGCTCAAATATTCACGACCATAGTACCAACGGGTGGTTTTAGATTGTAAGTGTATACTTTATAAGTATTATTTCGGGGACGATTCCCATGTTACTCCTCTAAGTAAATATTATTGTTATTGCTATTTATCCTATTTTTATTTAGGAGTACCCCTTTTATAATGTCGTAGGCTTTTTACTCGCATTTAGGGCATTACTGGTGTTTTATATAAACAGTTATATGCAAATATATAGGAGGAATAAGTCGGACATTTATTAGTAAAATGTTGCTGGCTGTCTTCTTATTCAGCGGTATTCCAACGTATGGCGATATACGTTCATCTGCTGTTAAAAGAAGAAAGTATAATGGAAAGAAGGGGGGGGGGGGGTTGGAAAAAGTGTTGGTAGAAGAGATGTGGGAGAATTATTGGCGAGTCAAAAGGTATGTGGGATTTTTGAAAAACCAGGGGTTTTTTTATTATTGAAAATGGGCAGAGAATATTTTGTAAGGAGGGGGTTTGAAACAGAAAGTTTTGATAGTTAAAAGATTACCGTGTTTACTCGAACATAACTTGCATTTTTGAAGACTTTTGAAGATTCGCTATCGCTGCTTTTGTCATCGAGAACAGTTTCCTTGTGTGCAAAGTCAAAGTCATCTACTCAAATAGCTTCATCTTCTTTCCCAGTATTTCAATTACTGGTAAAATACCAGTAATTTACAAGACTGGAGATAAGTAATGAACAATCCTTTACAAATGGTTACTAAAAAGTAAAAGATCAGCGGCAAACAGACAGTAATGGTAGGCCAGTAGAGATAGAGCAGCTATGAAGAAGTGCATATGATTGGCTGCGGTATTAAGAAAAGATCGGGCGAATCAAAGATAAAGGCAACATCCAACAGTTGAGTTGAAATGCTGATTCTATTCAACAGAATTCCATAATATCTCAAACATATTCACTATATATTTCTTAGTTTGAACACGTTCATGACGGGGGTGGGTGTTAAAAAAACTATATGTTAAACTGGCAATATATGGTTTGTTTTGATTGAGTCCACACAGCAGTTTCTGTTGGAGGGGAGTTGTAATTCATTAGTTAGTGCCATTTTTATCCCAATTATCTGTAATTACATTATTTGATGATAAATGCAGGGTGGCCATTAAAAAACATTTCCATCTTTGGCGGCATCTGTAGCTAAAACCAATAAACGGAATGAGACCAAATTTTATATTGAGACTTTTACAGGCATGGGGAGATGATTTCCGCGAAAACAAAGATTTAGTGCCAAACGTCGCCGATAGGGAAAATTTTGGCGCTGGAGAAGCTGAAAATAAGTGACTAATTACATTAAAGGAAGATAAAAGGGAATAATAACATTTCGACGGTGTAAACGACACTGCGTCACTCATTCCAGCTGGATATGTGGAGCGTCACAATGATAATCTAAAACAACAACTTGCCAGAGACACAGAAATTGATGTAGTGATTGAACTCACAGGAAATAATGTTTTATTCATCAGTGTCGTCGAACACCGCAGTAGCAACTTCTGTTACTGTCTCTTCTTTCACTGCTTTACGTGCTCTGCCAGGTCTAACTCCTAGCGATCGTTTCTTCAAACTTCTTAATCATTGCTCTCAGTGCTACAGCTGACATAGGACCTATAGGCTGGTTATGAAACCTTCTAAATTCCCGAAGGACCACTAAGACTTTACACTGTTTAAGATAAAACAACTTAACAAGTGAAGCACGCTGAGGCAAGGTAGGACATATTGAGCACAATTCGTCAGTCATTCGAATAACTGCCTGAAAGTTCCTAATCCCTTTTTAAGTGGAATTGGAGGCACTGCTGTCACGTACGCACAGTAAAATTTGCATAATCTTTTCACCTGTGTTTACTGTAAATATCTGACTGCTTTCGGCTTCACCAGCGCCAAACTTTCCCCTATCGGCGGCTTTTGGTACTAAATCTGTTTTTCGCGGAATTCATCTCTACATGCCTTCAAAAGTCTCAATATAAAATTTGATCTCATTCCGTTTATTGGTTTTAGCTACAGATGCCTCCAAAGAGCAAAAGTTAATTTATAGCCATCCTGATTATTACACAGACTGCAAATGTCTCTGTACCTTATTCAGTGATACAATAAAACTACTTGTTTTTCTTGCGTCTTCAGTATAGTGACGCTCTTGGCGGAAGACGTGTTGTTTATTTACCGCAGAGAGCGAGTTACTATCGTCAGGACATGAACGTCGTGGCGATAGTAACTGGCAAAGTGAGTAGGAGAATTCATACACAATATATAATTAATTTATAAATATATACGTTTGAAATAATTCCTTTTTTCTTAATAATGATTTCATGCGTTAATGATGCATAGGCGAAAATTGTCACGTACCCTTGAAGACCTTTGGAGTACCTCAGGGGGTACGCATACCACATTTTGAGAAACACTGTACTAAGGTATGTCCGAATTAATCCTCCTATGTATCCTGCATATTTCTGTCTCTATAAAACATTCGTAATGTCCTAAATGTGAGTAACATTTTTGTAAACAGGGAAATCCTAAACATAAATTGGCTAAAGAGCCATAAAAGCCACAACTTTTAACCCCGAAACACTGGAAAAGAAAGCAGGCGACCACCTACTTGTTGCCTTCAAGCCGATATTTGTCCCCTTTGAAATGAACTCCAGGAATATACAAACGTTTTTCAGTTCGCTAGTTCTTCTATATATCCCCTTCCTACATTAATGCTATACATATACAGTATACTTACGTACATACGACGTAATGCAGTCCAATGTATGTATAAATGTTCCCACGTTAAGCAAAGGTTCTCTGTATAATTCGTAACATTTCCTAGTTTATAAAATAGTGTAGCAAAATGGAAGAGAAATGAAAAAAAAATAATAATAAACTTTGATCAGGTGCGTTATCGGCCGACGATTTATTGCATATTATTTAGACACATTATCGAGAATGTATCATCATTCATTATGCGAGAAACGTTTTGATTGGTTTACTTATGGAAAAGTTACTGTAAAGTACGTACATGGGTTTCTATGCTTTTTTTTCTTCAAAAAATTTTCATTATCATTAATGCAATCTAAAAGCAATTAACCTATAGATTTCTTCTAAAATATATTAATAATCACGTTTAATTAATGGAATCCTTTTAGTATTACCGGGCGTATTTTTATTGGTGAAGTTTCTCTTTGGCACGTGACAACATTTCTTCGATGAATTTTCCTGTTCCTAAACGTGAAGTGTTCTTGAAGTCTTCAACCTTTTCGCTTAAAGTAGGTCATTTTGCACATTGCAGCAACTCCTTCCTCAAGTACTCTTCTTTTAGGATCGCAGTGACTAAACCATTCTCCGCAAGGAGCATGTCAGATGATATTATTAATATTTTAGACAAATAATTTTGGAACGCAAAAGGTTTGCCTTTAGTTTCATCAATTTACTTCAGAAACAGTGCTATTTATTCCAATAAAACATTTTGATTTATTAATCTAGAGAATAGAGATATTATACTGAATAATATTATTCATTTTAAAGCATTAAAATAATGACATTGTCATTATATTCAACAATATACCACAGCATATGCAATCTCGACTGAATTTTGGGAAATGTACTCGTGATCTGGTTGGAATTACTACTCAATCAATATTAGCGAACTCACATGAGATGTAATAACATGAAGTGTGATCATTGTTGTTTTTAGGGGCAACTTAATACGAACTCGAGATAACCGCTGTTTAAATTCTTTAGAATCTTTTAGAGCAATTGCGTGTTTAGACGTATTTTCATTTATCATGATCTATTTGGGCGTCCGCCTTTTACATGATGTTACTTTAAGCGATTCCAACCGATCTGTCGCAGAGCCTGACGTAGATGGTGGGAGGAAATGTATTTATGTCTGAAGATGTGTGTTTGTGTGTGATCACGGGACCAGTTTTCTTATTTTTAGGGATAAAAAGTTGAGTTACCGGAGGGGAAAAACCATCCACTTCCGTATGAGATCGGCTAACTCACCTTTAGTCGGAAGAGACCAAATAAATGTCTCACGTCATTGACGGGAATCGAACCCAGATCTTTACGACCAAAAGGCTTCGACTATATTGACATGCGGTTGCCTTGTCTCATTCGTTAGAACAAAATGGTAATCTCAAGGATGTGAATAGTTCAGTTATATAAGAAATGTTCACCGAGTATTCGCCATACACCCGTCCATTTGCTCGGTAGAAGGTGTAGAGTGATTCCTCGCTATATAACAAAATTTTCCACGTTTCCACATTAGACCTTCCGTGCACCACTAAAGACGACGCTGCATGTTGAGTTTCGGATAATGCGGTGCATGCATATTGCGGTGTCGTACCATGGAAACCATGTTCTAAGCCTCGGTTCTCAATGTTTTTTTAACTATTTAAGATTGTCGCTTGTCAGTAATCATCAAGAGTGTTGATCACAATGCGAAAAAGCAAGGATCTTTCGAAGTTCGATAAATGGCTTATTATGTGCTCCCGTCTGGTCGGAGTCACAATTTTGAAAACAGCGGAGTTCATAGGTTGCTCAGAAGACAAGATATCCCGAGTGCTTAATCATTTGTAGAATAGTTCGATTTGCTTGTCTAGGATGCATAACTATGGTCCTAAGACAGTCTAACAGGGATGAAATCCATGTCGTGTAAGAGTGCTTGTAAGGACAAACAGAACTTCTTGAGCGCTGAAACTGACCGCAGCATTTAATGAACGCTGTTTCCGACTCATAGCCCACAGAAATATCGGCAACGAAATAAAGACGATCGGTATTGGCAGTCGTATGCCTATACAGAAACCACTGTTTTCTGCGAAGGACTGGAAAGTTTGTCTACAGTAATGCGTGGAATATGGTGGCTGGACAGCAGCGGACTGGGAAAAAAGTCATGTGGTCCGGTACCGACAGTAAGCAGAAAGTCTGTCAGAACCTCATGAAATAATGAACGCAGCTTGTCTTTTAAACGCAACTAAGAGTTCTGAAGGTGATAGTACCGTGTTAGTACCGAACAAGTTCCCTAATATTGCTGGAGGGTCGAGTATCCTGCAGATATCTGAACATTGTTTCTGATCAAGTCCATCCTTCAATGTTCACTTTTTATCCAGAAGGTGCCAGTTGTTTCATGGACGACAATGCTACTGTCCATTGCACAACAATTATTCAGCAGTGATCTCTCTCAAATCTGAACCAGTTCAAGGACTGTTTGGTGAATACCTGGTATGTTGTAGACTTTGATGGAATCCAACACCATGTGGAATCTATTCCAAACCGCAGATGTGGTGTAGGGCAGAAGAAGGTCCAACACTGTAATAAATAGAAGTTTCTAATTCACCTGTCCGTACGTGTGTAGGTCCAGGTTCAAAACTCGTTCAGAAAAGGATTTTCGCTCATAGAAATTCTCTTCCCTATATATTGACAAAAACAATTATGAAATCAATGCAAAATCGATGATTTTGCATTGATTCCTTTTTTTTTTGCAATTACAAGAAAATTTATTGGGAATACGATAATAAAATTATAATAATTTATTAATGATTTGAGAGAATTTATGAAATATGTGTCCATCGTGCTGCCGTTTTAATGCAACATTACATAAATCAATTTTTTTTTTTTTTTTTTTGCATGACACGTGCTAGATTAGCTTTTATCTACATGGCGTGTGTAGATAAAATAGTGTAGATCATCAATACGTTCTCTTTGCGCTTTATCTTTAGCAATTTGGATATTATTCGAGGTCACCTTGAATCAATAAAACATTATTAAAATACGTTATCCATTCTGTTACAACACTGGACTTTCGTAAATAAGAATACAAGATTAATTAAATGAAATATATATCATTATTCGATAATAATATATATTTATTTGAAATCTGTGCGGTTCAAATATATTTAGAAAAAGATCAAGGTTATGATTATGTAACCATTATGTTAACCAAATAACCTTTGTATCTAACAGACGTCATTGTTTCAGAAGTTATCTTATATGTAATAAATGTATATTTATATATATATATATATATATATATATATATATATATATATATATATATATATATATATATATATATATATATATATATATGAAAAATAAACTTTATCGAGCAGTTGTAGAAAGATCATTGTGTTGGCAACATCATGACTTACACTTTGGAAGGAACGGATCTGAAAAACACAAGCTCATCGATATTAGCTATCACGTGTTTGGTGCTTTTGGTGTATTTCATTCTAAATATTTTTAAAGTAAACGCAAAGAAGTATAAAAATATACCACCAGGACCACGTGGATTGCCAATTGTTGGTTATTTTCCTTTTCTTAGCCGATTTCAACACCGGGATTTTCAAAGCATTGCCAAGAAATACGGAAATGTATTTTCGTAAGTCAAATCTTTTATCAAATAGTTGATTATAATTGTACAAAGAAACAAAGAAAGGGAATAGGTGATGCGGTTTAGCAATAAGTAACTTTTGGAAACTGAAGATCAGCCAATCTCTATCCTTAACTAGTGACGGATAGCTCGGCAAAAAATGCCGATCATTTTAATTGACATCCAGGGAAGAGAGCACTGCAGCCATTTCCTATTCCATTATATTTTTTCTGAAACAATGAGATTTCTATAGAGGACTCCAAGTAATAATAATTAAACAAACATTTCCCCGCGAAATGAAATGAAATATAAAGAGATTTAATTAATTGGTTAACATCTAAATTAGTCAAATATGAAGAGCCTTACTAATAAAATAATCACTCTTCACTTTTAAATATTATAAAAATAATAATCTGTTCTGTTCAGAGAGAAGCATAAATATTATAAATGATATTGTTAATATGTAACACAATATAAGTTATTATTTTATTATAATTAAACTTTGGGAGTGAATTTGTTTCGAATTTGTGCTGAAAGTCAACATTTGTTATTTCTGTGGTACTGAGCAATAATCTGAAGAAAGATAATTAAAAAACCATCGAAAAGCTTAGTAACATGGAAATTTAATATATCGAACAATATTTTTAAATATGACAGAAAAAATTATCGAAAGCCTGTTCAGGGATGTTGGTTGGTGTGTATATCCTAGATGATTTGAGCAGTCTTTCGACTTGTTAAATAATACTTAACGGAATAATAAAAATAAATAAAACGAATAATCTCATAATGTCATTTATTCCCTTAGAGACAGTAGAAGAGGCCGTTTTGGCCTTAACGTTTGAAGACTGAAAAGAAATCAGTGATAGATGGCCCATATTATCAGTGATATGAAATAAGACCCGGTGAAGACAGTACAGCGAACCCCTGTTGTCATCTTGCGATAGGGGGGTTTGCCCTATTGTTACTGTCTGAAACAGTGTGTGTTCTACAGTCGATTTTCTTGACAAAAAATAACTGCTTCTATAAATTATGAAAAGAAATTAATCTAAAAGTATTTACAATTTTTTCTGTCAACTTATTTTAGAGGATTTTACGATGAATTTCCTTGGAAACCGAATAAATTAGGTTCGCTATTTAGAAAACCTAATTTACTGGGAAAAAACTGTAGAGATTAAAAGGCAATGATCTTCTGGTACATAAAAAGAAATAAAACACATCCAACTATGATTGGATTAAGTCGATAATAAGTGATCATTTAATGTTGTTTTAATGAGATGCCTTTTCTCAAATTTTAGTCAGTTACAATTCATTTCAAAAATTTAACTGGTGGGAACTTACTGCAAGTGTCTGCAAAATAATAACGTCAAATGTATGAGTGAGTTTGCTTGACAGTATTACAAAAACTGTTGATTCACTTTCAAGCTACAATCCAATAAGTTAATTACTGAAGCTTCGTGCGTGATATTAGGATGAAGGAGACGTTTGTGGGAATTGACCAATAGAATGAATTGAATTATCTTTGGCTTCGTGTGCTTTGGTTGTAGACATGAAACCCACAAAATGGCATTTCTTTTTCTTTACTTATAAGAGTGTCAACTTAAAAATATATATGTATCATAAAAACACACTTAAAATGACTCCTGAAGATAGAAATAAAATGTTCATTTATTGACATATATGCTATTCGCTATATTTCTTATGAAAGTGTATCAAATCGTCTATTCTAAGAAAAAATTTAAAAACATAATAATCATCTAATGCCTTTTATTCCTGTACAATGAGTAGACGAGGCCGTTTTAGATTTATGGAACTTTTGGATGAGGGGGGGAGTTCAATCTCCACCGGTAGCCAATAAGAGATAGCTGGTTCAAGGCTATCACTATTATACATGACATCCGGTGAAGAGAGGCAGCCAAAAATTGCTGCCATCTCGCAGTTCCTAATCCTAACGCTATGCTTACTCTCTACAAATAGTTTTGGTTCTACCGTCGATTTTCGTGAGTTTCTTTAACTCAAAAACCGGTCGAAAAAATAATTAGTAAGAGTTCCTCTAATGTTCCGATTCCAACTAGAATTAAACTTACGACAGCATATTAGAGCTATGGACTTTCACTGAGTGTTATACATTGTTTTTACGATGAACAGTCAAAAATTACGTCCACCACATATAACGTCACCATACAACATGGATTCATGGGCTTTCGTTATTAATCGTTTGCGTGTGTCTCTCAGTTCGAGGCATAAGCGTGTCTTCCCATTCCCGTTTACTTAAAGGAAGGCGCATATGAGATATCATTCGTCTATTTAACCACAAATTAAACAAAGCACCACCAAAAATTAATTTTACATTTAATCAAATACGTGCAGTTAGTATTATTGAATGAACATAGCCAGGAATGGTGATATCAATTTCAGTTTAGCGAGCCAATAAAAGTCCCTACAAAAAATAAAAATAAATAAAAATAAAGAAGACGAAGAAGAAAAATTACATTAAAACACTTAAGATGAATTTTCATACATCATTCAAAAACACGAACAGTATTCTGAGAATGGACGAATTTCGGATTTGTAAAGAGAGTCAGAAGCTGGACTGGTGAAAAATAGCGTCTCGAGAAGAAAATGATACTTTCTAGTTTCATTAGAGGTTGGGAAAACTATAAATGGAATGGATTTCTTAGTAGAGATAAATGTTAATCCAAGAAGATCTCTCTTTGTCTCTCTCTCTCTCTCTCTCTCTCTCTCTCGCTCTCTCCTCCTTCTTTGGACTGGTATATTTGGTAAATAGTGTATCACGGGATACAAAGAAAATTGAGTTGATATAAGTTTTGCAAAAATAGAATTTAACACTGCCTTTTGTTAACGTAGAAAGTGACTCGACTATCTTGCTCATTAAAGAATGGCAATGAAGATTAGTCGCGAAGGCATTAGTGGTACATGTTGACGCTTAAAATGCTTCTGCATTGCACGGAGTGTCGAATGAGTAGGATGAATGGAGTGTACTATCATAACCTGTTACATGAAAATTCGTCATAACAGTTAATCAAAGGACAGTTTATCGATTGCAGTTCAGCGAAAGATCAGCCATCGAAAACGCAATAAATAATTCATCAAATGAATCAACAATTCGATGAATTGCAGTTTTTCGATCAATTGCGTTTCGATAAATTGTGTTTTCGATTAACTGCTGATCGGTGAATTGCTTTTTCGGAGAACTGCCTTTCCATTAATTGCTTTTTCGATTAATTGTTTATTAAATTAATTTTTTTGATATATTGCCTTTTTCTTTAAATTGTCGTTCGTTAAATTGTCTTTCAACAAATTCTTTTCAGTGAACTCTTCGGATACCATCATCATCATCAAAACTGTTGATAGCATTATTGGTCAATGTAAGAGGTCCTCGGTTGGAAAGCTCGAAAATAATCGTATATGAGCGCAAAACATACACAAACAGCAAACATGGCCGGAGAGAAAGCAAGCTAACTACCCAATTGCAGCAGATGCAAAGTAGACCAAAAGATGACAATTTACTAAACTGAGCAGGTGTCGAGACAACACGATTAGACCCTGGAAATGGAAAGAATAATAGCCAAGATAAAGTGGTGCAATTCATAGCTGATGGGCTTCTGATGGTCTTTGTATTATTCCTGTATATTGCAATGTTTTTCTGTATGAAGAAAATCAACTTCCTCAGTATGAAACCAATTGAAAAAGTTGACTAATGATCCCCGTTAATTTAGACACCGAAGTGAGGGCGATTGGTGGGTACAATCATAGCTAACTTTGTGCGTTTTTGTGATAGATGGTAATCTGAACTTATACCAAACATGAGTTTGGTATAAGTTCAGATTTCTTCTATCAATAGTCTGAAAGCATGGGAGGATTTATCGATTTAAAAAAAAGTTATCATCTAAAAAAAGATATCATATAAAAACGAGAGCATTGAACAACTTCAAATACCAAATGGGAAGCTTAAAGCAATGTATATTGCTTTAAGCTTGGTATACATTATATAATTTACACACTTTTGGAATGTCTTAATTAGAAGCTCTGAATGCGATTAGTTTTCCATTCAAAAATATTATTCATGTATTACCTTTGCTTGTCTAACATTTTAAATCTGCAAAACTGTCAGTCTATAGAACACATACAATTCACAAAAATATTACGTTTTTCTGCTTCAAGGCAATTTATTTATATTATTGTTCTGTATTAAAGTTAAATGAAAGTATTTACTAAATACTACAGACGATGTGATTCATAAGTTTTTTTTTTTCGCTATGAACGTTTCAGGATTTATCTCGGACAAATGCATACAGTTGTCATTGGCGATTGTCAAGTGGCCAAGGAAGCTTTAAACTGCACTGAGCTGCTTTTCAGACCACCAAATCAAAGTTTTAATCTGATACCTGGAAAGGTAGGTAAGTAAAACTATTAGAAATGACTCCAACTACAACTACGCTATTATTTTGTTCGTTTCTTTAAAGTCATAAATTACTGGCTAACATTTATCAATACGTTTTAGTTAGTAATATGTATGTATATCACATATATATTATTTATTTATTAGACAAAACGTTTGTTCTGTAAGATTGCTTTTCTTTGGAATAAGCCTTATGAGAGATGTCATTAACGGGTGAACTGGGGGGGGGGGGAGGCGTTGACAGTTTCTTTGCTATGTCCAAGAAATTTACAGAAGGACTGGAAAGCTATATCGTAAGATATATCTTTTGTTTTTGAGGTGAGGTTTTTATCGAATCATGGAGTATGATGGGAAAATATTTTATGATGCATCAAGGATGAGTATTTTTCTTCATCAGAATATTTTACTAGTGGCGTTGTTATCTGTTGCATTGGCATTGTATGTATTGGTTCGTATGTTAATTTTTTATGCCTGTGTTGTGCTCTTGGTCCGCGCGGTTAGCCTAGTGGCTTTGCGCTTCGCAACCATGTGCCTGGGGAAGGAGTGTCCTAGGTTCGATTCCCGTCCACGACGTGAGGAGCTTAAGGATCTTCCTCAGCCATAGCCAAGTTAGCCGGTCTTGGGCGTGGGCAGCAGGGTTTTTTCCGCCAGTTTATCTGGGGTTTTTCATCCCGCAAGCAGGCAAACCGGCCCCGTGAACACACAGGTTACAGTCATAAATACTTACGGCAAGGAAGGCAACTGGAAACCACCTTGCTCATAATCATCTCTCCCTAGAATGGTAGCATATAGCTACCCTCCCGCGGCAGTATGGCAGATGAGAACCAGAAGTTGTGCTCTTATTAGAGTTCTGCTTGCAGAATGCTCCAAATGGGAATGTATAGTGGCTCAGAGTCAGGAAGATGTCACTGCTGTTAATGTTGGCGTGAAAATGAATGCCTCTTCAGATTTCTCTGAATAAGCATTCATTCCTACAGCAGTTGAACTAAGGCGAGACGATGTTCTTGGTATTGGTTTCTGTTTATTGTAGAGTCCAAAATGCAGTTGAATCAATTTGCCAGTCTGAGGTGGCTCTCATCAACATTGTAGACATGACTTTGTATGAACTCTAGTGCATGCACTGTAAATCTTTCATCCTGTAGTATGTATGCTTTAACTAGTTGTATCTTCTTCCCACTCATAGTCTTCAGGAGTACACTTCTTCTTCTTCTTCTTCTTCTGCAGCTTCTCCCACTTAAGTGGGGTCACTCTTTATTATGAGTCTCCTCCACACCTTCCTGTCTTGGGCTGTCACCACATCCAAGTTCTTCATCTTCAAGTCCTCTTCTACCAGCTCCCTCCATCTCTTCTTTGGCCGCCCACGCTTCCGCCTTCCTTGCACATCCATCTGCATGACCCTTCTTCCCACATATTCGTCCTCCCTCCTCATCACATGACCAAACCATCTCAACCTTGCCTCCTGTATTTTCGCTCCTAAGTTCATAACTTTCACTGTTCCCCTGACATAGTCATTTCTCAGATGATCCTTTCTGGTCACACCGCACATCCACCTAAGCATTCTCATCTCTGCGACTTCCATCCTGCTAATGTTATTTTTCCTCAGGGCCACAGTTTCTATAGCATATGTCATAGCTGGCCTCACTACTGTCCTATAAATTTTGCCTTTCAGATTGATCGGCACCCTCTTATCACATAACACTCCAGCCATCTCCCTCCAGTTCCTCCAACCTGCTTGTATCCTGCATCCCACTTCCTTCTCACCTCCTCCATCTTCTTCCACTGTCGAACCTAAGTATCTAAAGTCTCTCACCTTCCTGATGACATTTCCTTCCAGCTCCAGGTCTGTCTGGTGGCCACCGCCCACTGCGCAACACATATACTCTGTCTTACTTCTGCTCAGTCTCATACCTCTCTCTTCCAGTACTTTTCTCCATCTTTCCAGTTTAGTTTCCGCTTCTTCTCTTGAATCTACACACAGCAAGATGTCATCTGCATACAACATTGTCCAAGGTGCATCTTCTCTCACCTCCTCTGTCACCACCTCCATCACAATATTAAACAGCAACGGACTTAATGCTGACCCTTGATGCAAGCCAACTGTTACTTGAAAACTTTCTGTCTGTCCCAAACAGGTCCGAACACTTGTCTTCACATTTCTGTACATTTCCTGCACCAACCTGACATATTTCTCCGGCACCTTCTTCTCCCTCAGATACCTCCAGACTTCTTGCCTTGGCACTCTATCGTATGCTTTCTCCAGATCAATAAATACCAGATGTAGCTCCCTTTGTTTCTCTCGATATTTTTCCATCATCTGTCGTAACCCAAAGATAGCATCTGTTGTTGATCTGCCAGGCATGAAGCCAAATTGTTCCTTTGCAATCTCCACCTCCTCCCTCAATCTACCATCAAGAACCCTTTCTAGGATCTTCATTGTGTGGGACATCAACTTTATTCCTCTGTAATTTTTACAGTCTTGTGCATCCCCTTTACCCTTGTAGATGGGAACAAGAGTACTCTCCCTCCATTCCTCGGGTATATTTTCCTGTTGGCAAACTTTCATAAACAGGTCCCACAGCAGGTCAATTCCCTCTTCCCCCAGTGCCTTCCATGCCTCCACTGGAATTCTGTCGGGCCCACCGCTTTTCCATTCCTCATCCTCTTCATGGCCTCCATCACTTCCATTCTACTGATGTTCTGCACCATCCCCTCAGAAGGCTTCCCATCTCCTCTGTGAGTCCTTGCATTTTCCTCATTCAGAAGTCCCTCAAAGTATATTTTCCATCTGTTTCTTATGTCCACATCCCTCCATAATACTCTTCCTTCAGCATCTTTGATCTGCCTCACATGTAAGATGTCCTTAGCTGCTTTATTTCTACATTTCGCTAGTTGGTAAATTTTTCTCTGTCCTTCCTTTGTTTCTAATTGATCATACAGATCTTGATATGCCATGGCCTTCGCCTGTGCCACAACTCTCTTGGCTTCTTGCTTTCTCTCTTTGTACACCTCTCTGTCCTCATCCACTCTTGACTCATCCCACTTCTGCTTTGCCTTCCTCTTAGCTGTCACTGCCACTTGTACATCATTATTCCACCACCAACCCTCCTTCTGCTCTCTAATCTTTCCAGATGTCTCACCAAGCACCTCGATTGCACAGCTCAGGATTACTTTTGAATTATGTTTCCACCAATCTTGTACACTTTCCAGTCCATCCGAAATCCTCTCTAACACTCTCTCCCTAAAATGATTCCTCACACTCTCTTCTTTTAAGCGAAACCACTTAATTGTCTTCATCCCATGGCAACCAGAAGTTCTTATCTTCGATCTTAATTTAAAGTCTGCGCACAGCAGTCGGTGTTGTTGTGCTACTTGATCTGTTGGAATTACCTTACAATTTGTCACAACCTTAAGATGTTTTCTTCTAGTCAAAATGTAGTCAATTTGTGAGCTGTTGTTACCACTTTTAAATGTTATCAAATGTTCTTCCCTCTTGAAGAAAAACGAGTTCACAATTGCCAGATCAAACGCTACTGCAAAGTCCACAACCCTCTTCAGGAGTACACTAATTATATAAAACATGTGCTTCCAGTGGCTGAAGGTCTTTATGTCGGGTGGAAATTAGTTTCCCGTAGCATAGCTATTTGGGACGGTGATCCAGGTAATGTGCAAGCCGAAATAATGGTGAACTCCTTCTCGCATTTAATATCAGAAAGATTACCGGGGAGCTCATAATATACGCTGAGTTGCTGTATTTTAGCTGAATCGGTGTACTTCGTTTACTTTATGAGTAATTGGATGCCTATGAAATTCTAACTTATTGATCAGATAATATATTCGTTTAATGAGGTTGATGGTTTTTCTTACTTTTTTTTCCTGCCAGGTTTCTTAGTCCTTCAAATTGAATGATTAGACCACTGATGTGGACTTTGTAGTTGTATGCTGTGAGCCGTTTTTGTATGGCTCGAACTTTCATAAGGAAGCTCTGAAGCTGATTAGCTCTTAGAAAAACCTGTGAGAAAGACTTGGTTTCTCAATTTCTTCATCATCATCATATGCGGGCTATTGAGAATCCCTATCTCCAGAATATTTTGAGACAGGGATTACCTGTAGTATCTGTGGTCGGTTGTTCGTCTTTAGCTGTTTTTCGGTATTGTTTCCTTGCTCCACTTCGATTTTTTTTCATGTGATTTTGCTAATTTATCTATTTCCTATTACCTTTGCTCTAAGATTGTATTTAGACGATGTACACAAAAGTTCTTCCAAAAGCCGAGTTTCGTTAGCGGTACTTGATTTTTGATCCTCACTATTTGGTTTAAATTTTGTTCGTGAGCTGTTTGCCCTTTCCTGATAGTGTGGCATCTTCTTTTGGATTTGATGTCTCGTGTTTCTAGTTTACTAATCCATTAGGATTGGTAGTATCGTTAGCTGGTTTCTCATTCTTGAGTATCGTCATGATTTCTTTACATTGCCTTCTAAGTGGCATTGAGCAGTAATGTGAAATTGTAGGTACTCTATCTATTTCCGTATTTATTATTTTTGGTATTGAGTCTATTGTGTTGTTACCGAAATGAATTAAAGCTGGTCTTCTCTAAAAATTTTGATGTAAGATAACTCAGGATTCGTAGCCGAGTCCTTCAGCGTTCGGATTGTGCCTGTCACTGCGCCGTGTTTTGACACTAAACTGGGACGCATTTGGTGGCTTATTACCGATGAAACATTGGACAGTGTTACTTTCCTGGACGCACGAGGTTCAGCGAGATGTTCACATGGCATGCACCGATGTTAACTTCTTTTCCAATTAATGTCTCGTACAACAATGCATTATTGAAATAGAATGATAGTTTAAATATCAATAGATCAGATACAAGACAAAGGATAGATTAAATCAGTAAAATATGGAAAACAATAAAACAAAGCATCCAGTTACCTAACATGACTGTTATCAATACAATGCTGTATGCAGATAATCATATTATATCACAATACAACGAAGATGACCTTCAAAAATCAGCTTATGAATTAAACAAAACAAGACAAAGACGCAGTAATTTCAAGATTTTGCATTAATCGTAGAATATTAAGTAACAGAAGAAGAGATGTCATTTGAAACACAAAGATATAAATAAAATAAAGAGATTTCAGAAAATATGTGGAACTATTAAATGAACTCTGAATAAAAAATAGAAACCCACTTTAATTTTAAAGAAGTGGCCCTCCCTTATATTATATGCTTCGTAAATGTGAACTGTTGATTAGAAAGATCAAAGTAAAATACAGGAAGTAGAAATGAGATTTTAAGAACAATTAAAGGGTGCACAAAATTAGACCATATGAGGAATGAAGACATTAGAAAAAAGCTTACGTGTTTACAATATAAATGACAAAATCAAGGAATATAGACAGAAATGACAGGAACCTCCACATAGATTGAAAAGATATCGGCTTCCAAAATAAGTGGATAAATATAGACAAAAAAAAAAAAAAATATATATATATATATGCATTCTAGCGTAATGAGAACTTGTATGTAGTCAGAAACTGTAGTATTAGTATTGTGTGGGGTAGAATGTAGTGTCGTTCGTCTATATTCTGTGTAAATAAATTCTTTCCTGTATAATTCTTTATGTTTATTCAGGTGTTTCTTCACATAATGGAAAGTTATGGAAAGAAGTCAAACGGGTATTCAGCTATAGCCTAAAGAATGGAACTTTCATGGATGAAGATGAAACGCAGGTGAGATTTTTTTGTCCTTATAGTTTATAGAAAAAGCATATTTTACGCAACTTCAAATATTTATTATAAGTGGTCCAACTATGGCATGAAAACTTTTCAGAAAAGTGTATACAAAATAACATGCAGGTAGCTTATGATGTCCGTACCCAAATGTTAGGCGTATCAGAAACAAAGCGGTCGAGTTTGTTGCCTTAGTCATTATGTTCGGACCTCAGATTGTGGGCATTAGTGAGACTTGGCTAACTGAATCATACATACTAAGTGGTATCGTGTGCCAAGGGTACAATATTTTAGGAAGGATAGAGAGGATGGGGTCGTGCTGCTAAATATATCGGATTACTCGAATCCAGTTAGAGTTGAGACCTATGATTGTAGTACTGTTATTAACAATATTTCGTGTCGAAGTGAATTTGAAGCCATCTGGTGTGAGGCAGAATCTAACAAGATCAATTACATAGTCGTTTATTGCTAACTAGTGGATCCGTTGCTAATGATTATCAATGCATCACCAAATAGAAAAGATGAGCGCGAAAAGAGTAATCATTATGGGAGACTCTAATTATTCAAATATTGATTGGGAAGCAGAAGAATCTCATGAGAAAAATGAAAATGCATTCATTGAGCTGTTGCGAGACAACTTTCGCGACCCCCCCCCCCCCCCACCCCCCCCCCCCCCCACCCCCCCCCCCCCCCACCCCCCCCCCCCCCCACCCCCCCCCCCCCCCACCCCCCCCCCCCCCCACCCCCCCCCCCCCCCACCCCCCCCCCCCCCCACCCCCCCCCCCCCCCACCCCCCCCCCCCCCCACCCCCCCCCCCCCCCACCCCCCCCCCCCCCCACCCCCCCCCCCCCCCACCCCCCCCCCCCCCCACCCCCCCCCCCCCCCACCCCCCCCCCCCCCCACCCCCCCCCCCCCCCACCCCCCCCCCCCCCCACCCCCCCCCCCCCCCACCCCCCCCCCCCCCCACCCCCCCCCCCCCCCACCCCCCCCCCCCCCCACCCCCCCCCCCCCCCACCCCCCCCCCCCCCCACCCCCCCCCCCCCCCACCCCCCCCCCCCCCCACCCCCCCCCCCCCCCACCCCCCCCCCCCCCCACCCCCCCCCCCCCCCACCCCCCCCCCCCCCCACCCCCCCCCCCCCCCACCCATGTTTTTTTTATTTTTCTCTTCCAATGGCGAGTATTTGTTGATATATGCGTGTCGATTCACTTGTTATCTGCATGTTACGATTCCTTTTTATTTTTTTATCACTTTTCAGGTGAAATATTCTCCACTAAAATTCTGCCTATTAATTTAATATCCAATTCCTTTTGCTTCCAAGAGTTGACAAAGTTTCTTTAAATATTTAAGGGCTTGCATGAACAAATAAGACTTTTAATTCACTGAGTGGATTTTCAAAAAAAAAAGTCTCTGGTTAGTTTTTGAGATGAAATTTCACAAGGGAAAAAAAATGTTTTTTTTTTCTCTTTACAATTTTTCTTTATTTATTTCTTTCTGAGCTAATTTTCATTTGAAATAAGAATAAATATTTATTTATTTCTATTGAAAAGAATATCTAATATAATAATTGTGTTAAATATATCTATAACTATCCCTACTGTGATAGAAATGTCAGGCTGAGAGGACAACAGTCAATTGATACTAACGGAAATGAGTTTTACATAGTTGAACTATGTACAAACCATAGTTAAACTTGTTTTGAAATGTCACATGGAGAATAATCACATGAATTACACGTAAGTACCAGTAGCAAATCATACAATATGAACATCAACGCAAATGTTAAAGCAGAATAATATGAAAAAATATAAAAATATTGTCTTTTTCACTTTATTTAATTTCTGTATGCTACATTCAGTAAATACGATTTGTTAATAATATTACAGTCAAATAAAAGGTAACATAGAAATTAACAAAGTATATATTACAGAGCTAATATTCATTTGAAATCATTCTTCTTCTTATTGTGCTATCTTCTATCGAAGGTCAGCGACCATCTTGGCGAACAAACTGCGCTCTTATGCTAATCTGAGCAGTTGTGCACTGCTCTTTCCTGTCCACGTCTTGATGTTGTCAAACCATGATATTCTTTTTCTTACTCTAGTTCCTTCGCCATCAATTCTTCCTACCAAAATAGTTTGTAGAAGTTGGTATTTGCTGTTTCTCATGATGTGTCCAAGATATGATGTTTTTCGTTTCTTGATTATTTGTACAAGATGTTTAGCTTTGCCAATGGATTTTAAGACATCTTCATTGGTAATTTTTTCTGTCCATGATATCTTTAGCATTCTTCTGTATAGCCACATCTCAAAGGCTTCGATTTCCTTGATGGTTGTCGCCTTCAATGTCCATGTTTCAACTCCATAGAGCAGAATAGACCACACGTAGCATTTCAGCATTCGGCATCTGACTTCCATGTTTAGGTCTTTATTGCAGAATAGTGTTCTCATTTTCATGAAGGACTGCCGTGCAACTTCAATCCTTGTCTTTATTTCTATTTCTGGATCCCACCGTTCATTAAGCCAGCAACCAAGATATTTATATCTTGACACTTGATCAATATTTTTCCCATTGAGTGTCAGTTTCATTGATGAGGCTGGATGTTTGCTGATGATCATGTATTTTGTCTTGTTGATGTTTATATTTATTCCCATTCTTTGGCTTTCTATGTATACTCTGTCAACGAGTTTTTGGAGATCCATAATGTTATCTGCAATTAGCACGGTGTCATATGCATATCGTAGGTTGTTAACAATCTTTCCATTTATTGTGATTCCCTCTGGACATTCTTCCAATGCTTTTTTAAAGATTACCTCTGCGTATATGTTGAACAGGAGTGGTGAGAGCACACATCCTTGTCTCACTCCTTTTTTGATGTTAATATCACTGGTGGTAATGTTGTCTAATTGAACGGTAGCTGACTGATTCCAATACAGATTTGTTATTAGTCTTATGTCTTGTTCGTCTAGCCTTATTTGTTGAAGGATTTCTATTAAGTTGGTGTGTCTGACTTTGTCGAATGCTTTTTCAAAATCTATGAAACACATAAAGACAGATTTCTGTTTTTCTATGCATTTTTGTATCAATATTTGGGTACAGAAAAGGGCCTCTCTAGTACCAAAACCATTCCGAAAGCCGAATTGTGTTTCACTTAGAGTTTCTTCACTTTTTCTATAAATGCGATTCTGAATTACTTTCAAAAATATTTTTAATGTTTGGCTCATTAGACTAATAAGTCTGAAGTCACCACAGGAATTCGCTTTGGGTTTCTATGGGATAGTGATAAATGTAGATTTGAGCCAATCTGATGGAAATTCATCACTTTCATATATTTTATTAAATAGTTTTTCAAGAAGTTTGATGTTATCTGGTTCGATTAATTTTAAAAATTCTGTTTGCACACCATCTGGTCCACTGGATTTTCCTGTTTTACTTGTTCGTATAGCATTCTCTATTTCGCATTTCATGATTGCTGGTCCTTGAATGTTATCTTTTATATTTATAGGCTTCTGTCTAGTATCATTGAAAAGTTCTGTTACATATTTTATCCAAATCTGTGCTTTATTCTCTTCTTCTAGAACTATTTTTCCATTTTTGTCTCTTAGAGACACTATCTGCTTTTTCCTCAGTTTTCCGGAAATTTCGTTGATTTTCTTATACAGATTGAAATTATCATGTTGTTTCTGAAGCAGTTCAATTTCAGTACATAAATTTTTCATCCAATTTTCCTTAGCTTCTTTTATTTTTTTCTTGATGATGTTATGTGTTTCTGTATACCTGGCTAGGTCTTTGTTTTTATACATTCTTCTTGTAAGATTTGTTTTATATTCTTGTTTTATATTATTCACATAACCTACTTCTTCAATACTTGTTGTTACGATGGCATTCTTTAAGCTATTCCAAAGAGATTCCACACTTTTATTTTCTTCTATGTTAATCTGTTGTAATCGCAGGTTAAGCTGTGTCTTGGCACTTTTATTTATGTTCGGGTTTTTCAATTTTTCTACATCAATTTTTTTTTTCTTCTTTGGTGATTTTTTAGCTGATTTTAATCTAAGTCGTACTTCTGCAACTATGGGATTGTGGTCTGATGAGATATCTGCTCCAGGATAAGTCTTTGCACTCTTTATGCTACTGTGGAATCTTTTATTTATCAGTATATAATCAATTTGATTTCTGACAATATTATGTTGGTTATCTTGAGGCGATTTCCAAGTGTACAGTCTTCTGGGTGGAGGTTTAAACCAGGTATTTGCTACTGTTAGATCTTCTTCCTGACAGAATTGGACTAGGCGATCTCCTCTGTCATTTCTGGTGCCTAAGCCATGTTCGCCAACAATTTCTCCATCACTCCCTCTTCCCACTTTTGCATTGAAGTCACCCATCACTATGTTTATATCATGTTTCTTTGTTAGGTTTTTAATCTCTTTTAGGTGTTCATAAAACTCTTTAACATCTTCTTCACTTTTGTCAGCTGTGGGTGCATAAGCTTGGATGATATTTATGTTAACGGGGCTTGCCTTAAGTTGTAACAGCATTATCCTTTCAGAAAATGGAATCCAATTTATTACTGATTTATTGATTTCTTCATCTACTATTACAGCTACACCATGTCGATGTTTGTTCTCATCATTCCCAGAGTAATACATTTGAAATCATAAGAAATAACTATTTATTTGTTGTATACTGGCAAAAGAAGTTTCTAAAAGAAAACGCTAACGGCGATTTCAAAACCTTGTTTGTCTCATATCCATTACTTAAAATGACTAATGTTAAAGAAAAAATAATAATAAATAAATAAATTTCAATTGCAGAAACAGGTTAAGAGCACAAGTAATCGAAGGTAAAATTAATAGTCATATTGATTTTAAAAAAATAAAATGTAAGCATTAATTTACTACAGCAATAATTTCCCATGGGAATGAAGAGTTCTAACCTAAACACAAGATTTCTCACCTACGTACAACAATTTGGCAACCAGATAAGAGACATAATCCTTAAGGTATGACTTAATAAGAAATCTATAGTGTTGGAGAATAAATTCACATAATTTTATTTATTTATTAATTTTGTTCACTTATTCTGTTAGAATATACAGTTAAAATTGAATTTTAAAAGTAAAATAGAGAAAATAACAAATCAATTTGAAAAAAAAAATCATGTCACTTGTCAGAATTCCATACTCTAACAGCACTCTGTATTCCAAACAGAAAATAACACATATCATTAACAAAACGGCACATAGACTTTTCCACCAAGCTTGGAAAAACATAGCATGAGCAACTGTGGGAAGGAATTAATACAGAGGGAGGTTGATATAATAAAATTAATAACCAATCGAATAGTAATCTAAATTAAGTAGTCAACTAGATTTTCTGGTTATTTACAGAAATATCTTTCAACTCCTATGTTTTGTGTGTTTTTCTGCTGTGTATATATGTTATCCCCAGTAACCTATAATGAACAAAGAGTTAACTGCATTTCAGATCTTGTGTTTGTGTGTTATGCGCTGTGAATATATATTAAAATCAGCAATTTGGAATATTCAGAAAACCTAAACCTCGATAGTTCCAATATATCCCATTCTGGAAAGAATGTAAGTTAATCTTTTTTTAAAAAAATTTAAACATAACAAGTGATTTGTAATTACAATAACCGCTGGTCTTATGTTTGGGTAAGCACAATTCTAATACTGGATAGTTTTATTTTTTTCATAAGGCTTCCGCCATATCTAAGAATTCTAAGAACTATACTCTAAGAATTCCCACCCTTTACTAGGAAAGAAATACTCCAAAATGTATTGGAAAATTAGTGCAGCCATCTATAGACAACCAAAGACAAAACATGACAACAATGACGGATGTGTGTCACCCTGGGAAAATTCCAAGATATCTTATCGCAAAAACACACCCACAATTCCATGGGCAAACCAAACACTGTTTGATATCATAGAGAGACATATGTTCCCCAGAAATTTCCAAACATAACATCACAATTACTTATCTCTAAATAAAACCCACAATACTACACGTGAACCCAACACACCATGTGATGTCCCTGAGAGAAGGGGGGCCCAGCGAAATTTCAAACATTCCAAAATTTATCTTATCACTATCCATCACCCATAATGTCATACACAAACCATTTACTTATCTACAACTCATAATAATACACATCCAAGACACTGACGTCAATTCCCCCATTCAATCTACACCTATTTTGTTCATAGTATCCCACCAATCACCACGAATCCTTATGCACTAATATATCTTCCTTTTCCATTCAAAATAATAATAATGTCACTTATTTATTTACAACTAACAAATAATGTAACTTATCTTCATCTGATAACAACAAACATCCACGACATGATTCCTTATCTTATCTTGATCTTGATCTTGTTCAAAGTGCCCATCGATCACGACACGAATCCCTATCTCTAATCAATGCCCATAATTCCATATGCGAACAAAACACAAGAAGTGAAGCCATTGACACAAATGCCCCCAGAGAAATTCCAGACATTCCAAACTCATGACGTCACACACACACACACACACACACACACACGATGGTGTCATCATCTCAACAACCAATCATGTCACGATTCCTTATCTTATATTGATCTTGATCTTGTCAGAAGTGGCCACCCTATTACTAGCGGCAAACAGACAGCAATGGTAGGCCAGTAGAGATAGAACAGCTAAGAAGAAATGCATATGATTGGTGATGTATTAACAAACGATCGTGCGAACCAAAGACAAATGCACCCCAACAGTTGAATTGAAATGCTAATTCTCTTCAACCGAATTCCACATTATCTAAAACACATTCACTATATATTTCAAGTTTGAACCCGTTCAAGCAGGGGATGGTTCTGCTTGAATCTACACAGCAGTTTCTGTTGGAGGGGAGGTGTAATTCATTAGTTCGTGCCATTTTCATCCCAACTGTCTCTAATTGCACTATTTGTTGGGAAATACTGGGTGGTCATAAAATAACTTTCCCTCTTTGGAGTCATCTGTAGCTAAAAACCAATAAATGGAATGAGACCAAATTTTATATTGAGACTTTTGAAGGCATGGGGAGAAGATTTCTGCAAAAAAAATATTTAGTACCAAAAGTCGCCAATAAGGGAAATTTTGGCGTTGATGGAGCCGAAAACAAGCGGATAATTACATTAAAGGCAGATAAAATGGAATAATAACAATTCCACAGTGTAAACGACAGCTGTGTCACTCATTCCAGCTGGATATGTGACACCTTACAATGATAATAAGAATATTGATAATTAAACTAAAACAACAACTTGTGATAGACACAGAAATTAATGTAGTGATTGAACTAACAGGAAATAATGTTTTATTCAAAAGAATCAGTCGAACACCGCACTAGCAACGTCTGTTACTGTCTCTTTCCATCCTCTGCCAGGTCTAACTCCTAGTGATCCAGTTTCTTCAAACTTCTTAATCATTGCTCTCAGTGCTACAGCTGACATAGGGCCTGTTCACAGGTTGTGAAGCCTTCTAAGTTCCCATAGGGCTGCTACGATATTTCACCAATTAAGGTATAACAACTTAACAAGTAGAGCATGCTGAGGCAATGTAGGACGCATAGTGAGCACAATTCGTCACTCAATCGAATAACTGCCTGAACGTTCCCAATCCCATTTTAAGTGGAATTGGTTGTGCTTCTGTCACGTACGCACAGTAAAATTCGTGTAATCCTTTTTACCTGTGCATACTACAAATATCTGACTCTTTTCGGCTCTGCCAGCGCCAAAATTTTCCCTTTCGGCGACTTTTGGTACTAAATCTGTTTTTCGTGGAAATCATCTCTACATGCCTTCAAAAGTCTCAATATAAAATTGGGTCTCATTCCGTTTATTGCTTTTCACTACAGATGCCTCCAAAGAGGGAAAGTTATTTTATGGTCACCCTGAATATTACACAGACTGCAAATGTCTCTGTTCCTTATTCAGTGGTACAATAAAACTACTTGTTTTTCTTGTCTTCAGTAAGTGATGCCTTTTTGGGAGGGCGTGTTGTTTATTTATCGCACAGAGCGAGTTACTATCGCCATGACGTTCACGTCCTGGCAAAAGTAACTGGCAAAGTGAGTTGGAGAATTCATACATAATATATAATTTATTGAGAAATATTATACTTTGAGAAAGTCCGAATTATTCCTCCTATATATTCTGCATATTTCTGTCTCTATAAAATATCAGTAATGTCCTAAATGTGAGTAATATTTTTATAAAAGGGGAAATCCTAAACACAAATAGGCTAAAGAGCCATAAAAATAATATATTTTATATTTAAAATTAAATAATTAAATTTTATAAAATTGAACGTATTTGTATATTTGGAATTCATACTGATCTTATCTACAATTAACACATTGATTGCATCCACACGGAAGTATTGGTACCCTTTGAAATAGTTTGGACCGACTTCGGTATTCACCTCATAGATACAGCTTCAAATAAATGATATATTAAAAATATATATTTCTTCCTTTATCTGTATACTGTACCTTTATCGCCAGAAGAGAAAAGTAATCACTATTATCTTCCACTATGTCACCACCTATCAACAAATATTAGCATAAAGAAAGAACTGCCAAACGATGATAATTAGAAGCAACCGTTCATTTTGTACGTGAACCATTCAGAATAAAAATATACTATCATTCGTGTCGGAGGTTTAAATCTCAGGGAACTCCACTCTCTTTTCCGACGTTACTACGGATATGTATACAGAACAATATACCTGCGACTCGTTAAAATGTGGAAAAATATATAATTCAGCTCAATCTATTCTCGAGGATACTTGATTCGGGATATCCGTATTTTCTACCACTGAAGTATGATTCAAACGAAGTATGATTCAGATCACAGAACGAAATACTACTAGAACATGTTACATACACACACACACTGGAAATCGAGCTTTAAAAAATCGCCGTACATCAATTATATACTGAAGTCACAAAATATTGTTAATTTCTTAAAGCATTTGAATTCGATCTCCAAATCACTCTAGTATTTCATAATCGTAATTTTGTAGTAAACTTGAAATTTTCTTTCTCAATTACTTTTAGTGCAGCAGCTGACGCTACTGTTGGTGGATATGACATTCCGAAAAACTCAACTGTAATACTGAATTTATGGCAAATACACAACGATCCCGAATACTGGGACAGGCCTAATGAATTCCTACCAGAAAGATTCCTCACTGATGATGGAGAAAAACTAGTAATTCCTCCATATTACATGCCATTCACCACAGGTAAGATACGACAGTCTTTAGTTAGAAAGTTAAGAATGATTATGAAAAGATAATGTTGAGATAAAGATATTGATACATGCAAAATTACTATTCGCAGAAAATGTGAGGGTAACAATTCAGTCCTGAAGAGCAGCGACAACAGAAGCGAATCTAAATACCAAGATATTTTCCACCTAGACAATCCGATGGAAAACATCTTAGCATTTAGTCATGAATTTGCACCGCCGCAAAATAACCTAATGCTTACGACATTCTGATTGCTTTAATTGATCGGATATAATTTGAAGAAAAAGATGTGGGAAAACGTAAATATTAGGTATGGGAACAGGGTCTGATTTCAACAATACTGAACATCATTTTAAAGATAAAACTGAAACCTTTTACCTGCCTACCATGTGTGCGACAGTGGTGCAAAACTGGGGGTCGTAGTGAAGAAAGAATAGTCCAAAATAGCCAAAATATTCGTAATTTTAAAAACTAATGGACAGAATGATTAGAAGTAGAGAAAGTGCAAAAAAGTTCAAAAGAGGTAGCATATACTACTGAGGTGTGTGCAATTTCCTCTAATGTATAACGCTATGTGAGTCAAGATTTCTTCATCGGGAACTTTAGTTATCATTACTTTCTTATTTCTCTTCTCTCCATTGAGAGCATAAAGCCTCGATCACTGATCTCGATTTGACTCTTTTGTGCTTCGCTATTTATCTGTGTCCGGTTGTTTAGATTCTTCCAAGCTCTTTATGTTCCTCTCCACTAGCTCCGCTTTGGTCCATCTCTCCTTCTGGCTTATGATTTTCAGATTTTCGTAAGATATGCCAGTTCATCTAAATAATTCTTTATTGGATATCTTTTCCGGCCATTTTATGGGAACAGTTATTCTTAAACATTTACAAATACTTTCCGTTTTTTTTCCCTGACTGCTCACCCATCTAATGTTGGTGAATTAAGGATTTTTTTTTTATTATTTTTATTAAGTTTATATAATTTCGGTTTGTACTACGTTCGGTCCTAGAACGTAGTACCAACACAGGCAACTCGTTGCAAAGGGTTTCCTTTGCAACGAGTTTTATTTCTCAACGAGATCCTTGAGTTTCTTATTCGGTTTTTAAACAATGTGGGATCTAATATCCCCTTAATTTAATTAATAGATATTCAATTTTTTTTCTGGTATCTGAATTTTGTTTTCACAGTTTTCTACTTATATTCACATTTTATCTTAGTTATCCTTAAAAAAGTCTTGATTAAAAAAAAGCCAGAAGAAGACTACATAACGAACACAGCGCAGGTTCATTACGAGATCTAACAAATATTCCATGAATTTGGAGAAATTCTATCCATAAATCTGACAATTCATTCAATCAACTTTTAAAAACATATAACGTATTTATGATATGCATGTTATATTATTCATATTATTATTATATTATAAAGCCTCCGTAGCTCACTCTGTATAGACGCCGCCCTTTTATCTGGTAAACATGAGTTATCTGCTGTCATACGGAGGTAGGCGGTTTTTTCAACCGGAAATTCGGGATTTTCGTCCCCAGGAACAGGCAAACCGTTCCCATGAACATACAGACATAAGACACTGCGGGAAGCATAGGGCTAACCACATTATCCTCGGGACGGGTATAGTTTGGATATGCTAAGAACAGCTTCGTAACAGGCCACTAGGCCTAATACGTAAAAACGAAGAATTATATTATATAAATACGAATATATGAATTTATTATAAATTATTATAAAAAATAAATATGCTCATTTCAATGCTGTTCATTATAAATTAGGTTTCCATTTTAGGAAAACGGAAATGCCCTGGAGAACTTCTAGCCAAGATAATGATATTCTGTTTCATCACCTCTCTGCTTCAGAAATACAAAATAAAAATGCAAGACGAGGACATCCCATATCAAAACCGGACTTCAGAGTTACGTGATGAAGGCGAACTCGATCTCACTTACAAGCCAAAGGAATTCGAAGTGTGTTTTGTTCCCGTAAATGGATAAATTGTAGACAGGATGGGAAATTAACTGAAGATATTTCACACAATTTAAAAGCAAAACTTCAAAATATCCTAGAATTTTAATTTCCAGCTCTTATGAAATGCTTGTCGGAATTCTGATATTCGCACATGAGTAGTATAATTATACCTGATATACGACTTCACAATAACATGTGTTTTTATGAAAAAAAAAACACACACACACACATAAAAGATGAACCAATAAAGTTACTGAAAGAGATATATCTTCCGAGTTCTAATTTTTCTTTTAAGATTACATTTATCGTATTTTTTTTTCAAAATATTTTCTTTTATTCTGACAAAATTATTTGATATTCGAAATTATATTGGAACAACCATTTGCTCAAATCGTCGCAATAACTGACCTTTTTTTTTTATTAGCAAAGCTATTCAAATTTATAATTAGTCATTCATTCTGTCATTTTAAGGCAAAATTAAGTAAATCCCATTTATGTGTTACCCTTCATGTACCAAAACGGCTCTAATACTGTTTAAGGTCACCTTGATATTTTTTCAAGGTGAACTTAGGTATTATTCAACTTATCATAAAGATATTAAAATAGGTTTTCCACAGCATGCCGGTTCGGACGTCGTCCGGATCAACAAGGTCCGCGATACCAATCGAGCGATAGGGGGTTGGATTGAAAAGTGGGATACCAACAGGAAGCAGAATCTGAAACTAACAGAACTATTATCAGCAGGAACATGGAATGTACGGATACTTTGGATGTCAGGAAAACTAGAATTACTTCTCGAGGAAATGAAGAGATGCCGGTGTGATATACTAGGACTGGCGGTGTTGCGATGGTATGACACCACGCATGAAGCACGAGTTGGTTTCCTTTTTAGCAAAAAAGCTATAAACGCACTCTTATGCTATAAACCAGTCAACGAACGAATCATAGTACCACGATTTCAAGCAAAACCATTTAATGTATCAATAGTCCAGATATATGAACCCACATCTGACAACACAGATGAGGATATTGACTTATTTTACAAAGATCTGACACAAACAATAGAAACAATACCAAAGCAAGATGTACTCATTATTGAAGGAGATTGGAAACGCCAAAGTCGGAATAGATGGTTGGGAGAGCATCATGGGATAATATGGTTTCGGAGAAAGAAATTAACGAGGTGAAAAATTGTTAGAATTTGCTGTGGACCACGAGATGATGATCTGTAACACAGATCATCAAAAAAAAAAAAAAAAAAGATTTAGATAGCGTTAGAAAACTGACTGAAGAATTGAAGCAGATATCACCACCAGGTAATGAGTATGGTATGGAATCTCACGATTGGTATCGCGGACCTTGTCGATCCGTGCGACGTCCGAGCCTGCATGTTGTAGCTGTTGATCGTATAGGCATCAGATAACAATCGTGTTTTTTCTTTACAGTCAGAGCATCGACACTCATCTGACCGACCACTCCTCCTGTTTTCACGCTTGATAATGGCATGAGACCCGTAAGGAATCCATGGCGGCTTTTTGCTTTGTTTCGTGAGCAAACCAGAATTAACTTACAGCAGATTATTCAGTGCCTTAAAGGGCTTACGTTCATCATTAGATCCCAAAACAGTAATGGTTGACTTCGAGAAAGCACGTATCAGCGATTTTTCTAAAATGTTTACATTAACAACTATTACAAGTTGTTTATTTCAGAAGGCGCAAAATCTTTATCGCACAATTGTTTCCATTGGTTTGAAGTTATGGTATCAAACAGATGCTGAATTCAACATCATTTTGAAAATTAAATGCTTCACAGCATTAGCATTTCTTTCAATGAACGATGTTACTGATGGATTTGTTGAATTGACGATCTTCTTCTTCTGCAGCTTGCCCCACTTAAGTGGGATCGCTGTGTTTGGTGAGTCTCCTTCACATCCTCCTGTCTTGTGCATAATCATCTTCAAGTCCTCCTCCACCAGCTCCCTCCATCTCTTCTTTAGCAGCCCGCGCTTCCTCCCCTGCATCTATCTGCATGACCTTCCTTCCCACATATTTGTCCTCCCTCCTCATCACATGACCAAACCATCTCAACCTTGCATCCTGTATCTTCGCTCTTAAATTCGTAACTTTCACTGTTACCCCTCACATAGTCATTTCTCAGACGATTCTTTCTGGCCACACCGCACATCCACCTAAGCATTCTTATCACCGATAGCTCCATCCTGCTGATGTTATTTTTCCTCAGGGCCACAGTTTCCATAGCATACGTCATAGCTGGTCTTACTACTGTCCTATAAGTTTTGCCTTTTGGATTGATCGGCATCCAATTATAGCATTTGTTGAATTGACGATCCGAAGCAAAAAGTTATTTATTTAGCTTTTAGTATCTAATTTTTATATAAATTATTATTATCATCTCAATTAAAGATTATAGTAGTGCTATTACTATTCCATATATCCGAGGCATGTCAGAAAACAAAGCCAGATTCAAACGAAGTTTGAATGCATTGCATTCAAAACAAAAACAATTACTGCATTGTCCAGAAAGTACAGATACCTCTTGGCACCGCAAATAGGGGGTCCAGGCCAAACCAGAATCATCCCATCACACTCCCACCTCTATATTTCATAGTTAGTTTCTGCACTCTACTAAGAGATGTTCACCGGGCATTCGCCACACACCAGTCCATCTGCCCGGTAGAAGGTGGAGCAAAATTTTCCACTGCATGTTGAGTTTCGAGTAATGCGGTACTTGCATATTTCGGTATAGTACCATTGAAATCCGTGTTGTGCGCCTTGGTTCTTAACGGCTTTGTACAAATTCGTGTTCTAGTGTATGGCTGGAACTCCGCATTCATAGTGTTGGTCGATGAATGGCGATTTTTACCTATTATCCTTCGTATCACCCCTATGATCACATTTGTGAGTTTGTTGAGTCGTCCACTGCGGGAAAAACTTGCAGTAGATTTTCTGCGTTTCCATCTCAGCTATCACTGATTCCTCCAATTTATAAAGGCTACAAGCACGTCACTCGTTACATGGTACGATGCCCCATGCCCGTGAAGGTGTTTCCTGGTTTCCTGGTATTCTTTCCAAGCAGTGTATATATTACCATATATATACACGAACCGGCCACTGAACTAGAAACCGTTACGCAGATGTAAATAGACGTCACTTACGCAGCATACAGGTAAAATGCTTGGTCACGTGCATAAACGTGTGTTCTAGCCAATTATTTAAAAATACCGCTGGTCAGTAATCGTCAACAATGTTGATCACAATGGGAAAAACCAAGCATCTTTCGAAGTTCGATAACTAGCTTAATGTGTGTGCCCGTCTGGCTGGATTCACAATTTGGAAAACAGCAGAGTACATAGGTTGCTCAGAAGGAGAGATATCTCTGGTGTTTAACCAGAAGTAAAATAGTCCAATTTGCTTGTCACAGATGCATAACTACAGTCCTAAGATGGTCTGACAGGGACAAACTCCCTGTTATCTAAGAGGGCTTGTACGGACAAACAGAACTTCTTGAGCGATGAAACTGACCGCAGCATTTAATGAACGCTGTTTTCGACTCATATCTCACAGAAATATGGGCAACGAAATAAAGACGATCGGTATTGGTAGTCGCATGCCTATACAGAAACCACTGTTGTCTGAGAAGAACTGGAAAGTTTGTCTACAGTGATGTCTGGAATATGGTGGCTGGACAGCAGCAGACTGGAAAAGAGTCATGTTGTCCACACCTTCGGTAAGCAGAGAGTCTGAAACAATAGACCATGAAACAATAAACCGAGCTTGCCTTGTAAACTTAAAGTTCTGAAGGTGGAGTCATGTCCTGTTAGTACGATTTCCCTAATATTGATGAAGATCGAGTATCCTGCAGAGAATATCTGGATATTGTTGCTTATCAAGTCCATCATTCAATGTTCACTTTTTTATTCTTAAGGCGCCAGTTGTTATATGGACAACAATGCTACTGTCCATCGCGCAAGGATAGCTCAGAAGTGATTTCTGCCAAATCTGAGAGCCAGTTAAAAGACAGTTTGGTGAATGCCTGGTATATTGTAGACTTTGATGGAATCCAACACCTTGTGGACTCTATTCTCAAACCGCAGATGTGCTGTAGGGATGAAGACGGTCCAAAACGGTATTAAATAGATGATTCTTATTGAATTGTCAGTGCGTGTGTAGTTCCAGGTTCAAAACTCGTTGAGAAAAGGATTTTCGCCCACAAAAATTCTCTTTCCTATGTATATATTCACAAAAACGGTTTGAAATATGAAATTAGTTTAGATTATCGATGATTTTCTATTGCTTCGTTTTTTTCTAATGAAAAAATGTTTTTGGGAATGCGATAAGAAAATTATAAAAATTTATTCATGATTCGGAAGAATTTATGAAATATATCGTCTGCCATTTCAATGCAAAATTGTGTAAATCAAATTTTTGTTTACATCACAGTTGCCAGAACAGCTTTTATATTCACGGTGTGTTATGTGCGCGCGCAATAGTTTCCCTTTGCGCTTTATCTTTAGCAATTTAGATGTTCTTCCAGGTCACCTTGAAAAGTGTTTGAATCAATAAAACGTGATTAAAATAAGTTATCCTTTTTGTTATAACACTAAAGTTCTTTCGTAAATAATGTAACCAAATTAATAAATATTAATATTAATAAATACATAATATTATTCGATCTCTATGTGAAATTTGTGAGGTTGAAATATATTTAAAAAAAGATCAACATTATGCAAGAAGTCCATCTGATTAGCTAACCATCATTTATAACCAAATAGCCATCTGACATACGTCATATTTTTTAGAAGTTATCTTATATATAATAAATAAACTTCATCGCCCAGTTGTAGAAAGATCCTTTTGTTGATAACACCATGGCTTACATTTTGGACGGAATGGATTTGAAAAGCACAAGCTCATTGAGATTAGCTATCACGTGTTCAGTTCTATTTGTGTATTTCATTCTTCATAGTTTTAATACAAACGCAAAGTACAAAAATATATCACCAGAATCACGTGGTTTGCCCGGTGTTGGTTATTTTCCATTTCTTAGCCGATTTCAACACCGGGATTTTCAGAACATTGCTAAGAAATATGGAAATATATTTTTGTAAGTCAAACCTTTTATTAAATAGTCGATAACAGTTAAACAAAGAAACATCAAGGACTCAAAAGAAAATTAATTACTCTCTCTACTGTTTCATTTTCTTATCAGTTTGTTTAACATTTTTTCAATTTATTAAGATGTTTTATTTCTTTCTCTTTCACATATTTTATTTTTTGTTCCTTTATAATCTAATTTCTTCGATTTCACAATTTTTCGTTCATTTTATAATTTTATGCATGTATTATATAAATAAGGTAAGTAAACAAATTATTTGACCAAAAATAACAAAATCGGCTTCCTTTACCGATGTATGGCAAGTATGGTGCACTAAATTATTTTCGTCGTAGTTCACAAAACAGCTACTATCTTTTGATTTAATACCATTAAGCGTATTATACAAGAGTGAATGTAATAAAGCAATAAATAGCTGTGTTTAGACAATATCATTTGGTATCCAACGCACATATTTGTGTTTTTTTTTGTTTTTTTTTGTATAAATCAGTAACTGTCTGTTAGTCGATGACATGAAATTTAGTACTTACCAAAAACGCATAAAAATTATATATTAAATTAAATTAAATTACATCAGAAAGTTTTATTTTTAACAGAAGAGGTAAGAGATTCTAGCATCAGCATTTTACTGATCAACTAACATCCGGTTTCTTCCAGACAATTTTTCTCACAAACTTATAAAAGTGGAAGATTTATATTTCTTCAATCATTTTAATAACTTCATAAATTTAAGGCAGTAACAATTAAGTAATTGCTTCAACTAAGGATTGCAACCAGAATAATTTAGTAAGAATACAATGAGGAAGGTTCGATCTACTGCGTAGGCAAAATCACACAAGACCAAAACGAATAAAAGCGGGATATAAAGAAAATAGGTTATTTTTAAGCAAATTGAAAACCTGAAATTATAAGCAATAACATAAATGAGATAAAAATAAATTTTATCACTGATTAAATGTATATAATAAACATAAATAAATCCCTTAATGCCTTTCATTCCCTAAAGGGAATAGGTGAGATGGTTTAGCGATAAATAAATTTCGGAATCCGGAGGGCAGGCAGTCTATAATTAGCCAGTCACAAGTAGCCGGGCAAAGACTGTTAATGATTTTAATTGATATCTTGGGAAGAGAGCACCGCTACTGATGCAGACTACATTATTTTTTTTCTGCGAGCAGTCAAAAAGTAGGTCCTCTCGTATAACATCAGCATAGTCTGCGAGGTTAGCCTAGTGGCCATGCGCTTCGCAACCATATGCCTGGAGAAGGAGTGTCTTAGGTTCTATTGCTGTAGACGACGTGAGGCGCTTAAGGATCTTCCTCAGCCATAGCAAAGTTAGCCGGTCTTGGGCATAGACAACAGGTTTTCCCCCAGTTTATCTGGGGTTTTTCGTCTCGCATGCAGGCAAACCGGTCCCGTGAACACACACACACGGATACAGTCAGGAATAGTTACGACAATCCCTCCAACTATAGGTCTAAATTATCAGCTATGCCGGTCCCGAGCCCGGATTAAAATTGGGGGGTGGGAGGAATTGAGGTGGTGCCGTACCTCCCCGTAAAAGAGGCTCACGGCCGTTGAATCACAATATGAAATGAATGAATGAACATCACCATATAACACGGACTCATGGGCCTTTGTTATTAATCGTTTGCGTGTGCCTCTCAGTTCCAGACATAAGCGTGTCTTCCCTTTCCCATTTACTAAATTTAAGGCGCATATAAGATATCATTCGTCTGCGTAACCTCAAATCAAATAAAGCACCACCAAAAATAAATGCGTGCAGTTAGTATTATTGAATGAAAACAGCAGATATGATGGAGATCTGTTTCAGTTTAGCAATGCCAATATGAAAATACCTATAAAAAATAAGCAAATTACTTCAAAAAAATTTAAGGAGAATTTTGATACACCATTCAAAACACATGACAGGACATGACCTCAAGCACGAAGCAGGAGTTGGCTTCCTACTTAACAAAAGAGGTAGAGAGGCACTGTTAGACTACAAACCAGTCAATGAACGAGTCATAACAGCACGATTTCAAGCAAAACCATTTAATGTATCAATAGTCCACATATATGTATCCAATCCACATCTGACAGCACAGATGAAAATTCATCGAAGAAATGTCAAAAGTGCCAAAGAGAAACTTCACCAACAAAAATATTCACGGTAATTTTTCATCCCGCATACATACAAATCGGCCCTTCAGAACACACGCAATTTACAGACAAAAATTACTAGTTGTGGTGGTGTTGGAGGTGGGCGGTAGATGGCGTTGATTCGTAGTAGAGGTAAGGTGTAGGGACAGTTGAAGATGTCCTCCCGCGATGAGTCTTCGGACTCCTTGGAGGTATCAGGAATAATAATAATAATAATAATAATAATACTTTAAAAGATTCCATTAATTAAATATGATTAATAATATATTTTAGAAGAAATCTATAGGTTAATTGCTCTTAGATTGCGTTAACTATAATGAAAATATATTTAAGGAAAAAAGCATAGAAACCCAAGTACTTTACTGTAACTTTTGCTTAAGTAAACCAATCAAACGTTTATAATGAATGATGATACATTCTCCATAAAATGACTTATTTATTTCTTGGTATGGAGGTTCCTCCACGTCCTTATTGGGGAGAGTTGAGCCCCCGGTTTGACTGCTTGCGGGATGAAACTGTTCGCTGGCAGTAGGGTTTTTTCTGCCGGATAAACTGGCAGAAAAAACCCTATTGCCAGCGCCCAAAACCGGCTAACTTGGCTATGGTTGAGGAAAATCCTGAAATTCCTCACGTCTTCGACGGGAATCGAACCTGGGACACTCCTTCCCCAGTCATATGGTTGCAAAGCGCACAGCCATTAGGCTAACCGCGTGGACCTCATACTAAATGACGTGCAATGAATTTTCGCCCGATTTCACCATAACGCACTTGGATCAAAGTTTTTTGTTTACTAATTTTGCATTTCTCTTCCGTATCGCTACCATTTTCTAAACTACGAAAGGTTAGTAATTATACAGAGAACGTTTACTTAACATGGGAACATTTATACATACATGGACTGTATTGCGTCGTATGAACGTAAGTATATATGTACAGCATGTATGGGATGGGGAACATCTAGAAGAACTAGGTTTAGAAATTTTCTGATCTTTATTTTAAAGGAGTAAAAATCTTCTTGAAGGCTGTAAGCACGTGATCACCTGCTGTCTTTTCCAATGTTTAGGGAGGTTATAAGTTGTAAAGGATTGCCTTCTGAGATGAAGAGATGTGGTGAAGAGATGTGGAATGACTGTCCTTTTAGATGTATAAGAGTGTGGAGTTATTCTTTATTCTTATTAGTGCAGACCGCTGCGGGTTGGAGATGGAGTTTCCAGAAACAAGTGAATTATTATATTAATATGTCATTCAAGGTAGATTTGTAGACTGTTCGGTTGCGGTGATACAATATTCCGTTAGTTTGAATGAAATTGTGAAGTATAATATGACATTCAATGAATACTGAGTACACCTTTCTCATGTTAAAGGAGCTGAGTGTCAAAAGGCAGACACTAATTATAAGACATTTCCATTTATTGATATCCTACTGTTGTTTGTCGAATGCCTACTTCTATAAGATATGATTTCAGATAATAGCCACCAGAAAGGCTCATTTCTAAACAGCTCTCTGTTAATTTTCTTTCCATTTTCAAATTTTTGTTAAGATTCGTGAGAACGTGCCATACTAATCTTGGGAATCGGACTCATCCCCCCCCCCTTCTGACTTCACACCACATCTAACGGTGTTATGTCATTACTAATATTTTATAATCAGAAGTCTAAAGCTTAAAATATATTAAATGAATTAAGTTTCTTTTTACTATTTAAAAGGTAATGTGATCGAGTGTTACACAAACAATTTTTAAAAGCTATTTATCTGACTGAAATACTTTTCCTTGATGTTTCTTTTAATGTGAAAGGTAAGAAGTGATTTTGGTATTTTCAGATTTTATTGTGGAATCCAACATCAGGCCTATCTTGTTAGGGGGAACTGAAACCACACGCATATCCATTGCTTGGGCTATTCTACTGCTCTCTGCTTACCAAGATATTCAGAAAAGAATAAGGGAAGAAATACTAATGATTTTTTGAACCTGTACGTTTATCGCCAGAAGAGAAAAATAACATGCTATTTCCGTCCACTACGTCATAAGTGGAAGCTAATTAACATAAAGAAAGAACGGACAAACGAAGCTAATTTGAAGCAACCCCTGTCTTTCATTTTGTACGTGGACCATTCAACATAAAAATATACTTTCGAGGGTTAAATTATCGATGGTTAAAATGTCTGGGAACTCCCCTCCATTTTCGGACGTTGCTACTGATAGGTATACAGCACGATATCCCTCTAAAATCTGAAATAATATATATTTCAGAGTCAGTCTCTTCTGGAGGGTACTTGATTCAGGGTATCTGAATTTTACATTAAAGGAATTATATGATTCGAAACCCTACTAGAATTTGTTACAACACTGGAATTCAATTTTAAAATAAAACGCATACATCAATTATTTACTGAAGTCACAAAACATTGTTAATTTCTTAAAGCATTTGAATTCAATCTCCAAATCACTTCAGTATTTCATAAACGTAATTTTATAGTAAACTTGAAATTTTCTTTATCAATTTTTAATGCTTATTTTTAGTGCTGCGACTGACGTTACTGTTTGTGGATATAACATTCCGAAACACTTGATTGTAATAATGAATTTATGGCAAATATACACTATTCCCGAATACTGGGACAGGCCTAATCAATTCCTACCAGAAAGATTCCTCACTGATGATGGAGGAAAAAAACAGTCATTCCTTCATTTTACATGCCATTCACTGCAGGTAAGATACAACAGTCTTTAGGTAGAAACTTAAAAATGATTATAAAAAGACAATGCTGAGATAAAGATATTGATATATGCAAAATTACTAATCGCAGAAAATATGAAGGTGACAATTCGGTCCTGAAAAGCAGCGACAACAAAAACGAAACCTAAATACCAAGATTTTTTCAACATAGACAATCTAATGGAAAAGATGTTAGCATTTAGTCATGAATTTCCACCACCGCAAGATAACGTAATGCTTACTACATTCTGATTGCTTTATTTGATGGGATATAATTTCAAGAAAGAGATCTGGGAAACCCTAAATGATGGGTACAGAGTCTGATTTCAGCGATACTGAACATCGTTTTAAAGATAAAACTGAAAACTTGAGTGCGCATTCCATGTGCGTGACAGTGGTGCAGAACTCGTTGTCGTACTGAAAGAAGAATAGTCCAAAATATCCGATTCGTAATGTTAAAAACTAGTGAACAGAATGATTAGAAGTACAGAAGGTGCAATAAAGTCCAAAAGAGGTTGAACATACTATTGAGGTGTGTGCAATTTCCTCTAATGTACAACGCTATGTGAGTCAAGAGTTCTTCATCGGGAACTTTAATTATTTACTTACTTATTCGTCTTCTCTCCTGTCTTTTGCATTTCAGAATTTCGTAAGATATGTCCAGTCCATCTCAATAATTCTTTATTGGATATCTTTTCCGGCCATTTTATGTGTACGATTCTTCTTAGACATTTACAAATACTGTATTTTCCTGACTGCTCACTCACGTACTGTTGGTGAGTTAAGGATTTCTTTGTTCTATTTTTATTAAGTTTATATATTTTCGGTATTTTTATTTATTTTTAAGAAACGTGAAACGTTTTGAAGCCACTTCAGGCATCCAATGAGTAAAGCCGTTGTGTCACACCGGGCGATGAAATTCATCTCCAACCTAAAGACAATCAAAAACATTCAAGTCCACGACGGGAATCGAATCCACAGCCTGGTGGTTGGATAGTAGGTACGCTAACCACTCGGCCAAAACATAAACGTTAAATATAGTTTTTTTTTTTAATTCCTTTTTCAGATTTTTCTACTTATATCCACATTTTATCTTAGTTATCCTTAAAAAAGTCTTGAATGAAAAGAACTCAGAAGAATTACAAAGACTACATAACCAACATAGCTCAGGTATATTACGAGGTCTAGCAAATATTCTCGTGAATTTAGATAAGTGAAAGATATTCGCTTCAACACCATCAAGTACAATGAGTCACACACTTGTTACCTTACACTACTGAAGGCGAAAATTAATGTTTAATTTTCGCCTTCAGTAGTGTTCTCTGTTATTGTGTATCAGCCCGGATATTGAACGAAAGATGATAGCCAAAATATGGAATTTAGTAGAATAAATTGTGTTTTATATCTGCTTAAATCACAAACACGTGATACTGTAATAATATCATATCGGATGGAGAGTTTATCTTAAACAATGATGCAGTTGTATTTAGTTCAAGATAATAAAACGAAAATTCCTGGAGAAATTTGGAGACATTCTACCCATAAATCTGACAATTCATTCATTCGATTCTTAAACAAATATTACGCATTTATGATATGTGTGTTATATTATTGTATATTATTATTATATTATATAAATACATATAAACTTGTTATATATGATTATAAAAAAATAAATGTGCTGATTTTAATGTTGTTCATTATAAATTACGTTTCTATTTTAGGAACACGGAAATGTTCTGGAGAACGTCTAGCCAAGATAGCAATATTCTTTTATCCCCTCTCTGCTTCTGAAATACGAAATAGGAATGCCAGACGAGGACATCACATATCACGACCGGACCTTAACGATACGTGATCAAGGTGACCTAGATCTCAGTTATAACTCAAAGAAATTCGAAGTTTGTGTTTTTCCCATAAATGGATAATCTGTAGGCAGTATGGGAAAATAACTAAATATGTTTCCTTGAATTTAAAAACAAAACTTTAAAATATCGCAGAATTTTAATTTTCAGCTTTGAGGAAATGCTTGTCGGAATTTGATCTGGCACATCAAGAATATATTTATACCTGATATAAAAATTCATAGTAACATTTCGAAGAAAAAACATAAAAAGTGAACAAATAAATTTACTGCTTACATAAAACAGATACATCTTCCGAATTCTAATTTTTCTTTTAAGATTACATTTATCGTTTGTTGTTGTTGTTGTTTTTTTTTTTCATTTCAAAATATTTACTTTTATTCTAACAAAATGATTTGAAATGCGAAATTATATTGGAATAACCATTTGTTCCCATTTTCTTAATAACTGAACTTTTCTTTATTAGCAAAGCGATTCAAAATTTCAGGCAAAATTAAGTAAATCAAATTTATGTATACCCTTCACATACCAAAACTGCTCTTATTTTATCAAGGTCACCTTGATATTTTTTTCAAGGTGACCTTGGGGGCTTTCTTTTACGATTAGTTTTATCGTTTTTTTGTTTTTTTCACAATACATCCTTTTATTCTGCCAAAATAATTTTGAAACGAAATTATACTGGAGTAACCAATTGTTCCCATTTTCGCAATAATTGAACTTTTTTTATTAGCAAAGCAATGCAAAATTATAATAAGTCACTAATTCTATCATTTCGATGTAAAATTAAGAATTAAAATTTATGTGTACCCTTCATGTACCGAAAGGACTCTAATATATACTATTAAGGTCATCTTGATATTTTTTGAAGGTGACCTTGGGTACTATTCAAATTATTATAAAGAGATTAAAATGGGTTTTCCTTTCTTTTATAACACAGAGATGGATTCATGAATAGCACAACAAAATTGATAAAAAGAAAATGCAATAGGTTAAAGTATTCGTTTTTTTAATGAAATAGCGAATGTAGAAATATATTTAGAAAAGCATTAAAGATATGAACACAGTATTTTTAACAGCTAATGTTTATCTAACACAATGATATCGTGTTGTCTAAAAGACGTCATGATTATGTGGCAGTCTTAGAAATGTCCAAGTTGTTTTAAGTATGAAAGTTATTATCGCTGTAAACTAAATATACTCTGGTTTTCTGAAATATATAAATATATTTTTATTCTGTATACTATCACTGTATATATTAGAACCTTGACGTTATTATTATAAATTGTCATGTCTAATAATTAAGCGTGAAAATGTGGAATAATCATTTTTACTCCCGTGGAGATTAAGATAATATTTGAGGATGAAGATGGGGTAAGGATAATTTCCTTACTGGGAATTATTCCAAAGTAAAAATATGCGGAATACATTTCTAATACAGAAACTTAGCCTTTGTATTAGAGATATATTGGCTTTAAACAACACAAACGGAGATTCTACGCATGGATATCACCTGAAGTGCAATACAGAACTCAAATTGACTATATACTTGGACAAAGAAGATAGCGAAGTGCAATTCAGTCTGTCAAGTCTTTTCAACGTACAGACTGTGGAATCTACCATGAATTATTAGCGGCTACGATACATGTGAAATTACGGAAATGAAAACAACACAAATGTCAACGAGATATGATCTTCGAAACCTATCGGCCGAATACAATATTAGCATACACTACAGATTCAACACTCTCGATTTGTGTGAAAGCGAGCCAGGTGAACTCTGAGAAGAGATTAAGGATATAATTAAAACAGAAGCAAAGAAGAATATTTTGACAGTTTGAAAGACGTTTAAGTGGCCATCAAAAGATGCCATCAAAGCTTCTCAGGAAAGGAAAAATTGAAGGCCACGGGAAATATTCAGGAAGTAGTACGGCATTTGAATGCACGGTTTCGAAGACAAATCAGAAGAGACAAAGAAAAAGACTTTAACCAGGAATGCCAAATAGAAGACCAAACGAAGAAAGAAAAAAACAATAGATCTTTTCAAAAAGATCAGGGAACTGACAGGGAAGTTCAGCGCCAAGGTGACATTATTGAAAATTAATGTCCAAGGAAGATATAAAGAGTATATAGAATCAATGTATGTCTCTGTACAATGTACGATGCATGTCTCGGTAAATATTTCATCATGGAGTGTTTTAATTATCATAACTATTACTTAATTATTCCACTTCATTCATTTAGAAACATAGGGCCTTGACCACAGATCTTCATCTCTCTCCATCTGTGTCTATTTTTTCTTTCCAGTCCTTCGAAGCACTTGTTCTATCGTTCTTCACCAGCTCATCTTTCGCCAACCACTCCTCCTGGTTTTGTTTTTCATGTTTTCTCCCGGTATGACTTTGGCCGTTACAATAGTCAAACTAAATTTAAAATTTAAAAATATCCAATTTATCAACTCAGCCCTCCATCTCATGCCAGTATTAATTTTATATCTAGCAGAAGAGCGAGTTTTCAACAGAAAAATGATCGTCAGTCTTTAGCTTAAAGATTTTTTTTTAATTCAGTACATGAAACAAATGTATATTTTCATTGTTTCAGATAATTGATACAAGGAGAAGATTCATTTGAATAATTTTTCTGTTACCTTTCATGTGTGACAAATTTTTCAAGTAACTCGTTTTGGATTATGAGCAGAGTTTTTTCAACCATATTTAATTTCATTTTAAAACTTGAGAAAACTTTTCTTAAATTTTGACTGAAAAAAAAAATTAAATGTTCTAGTTTTAATGTTCATTTTGAATTTTATTTCCATTTTAGGAAAACGAAAAGGTCCGGAGAACTTCTAGCCAAGATATATTCTGTTTCGTCACCACCCTGCCTCAGAAGTACGAAATAAAAATGGCAACAAAGCCTACAGATATCGAGACTGGACTTCAACACTCCATAATCAAGGCGAACTTGACCTCGGTTATAAGCTAAAGATATTCGCAGTGTGTTTTGTTCCTAGAAATAATTAAACTGTAAACAGTATGGGACAATCACTCGGGATGTTTTACAGAACCTCAAAACAAAATATCATTAAAGAAATGTGCAAACACAATCTACAATTTTCACTGATGTTACACAGTAATTAATTCTACTCCCTAACATCAGTAAAAATAGACAAATAAATGTGCATTTTTTGTCGGAATATCGTACCTCGTGAACTAATGGAATGTTTCGAGAAACGTCTAACTTCCTTTTAGATTTCTTTGGTCTCTCCTTATGCATATATTAATTTTATTCTGAACGAGATACCATTGAAATTCAGAATTTCAAATATTTATTAAAATTTGCAGAGACACCATTTTTTTTGCCCATTTTAGTGACAAACGTTTGCATAACAATACTAATGATCTTATTAGAGACCAGGAGACCAGACCTGCGTGCAATAGTCCGAGTGATGTCATATCAAGGCCTGTAAACTTGCAAAATGACTTCCTTGTCTTTACTTATTAAGATAACTTTCAGCATTGCAATTACCTTTCGAGTTGTATTTGCAATCTTGGCATCAATACATAAACGACTGGATCACAGAAGACGTATTTCTATAAATTCATGACATGGTATAATTAGAGAAATATAAGCCATCTGAGTCTGATTTTCAGATAATAATATTAACAATGATATTGAATAAATGGAATTTTAGTTAGAGTAATAATCAACTTCATTTCCAAAGCAGCGATTTTTTTTTATATTGTCCTACGAGAGGTTGGTTCGTCAACCTATATGCATTAGTACCGCATATAGGGAGAGAATTAGGAAACGAGGAACTTGTTCGCTTTGGATTTGAAGTCCTGTGAATTGTGTTCCTTGGGAAACACATGGTAAGGAAAACTGTTTCAAAAAACAGCAACTGCAGAAGGAATGAAGTAGGAAGAGAAACTTATTCTGTGAATATGGAGTTTGACTGTGAAGGGATTGTTGCATGGTACTGCACATGTTTCAATGCATTTGTTGAGATTATTGATTATAGTTCTGATAAACATTTACCACGGATATTGCGAATCCCAACCCCATGTCGATTTCGTTTTTCCATGACGCTTACCTAGAGATGTGTAACATAGGTGAGCAGATCCCCTGTTGAACGGAATCAGCGGAATCCACACTGATGGTCGTTTATTAGTTGAGCACTTTCAAGATAGCATAGACGTTAACTGACTTAAGAGAGGACTGAAATGAGAGAGGGGGGGGGCAGTAGGTCAATTCTCAAGGATCTGTCAGCCTTCTTGGGATTAGGTAGGTTGGATATGCTTAATTTCCAGGATCAGGATAGAAGCGTGTGGGAAAAAAAGCATAAAGTGGCGACATAGAATACACGAAAACTGTGGTTCACAAATCTTCATGTCAATTGGCGAAATGCCATCAAAGCCAGGGGACGTTTTAGTAACACATTTGTATCTAAATTTCTATTAGTACCTAATTATTCTCAGGCAGTGCAGTTCATTGAAACGAGGTTTCAATGAACTGCATTCAAACATTGCATTGTTCAGAAAGTACAAATAACTCTACTCACCACAAACAGAGGTCCAACGCCAAACCAGCACCATCCCATCACACCTCTGAATTTCATAGTTGGGGTTCCACACTCTAATGAGAGATGTTCACCTGGTATTCGCCATACACTGACCATCTACTCGGTAGAAGGTGCAGAGCGATTCATCGATCTATAACAAAATTTTCCACGTTTCCACATTAGACCTTCCGTGCACCACTAAAGACAACGCTGCGTGTTGAGGTTCGTGTAATGCGGTGCTTGCATATTACGGTGTCGTACCATGGAAACCCATGTTCTGAGCCACGGTTCTCAATGTTTTTTAACTATTTAAGAATGCCACTTGTCGGTGATCATCAAGAGTGTTGATCATAATAGTAAAAACCAAGGCACTTTCGAAGTGCGATAAATGGCTTATTTTGGGCGCCCGTGTGGCTTGAAAAGCGCGGAGTTCATAGGTTGCTCAGAAGGCAAGATATCCCGAGTGCTTAACCAGTAGTAAAATAGTCCAATTTGCTTGTCTAGGATGCATAACTATGATATGACAGGAACGAGATCCCTGTCGTTTTAACGACAGCGATCTCGACAGACTTGTGTGCGGAACTTGACTGCAGCATTTAATGAACGCTGTTTTCCACTCATATCCCACAGACATATGGGCAAAGAAATAAAGACGATCGGTATTGGCAGCCTATACAGAAACCACTGTTTTCTGCGAAGGACTAAAAAGTCGATCTACAGTGATGTCTGGTATATGGTGACTTGACACCGGCAGACCTGAAAAAAGTCTTGTGGACCGGTACCGACAGTAGGTGGAAAATCCTGCAGAACCCATGAATGATGAACCCAGCTTGCCTTGTAAACGCAACTCAGAGTTCTGAAGGTGATGCCATGTTCTGTTATCACGGAACGAGTTCCCTAATATTTCTGGAGGATCGAGTATCCCGCAGATATCTGAACATTGTTGCTGATCATCAAGTCCATCCTTCAATGTTCACTTTTTATCCAGAAGGTGCCAGTTGTTTCATGGACGACAATGCTACTGTCCATTGCACAACAATTATTCAGCAGTGATCTCTCTCTCAAATCTGAACCAGTTCGAGGACTGTTCGGTTAATGCCTGGTATATTGTGTACTTTGATGGAATCTAACACCTTGTGGAATCTATTCCAAACTGCAGATGTGCTTTAAGAGTGAAGCAAGTCCAACACGGTAATAAATAGAAGTTTCTAGTTCACCTGTCCGTACGTGTGTAGTTGCAGGTTCAAAACTCGTTGAGAAAAGGATTTTTGCTCATAGAAATTCTCTTCCCTATATATTGACAAAAACAATTTGAAATATGAAATTATGTTAGAATTTCGATGATTTTCCATTTTTGTTTTGTTGTTTTGCAATAACAAGAAAATTTGTTGGGAATACGATAATAAAATTATATTAATGATTTGAGAGAATTTATGAAATATGTGTCCATCGTCCTGCTGTTTCAATGCAAAATTATGTAAATCAATTTTTTTTTAAATTTTTTTTGCATGACACGTGCTAGAACAGCTTTTATCTACATGGCGTGTGTAGATAAAATAGTGTAGATCATCAATACTTTCCCTTTGCGCTTTATCTTTAGCAATTTGGATATTATTCGAGGTCACCTTGAATCAATAAAACATTATTAAAATACGTTATCCTTTCTGTTATAACAGTGGACTTTCGTAAATAAGGTTACAAAATTAATTAAATGAAATATATAATATTATTCGATCTTTATTTGAAATCTGTGCGGTTCAAATATATTTAGAAAAAGATCAAGGTTATAATTATGTAATCATTATGTTAACCAAATACCCTTGTATCTAATAGACGTCATTGTTTCAGAAGTTATCTTATATATGATAAATAAACTGCATCAAGCAGTTGTAGAAAAATCCTCGTGTTGGAAACACCATGGCTTACGAACCGGAAGGAATCGATCTGAAAAACACAAGCTCATCGATATTAGCTATCACGTGTATAGTGCTTTTTGTGTATTTCATTCTAAATATTTTTAAAGTGAACGCAAAGAAGTATAAAAATATACCACCAGGACCACGTGGTTTGCCAATTGTTGGTTATTTTCCTTTTCTTAGTCGATTTCAACACCGGGATTTTCAAAGCATTGCCAAGAAATATGGAAATGTATTTTCGTAAGTCAAATCTTTTATCAAATACTTAGTTGAAGAAAGAAACATCAAGGACTTAAAAGAAAATGAATTATTTTACCTACCGTGTCATTTTCCTATCAACTTGGATAACATTTTTTCGACATTTTAAGATGTGTTATTTCTTTCTCTTTTACTTATTTTCTGTTCTTTTATAATCTAATTTCTTCTATTTCACAATTTTTATTTCGTTTTTTTATTTAATTTTATAATTGTATGTATATATTGCATAACTAAGGTAAGTAAAACAATTTTTTTTACCCAGAAATAGCAAAATTGGTTTTCTTTACAGAAGTGCCAATTATGGTGCAATAAATTAGTTTCTTCTTAGTTTATTACACAGCTGCTATCTTTTGATTTAATATAACGTGTTATACAGCAGTGAATGTAATAAAGCTAAATAGCTGTGTTTAGACATTAATCCCATTTGGCATGCAGCACACATATTGTAGGTGTGTTTTTTGTGTTTTTGTTTTGTATAAATCAGTTGCTGTCTGTTGATCGATGACATAAAATTTAGTACTTACCAAAAGCTCATAAAAATTATATATTAAATTAAATTAAATTAAATTATCTCAGAAATTTTTATTTATAAGAGAAGAGGTAGGAGATTCTAGCACCAGCTTTTTTACTGATCAACTAACATCCGACTTCTTCCACCCAATTTTTCTCACAAACTTATAAACTTATAAAAGGGAAAGATTTATATTTCTTCAATCGTTTTAATAACTTCATAAATTTATGACAGTATCAATTAAGTAATCGCTTCAACTAAGGATTACAACCAGAATATTTTAGAAAGAAATACGATGAGGAAGTTACGTTTTACTGCGTAGATAAAATCGCACAAGACCAAAATGATTTTAATGGCGTATATAAACAAGATATGGTATTTTTAAGCAAATTGAAAACTTAAAATCATAAGCAATCAAATAAATGAGATATAAAAATTAATTTTATAACTGATTAAATAATATTATAAACAAATAAATCGCTTAGTGCCTTTGATTCCCTAAAGGGAATAGGTGATGTGGTTTAGTAATAACTAACTTTTGGAAACTGGAGATCAGCCAATCTCTATCCTTAACTAGTCACAAATAGCCGGGCAAAGACTGTCAATGATTTTAATTGACATCCAGGGAAGAGAGCACCGTAGCCATCTCCTATTCCCTTATCTTCATGCATTATATTTTTGTCAGAAACAATGTGATTTCTATAGAGGATTCCAAGCAAAAATAATTAAATTCCATGCGAAATGAAATGTAAAGAGATTTAATTAATTGGTTAACATTATATTATTAGTCAAATATGAAAGACCTTACTAATAAAATAATCACTGTTCAGTGTTACGTATTATAAAAATATTAACCTGTTCTGTTCAGAGAGAATAATAAATATTATAAATACAAATAGTGTAAATGATGTTATTAATATTTAACTCAATGTAAGTTATTATTTAATTATAATTAAACTTTGGGAATGAAATTTTTTCGAATTTGTACTGAAAGTCAAAATTTGATATTTCTGTGGTAGTGAGCAATAATCTTAAGAAAGATAATTAAAAAACCATCGACATTAAAAGGCATGGCTTACTTTTAGGAAAAGCTTAGTAACATGGAAATTTAATATATCAAACAATATTTTAAAATATGAGAAAAAGGCACTTATGAGATATCATTCGTCTATGTAACTGCAAATTAAATAATGCACACAAAAAATTAATTTTATATTTAATCAAATACGTGCAGTTAGTATTATTGAATGAACATTGCTAGGAATGATGATATCAATTTCAGTTGAGCGTGCCAGTGGAAGTGCCTATAAAAAAAATAAATAAATAATAAAAAAAAGAAGAAGAAGAAGAACGAAAAGAAAGAGAAGAAGAAGAAATGACATTAAAAAATTTAAAGTGAATTTTGATACATCATTCAAAACACGAACAGTCTTCTAAGGATGACGAATTTCGGATTTGTACAGAGTCGGAAGCTGGACTGGTGAAAAATAGCGTCTCAATAAGAAATGATACTTCCTAGTTTCATTAGAGTTTGGGAAAGTTATACGTGGGATATATTTCTACGCAGAACAAGTAGAGATAAACGTTAGTCCAAGAAGATCTTGTGAAGGAATCAACAATTCGATTAATTGTAGTTTTTCGATCAACTGCGTTTCGATAAATTGTGTTTCCAATTAACTTCTGATCGGTGAATTGGTTTTTCGGAGAACTGCCTTTCGATTAATTGCTTTTTCGATTAACTGATTTGCGATGAATTGTTTATTCCATTATTTTTTTTTTATATAAATTATCTTTCGGTAAATTGTCGTTCGTTAAATTGTCTTTCGATAAATTATTTTCAGTGAACTCTACGGATACCATCATCATCATCAAAACTGTTGATAGCATTATTGGTCAATGTAAGAGATCCTCGGTTGGAAAGCTCGAAAATAATCGTATATGATCGCACACATACACAGCAAACATGGCCGGAGAGAAAGCAAGCTAACTACCCAATTACAGAAGATGTAAATTAGACCAAAAGATGACAATTTACTAATCTGAGCAGGTGTCGACACAACACGATTAGACCCTGGAAATGGAAAGAATAATAGCCAAGATAAAGTGGTGCAAATTCATAACTGATGGGCTTCGGATGGTCTTTGTATTATTCCTGTATATCGCAATGTTCTGCTGATGAGTTTGCATGTTTTGCTAGATAAAAAAAAAATCAACTTTCTCTGTATAAAACCAATTGAAAAGGTTTACTATCGATCGCCATTAATTTTGGCACCGAGGTGAAGGCGATTGGTGGGTACAATCATAGCAAACTTTGTGCATTTTTTGTGATAGATGGATGGATGTTTGTTAACGTGAGTTGAGATTAGTTCCATCAATAATCTGAAAGCATGGCAGTATTTATCCATTAAAAAAAGTTATCATCCTTAAAGCAATATATAATTTACACTCTTTCGGACTGTCATAATTAGAAGCTCAGACTGTGAATAGTTTTCCATTCAAAAATATTATTCATGTATTACCTTTGCTTATGTAACATTTTAAATCTGCAAAACTGTCAGTCTATAGAACACATACAATTCACAAAAATATTACGTATTTCAGCTTCAAGGCAATTTATTTATATTATTGTTCTGTATTAAAGTTAAATGAAAGTATTTACTAAATACTACAGACGATATTATTCATAAGTTTTATTTTTTCGCTATGAACGGTTTCAGGATTTATCTCGGACAAATGCATACAGTTGTCATTGGTGATTGTAAAGTGGCCAAAGAAGCGTTAAACTGCACTGAACTGCTTGCCAGGCCACCAAACCAAACTTTTAATTTGATACCCGGAAAATTAGGTAAGTAAAACCATTAAAAATGGCTCCAACTACGCTAGCTGTTTGTTCGTCTATATAAATGTCATAAATTACTAGCTAACGTTTATTAATACGTTTTAGTTAGTAATTTGTATGCATATCATATATATAATTTATTTATTATGTAAATAAATATTATGTAAATAAATCTAATGTAAAGAAGTATTTTGTTGGTACGTGTGTGACGTTTCTATGCCTGTGTTGTGCTCTTAGTAGAGTTTTGCTTGTAGAATGCTCCAAATGGGAACGTGCAGTGGCTTCTAGGAATGGAATTGCTCAGAATCATGAGGACGTGACTACTGCCTGTTGTTGGTGCATTTGACGCGAGAATGAATGATGCTTCTTCAGATTCCTCTGAATAAGCATTCATTCCTAGAGGAGCTGAACTAAGGCGCGATGATGTTCTTGGCATTGGTGTCTGTCTATTGTAGTGTCCAGAATGCACTTGAAACAATTTGTCAGTCTGAGGTGGCCCTCATCACCATTGCAGACATGACTTTGTTTGAACTCCAGTGCCTGCACTGTAAATCTTTCATCCTGTTGTTTGTATACATTAACTACTTGTATCTTCTTCCCACTCGTAGTCTTCATGAGTGCACTAATTATATAAAGCCTGTGCTTCCACTGGCTGAAGGTCCTTCAAATTGAATGATTAGACCACTGATGTCGACTTTGTAGTTGTATGATGTGAGCCGTTTTTTATGCTCTGAGCCTCGAACTTTCATAAGGAAGCTCTGATGCTGCTTAGCTCTTAGAAAAACCTGTGAGAAAGACTTGTGTTGTCAGTTTCTTCTTCATCCTATGCGGGCTATTGAGATCCCTGTCTACAGAATGTCTGGAGACAGGTATTCCCTATAGTAACTGCGGTTGTTCGTCTTTAGCTGTTTTTCCGAATTATATCCTTGCTCCCCCTCTTCGTTTTTTTCATGTGATTTTGCTAATTTATCTATTTCCTATTTCCTTTTCTCTAAGATTGTATTTAAGCGATTTACACAAATGATTTCCAAAAGCAGTTTCGTTAGCGGAATTGACTTTTGATTCTCACTATTTGGGTGAACGTTTTGTACGTGAGCTGTTTGCCCTTTCCTGATAGTGTGGCATCTTCATTTGGATTTGATGTCTCGTGTTTCTGTTTTCCTAATCCATTAAGATTGTAGTATCGTTAGCTGGTTTCTCATTCTTCAGTATCGGCATGATTTCTTTCCATGGCCTTCTAAGTGGCACTGAGCAGTAATGTGAAAGTGGAAGGTACTCCGTCTATTTCCGTATTTATTATTTTTGGTATGGCGATTATTGTTTTGTTACCGAAATAACCTAAAGCCGGTCTTCTAAAACTCTTGATGTAAACTAACTCAGGCTTCGTGACCGAGTCCTTCAGCGTTCGGATTTTGCCTGTCTCTGCGCCGTGTTTTGACACTAATCTGGGAAGCATTTGGTGACTTATTTCCGGTGGAACATTGGACAGTGTTACTTTCCTGGACGCACGAAGTTCAGTGAGATGTTCACATGGCATACACCGATGTTTACTCCTTTTCCAATTAATGTCTCGTACAACAATGCATTATTGAAATAGAAGGAGAGATCAAATATCAATAGATCAGATACAAGACAAACGACAAATCAAATCAGTAAAATATGGAAAACAATAAAACAAAGTATCCAATTAACTAAAATGACTGTTATCAATACAATGCTGTATGCAGATAATCAGATTATATTACAATACAACGAAGATGACCTTCAAAAATCAGTTTATTTTTCATCAGGCTATAACTGAATTTATTTATTTGTTTTCTTTTTTTTATACATACTATATACAATTTGTATATAGCATGTATAAAAGTATGTATATGCATATTTTTGTATAAATATATATAGTAAGAGGTCAGCGCAGATTTTCAGTACTCGGTGATGAGATAAATAAACGAGATGTGTAAGCTGCTGAAACCAATACGATTCCAACATTGTTTCTTTGATTTTTATGATGAGACCAATCAATACATTCTAGAATAAAGAGAACTTGTATGTACCCAGAAATTTCACTAGTAGTGTGTGGAATAGGGTGTAGTGTCGTGCGTGTATATTCCGTATAAATAAATTCTTTCGTGTATAATTCTTTATGTTTATTCAGGTCTTGTTTCATATAATGGGAGCTTATGGAGAGAACTGAAACGGGTATTCAGTTATAGCCTGAAGAATGGAACTTTCATGGATGAAGATGAGACACAGGTGAGATTTTTTGTCTTCACGTTTTATTAAAAAATCATATAAATATTTCAAGCCACTTGAAATATTTATTATAATCAATCAGATGGTGAATCTGGTTAAAATTAACGGAGATAAATTTAAAAGATATTTTTCAGGTTAGTTTAATATCACAACTATTTATGGGTGATCTTGAAAAGGCCGATTTAATTCTTCAGTAGGCTACTAGGACGATCTTTACAAGCCACATAAACTCTTTAAATTATTTATGAGAAATCTAAGAGTTAGGATTTGAAACTTTATATAATACATACAATTAAAGTAATTAACTGTGGTGGCTTTTCGTTCTTCTATCTTTTGCTATGAAATGGACTCAATTCAGTTATAATACCAAAACTATCACATCCTTTAGAGTAGAATACTGCTGTTCTAGCGCATGAGACAAAACCACCACTTATACTATTTACGCATTAATATCACGATAAATGAAAATATGTCTGAAAACCAGTAATTGCTTTAAAAGCTCTCCTTTTAAAGAATTTAAGCAGCAGTTATCTGATGTTCGGTATTAGGTTGCCTTTGAAAACAACAATAGTTACACTTTATATTATTATCTGTGATGAGATTAGGATTAGTTTGAGTAGTAATTCCAACCAGATCACGCATACATTTCTCCACAAAGCAGTCCGAATTGCCCATGCTGTATTATATTGTTCAATATAATGACAATGTTATTAGTTTAATGATAATAATGTTAACGTTATTCAGTATAATATCTCTGTTTTCAAGATTGTTAAAATCAAAATATTTTATAGGAAGAAATATCACTGTTTCTGAAGAAAATTGCTGAAACTAAAGGAAATCCCTTTGCGTTCCAAAAGTATCTGTCTAAAAGTATTAATAACATCATCTGGCATGCTACTTGCGGAGAAAGATTTAGTTACTGGGATCCTAAAAGAACAGTTCTCGATGACGGAGTTGCTGCAATGAGCAGAATGACCTACCAAGGAGCAGTGTATGTGTTTATACCAATCTTACTCAAGTTGTCGAAACTTCTCAATTTTGGGACATTTGCGAAATTTACTCCTCCAGTTGCACAACTCAATAAAAAGATTAAGTAAGTGGGTGGACTATCTTTAGAGGTATTCGAATATAAACGTTTTTCAATAATAATATACATATCTGTATCTAATAGATTTTAAAAGTACATAACGAATTACTTTCTTTAAGAGAAAAGGTTGAAGACTTCAAGAACACTTCACTTTTAGGAACAGGAAAATTCATCGAAGAAATGTTGTCAGAAATGCCAAAGAGAAACTTCGCTAATAAAAATATGCACGGTAAGGCTTTGCTCTTAGACTTCATTAATTATAATGAAAATATATTGAAGAAAAAAGAATAGAAACCCAAGTACTTTGCTGTAACTTTTGCAATAAGTAAACCAATCAAAAGATTATAATTAATGATGATACATTATCAATAAAGTGACTAAATGACATGCAATAGATATTCGCTGATTTCACTATAACGCACCTGGATCAGTTTTTTCCTTACTGGTTTGCATTTCTCTTCCGTATCGCTACCATTTTCTAAACTAGAAAAGGTTAGGAATTATACAGAGAACTTTTACTTAACGTGGGAACATTTATACACACATTGGACTGTATTACGTCATATGTATGTGTGTATATGTACAGCATTTACGTGGGGAGGAACATCTAGAAGAACTAGGTTTACAAATTTTCTGCAGTCGATTTTAAAAGGGGAAAAATTTGCTTGAAGGATACAAGGAGGTGGTCACTTGATGTCTTTTCTGTTTTGGGTTATAAGTTGTAAGTGATTGCCTTCACAGTAATGAAGAGATGTGGAACGACTGTCTTTTCAGATGTATAAGAGTGAGGAGGAGTTATTCTTATTAGTGCAGACCTCTGCGGATTAGAGATGGAGTTTCCAGAATTATTATATGAAAGTAGTAGTGGGGTCACTCTGAACAAGATCAAGATCAAGATAAGATAAGGATTCGTGACGTGATTGGCTGATAAGATCATTGATGTCATTGGTGATCTGCTGTATGATATGATGAGTGTGGAATGTTTGGAATTTTTCTGGGGAACATGTGTCATTCACGTGACGTCATGTATTTTTGTTCATGTATGAACTTCTGGGTGATGGTTAGATATAAGATAGAGTATGAAATGTTTGGAATTTCGCTGGGGGACACCTGTCAGTGACTTTAAAATGAGGTTTTTGTTCGAAATTGGCATTCTTGGTAATGATTAGAGATTGTAATTCTGGGGGATATTTGGTCAAGTGTTGGGGTCTTTGGTTCGATTGTGAAAGTGTTGGAAAATATTTGTCTATGGGTGGCAGTACGAACTTTCCAATATAAGTGTGTGGTATTTCGTTCCTCTTATTGACTATGGGAATTTTCAGTTTAGAGTCAAGAGATGGTATCAGCAATTACACATTTTCTAAATAATTAACTACAGGCTATCATTGGTGTCCCCAACCTGGTGTCCCCCCCTCAAACACACACACACACACACACACACACACACACACACACACTTTTTTTTTCTTTCATGTTCACATTTTCTAAAATAATTAACTACTGGAATCTCAGTTTTTACTGCTTCTAGGTCATGTTTAAGATCTTAAAAACTTCATTATTTTTCTAATTAAATGTTACCTTTATTAGACATTTTAAGCAGAATAAATATTCTTAAATATGAAGAATGCATCAGCGACACCTAACTTTGTTCATTTAAGTTTACAAATGCACATTTATTTGACTGAAATATCATTTATAATTATATTCACAATGAAAATTAGAACCTGTAATTATATAGAAATATTTCACAAGATTTGTCTTTTGCAATTTTCCTGAAGAAAGAAAAATTCCAAAGGATTTTGGGTTCGCTCATTTTTTTTTCTACTTTACAGGATACACAAAACAGCACAACACACATGGCCTGAAAGAACGAATTGCAGTAAATAACCTGAAAACGCAGTTGACTCTTGTTCCTTATAGGTTTCTGTCTGTTTCCTTAATATCATTCGCACTGTGGCTCATGGCTATGTTTTTTCCCACGGTTGTGGTTGTTCTCTACTTAGTGACATCTTTCTGAACTTAAAGTCACCGCTATCCTCTTCTGTTAATTTTCACAATGTATTGCGACATATTGCACTAAGACTTGGTAATTAGCAATTGTAATTTTTTTTTTCTTTCATGTTCACATTTTCTAAAATAATTAACTATTTCTTTTGGTTTTTCTATTCTAATCTGTTGGACATATCTAATATAGTAACAAAATTGTCCCTATTTAATTCATTTTGTACTTTATCCATTAAAAAAACACAATTACATTATTTGCTAGGTTCTTTATAGGTTTCTCTCCAAAGTGACATCATTGAATTTAAGCGGAAATGCGACGTTTTTGTCATGAATATGTTTGACTTCCTGTCAGCAGAATTATGGGTGATGGGTAGAGTATGGATTTCTGACAAGTGAGATGAGTTTTTTTTGTTGTTGTTGTTCGCTTGTGGCATTATGGTTTTTTTTTTTCATTCCCATCATTACTTTCACAGTAGTGATATACGTATATATATTTTTCACTCATTTATTATGTTAGGTATTTTTTCTAACACAAATTAATAATTATTAATTCTTATTTCAACTGAATATTAGGTTTGGTACTATAATTTTCAACTTAATTCCTCTGTTACAATTTCCAGATTATACTTTAGACGCCCGTATTTTTCTTTTGCTTTAGTAAGTGTTGACTGAAAGGAAATGAGACAATTGGAAGTAAAGTCACCGATATTCTATTCTGTTCGTTTTCACGCTGTAGTTTGACAGTTGCTCTAAGACTTGCACTGATAATTTTTTTTTTACATTTACATTTTCTTGTATTATGATGTATTATGACCTGTGTTAATGATTCTGTTTAAAGATTTCTTTGTCACCGATTTTTACACATATGGTCTCGTATAGATTTAATTTTCTAGATCTTGTTCATTAGTTTTTCCTAAAGAAATGTTAACTTTTTTTTACAATAATTAAACAGAATTGCATTAAAGTATAAAGTTATGGTTTTATATATCAACTTCTAAAAAGTGAGTAAAAATTTCACTGTGGAAAACACATCAACAACACAAAACTTTTGTTCATTTAAGTTTACAAATGCATATTTTATTTTACTGAAATATTATTTATAAGTATATTCACAGAGAAAAATTCTAACGTGTAACCTAAATCACAAAACATATATTTCACAAAATTCAGTTACACTCTTAACATTTTCTTATGAGTTCAATAAAGAAAATGTTCATTACTCACTGTTTCTTGATTGCATTACATCAATATGCAAAAGAGTCTTAAGATCGGACTTAATAGGAAACACAGCTCCATACATCTGATATCAATAGAATACCCTGAAGACGAGGTACCATATTTAAACATCCTAGAGTACTGTGTGACTATAATTTTTTGTACTCATTGTCTGCAAACTCGCACAATTCCATTTCTTGTTCGTACTTTGTACGAACATTAGGTTAACCTGTGTTTTCATTACCCCAAAATTTGTATTTGTGTTATCTGCAGGGTAATCTTTTTTTTTCTATACCAAACGTTTCAAGAGTTTAAGGCATGTTTTTGGGTTAAATTATCTGCTGTCTCACTGTAAAATCACTGAATTCTTAAAGTCGTACTTTAATTCCAAACTGATGAACAAATACACCAGTCTGTTGGAGACATCTACAGCTATAGCAATAAAATTGTCACTATTTAATTCATTTTATACTTTACTCATTTCAAAAGACACAATACATTATTAGTTGTCACTTCTGTCTTTTTTTGTTCTCCCAATATAATAATATGGGTTGTCAAGTTTTGAAAAAAAAAGTTTAGATTGACAGTCGCATGTTTTTAAACTTGTATCATGTACAAATGTATGAAAAGAAAAGAAAAATGTATCTTTGTCTTTATTTTCGAAAGCAGCATAAACGTTTTCTGCCTTTCTTCTTGTTGCATTGTACGAACATTAATTTATCCTGTCTTCTCACTCCCCAAAATTTGTATTTGTGTTATCTGCACAGTAAATATCTTTTTATTTTCTGCACCAAACGTTTTAAGAGTTTTAGTAACATGATGGGTTAAAATAACTACTGTCTCTCTCTCTCTGTAAAACATCCAATTCTAACAGTCGTACTTAAAGTATGACTGTTATGTTCTAGTCTGGTGTAGGTATCTACAGATATAGTAACAAAATTGTCACTTTTCAGTTCATTTGTATTTTATTCACAAAACCCACAATTACGTTATTTGCTATGGCCTCTGTTTTTAATTGCCCCAGACTAGAATAGTATGGGTGTTAAAGTTGTGAAATAAGTTTGGACTCGCAGTCACTTGATTTTAAACTTTTGCAAACTGCATCGAGAGTTTCTAATATTACTTGCTCTTACAGCCTTTTGATGTTTTGAAGTGTCTAGTTCTGTCACTCATATGTCAAAAATTGTTGGGTTGGGGGAAAAAAAGTTCATAGGAAATACGACATTGGGAAGGGGGGGAAATAGCATTAGATGGTGGAGGGTGACAGATTAGTCGAGAGGGGGGGGTGATGGCAGTCTTCCCTAGAATGACCCCCTCCTCCCTCTCTCCTTCACCCCCCTCCTTCAGAACATAGCTGCTCATTCAAGGGAGATGTGTCACCTCTCCTTTTGCAGATATCTATTAGTGATGTCACTTATCTCATACTGATACTGATAACTTCCGAGCCAAAAACAAAAAAAATCACTACTGTGAAATTAATGCTAGGAACGGGAAAAGAAAAAAAAACCATAATACCGCATGTGAACAAAACAAAATTCATCTCACTTGTCAGAAGTCCATACTCTACCCATCATCCATAATTCTACTGACAGGAAATGAAACATATTCACGAGAAAAAATCGTCGCATTTCCACTTAAATTCAATGATGTCACTTTGGAGAGAAACCTATAAAGAACCTAGCAAATAATGTAATTGTGATTTTTTAATGGATAAAGTACAGAATTAAATAGGGACAATTTTGTTACTATATTAGATGTGGCCAACAGATTAGAATAGAAAAACCAAAAGAAATAGTTAATTATTTTAGAAAATGTGAACATGAAAGGAAAAAGAATTACGATTGCAAATTACCAAGTCTTAGTGCAATATGTCGCAATACATTGTGAAAATTAACAGAAGAGGATAGCGGTGACGTTACTTCCCATGATGTCACTAAATAGAGAACATCCACAACTGTGGGAAAAAACATAGCCACGAGCCACACTGCGAATGATATTAAGGAAATGGACAGAAACCTATAAGGAACAAGAGTCAACTGCATTTTCAGGTTATTTACTGCAATTCGTTCTTTTAGGTCGTGTGTGTGTATGTGTGTTGTGCTGTTCTTTCTTCAGGAAAATAGCCAGACAGACAAATCTAGTGAAATATTTCTAGTAATTATATGTTTTAATTTTTCATTGTGAATATACTTGTAAATAATATTTCGGTCATATAAATGTGTATTTGTAAACTTAAATGAACAAATTTAGGTGTCATTGATGCGTTCTCCATATTTAAGAATATTTATTCTGCTTAGAATTTCTAATAAAGGAAACATTTAATTGGAAATATAATGAAGCTTTTAAGATTCTCAAACATGACATAGAAGCAGTAAAAACTGAGATTAGTTCATTATTTTGAAAATGTGAACATGAAAGAAAAAAATTGGGTGCGTGTTTAAGGGGCAAACTAATGATAGCCTGTAATTAATTATTTAGAAAATGTCTAATTACTAATGCCATCTCTTGACTCTAAACTGAAAATTCCCATATTCAATAACTGAAACGAAATACCACACACTTATATTGGAAAATTCGTACTGCCACCCATAGACAAATATTTTCCAACACTTTCACAATCGAACCAAAGACCCCAACACTTGACCAAATATCCCCCAGAATTACAATCTCTAATCATTACTAAGAATTCCACATTCGAACAAAAATCTCATTTCCCGTCACTGACATGTGTCCCCTAGCGAAAAAATTCCAAGCATTCCCTATTCTATCTTATCTCTAACCTTTCATATGTTCCACGCAAACTCTTTTCCACGGAACACCAGTGTTCCGCGAGTAGTTCTCCTGGAATTTGTCATTTTAGTTTTCTAAGCATTTTTCATGAATAAATATTTTATAGTGGAAATATTCTGAGGAGAATAACATTCATGAATATGTCGAAAAGCTTAGACCGAGGTCACCTAATAACATCTTTGTGGCAAATGTTAGAGACCAAGCCGTCTATTTTTAAACATTGAAGCATTCCTGAATTATCGTTAATTTTCAGAGATCGAAACCTTTCAACATTTGGGAAAGGGAATACCACTGTTTAGGACCGGTCATAAAAATTGCCTGCAAGCAGATTATAACAGTGGGTGGTGTATCCTCTGTTCTCAAAGCTGATGAAAATGACATCTGTGTAGCAAATGTCGGTGACCAAGTGGCATATTTTTAAACATGGAAATATTCATGAATTATCGTTAATTTTCACACATCGAAACCTTTCAGCAATCAGGAAAGAGAATACCTCTGTTTATGACTATCCTAAAAATTGTCTGCAAGCCGATTACAACAATGAAGAAGGGGACGTATCTGCTGTTATCAAAACAGATAGAAATAACATCTATGTTGCAAATGTTAGTGGCCAATCAGCAAGGAAGTATAAAGAAAATTTTTCCCCTAAAATTAAAGATCAAGGTAGTCTGTATCCGGTTCACAAATCTAGTAATACTGAATATTTTCTTCACAAGTTCGTATTGTAGGGTGAAAGTTTTGAAACCATAGTGCCGTAATTTTTTAAAAGTAATAGGCCTGCAGACTTAAAATTTAATATGAATAAGAGACAAGGGACTTTGTTTATTTTTGGTATTAAGAAATCTCTTATTGAAGCTGTTTGTGATGTAACAGATAGTGAGTCATCCAAATTAATTTAATGATGTTTATGTTTAATTGATGTTTAATTAATTATTAATTAATTATAAAAAATCATCTAAATTAACAATTAATTATTAATTAATACTTTACAAAATAACCAAGGTGTTCCATAAAAATTTCAGGATTTGTGCAGTGTTCCATCGTAGGAAAACTTTGGGAAACACTGCCCTATCTTATCTCTAACCATCACCCACAATTCCATATGCCAACAAAAACACATAACGTGACGTCAATGACACATGGGTCCCCAAGCGAAATTACAAGGATTCCATACTCTATCTTATCTCTAACCATCACTCACAATTCCATAAGCAAACTATTATGCAGAAAGCCATACGTGAAAAAAACGTGACGTCAATAACGTCCCCCAGCGAATTCTGAACATTCCATACGCTATCTTATCTCTAACCATAACCCACAATTCCATACGTGAACTAAAACACACGACGTGACGTCAATTACCCTTTTTCCCCCGGGAAATTCCAAACATTCCACCCTCGTGACGTCACACAGCGAATCACACAATGACGTCAATGATCTTATCAGCCAATCACGTCACGAATCCTTATCTTATCTTGATCAGAGTGACCCCACTACTACTACTTATATGTCAGTTCAGGTAGATTTGCACTGTTGGGTTGCGCTGATGTAATTTTTCGTAAGTTAGAATGAAAATTTGTGAAGTATAATAGGACCATACAATTAATAATGAGTACAAGGAATTTCGATTTACTGATATCCTACTGTTGTTTGTCAAATTCCTACTTGTAGACGACATGATTTCAAATAATAGCCACTAGAAAGGATAATTTCTGAACGGCCGTCTGTTAATTTTCTTTCCATATTTCAATTTTTTTTAATATTCGGGAGAAAGTGCCATACTAAACTTGGGAACAGATCACCCGGTGCGAGTTACACCTAACTCTTAAAATATACTAAATGCGTTTAATTTATTTTATTCGTTAACATTAGAAATAATGTTATCGAATGTTACACAAAACAATTTTTAAAAGTTATTTATCTTGACTGAAATACTTTCCGTTAATGTTTCTTTTACTATGAAAGGTAAGAAGTGATTCTGTTGTTTTCAGATTTTATTGTGGAATCCAACATCAGAGCTATTTTGTTAGGAGGAACTGACACCACAAGCACATCGATTGCTTGGGCTATTCTGCTGCTCTCTGCATACCCAGATATTCAGAAACGAATAAGGGAAGAAATACTAACTACAGTGGGCATGAATAGGAAAGTGACTTATTCAGACCGAAAATACTTGCTTTACACGCACGCATTCCTTATGGAGGCTCAGAGATTCACAACGATAATACCAACGGGTGGTTTTAGATAGTAAGTATATACTTTATATTTAAAATTAAATAATTAAATTATATGAAATTCAACAGATTTATATATTTGGGATTCATGCTGCTCTAAACTACATATATCACATCGATCTCATCGACATGGAAGTATTGACTATAATCTGGAAAAATATATAATTCAGAATCAATCTGCTCTCGAGGTTGCTTGATTCGAAACATCTCAATTTTACATCACTAACAAAGGAATATGATTCAGGTTTGGAAGATTCAGGTCACTGAACGAAATCCTACTAGAACATGTTACATACACACACAATGGAATTCCAGTTTTAAAAAAAAATCGCCGTACATCAATTATATACCGAAATCACAAAATATTGTTAATTTCTTAAAGCATTTGAATTCGATCTCCAAATCACTCTAGTATTTCATAATCGTAATTTTATAGTAAACTTGAAATTTTCTTTCTCAATTACTTTTAGTGCAGCAGCTGACGCTACTGTTGGTGGATATGACATTCCGAAAAACTCAACTGTAATACTGAATTTATGGCAAATACACAACGATCCCGAATACTGGGACAGGCCTAATGAATTCCTACCAGAAAGATTCCTCACTGATGATGGAGAAAAACTAGTAATTCCTCCATATTACATGCCATTCACCACAGGTAAGATACGACAGTCTTTAGTTAGAAAGTTAAGAATGATTATAAAAAGATAATGTTGAGATAAAGATATTGATACATGCAAAATTACTATTCGCAGAAAATGTGAGGGTGACAATTCAGTCCTGAAAAGCAGCGACAACAGAAACGAAACCTAAATACCAAGATCTTTTCCACCTAGACAATTCGATGGAAAACATCTTAGCATTTGGCCATGAATTTGGACCGCCACAAGATAATCTAATGCTTGCGACATTCTGATTGCTTTATTTCATGGTTTATAATTTGAAGAAAAATATGTAGAGAAAACCTAAATGGTGGAGTGGGCAAAGTCCGATTTTAACAATACTGAACATCATTTTAAAGATAAAACTGAAACCTTGTGTATGCCTACCATGTGTGCGATAGTGGTGCAGAACTCGTGGTCGTATTGAAAGGGAAGAATAGCCCAAAATATCCGATTCATAATATTAAATCTAGTGGACAGAATTATTAGAAGTACAGAAAGGGCAATAAGGTCCAAAAGAGGTTGAATATACTACTGAGGTGTGTGCAATTTCCTCTAATGTCAATCAAGATTGCAAAATGGGGTATTTTAATTATCATTACTTGCTTATTCCTGTTCTCTCCTTTGGGAGCATAAAGCCTCGACCACTGATCTCGATTTGACTATTTTTTGCCTCGCTGTTAATCTGCGTCTGGTTCTTTAAATTCTTTCAAGCTCTTTATAATCCTCTCCGCTGGCTTATCTTTGGTCTTTCTCTCTTCCTGGTTTGTGATTTTCAGATTTTCGTAAGATATGTCCAGTCCATCTCAATAATTCTTTATTGGATATCTTTCCGGTCATTTCATGTGTACAATTCTTCTTAAACATTTCCAAAGACTTGCAATGAGTCGCACACTTGTGACCCTGCGATTCAATGCTTAATTTTCGCCTTCAGCGGTGTACTCTGTTATTCAGCATTAGCCCGAATATTGAAAGACGGTGATAGGCGAAATATGAAATTTAGTAGGAGAAATTATGTTTAATATCTGTTTAAACACACACACATATGATGCTACAATAACATCATAGTAGGTGGAGAGTTCGTGTTAAACAAGGATCCAGCTATGTTAAAGATACCAAGAAATTTTATAACCTTGGTTTTAATCCTTTTTCCCAAGTAAGCAAACAGACAAATAAGTCAAGTTTATTCCTGAACGTGGTTCAAGACTTATGGTGGTGGTGCAACACCAAGGCAACTTGATGTTGCACCACCACCATAAGAAGTTCATTAGTTCCATTCTTAAACAAATATAACGTATATATATATATATATATATATATATATATATATATATATATATATATATATATGACAAAATGATTTAAATGAAAATTATATTCGAGTAACTTTTGTTCCCTTTTTTTTGCAATAACTGAACTTTTTTTTATTGGTAAAGCGATGTAAAATTATAATAAATCACTAATTCTGTCATTTCTCGTACGTTATATGAATTTCTTATAAATGATTATAAAAAATAAATGTGCTGATTTTAATGCTGTTCATTATATTTCCTGAAATGGAAACCATTTCAGGAAAACGGAAATGCCCTGGAGAACTTCTAGCCAAGATAGTCATATTCTGTTTCATCACCTCCCTGCTTCAGAAATACGAAATAAGAATGTCAGACGAGGACATCCCATACCACAACCGGACTTCAGGGCTACGTGATGAAGGCGAAATCGATCTCAGTTACAAGCCAAAGGAATTCGAAGTGTGTTTTGTTCCCATAAATGGATAAACTGTAGACAGGATGGGGAAATAACTAAAGATGTTTCCCAGAATTTAAAAACAAAACTTTAAAATATCGCAGAATTTTAATTTTCAGCTCGGAGGAAATTCTTGTCGGAATTCTGATATTGTACATCAATAATGTATGTATACCTGATGTAAAAATTCACAGTAACACGTGTTTTGAAGAAAAAACATAAAAGGTGAAGCAATAAATTTACTATTACATAAAACAGATACATCTTCCGAGTTCTACTTTTTCTTTTAAGATTACATTTATCGTATTTTTTTTTTCAAAATATTTCCTTTTATTCTGACAAAATGATTTCATGTGCGAAATTACATTGGAACAACCATTTATTCCCATTTTCGCAATAACTGAACTTTTTTTTATTAACAAAGCGATTCAAATTTATAATTAGTCACTCCTTCTGTCATTTTCAGGCAAAATTAAGTAAATTCAAATTATGTGTAGCCTTCTTTTGACTTTATTATTATAATGTGTCATTTCTATGGAAATGTGGAATAAACATTTTTACACCCGTAATTAAGGTAATACTAGAGGATGAAGATAATGACTCTGTATATATGAAAATTAAAACCTTCCATTAAATTTTAAAAATACGAATTGCATAAAATGTAGCATATATAACAACTCGGTTGGATACTATGGATACCATACACTATACGTGACATCTGAAATTACAAGATCTGTAAGTCAGGATCGGGATCTTTATGCAAGGTCTGTCAACAGACAGACAGATGTGGGGCTGGCTGTAAATAATTCCTTTCCAAATCAAAATACACTATTTGAACAAAAAGATATCAATGTCTTATTCTATCTTATCTTTCTTTTCACTTGAATAACTTTTTAATATATTTCTGTACGTAGGTGTTAATTCCATCTCTTTAATTTATTTGAATAGTTCTTCTTTTATAGTTTCATATACTTTAGATCGCAATAGTATTCATTGTTTTAATTTTTTTTTATTTCCATGCGTATTATGTATATTTTATAAATCGAAGGTGTTCATTGAAATAAAAATATTTTCTGAAATAACAAAATTGTCTTTGTTTCCTGACGTATATCAAATAATATATTCAATTTTTTGTTTAAGGAATACCACAAAGCCACTACACATATTTCTGTTTGTGAATGTGTTTTCTCATATGTATATATATATCTACGGTTGCTGTTTAATATCCTATAATACTGAGCTTACCAAAAGTGAATAAAATATTATTATTAGCGTCATTTCGTTACAAAAATAGCAATACTTATAAATGTATGTAATTAATTTTCCAGTAGGCATTATTAACTGCCTAATTGGCGCGCGGAGCTCTTTGCCGTAGCCCGCAGGCCATTTTGAAAATAACTACTTAACATTAAAACGCCATTAAATAAAACATAATTTCGATGAAACTTGCGGGCCACTAAGCTATACTGCGGCATTTAGAATTGTAAGATGCTTTCCAGATTCACATGGAACGCTATGCATTTGATTCTTTACATAAAATCCTATAAAAATAAATATTAAATAGATATGCTTCTTCAGCCATCTACCAGCGTCAAGCGGTACTAAAAGACTAGTACTAACGTCGCAGGTAGATGGCTGAAGCAGTAGTTCGTTCGAGTGCGCTGTCTAGTGCCTTTCAGGTACATCGCAATGGTTCTCGATACTTTGTTATTTTCATATAAATACAAGAGGATCTCATCCACAATCAGTTAGTCGTGAACAGTGTGATATTCGTGTATAAGCGCACGCAGGTTCGTCGTGTCAGCCATAGCCTATTGTGGTTTTATATTGCCAGACTTTTTTCATTAGTGTGAGACATATTCAGTGGATAATAACCGTTACATGGCCATTTTGGATCATTTTTTGGGTTCACCTTCCATTACTATGAGGTCTACGAGTAAAACGCGTAAATCAAGTGATTCTTGTCGGGTTTATAATGAAAAGTGGACCAATTTGTACTTTTTTGCGCCGGTCGACGATACGCCAGTGTGTTTAATTTGTCGTGATTTAGTGTGAGTATCAAAAAAACAGAATATAAAATGACACTATGAGACAAAAACATGCGTCCAATTTCGATCACCTTCAAGGGTGACTTCGTGTGGACAAAGTGAACCGTGTCCAAATTGATTTAAAATGCCATCAGGGTACGTTTAAAAGGCAGAGGGAAGAGAGAGATGCGTGGGTCAAAGTACGTTATGTAATAGCTGAAAAAATTGTTAAAAAATCAAAAGCCTTCTTGGACGGCGCGTTTGTGAAAGAGTGTCTCATCGCTGCTGGGGACATTCTGTGCCCAAATAATAAGGAAGTGTTTAAAAAAACGAGTTTGTCTGGGGTAACTGTAGCACGACGTGTCGAAGAACTTACCAATGACATTGAAGGAACTAAAAAAAAACGGTCGTCCGAGTTTACGTCATATTCACTTGCTTTAGATGAGAGCATAGTAGTGAATGATACAGCCCAACTGGCTATCTTTGTCCGTAGCATTGATCAACGATTCAATGTGACAGAAGAACTGCTAGCGCTCGTACCTATGAAGGGAACGACGAAAGGCACTGATATTCTTGAAGCCGCCAAGAAAACGCTCCAGCGTTTCGTTCTCAACTTGATCAACCTCGAGGGTGTGGTAACTGATATTGCCCCTGCTATGGTGGAAAGAACGAAGGGGGTTGTTGCGCTGCTACGGAAAGAACCGGAACTAGAAGGAAAAGATTTCGTCCATTACCACTGTTTAATCCAGCAGGAGAATTTGTAAGCGAAAACTATTGGATTTGAGAATGTCATTAAAGTTATTGTAACTGTCGTCAACATTATTAGGGCAAGAGGATTGAATCATCGTCAATTCCAAGAGTTTTTGACCCAAGAGTGCGAAGCGGATCACGGCGATTTGGTTTATTATAGTGATGTGCCTTGGTTGAACAGAGGGAAGGTTCTTAAAAGAGTCTTTATCTTAAGGAGTGAAATACAGCATTCATGCAAACAAAGGGGAATTCGATTGCGGAATTTGACGATCCGAAGTGGATGACAGACTTTGCCTTTGTGGCCGACATCTCGTTGCATATGAATGACCTAAATACGCGGCTACAAACCAGAGATCAACTGGTGCACGCTCTGTCTGAGCACATCAAAGGTTTTGTGGCCAAGCTCAAACTTTGGGAGGCACAATTCGTAAAAAAATTTGTAACTCATTTTCAGCTTCTCGCTGAGTCCAACTGTTCGTCTCTTGATGAACACGCTACAAAATTATCCGTGTTGCGAAGTGAGTTCGATGAGAGATTTTAGTGATTTTCGTAACCAACAGTCTTCTTTAGATTTATTTTCAATGCCATTCAGTGTCAATGCTGCCAAAATACCAGACTTAGTACAAATGGAGCTTCTTGAACTTTAAAACAACTCTTCTTTGAGAGAAAAATTATTCAATGTGCCCTTGCTTACATTTCTGAGGACGCATTCCCTAATCTTTGCCAGCGTGCTTTGAAGATGTGCGCTTTATTAGGAAGCACACACTTATGTGAGCAGTTCTTCTCCAGAATGAAGCATGTGAAGTGCAAGACAAGAACTCAGATTATGGACCAGAATCTCGAGAATACTCTGCGGCATAGCGACTTCCAACATTGATGCCAACATCGACAAGCTGGTCAAGGAAAAGCATTGCCAAGTTTCTCATTGACATTGTAAAAAATGAATATTTTCTTCATTAAATTATCTTTTTTCAAGTATTAATTGTATTTATTTATCATGAATCCGACTCCTACCTACGCTCTTAAAGCTGAGTTTGTTTATTTTTATAGGATTTTATGTAAAAGTATCAAATGCACAGTCTGGAAAGCATCTTACAGTTTTAAATACCGCAGTATAGCCAGTGGTCCGCGGGGGTTCATTGAAATTTTAAAATGCGGCCCGCAGTCTGAAAGGTTGAAGACCCTTGGTAGAGAGGAAGGCGCTTGTATTCTCACCAGACATTTACAAGCATTCCCGAGCATTGATATCATTGATATCTGTGAATGTCTTCACAGGCGAGATGAATTTCATCGTACTGCATGACGATCATCTTGTTCAATGAATGCCGTAAGTTGATGGGAAAATGTCCATCCAGCAGGTTTTCTGGGTTATCTAACCTTGCCTTACCATCTACCCACGATACCAGCACTAATAATAATACCAATAGACGAGGTTTCGAATCATAGTATATTCATAAATAAATTAAAAAAAAAAAAAGAGAAACATCGCACAGGTATAAGGGATATTACACAGACGTGTACTGTGCTACTATGCTGTTTTTCACCTATAGCTTTTTTTTAACTTCTCCGACTAGCCATTCCAAATGCCTGCTGTCATATATTGTTTGCAACCATGACAAGGGCTTATTACATTTAACAAAACATTTTTTACATTTCTAATTTTTTTTTTAATTTTATTGTTTTGCCTTAAATAAAATAAATCAATCCTGTAAAAATGTTTATTCCCAAAAGGGCTTGTTTAGCCCTAACTACCATTCGAAGACAGGTATTCAATCAATCTCAATCTATCATCCATATTGCTCTCATAATCAAACATGAAGCGGTTTCAAGTCACTAAATCTCCAATAAGCAGGTGACCCGATGGGTAACCACCCTGCTAAAAATCTGGGGAGTCACTTATCGGGATAGTTAAATTATTCATCCTTTAAAGACTTTCCTAAACATCAGCCTACGGCGTACCCTGACATTTAGGAAAGGGTTGGTTGGTTGGTTGGCGATTGGTTGGAAACAGAAACAGAAACCCCCCTGCTCCCCATGGGCAAGGTACATCGTGCCAGGCAACGAGACACGTTTTTTGGCCGGTATAAATTGGAGTAATACATAATGATGCTTCCAAGTGAGTGCAATTGTGTCCAAGTGAAATGGATGCGAGAAGGGAATTGACGGCGTTTGAAAGAGGCTTTGTGGATGCCTATCGTTTAACAAATTGGACCATCTCAGGTCAACAATCAGTGATATCATGTTGAGATTGAAGCGCAGGGAATCAACTGCAAGTGCTACCTGCAGTGGACGACTCACCACACTCGCCGAACATGATCTTGGGTTGCCATGAAGGATATCATGTAAAAACTACCATTCATCGGCCGACACGTTGAATGAAGAATTCCGGGCATCGACTAGATTAGTGGTGGCGAACCTTTTTATATGCGCGTGCCATAAATTTACAAATCGAGTTGCTGACGTGCCGGGCAGATTTTAATAGGGGAAAATTAATAGAAAATTAATGTAACTTTATTTATTTATAAATTTATAATATATATATATATATATATATATATATATATATATTTATAATATTTTATAAATAATTATTTATAATTTTATAAATAATATATTTTATTTATAATATTTATATATAAATTTATATTATTCAGTGTAAAATTGATTATTGTATTATTAAATTGCTTTCAATGATGTTGGTTTGAGAAAAATAAATAAATAGTAGTGAGAAAAATATTTATGCATTGTAACTCAGCATAGAAGTCAGCTGAGCAGGAGAAGCAGCAGAAGGATGTCAACTTGTCGGCGAAACACTTACCGTATTTACTCGAATATAACTTGCCTTCGTATAAGTCGCACCCCTGATTTTACTTTAGGAAAAATACATTAAAAAGTGTTGCGTATACCTCGCACACGAAAAATGTTTAAACATGTTCACGTTGAGGCGATAGCAACTCGCTCCCCACGGTTAACAACACTCTCTCTCCCCCCAACAGCCATTATACTGCAGATGCAAGAAAAACCAACTAGTTTTATTGTATCCCTGATTAAGGTACTGAGGCTTTTGCAGTCTGTGTAATATATTTCTCAATAAATAGTGCAATTAGAGACAGCTGGAATAAAAACAGCGCTAGCTGATGAATCACATGTCCCCTCTCACAGAAACTAAGCTGTATAGGCAAGCAAAACCATATAGTGCACTGGAAACACAGTATCGAACTAAAACTCTTGTCCAATTTTTCAATTACATGAAATAAGTTTGTTTGATTGCATTTGAAATTTTCGATGTCATTATGACAGACCACAAAGGCTAACTTCAAATAAAATTCTACCACGAATTGAAGCATGCCATATAATGCGTGTGTGAGTTCGTCTGCCAGTCGAACGAAAAAGAAAAACAGCAATGAAATTCAACCAAGGGTTGAAACTTTGTGTAAGGTGAGCCTGCCAGTATTGAGAAGTTCCGTCCGAACGATAAACGACACCCCGTCGTGAATGCGTTAATACTAAGAAATATATAGCGAATGTTGTTAGGACAGTTTCAGATGTTATGGAATTCCATTGAAGAGAATTAGCTTTTCAACTCAACAAGTGTCGGCTGTCTTTGGGTCACGCGATTTTTGTTAATACCGCACCAATCATATGCACGTCTTCATAGTTGCTCTCTCGTGTAAAACAAAACTTAACTTGTACGTGTTGTGACAATTAAAAAAAGGGGGGAGATTGAATAATTTATAAGCATATAAAAGGATATTACCTGTATATCGTTGATGTGCCAGCAAAATTCTTGGACGTGCTATCTCTGGCACGCGTGCCATAGGAGCTGTGCTATGGAGTAAAACACGCTTCATCGTCTACCTAGAAGATGGATGGGTGTGGAGGATGCCAGGTGAACTTCTCTTTCCAGAAAAATACAAATATATATATATATATATATACTTTCTTTTAATTTTATTTTTCGGATATATATGTGAATGATATTAAAACTATTTGAGAGTGTGCAAGAAATTTTGCCAATGCTACTTTATATTCGTAGACCAAAGAGTATATTATTTTATTATTATTATTATTATTTTGTGAGACCATCACTCTGGTTATTGAAGACAAAATTTTAAAGACGATTTTTCTTCTATCAAGCATGTTTGAAATCTAACCTTTAACTCGACCAAAATATCAGAAGTTTGAGCATGTGAATCCTTCACATAAATTTTTAAAAAAAATAGCTTATAACAATTATCTTTTGCAAGCAAAGTTGTTAAAACGGACTTCAATTTCTTTAACTCTAACACATATTTCAATATTTTAAATCATAATTTATACAATCTTCGTTTCGTTTTTTTTTTTTAATTTAGGTAAAAAAAAGAGGATTTTTTTTGCTTTAATTCCTGATTAGGAAGCTTATAGATACTTGCAATTCTCAACTTCTATACACAGTTTTAACTGAATATAATTAAATTATCCGTAATGTGTGTTTAAAATGTTTATATTGACTATCTTGAAACAGAGCTATCTAGTGCATACATACCAAGGGCAAAGTTATAATCTGATTCAAGTATTTATTGGTTGAACTAAAAAAGGTCGTTGTAGCCAAAATTACACTATCTGTTTACCTCATTGACCTCCAAATAGCTATAATCATGCTGTACTTTGGACACACACACAGTAATTCTCAAGCATTGCAAACTCCAAATCTTTCTCTCATTATCTGCATACGATAATCATCTATTGGTCGGAAAAGAGAAAATTAAGATATTTTCAAGTTGCTTCAGGATAACTTGTGATGCACCAGATTTGAAATAAAAAGAGATTAACACATAATTTTTATTAGAATACAAATGAGTCGCAATTAAGAACTTGTGACGAAAAAATTAAAATGAACCAAAGTCGAGCAGATTTCAGAGATGAACTCGAATATACAAATATTTGGGAGAAAAGTAACGAAGTTTGCAAACGAGAACCTAATCTTATGTGTATTCGTATTGTATTGGCTTAAACCGGATGTTAAGGCATGGGCACTAGTTTGAGCACGTAATTAGGTTTAATGTAATGAATATAGTACAGAGAAAAAATTAAATTCTCCATATAATTAGTAAACAATTCAAACCTTTATGTTCAGCCCACCACCGGATATATGGGTTACCTAAAATTTATAAACCCAATAACCCCCTCCGTTCCACAATAGATGTAACTGACTTCCCTTCTTTTAAACAAGCTAAACGCTAGCTAAATATGTAATCTTCTCCTTGACTCGCCATACTTCATCCCATCTTAAAAATTCCATCCACTTCAAATCTTTTATCCAAAATTGTGTTTTAAGTATTACAGATATCATGGTGAGTTTGGACGTTCTTTTTTCTTTTCCAGTATTCTACCCATGTGACAATTTCTATACGACATTTTGAAAAGAATATCTTTGATGCTGCCATTCTGAAATATTCTATCAGGCTAAGATACAGCGACGATGTGTTTTTCCATTTGCCCCTATTACGTTCCGGCATATTAGACTCCTTGCTCATCTGCCTCCGCATGTAGCTCTCAAGAATCCAGTTCACTATAAGAAAAGAAAATATAAATTTCCTGTCTTTTTTGGAGACTTTAATCTCGCATCTACCCGGCTGCACTCTTTCTCTGTTTACAGAAAACCTACGCATACTGATAAATACTTACATAAATTTCCCATCAACCCCATTCCCTACAATATCGTATTATTAAAACCCTTGTCAGCATCCGTTCAATCTAAGCTTCCCTTACAGCTGAATTCTCCTTTATTCGCCATTCCTTATTGACCAAAAGGATAGAACATCTAATTTTTCACAAATTAGTTGTTCCTCTCATCACCTCGCATCCCTATCAAATAATATAGTAATGCTATTACTATTCCCTATATCCTACTCTCTCTCCTAAAGATCCATTTCCTCCCTTCACTGTTCCAGGCGTTTACAAGTTTCCTTCATCTTTCATTTGTCATAATATGGATAACCAGGGAGATCTGCCAACATTCCCTTCGGAGAACACAAGAAATACATCTGCTACCACAGCTATGACAAGTCAGGTTTAGCTGATCATGCTTTGGAAAGGAAAGAAATAAAGGATAATATGCAGAATTTTAAACTAAAAATTTCAATTCTCTGTTGTTAAGAAATGTTTGTCGAATTTCTGATGTTGAACATTAAAAATGTATTAAAATTGCGAAAAAAAATTCTAACAACAACACATCCTTTAATGGAAAGAAAAGGACTTAAAACAAAGTTTTTGATTCTAAGAACAAATGAAATTTTTGCTACATAAAGACAAGTTTTAATTTTGTTTGCGCTTATCATTTTAGTTCTTTTGATTAGTGAAGTATACACTGCTTGAAAGAAGTCAATGGATACCCTATTGGGCCATCGAATGGAATGAGTCATGAATGATTCGTCAGCTATGCCGGTCGGTATAAATTGGAGGAATATGATGCTCCCAAGTCAGTACAACTGTGTCCAGGTGAACGGCTACCAGAAAGTAACTGGCGGAGTTTGAAAGAAGCGTTGTGATAGGATGCCATGTTGCAGGACTATCTGTCCGGCAAATTGTTGACAAATAAGGTCATCTCAAGTCAACAATTAGTAATACCATACTAATAATAATAATCGTATGATGATACACGGTCGTGAGTCCCCTTTACGGGGGGGGTACGGCACCATCTCAGTCCCCCACCCCCACCCCCAAAAAAAAAAAATTTATCCGGGCTCCGGAACCGGCATAGCTGACGAACCAGACCTATGGCTGGGTCAGTATTCCTGAGTGTAATCCGTGTGTGTTCATTTGACCGAGAGTCCACTCCCAAGACCGGCTAACTTGGCTATAGCTGAAGAAGATCCTTAAGCTCCTCGCGTGGACGATGGGAATCGAATCGAACCTAGGACACTCCCTCCCCAGGCATATGGTTGCGAAGCGCATAGTCACTAGGCTAACCGCGCGGACAATACCATACTGAGATAGAAGGGTAGAAATTCAACCGCTGGTGCTACCCGCAGTGAGCGACTCACCACACTCATTGAACGTGACCGTAGGGTGCTTTGAAGGATAATTTGTAAAAACCACAAACACATTCTCAACTGAGGTGCTCAACATGGGTTGCCATGGTAGGACCGCAACATGCAAGTCCCACATTATCTGAACTAACATGCAGCTCTTCTGCAGTGGTGCAAAGAGGCGTATACGGTGGAATGTGGGAGCTTCGAAAGCTGTATTATGGAGCCACAATGACGATACACCCCTCTACCGAAGAGATGGACGGATGTAGATGTGGCGGATGCCCGGTGAACATGTCTTATAATCCATCAGGGGCGATATTTAATTGTTTGCCTCAGGGCGCGATCTAATCTGGCGACGGCCTTGAGTGCTCCCACGAACGATGAACTCGTAGAGGTATCTAAACATTCCAGACAATGTAATGCAACGCTTTGTGACGTTTCTACGAAACTGACCGTTGTTCTGCTGTAGCTGCGTGGTTTGTAGACACGAACATCACCATACTTGACTGACCTCCAGACAGCCCTGATCTCAACCCTATTGAACATCTATCTGATGAAGTGGAACGTCGATTCCGGTCAAGGGAGGTTAGCCCCACAACAAATCAGGATCTCATTACATGCCTGCAAGAAGAATGGACCAAAATCTCCATTGATCGTACGCTTGTGGAAAATATGCCCCATAGGACTGCTGCAGTGATCGCAGTGAAAGGAGGTCCTACGGAGCTATGGCTGTTTGTTCTCCCTATGGTGTCCTCTGACTTCTTTCCAAGCAGTGTATTGGTAGGGATAAATGTTGGAATGAAATTAGGTCAGATTTTGATGTGCAATACATGCGATGTGATACTTTCTTCTTATAGCTTTTTGATTTAGTTTGAATTTCGGCCAAAGGAACTAAAGCTATGAGATGGATGTTTGGCCAACGCATTCTCTTCATACCCTCGTTTTGGCATCCATTATATTCATACCTTGTCAGTTTCTCTAATGGAACAAACTAAATACTTGTAGGAAGATGAATGTCTGTTTTTGGAATATCTTCACGTGCATACAATTTCATTATTATGTCTTATACATGAACTAATATTTAAATATATTTTTGTGTTAATGTTATTCCGCGTTCATTTTAGAGTCGAAATTTTGTAAAGCGACAATAATATCTTCATTCTAGTGATTGAGCGCGCGCACGTGTTTTTCCTTCAATCTTCAATGTTGGTGGGATTAGCATCTCTACTCCGTATGGGATCGACTAACTCGCCTTTGAATAATAATAATAATAATAAACACCCTGATAAAGATTCTTCGCGTGGTAGACAGGATTCGAACTACCAAGGTCTTTTCAACTCATCTCCGTCAAAACCAACTGAGCTACTTGCTGAGCTCTTGAGAAAGCACACTAACAACAACAACAAGAAAAAATCGATATGGATAAACAGACACTAATCAAGCAACAATCACAGTAAGAAAGCAGTACTAGTAACCTAAAATCCAAGTACCACCTTAACTCTGAACAACTGAAACAGGTCGACCGCAATGGCCATAAGAGAACACTTGAATAATCTCGATCGAAGTGCGACTGATAACTGTAACTCCATAATGTCATCTCTGTAAAAACATTGTTGATACTACTTGAAACTTATGTAATAACGTAAACTGATAAAATGTAAATAGTATATCGCTAAGGTCAAATTCCGATAATTTAATGTCGCTCTTCGCAGAAATCGCGCGATGTATCAATATACGTATACTAGTGTTGAGTGAAACTGAGTATGAAATAGATTATCTTCATCTGTGTTTATTGCATATGGATTCCAATTAAAGAGAGAAAGAGTCGAGTACAATTTAAATGATATTGATCTCATATTTATATGGTATAGAATAGCCTAAGAAGTATACTTTGCAATCTGGGAGGGGGAGGAAAATAACTGTGATTAACACATATGGATTACTGTGCACAGATTTGATCACCTGGTTTTCAAAATGGATGATGAGTTGTTGGAGAAGGTTTAGATGCGATTGACTAACTAGGTTTTCACTGGTGACATACTCGAAAACTCACAGAAAAGATGTTCTTCTCCCAATCTGAAATATGAAATTCTATCAGAATAACAATTATTATCTCATTTTCGAAATAAGCGATTTCTATTGAAAAAAAAATATTCAAAATTATAATAATTCATCCTTGGCTTATTGGAATTTATTAAAATTTGATGTTTGAATCGTCAATAAAATTTGTCCATAATTCGGTCACTTTAGTGCAAAGTTAAACAAATCAAATTTACGGCTACTTTAGATGGGCCAAAACGGTTTTAAATTTAGTTGAAAGTTTTTATTTTATGGCTTTAAATTTCCTTTGTTTTTGTGACTATATGTAATAATTTTTCTTTGTGCATCAGTTAACTTAAATACTATCCAAAGTTACTTTGAAATAAAAATATGAGGTGTCACTCATTTGTAAATTACGTAACAAAATTAATAAAACGAGATACATAATATTATTCAATTTTTGGCTAAAATCTGTGCAACTAATGTACAAGTTACCCGGAAAAGCATCAAGTATAGGGAGAAAGTCCTTTTTAGCAAATGAAGATTATGTAATACAATGACAACGCAGTATCTAGGAGACGTCATCTGTCATCTACGAAGATAAGCATAATCGGTTAGATGCAAAAAGAACCTTGAACAGAAAACATGGAGTACATTTTGGAAGGGATGAGTCTGATGAACGTAAAAGTATTGGCATTAACTACCCGTGTGTGTGTGTGTGTGTGTGTATTCTGCCGTCAATTTAGAAAAAAAAAGTTTCTAGGAGTATGATTTTGCTGGATTTACGTTGAAACAACAACTAAATGAATTCCCACTCTCTCAATTGCAGTGTTTACCTTTTCTGTTGATGTAAGAGATCAACTCTTACATTAACAAATACACGAACAGCAAAACTGTCTTTTGTGTCGCCATCTACTGGGAAATATACGTATGAGTAAAACACTGAAATATAAATGCATGTATTATTAACTTCACTTCAACATTCGTGTCATGCGCTTGTCTTTTATCTGAAAATTACAGATAAAAAACAGCAGCAGGAATTTTAAAAAAAATTCAGTTACAGTCACAATACAAATAGCCCATAATACTTTACATAAATTTCTATGGCGTAAATTGGGCATAATTGGTATAATTTTTTTATAATATAAATCAAATAAATGAAGATCCATCGGGAGATGCACTACAAGAGTTATTAAGCACTCTCGTTAATGAGGAGCATTGTAATTATCTCGAATTAAACCAAACAAATTATTACGTGCATGAAATATTCAGTTTACAGATTACTAAATGAGTTGAAATGTTTTTTTTTTATGTTTAAAAAATTATTGAAATATTGGTATAAAATTAAAAATGTGAGTATATTAAAATTCATTAAGATTTCAAGGGGATGTTGGTAAGGATGAGATTAATCTATCACAAGATAGATGGCGCCACGGTATTACTCATACATTCAGCACGAAGGAGAGCACTACACTACTTGGCGATATTGACTATTAGAGATTGTTTGGCAAAATAACTAGGATATTTTTTAAAAAATAAATTTAAAGAAAAAAGTCAGAAAGTAAGCTGAAACTTAAAGCCAAATATAAACAGTATCTCGAGTAAAAGTTTGTATTTAGAGAGTACACCACTTATCACTAAACATACTGAATTATAAAAATGTTGTCAAATGATAATTAGATGGTAATGGGATTCATTCAATCCAATACCCTTGGAGGGTAATGGATGGCAATGCTGTAGCCAAAGAAGTTCTTACTGTTACCCTCCTGCCATGATCAGAGCTTTAATTGCTCAATAACACCTTATCCCTACACTGTCCTCTACAGATATAACGGGGAATATGAAAAGCATTCTTGCTTCGCCCCTTTAAGCCAGTCCTTATAAGGACTATAAGGATTAGATGGTAATGGATGACAATGCTGTAGCCAATGAAGTTTTAACTGATGCTCGGCTGTTTGCTGTTACCCCCTGGACGCTGAGTTTCGCCTTTTTAAGTTTGCCCCCGTTGAGAGGGGGGGGGGATTGTCTGAGAGAGCATTTTGAGTCTCCGGTGAGGGGCTTTGTCGGTGGATGCTTTTCCCTGCAATATGAGCTGTTCTGCTCGGTGGTGGAGGGGAGCCAACGTTGAGATGGACGGTCTTTCGGCCACTATGGAGTGGTCTAGGGATCGTGCTAATTTTTTAGAGTTGGCTTTACTTAAACATCGTCAATGAAGTTTTAACTGGGGCTCGGCTATTGCTGTTACCCCGCTATGATCAGAGCTCAATAAAACCCCCATCCATTCATTTTCTTCTACATATAACGGGGGATACGGAAAGCATTCTTGCTTGATCCATGTAGCCAAAAAAAAAAAAAAAAAAAGACTAAAAGCCATAATTGGGAGACCGATCTACTTAATATGGGAGGGAGAGAATAAAAAAAATACTCGGCTTACTATATCATCATTGTGGTCCATTGATCTACGTTACATGTAAATGAACTCACGCATACATTGGCTTGTGTATATACACCAGTTTATCTTCTTTTTTCCTTCGTTCCTCAATGGGGTTTGAATAACATGGTTATTTAAAAGCTAGCAAAACACAACTCTGTCTTATTTCCCACCAAAAAGAACCATTTTCTTCCAGTCTTACTTTTGACAGTACTAAAACACATTAAATTCATCTGAACTAGCATTAGTAACTCCCCCCCCGGCTCAAAAATTCAAATTCATAAAACAAATTTCTTTTCTTGATCTTTCATTGCTTCTACTGCTGTCCTGTGGAACAGTTTTCTTATTATTGTTTTCCAAAGATTTTTTTTAATAGCGATATCGGCGCAACACATCTTCATGACCTTACTCAGGTTCTTACTTCGATCAGGATATTAAATAACAAATAAGCATGCTCCTACATACATATGATACATGTTGTACTTTGTACGTTGTAAAGATGCATGATAAACAAACTATAAAAAATAATCTAAATATTTGAAAGCAAGTGTTCATGTTTGTTCATAGATGACGCTACAGTAACTGCGCACATGTATTTGGATGATAAACAGTAAATAGAATTAGTACTACAAAGATAATGCTTTCCAAAGTTCTGCCTTTGTCAATAAATATTTTTGGACAGTTGTTACTCTTTATAAAAATGCGAAAAATGTGTTTAAAATAAATTGATTGGTGTAAACAGACAGGATAAATTTGCTGTTATGTAGAAGACAACAGCCGATCTTTTAAAGTATTTTATGCGTCACCAAGTTGGTATATTTATGTTACCTTCCACCAGACGTTTCCTTTTCTATCTTTAGCAGAAATATTAACTCAACTGCCCGCCTATGGAGGAAGCTTCCGCTATTCAGTTTAAAGATTTTTTTTTTTTTTTCCGCTTATGGCATTACTTGATAAGGCTAGAGGTTGTGACTGTTTGTATTCATAACATCCGCAATCTTAGCTGGCTTTTATATGCACACCCTAACCACGGCTCGAGCAAACACAAATGGCCATTGGAGAGGGCTGAACAAACATACCTCACTGTAACCCAGGAGACAGAAGCGTGAATCTACGCCAAACGTAAACAAACGCGTACCAGGCGTTTCCCCCGTGAGCAATATCCACACGTGCGAATTTTGTCACCAATAAGTAGGGGGTTGCGTGCAACCACGTGCTCAACACTTGCTTGGTTGGCGCGTTTGAATCCGATTCGTGCACCGATCGACTGTGAAGGGTTGTAGAGGGGGGGGGGGAGGATTGAAAGCATTTCTGGGGGGAAAACATAGAAGGTTTTTTTTTATCATTTATTTCCTTCACATCCCCTCATCTGTCCCTCAACTCCCCACCCCCGTCCTTTGGTCCCTCTACTGGTAGCAGCTGCAGAGCGTAGCAACCTTCTTCAGCATCCATTACAAGAGACAACTGGATCTATTGAATTGTTCGACTTTGGTTGTTGACTTGGGGGGGGGGGAGGGCTTTCCTAATGTAAATATTTGGGTTTCATCCTGGATTTTAAGTTGCTTTGGTAGGATTCGTACTATGGAGATGCAACCGAGAAGAACCATTGGGGTATTAACTGCGAGTATGTTGTTATTTTAAGCTACAGACTTCTTTAATAGAGAAATTGATATCTTCCTGTGTAGACAATAATCAACTCCGACCCTCGCTTTCAATTCGTGCCTGTCTAAAGCGATTTGTGTGCATTCGTATAGATTAAAGAAGAGATCCAAATGAACTGAATGAAGATGCAAACAGATATTGAAAAAAAACTGAACTCAGAACTAAAGAATAAAAACACCAGAAATAAAAAAAAATCAAAAAAGAGTGAGTCCCAGGAGAGAGAGAAAATATATATACATAAAGAAGAAAGTTTTTTTTTACATGCTTTATATTTTTTTGAAAAAATAAACTACCTTTTCTATTCCAGTGTCATTTTCCATAGGGATGTCCCCATTCAGCAACTCTTTTTAATATTTACCTAAATGAAATAATAATAAAATGGAATAAAAATTTCCATCAAGGTATTCAACTTTCTCCTACTGTGAACTTAAACACTCTCCTTTTTGCCGATGACCAAATAATAATTACAAATTCTGAAGATAATTTACAGAAAGATATTTTAGATCTAAATGAGATAGCCAAAGATTATGGAATGATAATATCGAGAAAAATAAAATTCTTTAAAGGACAAGATCAGTAAGAACTAAATTAGTATTAGATAACAAGATTTTAGAACAGGTGAATTCATTTAACTACCTAGGATGTATCATTACATATTAAAATGAAAAAGATATAAACTTAAAAATTGCAAAATATTTAAAAATAACAGGTGTAATTAACTCTATATTTAAACCAAACCTAGTTTAAAAACAAACCAGGCTAAAAGTATACAATACATTAGCCCTACCGGTCTTAATGTATGGAAGCGAAATCTGGACAATAAAACAAAAAGACAAACAAAGATTAATAACAGCAGAAATGAAGTTTATGAGGAAAAAAAAACCGCAAAGTATACCCTATTTGATCACAAAAGAAATTATGAAAGAATCAAATAAGGAATCAGGAATAGAAAAAATTAAAAAACTACAAACACAAATAGATGAACCTGTTGAAAGAATGAAAACAGAAAGATTACCAAAACAAGCCTTAAATTACAAACCATTAGGAAAAAGAAAAGCTGAACGTCATCTAAAGAGATTCAAAGACTACTTCAAAGGCCGGAACAGGCCACGCTAGGCCTAAATCCTTGATAAGAGTGATGATGATGATAAAAAAAAAACTATACCGAAATTCATGGTAGACGACATGAATTCAACAAACACCCAAATGTTATTCTAGACTTAATTAATCTGAGGTGTATATTGTATCAAATGTGTTCAAATATACGTTTTTTAAACATGTTTTAATAATGATTAGAATGTATTAACATTAGTAAAACACAGGGAAAATATATTGTGGTATAATATATAGCATACTGCATCACTACCAGGGGGTGGGGGTACGAATTAAATAATCCGAAAACCCAGCTCTAAAGACAAAACCATGATAGTCTTGCAAGCTACTTCAATATTAGCGGGAGGTAGTCTCATACATCTGAAAATTCATAAACATCCCCGCTCACGAGTCACAACCTGTTGGTTGGAGATTGGATACGCTATCGACTCGGTTAACAGACTGCCGATGGGTTCAAATAAACAAAAACAAACATTTGGAAGAAAACAAACAACAAAAGAAAATTGGCTTAAAGAAACATTATAAAGATGTTTTAATACAGTATAGATAAAAACACAGTTATCTTCGAGTTTTGAATGTTGTGATGTAACAATCAGTGATTCTTATAAATAAATGACAAAAATATTTCACGTAGAATACCTCAAGGATGTATGACAAATGGCGGTATGAGAGAGAGAGATCTTGATTCATTACAAAGATGTTCAGATTGTCCAAAAAGAAATTAAGAGTACATTTATTTTAATTCCTCTTCTTTACTCTTTGAGTAGCCTAAGCATTTACAGAGCAGGCCCTATTATGATTGAGAACAGAGTGTACTCATCAACATATATCTGATAATCTCCCTGCATTTCTATTTCTCTACCGATTCTAAACGGAGTGTCTGATAGTAGCTAACAAAAAATTCCTTCAGTTATGTTGATAAAATGTTTATTATTATTACTCCAATTTTTTGTACCCCTAATTTATGGTAAAACTGGGTCTGTCTCTGATTTGCAACGTCTATAATAAGATTCGTTTGATAATTATTTAATCAGTAATTAGCGACGCAATCAGAGGCGAGTGCATTTAATTAGATGTGTAGTTTACTCCATCAGCTACTAGACTAATGAGTTCTGTGGTCATGACGTAGATTCTCAATGTTTAATCTCACAAACGAGAAAGAACTAGCGATCGTTCAGGGTGTTGTCAACAAGGAGACTCATGACAAAGTTCAAAGTGATCATTTTATGTGAAGATATGTTTTAAAAAAATACTGTCAAACACATTGACCTCTAACCTCCGATAATTTAACTTAAACACTCTTTATTGATTGAGACTTGAAAAGTTGTGAATTTCATGTGGACGACTCTTTCGCTCACAGTCGATAGAGGCTTGTCACTAGAAAGCATCAACCCCCCCCCCCCCATCCCACTTCCCTTGTGTCTCTAGCGTGACGAACGGTAGTATAGTGGAAGAACTGCGCGGTGGGAGGTCTGATCCGAACAGTGTGTTTTTTCGGGATCTGCCATGGTCAATTGTTAATGGTATGTTTAATGTACGAAACACGATCCCTTTAAGCATCTTCTTCTTCATCATTCACTCTAATCTCCCCACATATTTTACATTCTAAATCCTTGGGTTGTTCTCCTATACCGTACACATGTGCTGTAGGTAGCAGTGCCACACAAACGCTTTTTTTTTTTTTAAATGTCTGTCTATATGTAAGAAAACAAATGGCTGATGATTTCATTCAGTTCTCTGGTGCCAAATAAATCTGACAGTAATGAATTTGCTTGATATCGATGTTAATGTGATATTAATAGATCCTTACTTAGTGGCCGGTGATGCATTTAATGCGGACAGATGATAATGAATACTTGCATTGTTCATACATATTAAACACTCAATAGGCACAGCAAAACTGTAATGTAAACATTCGCACACGTTTCAATTCGGAATGGTTAATAACACAAAGCATGTGACCACGTGATGTCCGAAATATGGAAATCGACGATTTGTGATTTATAAACGGTTCATTGCTCAAAGGGTAATATCAATATCAATATGGTCACCAATGTTCGTTTTGATGAATTTGTCATTTTAGAGTAAACTCTCATTGCCCTCCATCCCACTTGGTTTACGAAATATATTCTGCCGAGTACCCTGAGCAGTTAAAAAAATCGCATTAAAATGCCTGGATCTTATGTCCAGGCATTAAATTAAAAAGGAAATATATGGACAGCTTTAGGTCAACTGATCAACATTAAGCACGGCAAGCATCCAGCTAACACGCAGTATTTTGATTACCACACCAAGCAATGATCCATCATATACCACCAGTTAGTGATACGCTTCATCATTTAAATTGTAATATTATGATATAAAACTTTTAAAGGTGTATAATATATTTCTTAAAATGTTTTTAATAAATTAAATTATTTGTAATATTTTCTTAAATTTTAATTAAAATATAAGCTTTATATTCTGATTAAATAAAAAATAAAATAAATTTTGTTCATATATCAAATAAAATACAAAAAAACTAGTTCCATGTATGTCACAGTCTCGCAAAATGCCTTTTATGTCAAATATTGTATTCTTAAATATATTACTTTATATATATGCTCATCATTACATTTGCAATGTTAGGAGCTTCGTTTAAAATTGCCGTGCTTGATGTTGATCAGTTGACCTAAAGCTGTCCATATATTTCCTTTTTAATTTAATAATAGATTAATAAGGTTATATTTAATTGTTAGTAGTTTAATGTCATATCTAAAAGCGAAATCCTCTCCCAAAGAAAATTTAAATATAGAATATGCATAAATAACTGCAGAATGTTCTGTTTCATGGTGATCAAATAATTCATAGAAAAATGCTCTACTATTATAACCGAACACTTACCTGTTTTACAGACACTTGAATAAGTAAAGCACTTGATAAGGTAAACCAAAGCATCTCTTTCTTAATAACTTTATTAACATAAGTGGCCTGTTTTTAGGTGAACAGTCCCTTATGTACTAATAGTTAACGTCGTCTATTTAAAGGATTATGTGATCTATTAGAGTGAACTCTTTGTTAGTTTATCACGAGTGTATGCAAAACTGATTTCGCTCAACTGAATGTTTTAAAGTTCAAAGTGTATTGAGATTAAAAATACTGATAGTGACTAAAATGCTGACCCATTTCTTTTAGTGGTTTACGTATACAGATAACAAGTTTTCGCTTTTTTTTTTTTTCGCTTTTTTTTTCTGCAAATCGGCAGTCTTTGCGGTAGACCAACAGTGAAATTTGACAGTAAAAAAAAAAAGAAAAGAAAGAAAAAAAAAAAAGAAGAAGAAAAAAAAAAAATCCAAAGAATCCCGGAACACATTTTCAATAAAATCCAACCATCTAGAATCCAGGAATAAATTGATTGTATACAGAAGGACAAAAAATAATTTAATAAATGCTTAAGCATCTTGGTAAAAGGCACCTAATAATTGAGCATAGAGATAGCCGTTTGCGGCTTTATGTGTTCTTAAACACATAATTTTCATTTTGACAAATTTTCCCATTAAAATAATCGGAATAAAAACTAAATTAAGATCACTGTGAAGTATCTTGTGATTTTCATTTAGCTACACCAGTTTTATGCTTTAATAAGCTGACTTAAGTATTTTAAGAAATCTTATATTTAAAAAAAAAAAAAAAAAAAAACTGGAAAGAAATGAAGATGTAGAATCTCCAGCCCTCGTTTATGGTAATATGCTTTAGAATTGTAGTTTTTAATACTATATCATGAAATTAACGTTATATAATTAATAAAATTTATATTAATAAAATTACTTGGAAAAATATGAAGATATTATCAAAGATCGCTGAAGAACCCATACAAGGATAATCCCTTAACCGGTAGTTTGAAGAGAGTGTGCGCATGCTCAGATTTACCGGAAACGGCATAAACTCAGCTAAATTTCTACCCATCCAAACACGAAAGATTGTAAAACTATCGCACATTTTAGTACTGTGGGTGAGCTAAGGATTACACAACGTTGCATATCAGTGTAAGATTATATATTAATAAAAGTTTGGGGAAAAATTATAGTTGTAGCGAAGATTTGTTGAAAACATCTACACGTGAAAAATATTTTACGTGATGCTCAGTAAACGCAGTGGATTTCAAATCATCAATGATTAGCTTTTTTTGCGAAGGCTAATAGTTAAGTTGTTCCTAAGAGTTCTTTTAGAGTTATAACTAGCGCCATCTATAGAGGAGGAAAAAAGTAGTCGATTAAAATGCTTTTATTTAAAACTACTGTTTTTTTTTTGTTTGTTTGTTTGTATTAAACCTACATAGATTCGTTCTGCCACTCTGGCTGGCAACTTAGTCCAACTGTGACGAAAGCGTCAAAGAACTTTAAATAACATACGAAATAACTACATTCCGAATGAGGTTCCTTGTCTTATAACTGCCTACTATTTGCTGACTTCGTTGCAGGAGTGGTTGGCATCTCAGCTCTCCAACCAGGCTGCGGGTTCAAACTCCGCGGTTAGGATGTATGCCTGTGATTGTCTCTTCAGGCAGAAGATGAATTTCATTGCCAGGTGTAAACCCATCAATCCCGCTTATTAGACCCGAAGTGGCTATTTACAAAATTAACATTTACAAAAAAAAATACATCATATTTTGATATGTTATTTTATAAAAGGTGTTTCATATATTTTTAGAATATTAAACTTATTATTTAATAAATTTAAAATTTTGAATAAATATTTTAAGTAAAGTATAAGTTACATTCATATCTCTTAGAAGAATAAAATAATTTCTAGAAAAATTTACCGTTTTTATAGATATGTCATATCAAGTTGATATGAAATTTCTATCACATATGACAGTAATATCAAGCTGTCAAACCAATTAATGAATGCTGGTATCAATATCAAAAGTTTCCTTCTTTTCCAAATAAAGCCAAATATTTTGTCTTGATACAACACGATCTTGCATCTTTATAAACTGTCAGCTATTTTTCCACTCGATATCCCACCATTTCATCATTTTTCCCACAGCATCCCTTGGACTTAATATTCACCACGATCTATTCGTATGGTTCAAACATCGGTCAACAGGGATTAAAACGAGAAGTCAGAAAGGCACGTCACCCCTCCCCCCCCCATCCACCCATCATTACTAACACACACATCTCCGCACAGCCTCCTGATGTGTATATTTGTCCCCTCCCAGTGGCGTAACATCGTTTTTCTTTCTCTCTATCCCGCATTTTGTCCCACATATGGTTCCCATTAACACGCAAGAGCACCTGGGGAGAAGGGAAGGCAACGACCTACTTCCGACATCCCCTATCGAAAGGGGGGGGAAGAGAAATGTATTCTAGAATCCTGAAAAAACAAACGGGTCCTGATTTCTTTAGTAATTGAGTGAAGAAGAGAACCAAAAAAGGGGAGGAGTGGAGATGTCCTAGTCGCGAGTGTGCGTTGATAACAAGATGTCGGACTCAGACAGGAAGAAACGATCTGGGAAACTTACTATAGTTCTTTTTTTTAAAAAAAAAACTAATTAGCAGACTTGCTTTAAGGGATCCGAAAGAAACGATACACGTGCCTAAGCTTGTCACCCAGCTCTGGCCCTCGCACTAGGTTTCAAATCCCGTTCGTCATTCTCATATGACATTTTGGCAGCGATGCCATTCTTAATGACACACTCTTAATGTCTATACACAAATAGAAACCATTTCTTAATGGTTTTGGAGAGTGTGATGGCTTCTATCTTCATTCACTACTGATGGGATCATAATTAGCATGGTTTGCTTGTTTTACACAATATAATATTGTATTGTTGCGTAACTATAAGTTAAAATTAACAATCGACAGTCGACAACTATTAACAGCAGGCCTTACAACAATTCCTTTCACTTATTGTGACGTCACAATTCATATAATTGGAGTAAACACTACTGGTGGTGGATTTGTGTTAGCGAAAAATACTAATTGTGACAATTTTACAACTCGCAAAAATAGACAACTAGCGATGCAGAGAACTTTCCCACGATAGCTTTTCATGGCTACCAATTAAATTGCATCTCACATATGATCTACGGAAGGGAGGGGTCAAGAGTGGTGAGTAATTGTGTCTCAATCTTAGAAATTCTGTACTGTCTCCTGCATTCTTAGAAAAGTTAGCATCTAAGAACAGTCTGAATGTCTAATCAATTACCTCATCCAAATAATCAGTCACTTTTAGTTTATCTGAGCCTTCATCTAAATGGAAACTCAAAACAGCTAATGAAGCTGTCTTTTAAATATGACCGGAAGTTAAGTAAAAGACTCGTGTGTCACCAATGAAACTGTTATATTCCATAGGGCATGGTGAAATGCACGTAGGATCCATTTTCAAACAGGACGTAACTGGACATCTGATAGGATCTCTCTCTCTCTTTGCTGTTTATTTTTCATTCTTTTGATTTACATTCGATGGCAACCAGAATCTGCTTATAGTTTATTTTACAAGGCATAACTTTGCGATCCATCAAGGAGACGTGTGAGCTGTCTAACGGCTAACAAAGAGATGGATGAACATACTTTTCCCACAAGAATAAATGTAATAGCATCTCATGAGTGCCTAGACTAAACAGATATCGGCATTTAAAAGTATTGCAGTGAAGCGCATATCGCAGGAGCTTTCTACTCACACTATAATATGAATAAACACTGTCACAGTTAACAGAGAAAAAAATAATTAGTGGATAGTAGATAGAATTGGCTGCCGGACAGTGATGTAGACAGAAAGGGGATTAAGCAGTATATAACGACAGTATGTGGTGGAGAGTACCCTCCGGTAATGAGTTCTTGACTCCTTACAGATGTTACGTAATAATAATATGTGCACAAATGTTTGTTAGATGATTTTTGTACACTAACAACGAACAAGTGTTTAAAAGTAGCAAAAATAAAAGAGGAATAGTGTTACGTCACAATAGCCTAAACTGGATACAGTTATATTGTTTAAGAATGCATTTTTGTATTGTTTTAGCATTTCATGAAGAATTATCATTATGCTATTTTGTCGCGCTTGGTACCTATCCTAAATTAAAACTAAAGATATTGAAAAAAATCAGCAAGACATCTTTTCTGCTTTGATATTCGCAATGCACCGTAGTGAGCATGTCTATTAGCGTCCGTGCAACACGTGGAATTTAAAAACACTCATGACCATCAGTTAAAGTAGTTTATTGTAACTACGAACTATGTAGTCTGTAGTTACCATAAATGAATTATTTAGTTTATAGCAATCTACAAACTACGTACGTTGTATCACGAGAGTATGTATGTTCGGTTGCCCTTGTTACAAAGATTCATACAGCACGTGAAAGACAAACCCACTGCCGATGAAATGGGTGAATTTTCAATTCAAGCATTCAAATGTTCGATTTGTATGCTGAAGGGGTTCTAAGCTGGCACGTCATAAGCAGTTTAAGACGTTTTTTCGTTCGTTTTTATTGTGGTTCCCTATTTCTTTTGATGATATTAATTGCCTAAATGTAAACACGGAGAGAACTGAGGATCCATAGAAACGTGTGTTTAAGCCTGAGGCATTTCATAACACAGTATTAAAATATAGCAACGGAACAACCACCTTCTATAAGCTATATATATAAATTGGTCGTGTGATCCCAATCGATTTGGTGTTGACGCTCTTCAAGATTAGAGTTGGTGGAGAAAAGAACATGACGCTCGCTCGGGTTTTTTTTTTTTTTTTTTTTTTTTTTTTTTTTTTTTTTTTTGTAGGAGATGTCACGTCTCTCAAGACGTAGTGAAATAGATTTATCTGTCTGACCGAAATAAGGTCTACCACAGTCGCAAACAACTTTATAAACACCTGGAAAATTCAGCTGGTTGTGTTTTAGTTTTGGGCGGCTCGGGAAGGAACGAAGTTTTGGGCGGCTCGGGTTGGAATCCTCTTCTTGTCTCGAGGTTGTTGACGTTGTCTCAAACGTTTAGTGATGTTACGAGAAGAATATCCATTATTTAAGAAGGTACGTTTCAGGAAGTTGAGTTCTGTTCGAAGGTCTTCTTCGGTAGAAGTAAGATATCTTGCTCGATGGGCGAGAGCGGAGATGATGCCAAGTTTCTGTGGAGGAAAGCGATAAAAAGAGGTCAGTATCTATCAGTGTGGGTGGTTTTTCGAAAGATAGAAAATTTAAGACAGTCAGGCAATCTATTGATCTTAAGATCCAAGAAGGGAAGAACGCCGTTAATCTCAAGTTCAGATAACATCAACACCATAACATCAAATTTACATCAGATGTAAATTTGATGTTATGGTGTTGGTTATTTAAATGTTCTAGGAAGTTTTGAAGTTCCTCTAAACCATGTTCCCAGATCAGGAAGACGTCAAACTTTTCAGTTTGACGGCTTCCTGATCTTCATGACCTGTTTGACGTCTTCCTTTTGTGTTAAACTGTAAAGCCCATGTTTAGTTTTTGTAAGTTTTTAGTTATTTCTTATTCACCTGAAGAAGTCGGAACTCTGATGAAACTAGTGATTCATTAAAGTTTTTTTATTATACTCCTCGGGTTCTAGTCAGTATAATTATTAATTCTAAATGTATACATCCCGAGTCAACTCTAGTAACAACATATATATATATATATATATATATATATATATATATATATATATATATATATATATATATATATATATATATATATATATATATATATATATATATATATATATATATATATATATATATATATGATAATGATGTCTTATCACTTGCCTTAGTATGTATCCCATAATGCAAAGCACACCCCGTTTCAGGTGTGTGTATAATGCAATGTATAATAGGAAGGGTCACTACCCAGACCGGTTTCGACCTTTCCTGAGGTCTCATCAATGGGAGCCAGATCCGAGAGAGATACCAAGGTTGAAGTAATGCAGAAGACATTGCCCGAATGGGGGGGGGGAGCTTGCATTATGGGATACATAATAAGGCAAGTGATACGAAGTCATTAGCCTCTATATACAAGTAGTTTAGACGTGAATCTATTTCACGAGCAAAATATTGTTTTGTTTCATTGGGGAAAGGATTAAATCCAAGTATAAATTGTTTTGGTATCTTTAACATATAATACACCCAAGGTAAATACTTTCCACACATATATATATATATATATATATATATATATATATATATATATCAACTTCTATCATACTAACTTATCAAGTTTGTTTCGTGGGCTACTCGCAATCAACAGGTTGGCTAACGCTTCGAATGACAAGCTAATTATACCCAATGCTAAACTTTATAAATACAATCAAATACACGGTCGGTTGTGGGCATTTAGCGAAACATAAAAATAAAACCACTTGAAATAGAGTTACTGTGGGTATAATCATAGGTGGACTACTATTTCTAACGAAAAGTTGAATATAAGCAACATCTTGCTTTATTGTACTTATCACTATTCAGAGGCAATAAAATGGGATATTTGGGAGCCGTGAAGAGATCTATAAGACAGTTGTTCCATCTACGGTTATTTGGTGGGAGGGGCGTAGAGTGGAAAAGCAGGAATTACTAGGAGGAAGCAAAGTAGTGCATATGTAGAACCCCCCCCCCCACTATCTAAAATGCCATCTTTAGTGATTGATCTGAGTGTAGCAAGTTGTTCTCTCTACAGGGAGGGTAGTGTCTAAACAAGATGGTGACGATAACCTTTTTGACTCCCATCATTACGACATGGGTACGGTGTAATTAACGTCAAATCCTATTTGGTTCCAGACATCTCCGTAATTCGTAAATTAGTTCAAATATTCCGCGAGTGTTAAGCCACACAGCTAACTCTCCCTGCAGTGGGAGATATTAAAACAGATATGGACACAGAATGGTGGTCTGAACACGTAAAAATCACCATAGTAACCGTGGCTATAGTAATGAGTCACACGAAGAGCAACAGAGCGTAATTGGCAGTCGTAGGGTTCCGTCCGAGGTTGGGAGGGATCCCAGCGTACGTCAGTATGCGGACTAGCATAGACCATATGGCACGCTATTAATGGTGCATGTGGAACGCTTATGGCAGAATTGTGGTAGTTAGGCGCGTTTTAATTACCCCACGTGCTAAGAGAAGCTCTTAAAATATGGTTTGGACTGTTGGTGTGGCGCAACTGGAAACTTTGTAATTATTTAGGTGACGGACAGCATCCTCTGTGAACACCCCTTGATATGAGTGTTATAATCTCTCTCTCTCTTTTCTAATCTTGTTTCTTTCCCTTAATCTTTCTTTCTTTCTTTCTTTTTTTTTTTTTTAATTATCAATGGTAGAGAAGTGAACGTTAGGAAAAGGCATGTCCCATAAGCCTTGGGCTCACGCTTAGGAACCATCGATTTGCTATTAAAAGTTATTTTTTTACTTTTGAAATTTGGAATTTACAGTCCCGTTTGTTACACTTTTCGGTGTATGTTTGTTCGGGTCAACTATTAATAGCTACAAAGGAATGCGATGTCATTTACATATTGCTCCCACAAGTGAAAATAAATCCACACGAATTTAATCCGATTATGAGGGCAATGGATGAAGTTGGATCACTTTCTCTCATCCTTCAAAGGTAAGGCATCGTTCAAAAATAAAAAAATAAAAAAATCACAATGTCGTTATGGAAAAACAGTGGAACAACATCCTATATAATAGCATATTAGGAACATATTCTTAAAAGATTTCAGTTAGAAACCATAACCATGATTAATCAAGGTATGTAATGCCAGTAAACAGAGCCTCCGTAGCTCAGTCGGTATAGACGAAGCTCTTTGATCGGAAAGAACTGGGTTCGATTCCTATCAGTGACCTGAGGCGTGAGGAACGACTAAATGTGAGTTAGCCAGTCTCATATGGAGGTAGGGGGTTTTTTCACCCGGAAACTGGGGTTTATCGTCCCCCCTCCCCCAGAACAGGCAAACTGGTGCCGTGAACACACACACACTCACACGGATTACAGTCAAGAATACTTAAGACCCAGCCATAGGCCTGACTCGTCAGTTATGTCGGTCCCGAGCCCGGATAAAATTAGGGGATTGAGATAGTACCGAACTTCCTGTAAAAGGCCCTCACGGCCGTTGTATCATCATACTCTAAATAAATAATGCCAGTAAATGCAAACCCTTGAAAAAGGAAATCCTCCAGGAGTGTGTCGTGGTACATACCGCACACTTTATAATTGTTCCTCACTTGATATCCCACTTAATGATTTTTTCATTGGTTCAAATCTCGCAAAGAATCTTTTATAAGGGTTTTTTTACTGAAAAGTAACTCAGTGTTGATTTATTTATTCTGCGAGATGAAAGACGACTTGATCACCGAAAACAATTCTGTTTATCATTGGGCACTTTAAAGAATTGGAAAAGTCTCCAGTCATTCAAACAAAATTTGTAGCTCCTTATGTCCAGCTATCGCTTTTGCCAACAACATTCTCTTAAATGATGACCTTTCGACTATAAACTCAGAGGTCGTTTAGTCTCTCAACTTTCCGTGAATCGCCTGTAAATGGGTATCAAATGAGCTCATCTGTTTCCACAGTCCGACTTCATTTGTTTTTGTGTTTACAGTAAAACAATTGTTCGTGCGTAAACGATTCTCGACAAACACGAGCGGATGGTTGAATCGGTGGATTATTTTGGAGTTCTTGACGGAAATTATTGTGGAAGAGTTACTATGAACTTGGTGAAATGACAAGATAAAAAAAAAAACAAAGGTCCTGTTTACTCCCAGTGTGGCTTGGCTAGAATTATGATTAAAGAAAGCAAGGCTATGAGCCAAGCGTATCTGTCTATTAATCGCATATATTGTGTATTAGTACCAGTAGAATTTAACCACGCTACCGGCCAAGACGTCTATAGACGTTCACTTTATCATGGATGCGAAGTGCTTATTAAAATTGTAATACCATTGTTATAACAATGAAATATATGATGGATACGAAGCGTATGCGGTTGCGTATTTGATCCACAACGTCCGGTAAGGTGGTTAATCCCATTATATGAATTGTGACGTCACAATAAGTGAAAGGAATTGTAAGTAAGGCTTGTTATTAATAGTTGTGAACTCTCAGTTGTCAATTTCAACATATAGTTGCGCAACAATACAATATCGTATTGTGTAAAACAAGCAAACAATGCTAATTTACGTGAAGGAAGACGAGAGAAAGGCAGGGTTTTCCTCCTGAATGTTTGTGTAAGAGCAACCAACTCATCTTCTGTTTAAAACTTCTTAAAAAAAGGTTTATCGTTGTCCTAAGACATCATTCGACTTCATGTCATTGCAATCGTCGCGCACGTACCTCTATTATAAATTACAATGAGAATGCTAATCAAGTCTGAAATACTTTCACAGATATGTGAAATGGAATAAAGCTAACAGAAACGAATTAAGCCTAACAGGCTGCTTTCATTTAGCTTCAGTGGAGAAGAATTTAATAATTGAGGAGTGTGTGTAACCACCGTTGCTAGTTAGAAGAGCAATACTGCTTAAGAAATGAAATTTATTTAATGATTTCATGCGGGAAGAGAAAACTTCACATATTTTAAATGATTTGGTAATTAATAAGATTGGAGATAGGAATAATTTTGTTCAATGAGATTCTCCCGAATCTCATTGAACAAATTTCCAACAACTTGGTTGGAAATATAGTTATTTCAATTAATAAGGATAGTTCATCGCACAATGTGGAGAAATACAAACCAGTAGGTGTTTTTAATGTTACAGATAACGTAAAGGGAAAAATAAATCAGGAATTATTAATAAGACAGCATTATTTCGTTAGGGAGAGGTTGCTTATGACTGATTGCTTGCTTTTTATGAACCGAGGCTAAATCCAGCAAGCAAGTGGTTAGGATGCGATTTATTTTGGATATTAGCAAAGCTTCTAAATAGTGTTCCATACAGGGGCGGCTCGTGCAAGGAACTACAGCACCCCCAATTTTTCTCGATATATAAATATATTTATTAATTTATTTATATTTGCTTGTAATATTTAATTTTATCATCAACAATCCTATACAATTCTCTTATTTTGGTATAAAAAATGATAAAAATCCATCTGTAGCACTTAGGAGGGCGAAGGACGCTAGCAGCGCTGTTTACCACAGTGTCATATTGCTACGCGCGCAAGCATATGCATGTCATAGTGAGATACGAGCTATTAGCGTGATGCGGCACTGTCCGTCGCGCAGTTCCACTGTTGTTTATATGCAGTTTGCGCCGGTAGTAGAGTGTTCGTAGTGCTTATCGTGTTTACTCCGTCTCTTTAAATAATTAGAGATTACAATTAAAGTCATAACATTTGTTATAGTTTTTATTTAAGAACATTATTGGGGTTATGATAATGGCTTTTATTTTAAAGTAATTTTGAATTATACTAAACTGTATAATTTTATCGATAATAAACAATATTTTTTCATGAAACAAAACAAGAATATATTTTATTTTTAGATAAATTTGAATTATACCAAACTGTATATTTTATCGATAATAATAATATTTTTTCATGTTTAATTATTTTTTTTACCATAATCTTGATATTTTATCCAAACACGTATATACACTGCACTTACAGTGTGTATGTATATTTCGAAAGTTGCACCACCCCCCACGATTTCAAGCCACGAGCCACCACTCGCTCCATATAAGAAGTTTGTGGTTAAAGAGGTGCTGATAATTACTTAATGTGATAAAGTAGTCATACATGATTTAGGTTCATATTTTAGGAGTGTTGATGATGCGAAGCTGGTTGGAATACTAGTCCTCTGCTTGGAAAACCAAAGTTCTTTAGACGATTTTCTTAGAAGATTGAATGAGCAGAAGGGTTAAGCATTGTTTAAACTTTAATTTAGCGAAATGGAAATATGCAGTATTTAATTTGCTAAGAAGATAATATTGAGTAGATATTGGATGAATGGGCAGGCTCTGGAAAGAGTTAATCAATTTGTGGATTTCCTCATCTTAGTTGATACGAAATGTAATTTCAGGACTTATATGGGTAAGCCAACTAGTAAAGCACAGAAGATTGCAGACTTTATTAAATGAAGTTGCATTATGGGAGAAAGGAAGTTATAATACTGCTATACAAGACTCTAATCAGACCAGCATTAGAGTATGGCACATAACTTTCCCATATTTTAAAGGGATGTCATGAGAATTTAATGAATTCAGAAAAGAGTGCGTGCGTATTTAGAGAGGTGGTGTTATGAGAGTTGGTTCGTTAATTGTAATCGGACGAATTTACTAACATAAGGTGGTGAAAATATTTAAATTAAGTTTGTGAGTTAGTATCGCTCTTGCAATTTTCATTTATAATATTCATAGTTTATTTAATTAAATGTTTCGATTATCATTGGTCTGCCAAAATTCATTTCATAACTATTAGTGAATCAAAAGTATAAAATTCATGTTTATAGAATATAAACCGATTTTTTATATTTAACACAATCCTCTGAAAAAATATGTCCTTGTATTTTCCATACGTGTCACCACTTCGTTCAATTATGCCACTGTATTATATTTATTAATTGCGTGTGTTCTCTGACTGGTTTGCCTCTTTTGCGAGATGATTAAACAGCGATTTACAAAAACATTTTTTTTTTTATTTATTTATTGTAGCAATCCAGAATTTTATAATGATCTAACTAAAAATCCAACGCATCTTTAGGATTTTCAATTTTGAATTAAATTTGCATTATAATTAAATAATTTCTATAAAATATTAAGAAAATTTATATGATAAAACAATCTGTTTTTAATTATATTCATTTTCTTAAATTTTTTGAATAAAAAGTGAGTTTTTGAAATACACCTTTTATTTTTTAATATAATAAGATAATGTTAGAATTGAAATAACGTTTAGTTAACAATTGAACTGTAACCCCTCTCGTTGCAGCTAACTATGTGACAGTAATGAAAGGGACTTTCTGTATCGTATTCCTACGTTTCTGAGGAAAGCTATAAATTTGAGGCATTTTTAAAGGATCGTTAAAACTCGTATAGCAGAGCACCACAGTGTCACTAATCTAACGTGACATGTGACCTAATGTCCTTTACATTAAGGTGGGTTTCGGCTCAAAGGAGCCCTTCTTAAAACACAGAGCTTGTTTGTAAAACGCTAATAAATCAAAGTTAAAGAATACAAAAATGTTTTCATTGATTTCCGTCTGCACTTTATCTTTCTGCTACTGAGCGGACGTTGAGGGCTGCTGTACAACCTCACGCCTATCCGTACGTAGCATACTTTCTCGCTGTTCGAGTGCTGAAAAACGCCAGCGAGTCATGTTCATGCTATTAAGGGACGTAAAGTATTGGGGGGGGGAATGAGTTTTCTTAAAATAATTACCAACCAAGGAAAAGACATAATTAGAATTTAGAACTTATTTTCGAATATCTTTTTCTTTCGGTTCTTCTCACCAACTTAATTTCTCTTTCTGTCGTTCACCTGCCAACGTTTGTGGAGATTTATAGAAGTCGTTATATTAAACGTATGTCACCTAAAAGATGTCTTTGTATGCTCGTGCCAATGCATGAATCTTGGCACCACCCATTAATGATTGCCGTCACTGTAATTAAAAGCTGAATTTTGTGTCCGTTTAAAAGTTAAATATTTCCTTGCAAAACTTGTTACACACGTCATATACTTCCGGCTACTTGATCCCGTAGTGTGTGTGTGTGCTGCTACGGGAACGTGAAATATAAGAGTAATAACTTACCTGCTTTGACCACGTCACAGTCGTTTACATGTGGCGTGTGGAAATGTGCTGTCGGGTCTTAGATTAAGGGGCCGTTGTCGGTAGCGGATGATGTCCTGACATAAATTTTCCACGGATGTTGGAGACAAGATGTCAAAATATGCTTCCAGATGGTGAGAGCTGCTTTCCAGCCCTTGCTTAAAATTTAGTTTGGAAAAATGAAAACACTCCCATGTTAGACGTTAAAAATTCCATCATATTCGATCTCTGTGTAACTAAAAAATCTTGAATAACAAGAATGAAAATAGAATAATAATAATAAATCTAAATTTTGATTTCAGAATACTGAAATCAACACTTTAAAGAGCTTTATCACGTGATCCAAAAAAAAAAAAAAAAACAGAAACCCTAGTTGCATTGTTGAAGCCTATTGTTTTGATACATAACAGCTGTTTACGTGCTTTCTCATGTGCGCAAACGTTAATTGACGAGAACATACTAATACTAATCCCTAATATCCATTTTCAAAACGAAAAGCATGTCGCATTGTCAAACTAACAATGAAGTACATTTAGCAGGTCACGTAATAGTGGTTATAATTTATTAAGCAGACGTCGGCTTCAGCCGTAGTCGTACTACAAACTTCGTTTTACACTTAACATCACTCATGCTCGTTAATTATTAACAATTTATTCCAGCCAAAGGAAGAAGTGAAAACTGTGTCGTTGAAAACTAGTCGAATAATAACTAAGGTGCACCAATTTATTACTGTTTTTTGTCAAATAGCAGTGTAATTAAGTTCAAGAAAGATTGGGAGATAACGATATTACTTTTTACACTATTTTATTAATGAGGTTTTATTTTTGTTTTATAAATAGTATGTTAATTTATATTTCATTTCAAAATTAAAATTTATAATTTAGTTATTTCTAAATTAATTTTAAAATTTTTGAAATCTTAAGATACACTTTTAAATTTTTTATATCATTATATTACTGTAGAAATTTTTCGGAGTACGAAATCGTTGGGATACTGAATCAATCGACCGTGAGATGCGGTGATTGATTCATTAATGCCCTTGGGGGTAACGGATGGCAACAATGCAATGCTGTACCAATGAAGTTTAACTGAGGTTCAGCTGTTGCTGTTACCCCCTTGGGCGATGAGTTTTTGAGTTCGCTCTCTTAAGGTTTTTGCCTTAAGGGAGCACTTTGAGTCTCCGGGGAGGGTGTTCTCCGGCACGGCCCGCTGAGGGGCTGTGTCGGTGAATTATTTTCCTCGGAATTTGAGCGGTTCTGCTCAGTGGTCGGGGAGCCCGTCACTGAGTGGAACCAACGCTGAGATTAGGACGGTCTTTCGCCCACTATGGAGTGGCCTAGAGATCGTCCGTATTTTTGAGATTTCACCTTTACTTACATAGTCGGTGATTGATTCATTAATGCCTTTGGGGGTAACGGATAGCAACAATGCAATGCTGTACCAATGAAGTTTAACTGAGGTTCGGCTGTTGCTGTTACCCCCTTGGGCGATGAGTTTTTGAGTTCGCTCTCTTAGGGTTTTTGCCTTAAGGGAGCACTTTGAGTCTCCGTGGAAGGTGTTCTCCGGCACGGCCCGCTGAGGGGCTTTGTCGGTGAATTATTTTCCTCGGAATTTGAGCGGTTCTGCTCGGTGGTCGGGGAGCCCGTCACTGAGTGGAACCAACGCTGAGATTAGGACGGTCTTTCGCCCACTATGGAGTGGCCTAGAGATCGTCCGTATTTTTGAGATTTCACCTTTACTTACATAGTCGGTGATTGATTCATTCAATCCAATACCCTTGGAGGGTAACGGATGGCAATGCTGTAGCCAATGAAGTTCTAACTGAGGCTCGGCTATTGCTGTTACCCTCCTGCCATGATCAGAGCTTTAATTGCTCAATAACACCTTATCCTACACTGTCCTCTACAGATAACGGGGAAGATGAAAAGCATTCTTGCTTCGCCCCTTTAAGCCAGTCCTTATAAGGATAAGGACAAAATCGTTGAGATTGAGATATGTGATTTCAATTTCTAAATTTCTATCTCAACAATTCCAAATTTCTTTTTCTATCTATTCCAAATTTCTGTTTCTATTTATCTATTCCAAATCTCTATTCCACATTTCTATTTCTATCTATTCCAAATTTGTTTCAGTGTCCATTTTATCTATTCCAAATTTGTTTCAGTGTCCATTTTAATTTGCTTTCTGAATCTCTGTACCACTTTTATTCTCTTTAAGGCTAATGATGAGAGAGAATAGTACTGTGTGATAATATTCTCTTTAAGGATAATGATCAGAGAGAGTATTACTGTGTGATAATATGTTTATACCCGTATTTTATTAAAATTCTCTTTAAGGCTAATGATGAAAGAGAATATTACTGTGTGATAATATGTTTATACCAGTATTTTATTAAAATCTGACTGCAAAATTTGAGACCAATGTGGCATCAAGCATAGTTTTATATGGTTTACTACGCTAATTAATTTTGTCTGTAAAATAATAAGATAATAATAAATATTCTTTTGCACATATATATATATATATATATATATATATATATATAACCTAGAATTCAACAATTTAAATAGCTTAATTATTTTTCCAAAAGAAAATGCCACATTATCTTAAACCATTTAAAGATAATGTGACACCTTCGTAATATTAAAATTATATAAATGCAGCAATATTTTCTCAATGCATCACTAATAATGTACAGTGAAATCAAAAATATCTTCGGTGGCAGACAAGTTGAACAAATAGAGGAACTCCATTCAAACTCTAGTTATAATTATCTTGAAAGCCTGATGTTGGAATAAATAAGAATTATATAATTCCTTCAAAGGAATATAATGTACTTTGTCTTCGTAAATGTTATTTGCATTGCTTACGATTGTTTTAAATACTCATCAAGCAACGCACCGACTGAACTGAAAATAACTAGGCTTTTATAGTAATTTAGATGGCTCTTGTTTCTAGCCTACAGTTCTTAAAAGAACTGGGCGATGGACTGAGTCCTTGACTCTTTATCCCGTCATCTGAATGAAGAAAATCTGTATGGATGGGGTGTTATTGAGCTAAAAAGCCCTAGTCATGGCTGGGTAACGGCAATAGCCGAGCCTCAGTTAAAACTTCATTGGCTGCAGCATTGCCATTCGTTACCCTGGAAGTCCTGATTAGTAAGTAAAGGGTAAAAATCTCAAAAAATCGGACGATCTCTAGGCCACTCCATAGTGGGCGAAAGACCGTCCATATCTCAGCGTTGGTTCCCCTCAGTGACGGGCTCCCCGACCACTGAGCAGAACCGCTCAAATTCCGAGGAAAATAATTCACCGACAAGAACCCCTCAGCGGGCCGTGCCGGAGAACACCTTCCCCGGAGACTCAAAGTGCTCCCTTAAGGCAAAAACCCTAAGGGAGCGAAGCGAACTCAAAAACTCACACCCAGGATAACAGCAACAGCCGAATCTCAGTTAACTTCCTCGGTTCAGGATTGCTAATTGTTACCCTGGAAGTCCTAAAAAGGACTTTTTCGGGATCCACCCTCCTATCATTCTCTAGCCTACAGGCCAAAAATGAATACATTTTCTAATTCAAATATATTATATTACAAAGGGTGTTCCACGTTCATCATTATTTCCAGTCTCATACTATTTTCGAATTGACTACTTTCAAAAATATCCAAGTGTATCTAATTACCACTCTTTTTAAATATAATAATTTTAATAATTTTAACTATTAATATTTAACCTATGCGGTGGAATACAGGGCCATCTATATTACCATAATGCCTTGTAATTTTTAATTAGCAGTATTTGAATTTCACAGTAATTTTTTTGTACCACTAGTAAAGATTCTAGAATTTAACAGACGAAATTTTATATAGTGTATCAACTTAACACATTCTTGAAAAGTTGAGTTGAAAAGCGAAGGCTTTTTTCCCCAAGGTATTACTTTTAACACTTCATATAAAACAAAACACAGACAGAACTGTTGTGTTATAGATTTTCTCTTTTGCGTGAGATTGATAACTTTGTCACAGTATTATCCTATATGAAATCATTGTTTAAACACGAGATTAAATATAAATCTTTATTTCTATATCCGGTACCTCACTTATTCATCTTAACCATAAAGTATTATCTTAAGCTTTGTATCATTACAAACTTATATTTTTTTAAAAAAAAAATAATGAAGTAGTGAAACTACAAATATTTTAAAAATTATTTTTTATTAATTTTATTAATTAATATTTTAAAGAAATTAATATTCCTTTTACCTAAACTATTTTATTAATTAATATTTTAAGTAAAAGGAATCGGTTAAAATATGTAATTAATAATCCTTAACGGCTTACATAAACAAGTCTGAATAAAGTTTCCTTTGAACAGCTTCTGCAAAACAAGCCAGAACGTCTACCTTGTTTTCTCACTAAATGATTAGTGCACTTCTCTGCCACTAGAGGGCGAACACTTACTTTTATAATTATGCTTAGCTTAAGCGATAGGTTGTGAACTCCTACCTTCTCTGCAAGAGATCGCATTACTCGGCGATACTGGAATATCCCAGTGCATAACAATACGATTTGTCATACGGCCATGATGGATGTGTCTGTTGCAATGCCCACTGTCTTACAATCACGATTACCTCGCTTTCGCTATGTTCGGACCCTGAAGTTTCCACATGGCGGTGTTATCTGTTGACCTGCAGGTGTTGTTGCAGTACACGCTCGGAGATTAGGATATATGCATCGGTCTCGCACGCTGTCCACCACCATGTTATAGGCCTAATTGGCAGAGTAAACCTGGTTATCATTGCATACTTTCTCTGGGGAATTTCTAGATGCGGTCCGGTGCTTGGTGTTATTGTAACGCCATCTATGTGTTTACCTGCTTGTGGTGGTCAGTGTTGTGAGTGACATCGACCCATTTAATGCTCTTTCGTATTATAATAATGCAGATAATTGTTAAGTTGTCTAGTTGTGTCCTACAGCTTCAAATGACTTGCTTTTATCGTGTTTAAGAGAGTTTATCCAACTAGCAAGAGCCAGTGTGTATGTGTTAGCGATGTAGAACATCTTCCATAAACAAAGTTTGTTATTATGGTCTCCATTCAATCAATAGTTTATCGTTAACTGTCGGTTGGGCTTTTATCGAATAACTATTTTAAGGGGTACAGATTCTCTGTCGCTTGCCTTTAGTGCTGATTGTGCGTAATAACGTGCATGCTAGCGTGTAACAACTATTTGCATACCGATAGGAGTTGAATATCTGTATTTGTGGCAGCAGGTGTGGATAATGTGCTTTGCTAAATGAGTGAAAGAACCGTGATTCGAATCCGATCATAAACTCGCACGAAAATTATTCAGCTTCCCTCCGTTTTTTATTAGTAATTGATCACAAAATGTTGAAGATGTGTAGACTGGCTAATATCCATGCGATCCTTGGTTAATGTGGAGAAAAGACAGTAATTGACAGAAGTTTTGTCAGGATCATCATAAAACAAAAAACGTTACGCGATATGGGATTGTCATTTTTTCGATTAGGGTCAAAGAAATTAAGGCTATGAATACAATGCATTTTGTTAGGTAGTTGAGTGTGTTCTATGGTCGATTTGCATCGTATGAGAGATTATAAATATGAGTACAGCAATATTCGGCCACATCCGTGCGAGAAAACGGTAGCTGAATTTTAGTTGAAAATTACTTATGTTGAGAAGATATCGTAGAAAAAATAAATGTTTCAAAGGTGTCGCATTCAACGCAATTTTAAGACTAATTAACAAAAAGGCTACAAACTCCTACAAGAGGAAGTAACAAAAGAAATACAAAATCCTACGGAAGAAATTAAGAACAAAAATTACAAAATCCTACAACAGAAACTGTCCGCGCGGTTAATCTAGTGGCTATGCGCTTTGCAAATCCTGGGAAAGAGTGTCCTAGGTTCGATTCCCGTCGACGTGAGGAGCTTAAGGATCTTTCTCAGCCATAGCCAAGTGAGCCGGTCTTGGGCGTGGACAGCAAGGTCCCCCCCCCCTCAGTTTATCTAGAGTTTTATCATCCCGCAAGGTTTTCTACCAGCCCCGTGAACACACACAAGCTACAGTCATAGGATATATAGTACCGCAAGGGGGAACCACCTTGCTCCTAGTCATTTTTCGAGATGGTGGCGTATATAGCTGCCCCTAAATAGTTGAAAGGCTATAACTACAAGAGGAACTAACAAAAGAAATGCAAAATCCAACGGAGAAATTAATGACAAAAATCTTACACGATTGCAAGATTACTACAAATTAGCAAAGATAATACAAAATCCTACAAACCCAAATGACAAAGAAGGCCAATTTTCGTAAATCTACCAAAAAGCTGTTTTAACAGAATTCAATCATGAATCTGTGTTTTGGCGTTATGTTTGCTGAAAGGGAAAAAAAGAATTATCCGAGTACATTTTCAGCAAACGGTATCCGGGTTTGTAAGCGTTGCTTACCAGACCTTAAAACTAATTTTCTTTCTTTCTTTCTTTCTTTTTTTTTTTTTAAAGAGGCAGTTTTAGTAAGTGGGAGTGATGCATGATTTCCTCGTATGTGTTATTTCCATTGTGCTGTGACAGACTTAGAAGGAACTACAATCACCGCTCTCCAGCTGTGGAAACAAAGACGCAAATAAAAAGGAATAATTGAGTGTTTTCTTTGTGTCAATACACACTTCCTGCTCACAGCAGCCCAATAAAACTGGATAAACAGAAGGGACTTTGCAGAAAGTACGAACGGGGAACACTGCACCCATTCTTCTTCTCGATATTGAGTAGGGGGATGTCATTCTTGTCGGTCACGTATTTCACCATCCGCTCTTTTCTACCGGGTTAATCGACAGTCTCACATGGCTCTCGAGCTCGCGTGCGCCCGAACTTTCCTACCCAAGGAACGCTTGGCTAACTGGTTGGAAATCACACGAAGAGAAATTCGCGCACAGCTGACGATAAACCCAAACAACATTTAAAAGGACCTTCCCCTGCGATGTGGGGACATTGCCAGGGACGATCCATCAAATTTGCGGAGGTCACAAACGAGCTGAGATAAGAAAAAAAAAAAAACTCCAAGTTTTCCTTGAGGGGAAAAATAAGAAAGTTCACATTCTCAGCTGTTCAATGTGTCAAAGTAGCAATTTGTAAACTAATTACCGTATAGGAAAGAGAATGTCCATGTGATGATGGGCTCAGGGCGACAGTTTTTTTTTTTTTTTTTTTTTTTTCCTGAATTCATTCAACAGAGATAAGAGAAGATGGGGGAAATCCGGAGGTCAATGAAAATTGAAGAGATAAAGTGCAAAGATTAAAGGTAAACATGATATCACTTTAGCATGCCCTTAAAGTATTTCCTACAAGGATAAAAAGCATATTGAGAATATAAGAGACTAGATCATTTTTTTTTCTCTGTGCCAAATAAAAAGGCTAGGAAGTGACGTCACGAATAGTTCTTTTACTGTTTACACGGTTTATTATTAAACATCAATATTTTTATAATAATAAGGTAATTTATATTATTACTTAAAATCCAAAATAAAATATCTAAATAATTGATAAACTTCATTTTAATATCTAAGAATTAACTTAAACCTTTAAGTTTTCTACATCATAATATTAGAATAATTTAATGCTAAAAACTTGGGTTATATAGAGAGTAAATAACATCCCAGTCATTTTTAGGACTTCCAAGGTAGCGGACGGCAATGCTGTAGTCAATGAAGTTTTAACTGAGGCTCGGATAATGCCGTTACTCAGCCATGACATGACTAGAGCTTTTAGCTCAATAACACCCCATCCACACAGATTTTCATCATTCAGATGACGGGATAAAGAGTCAAGGACTCAGTCCAGTTCTTTTAAGAACTTGGATTATAGAGAAAAATTCTGTCATAATATCCAATTTTATTTATTTTTATCAATTAATTAATGACACAACTCATTCCATTAATTATATGGAAAGCGAAAATCCGATCGCGAGTTATATACCTTGAAAGAGTTAGTTTTAGCATATATAATGTATTTAAAAAAAAAGAGAATTCCTGATTCGGGTCTGATATTTGTATATTAAAGCACAGACACGCGAAATTCAAGATATCACATACGAGACATCAGTCTACCACACTTTCCTTGGAAATATCAAAATATTTTCGAATTATATAACTATTAAAGGATAAATAACTTCAACTCTCATTAAATAATAAAGTTGGAAACATCCTTCTAATAAAAATAGCATCATAAAATATGGTAGTTTTTGAAGTCACTAAGGCAAGCTTCCAGAACATTTTAGACTCGGTAAAACTATACCGGAACAGCTCTTCGAAACAAAGAAAATCAGAAACTAGCTTAAAAAACGGATACAAAAAAAAAACTACCCCTAAAAAGTCTCATAATACAAAAAAAAAGTTTAAATATAAAAATGGAAAAGCCAAGAAGCTTGGGCAATGTTCCAGTAAATGGTGTCCTTGATTGATCGACTAATTCATTACTAGGAAGCCACCTATCTTTACTTCGTAAAAACTGATACTCCACAGTCCTAATGAGCTATTAATCGTAGAGCTTCCCATCATTAATCCAATAGAAATTCTAGGCTAGGTTATTGTTATACCAGCGAACAGTGGCCACACATGTTCTTCTCCCATCATCCCACCCCCCAACTGGATCTCCATCCCCCCTCATGTATCCCCGGTTCATGAGTCATTCAGCAAGCTTCATTCCATGACAAGCTTGGCACTTGTGAGAATTAATAATAACATCCTGTCAATATTTATTTTGGGATCCCCTCAATAATCTGTGCACAGATACAAATCCAGGGGGAGCTACGAGATTATTTTCTCCAGCTAATGGATTTTGTTCAAAGCCTTTGAGGCTTAAGGTGACGGTGGTGAATAATTAGTGTTAAAGCATTCTCTTTCCCCTCTTTTTCCCCCAACAAGTATGGTAGAAGCAAAGATAAATCGTTCTCACAATAGTCATCGCCGATTGGTTGAGATTTGTTATCTCAGTTTTGTATACAACTGTGTCCGTTGCACGAACATCGTATTTCACTTCGTTCATCGCATTTGTTACGAGTGATAGTTTTCATTAATTCTTAATGAAGTGTTCCTAGGATTATAAGCATGTATTTATCAAGTCAGTTGTTTTACATGTAAATACCGAAAGAGAGAAGATCCAAGGTTAACTGAAGGAGACATTCATCTCTAAATCTTCGATGGAGTGACTGGAGCAGTACGATGAGGTGAGAATTAATTATTTCTAATGATAAATGTTGATTTAATTGAATAAATATATGAACATCTTGGATACATTATGTCTTCATTAATCATCTCTTTCGTATTTTTCAAACACTGATAGACAGACATCATTACTGGAATCCATAAAGATCTCCATATGATTAAAAGAACGATTACCTTGTAACTCTACTTAAAATATATTTTATTTACTTTAATCCGACAAACATCTTGAAGACAATGTCAACATTAATTATATTGTCAGTAGAACAGTTATTCAACAAAGGGAACTAAACATGGAAGTATTATACCGTACGAGAGAAGTGGATATTAGCTTTAAAATTACAACTGGAAGTATAAAAAATGTGCATTTTTTATAACAGCTCATATATTATTTGGTATTTTAGAATATTTGTTAATCTTCGTATGTCTACAGAAAAATTATACAAAACGACCTCCAATATATACGGATTTTCTGGTTATTTTTAATACTATTTTATTTTTTTATTTCACACCATTATGTAAATTATATTTAAAATCTATTTAAAATGCGTAACCGCTAAATAATTAAATGGTTCATTAATCTGCCTGTCACGTTTTTTTTTATTCGAAAAAAATTTTTTTCGTTGTTTTTTTTTTACATTGGGGTGGGGGGAGTGACTTTGTGGCGGAAACCCTAAAAACTGACCTTTGTCCTATACTCACGAGACATCCAATACGGAGCTTTTTCCCAGAATGATATTAATGACTTGTTGAGAATTTTCCATCCGAGTCCCTCCCACTGGTTCCCTCCCTCCCTCTCAGGTACAATTTAACAGCAGGTGTCCCATGAGAAAAAAAAAGGGAGAAAATAATGGACAACCTCTTCACGCTCGAGATCTGTTATTAAGCGTTGACAAGTCAGTATGATGAATTAAGCATTGCTTCATCTGAGGGGGTGACCTCCCCCTAGGCACGCTGTCAGCACTCCCCCCCCCTTTTTTTTTGACTGCGATCTTGTTCACACAGTGAACATTCGTTTTTGTCAAACCGTTTTTATACTTAAAATTTGTTCTGTTTCTTTTCCCTCTTTTTTTTTTAGATGTAACTATTTATCAGTAAGAAAATAATCAGGGAATTGTGATTAAGTGTAAGAAATGTTTTAAAAAATGAATATTAGGAATATAGAGAGCCACCATAGCTCCATCGGTATAGACGAACCCAGGTCGGACAAACCTGGGTTCGATTCCAGTCCATGATGTGAATAACCTTTATCTGGGCTCTTTTTTTCCGACTAAAGGTGAGTTAGCCAGTCTCATACGGAGGTAAGAGGTTTTTTCGTCCCCGAACATTTCGGAAATTCATACCAAATGTTTATTTATCTAATAAAAAGTTTAATTGTAAACACCGATTTGCAGAGATGATTGTATATATAATATACTGTTCACATGTATAATTTACAAATCTTTTATAACATCAAGTATCAAATTTCAGTCGATATTAGTGGATGTATTGCGATCGAATTGCTAGAAAGAGGACAAGATGCGTTTATTTGCTAGTTTTACAACCTTCTCCAATAATAAAGTGAAAACAGGTTGATTTATATAACTATTTTATGGTTACTATGTATTATTTAACTATTTTTCCTTTGTAATCAGTTTCTAGACTGAAAAAGACAGATGGGAAATATCACTGTTAAGATGAAGGCTAAAATCTCTAACTCCCTCCCTTTTTTTCTTCTTCTTCTTCTTCAGTTCAACCACGATATAACCACTAGTTCCCCCCTTTTATCCTTCTTCCCAGACCTTATAGACGAGAATGTTTTACGAAAAGATGAAGGAACTCTTGGGGAAGTATCATTTGCATCCCATTACCACACAATTCTCTATTTGCGTTCGCACGAGTTGCTTAGAAACAGTAGAACCGTCAAGTCATAGAAGGTTGACAATAATTGATTGATGATATTTCCCTTGCTAGCAGAGGTCATATATCACATGCATGAAGTGGGGGACGGGGAGGGAAAGGAGTGTCAGGTAAGAATCTGCGTGCAGACTTACCTCTGTGAACATCAAATTCAAACCCTCGCACAAAACAACAAAACGAATCAGTAATGAAGTCTAAGATGACAGCGGAAAAGGGAAAGAACACCTTTCTAAGTCCTTCCAAGTATACGGTGGTGGCGTACGTAGAGGGGAAAACAAAGGTTTAAGACAAGCCTTAATAATGGAATGCAAGGTAGTTGTAGGGTGATAGGATGGAACAATAGGATCCCTCTGGGAAGAGACAGCCTGCAAGTTACGTGTACAAAACGCTAAGAAATCTAAGCACCACTTTGCTGCCCCTTTTGTAAGCACTGTAAGAGATTCGACAAATTAAAAGTGTTGTGCACAATCATGCACGCGTTCCCAGTGGTATCCGCCCTTCTCTCTCTCTTATCTCTTCCAAGGGTAATGAATGTGGATGTTGAAGCATAATGTGTGTAAGTCCACGAAGATGTAAATGTACAGTTGTTTGATAGAGATAATACATGTTGTTGTTCTTGTATTGTGCAGCTTGTCTTGCGCAAAATGGAACAACTGCACCCAGATAATCGATACTTGACAGTGGTTTTATTTTCAAGGCTGTATAGACTATCTAATTTATATCTTAAAATATATTAAAATTAAAACTGAACTTATGCTTAGTTCAATACAGACAAGTACCACAATTTCTTACTAATAGTATTTCATTTACTATCGAAAGATGATTGAGCTATTAAAGCTCTGATCATGGCCTTAAAGCCAGTCCTTATAATAAGGACTGGCTTAAAGGGGCGAAGCAAGAATGCTTTCATCCACCCCGTAATCTGTAGAGGACAGTGTAGGGGATAAGGTGTTATTGAGCTATTAAAGCTCTGATCATGGCAGGAGGGTAACAGCAATAGCCAAGCCTCAGTTAGAACTTCATTGGCTACAGCATTGCCATCCATTACCCTCCAAGGGTATTAATCACCGCATCTCACGGTCGATTAATCTTCTCTAATCTAATTCTTTCGAAAGATGATATAATCATGAATTTATTTTATAATAAAATGAAACAGAATTTTTTTAAGTGTATATTAGTTTTTTTAAAAAAGCAAATGTAAAAAAAGTAATTAAATGCATTATTTAAATTTAAATAAAAATATTTTCAATTATAATTAAGATATTTAGTTATTTTTTATAAGAATGATATATATATGTATATTTATATTTGTTTAGGAAAGAGCGAAATTTTCGCTATTTGTCTGCAGATGGCACTGCAAGTGATAGTTATTCCAATGCCATATTTCAAATATCTTGTATTTCATTAAAATATTACACTATAGTTCCGTTAATTAGATTAATTTACTGAAATAAAATTAGACACGCATGTGTAACCCTGTGGAAACAGCGTTTGCTTCCAATGCGGTATGATATTGAACAAAGATCGTACTATGGAAATGACCATCTAATGGGACTTTATTCACAAGTGCATATAAGAAATAATTATGTTATACCAACTAGTTTCACGAACTGAGGCTGTCGAAATCTTCAGGGTACATAACTGATGTAAGGCACTAAAAAGTTAAAAACTGTTACAAACTATAATCAACCGATTCCAATTATATTAAACAAAGAACAGTGCGCGTACAATACATGCATAGAGCGTGCATGATCTCACTTGTTGTTATTTAGGAACGTTCTATAGTTGGCACTGTAATTCAGTTCTGGCGAGTTGAGAGATCTGATAAGGGTCTTCCAGATCACGGGCAAGATTAGTCCTTGGTTCCTGTTAAGGTTTTGTATGCAGTGGGCAACTGCTGTGGCTTCTTTAATAATTCGAGAGCGGAAGTCCTCCTCTATGTAAGGAATTGTGCTTCTATCCCACTCTATGCTATGGTTCGTTCTTGAGAAATGAAAAGCTAACCCCGATTTTTCTTCTTTGTTATTATTGATTTCACCAATGTGTTCTTTTTGCCTAATTTCAAGGCTCCTTGAAGTCTGGCCGATGTAATTCAAATCGCACGAGCAGGGTATGTTGTAAACTCCGGCATATTTGAAGAAAGGATGACTGTCTTTTGGAGATCTTAAGAATTGCCTAATCGTTTCTGTAGGTTTAAAAGGCCACTCTTATTTTATGTGGTCTAACGAGTCTAGCAATCGTATTAGAAACTGTCCCTAACGTATAACGTATGTCATCTCGTTGTCTTTGTGTGGGGGGGGGGGGGGTCAGAGAAAAGTCCAATTCACTCTAGAACTTGAAAAAGATAATCAATTACCATTTCTGGACACTTTAATTAAGAAGCTAACGAATGGTGGTATCAACCTCTCAGTTTTACCGCAAACCTATCAATACAGAACGTTATTTATACTTCACTTCCTCCCACCACATTTCTCAGAAACTTAGTATTGTACACATGTTGAAGAACCGTACCTCTCTCCTTACAACAGATCAACAAGACCTCCAGGAAGAACTATCCCTGATATCTAACCACCTTACCATGAATGGATTTCCTCGAAGACTCGTCAACAAGATACTTTTCTCTGCCCCCCCCCCCCCACAATGACAACGAAATGACATACGTTATATTTCTTTCATCGTCATTCCATACTTAGGGACAGTTTCGAATAAGATTGCAAGACTCCTTAGATTACATAAAATAAGGGTGGCCTTTAAATCTACACAAACGATTAGGCAATTCTTAAGATCTCCAAAAGACAGCCATGCTTTCTTCAAATATGTCGGAGTTTACAATATACCCTGCTCGTGCGGCTTGAATTACATCGGCCAGACTTCAAGGAGCCTTGAAATTAGGCAAAAAGAACACATTGGTGACGTCAATAATAACAGAGAAGAAAAATCGGGGTTAGCTTTTCATTTCTCAAGAACGAACCATACCATAGAGTGGGATAGAAACACAATTCCTTACATAGAGGAGGACTTCCGCTCCCGAATTATTAAAGAAGCCACAGCAGTTGCCCGCTCTACACAAATCCTTAACAAGGACTAATCTTGCCCGTGATCTGGAAGACCCTTATTAGATCTCTCAACTCGCCAGAACTGAATTACAGTGCCAACTATAGAACGTTCCTAAATAACAAGTGAGATCATGCACGCTCTATGCATGTATTGTACGCGCTCTGTTCTTTGTTTATTATAATTGGAATCGGTTGTTTATAGTTTGTAACAGTTTTTAACTTTTTAGTGCCTTACATCAGTTATGTACCCTGAAGATACCAACAGCCTTAGTTGGTGAAACTAGTTGGTATACCATAGTTGTTTATTATATGCACTTGATCAATATAATCCCATTAAAAGTCATTTCCATAGCTTTTGTGGTCAAGAAAATTAAACGTTTTTAACATGAAAAGATCGTTCTATGTTCGATTTTAGACGTTTTTCTAAGCCTTCCTGCGGCCGGTCCATCTTTGTCACTGGCAAGTAGATTTTGTATCGTCCAGAAACTCAGGATTTTTTTAAACTCCCTATCTTAAAAAAAAAATCGGTCGTAGAACTCTCATTACATACAATAATGGGTTAGGATTTATGGCCATGATACGATGGCAGTTGTCTGATTCCCTCTTTGGGGAATAAGTGTTGCTGATTCATTTATTGTGAATTTATTTATTTGTTTATATAACAATATGGTGTATTAACTGCTAACCATCTCGAACGAAAGCAATCATGTGTGTGTTAGAAAACAACACAGTTCCATGAGTGTTCGGTAGATGGCCTTGGGATCAACAATGCTTAACGTATGACTGGTCTCAAGCTTATCCCATTGTAACGTAATAAATCATACGAATTAAACAGAGGCTATTATCATGTGTAAATCACACGTATGTTGTCTAAGTTACAGATACTGTTCGCAGTATAGCATTACATGGTGGGTAATTCATTTACCAGTACGTTATGCAAGCTATAATTTGGAGATAAACTGAGGTATCGATTGTTCGCGCCATAGCAGATGTGAAGATCATTCTTGGAGCTGTTAAGAACAAAAATAATAATGCACGGCAATACATGTTTCTTGTTAATGCAAAATTATTCTTCCGAGATGGATGAATTGGATAAATTGCCTAATTTTTGTCCTAATGTTCTTATTAGCCATCCAAATAGGAATATTATTTCGCTATCCAAATATGATACAGAAAACTCACCTACACTCATTCAGCCTGCTATTGACATTTTGTCCTTGTTCCGGTCCTTTTTATATTTTATTTAACCACAATCTATGATCTCATAACTGAAAACAAGGCTCGCACCTCTTTTATGGCAATTATTACTGATGTAGAGAGATTGTCACGCGATCTCCGAACTTGAACCCACTTGCCCATCGTAGCAGTGGCGCGAATTTCATGGGAAAGTGAAGCCAGATCTTCAGTGAATCATTCTTGCAGTAATTATCAATTATTGCTCCCCCAGCTGGCTTGTGATCTAGTGGCGCAGCAACATCCAGAATGCAGTGATGCACACAAAAAAATCAGCGTTGCATCTTTTGTCCGATTCATCCCTCGTTTTCGGTATTTAGAGCACTTTCTCTTTTGTCGCACCCGCCTTCGTTGTGCTTTACAGGAAGCGACCAGAATGGTTTCCACGTTTTGCCGCAAAGACCGGAGCGTTTTGAACCGTAGGACGGAACTTTCGGTATCAATCAATGGAGGCAACGGTTGAAGGAATTTAATGGTTTATAGTTCTGTTTATTAAGTATTTTGGCAATCTGTTGTTGTAGGTATTGTTTAGGAAAAATATTTTTAGATAGGGATCATACCTTGAACATTTTAAGAGATACTTTTATAAACTCCATAATAAGTAGCAATCTATAATATTTAAGTCTGTTTTTAATAGCGTATTGTATTGTGATTTACGTAATTCTATTAAAATATTTGAGCAGACAAATCGCTATGTGAGAGTTGAATGATTAACATGATGAACAGTTTGTTTATTCGAACAATACTTTTTTTTAGGCGACTGTTAACAAGTGTCTATGGTTTTAAAATCACACGCAATTTCACCACTTAAAACGTCCTGTAAACTTTTTGAAAGCATCTTAAATTAGAAAACTGTTGTAATTCTAAGGTAGCTCTCATAGTAATCTATTTCTATCAGCTAACTATTACAAGTAATACACCAATACAAATTTGTAAAATTTATTCATTTGATAATGCTCTCTGGTCCTCCCGCATATGTAAAATATAATAATACTAATAATAAATAAAAAAACTGTACTGCTTCATGTTGTCCCAGAATGTATAGAATCAGTCTATAACTGGTAATTTTCGTCTGATAAAATAAGCAATCCAAACCGGAGTACGCATGAAATTCAGACATCAGAGGTAATAACAAAAAAAAAACTGTTTTTCTTTGTTGTTGTTATTGTTGTTAAAATCTCTGAAGTCAAAGATAACTGTGTTTACCTGTCTGTTGTTCTCTTACAACTTGATACAGCGAACCAAGCTTGTATTATTTCTGAAAACTTTTGCTAAATTTTTGTTCGAACTAGTAGTGTTACTATTTTCTTTTTCAATCAAGATATAATGTAATTATATCTTCCAAGTTTCAACATGAGTTTTATAAAAAGCTCCAGAACTCCAGATCTATAAATAATAATTAAAACAGCATCCATTCAATTTTTGGCTAAAAATTTTTACAGATAGAAAGAAGAATGAGCAGGTGCATTGTCGTGATGGACAAACTGCATCGTTACTTATATCGTGTTCAGCACATCTCACCGTACAGACAGGGGGAATGTAAACAGAAGTGTTATCTAACCTTTGCTATTTACTATCTGAATATCAAAAAATTAAAACTTGTTAAACAATGTTTGAATTTCATTATTTCTTCTCCTAAAGAAAGCTTAAGATATCGAAGATTTTTCTGCTTTCAAATCACAACAACCATTACAATTTACGAGCTATTACTTCTCAATGCCTCAATCTATAGCTTTGAAATAAACGACAAATGACACAGCAGATTCTATTCCACTTTCCACGAGCGAAATTACTTTGGATGGGATAGAAGGGAGATTGTTGTTTGGATTAGTGTGAAGGTATAAGGCCATGTAAGTAAGAAGCTCACACTAATCCAAACAACAATCTCCCTTCTATAACCAGAAATGAAACCGAGAAGGTCCAGGATGCTAGAATTCATGTTAAAATGAGTGATTGAATTCTGATAAACTCTATTAAGGAAGAGATCAAAACATATCATTACATCATTAGAGGTTAACTCTTACGATTATTTAGAATCATAAACAGTTATGTATATCGATAAATTTAACTGGAAACAGTTGAAACTCTAGTTTTCTGAAGACTGGATGATATAATCATTTTTGGAGGCGAAAAGAAGGGCAATGAAAAAGATAATGTGACCCCTTATTCTTCCCCTTAACATATTAGGTTTAATAGCCTGTCCCGTTGGAAGCGACCTGGCTTTACAGAATGAATGAACTGACAAATGAATGCAATGATAAATTCGATTGGTTGGTTTGAAACAACCGAAACAACTCAAGCTATGAGGCCAGTGTATTGTGTCTGATAATTGTATGTGTTCTAATGGCTGGTTTGCCTGTTTCCCCCGGATGAAAAACCCTGCCACCTCCATATAAGATGACCTACCTCACCTATAGTCGAAAAGTCCTGATAAAGGTTCTTCGGGGTCCTATTCGAATCCAGGGTTTTCCAACCACCTCAGTCGAAACCAACTGAGCTATGAATTCTCGTTATGATCAATTTAATTTGGTTGGGTTTACAGAGATGTAAATAACGCCGTGAGGCCAAGAATTTATGTGACCAGACAAGATGGAAACTAAGGTTTACGGAAAAAGGGAAGGAGGAACTTCCACGTCTATAACGGACTCACCTTCCGTTGAAATGTCTTTATAAATATATCGCATATTTAAGAGGATTCATATGTAGGCGTTTATAAATATAGGACGTATAAGATATCTATTGCATTCTGGAATCACTTTGAATAATTACTAGAAAGAAAATAATAATAATAATAATAATAATAACCCTGAAAATTTCAAAATTACTGTCTTATAGGAAGATATACTGATCTTAGTTTATACTATGCATTTCTTATAACTAACGCATTTAAACTATTTCGTTTATCCTTCGGAAGTGTGCGTAATATCATTCTCATGTCAGAAACTCTGGCATCTGTAATGTGATTTCCATTGGACCCATTGCTGCACAAATGACTAATGAAATATGCCCATAAAAGTCACTCATTTCCCAGCTCGAGTGATGAGTCAGAACCTCTTACAAGACTTGGCTACAGTGGACACTAACAATGTGTATCGAAGCATGAAGAGCTCAGCTGAAATAATGACCTTTACGAACAAGCGAGGCCACTGAGGACTTCTCCGGCAATGCATGTGGAGTAGTACGGAATAGATTTGCTCTTCTGGTTAAGCCGCGTTCGGTATGTCGTCAGGGATCACATCAGCTGTTCAAAACTTTTGTTTTCTACTACGGAAAACTTCTTTTTTTTTTTTTTTCTGTGATTAAAAGGGAGATTTTGGATAGTTTTTCTTTTTCTTTTTCTTTTTTTTTTTCAGGGTGCGTCTGTGTACTCGCACGCGCAAACAATTAGCCTCCTGTCTTTCTCCATAATATTTTTATTATTTTTATGTACATTTCCGCAGCTTCTCATCTTTCTCCAAGAGTCTCTCCATTCTCCCATCCATCATGACGCATTTTGATCCCTGCCAATCATCTTTTCATAATTACTCTCCTCTAACCTTCACTATTCAGTTGCTTGTTGTGGTTTTTCCATCGAAACTGTCTCCCCGTCTCCATTAAGATGTTTCTTGAACAATGAGAACGTAATTATCGCATCATTCTCTACTTACTAACTAATTAGCAGCAGACAGAGTGGCCATCTTGACATATCGTTGCCCAATTAGGTTCGAGGTTCCGGTGTCACCACGACACAGAAGGTACCATTCTAGCCATGACCCTGCAGGTAATCAATCACCAATAGCGGGCAGCTCGATAGATGCCTCTTCTGAGAAGGGGTTGTTAACGCCCATTCCGGATCACATATCGCACACTTGGGGTCGAGAAAAGGGTTAATTATCGTCGGAAGTTCGACAGCTTACACAAACCAGGCGGACACTTTACATTTCCGTGTGCCACCGTAGCTTGTTAAACCGACTGTTGCGCCGATCTTAGCCACCGCCAGAGGGCAGTGATGAATGTCATGAACGCTAAGCAGCTACAACACGTTAGCATTATGTTAAATACCTCAGAGTGATTGTGAGATGGTGTGTCGCAGCCTCTTTATTGACAATTGTCTTGTGCATACAAAGAAATTTGATTACTTAGAACCTCGCATAAGAAGTTATGAACAGTAAGGAATGTCTCTGATTTAGTTTCGGCTACAAAGTTCAAACATTATCAGATTACACGACTAGAAAAGCGAACTACTAAGTGGCCATTAAGGTACTAGGAAGTTGATGGCAATTTTGATCAGTTTTTTTATATTTTTTTCCATTGTCTCGTGGTCTTTAAAAAAAAGATGTAAAGCTCCTAGACATATTTATTTATTTATATCAGATTGGATTATTTTACACTTCTACCTATCGGACACCGTACAGCTGCATTCTGAGTCGGCTATAACATATCGTCATAATTAATGTAAACAGTTTGCATTCCTGTCAATTTTGGGGAGCAGGATGAACAAATACAAAGAGTACATCTAAATGTATAGTCATAAATAAGCATACTACATGAAGACGAGAGAGCTTCAAGTACAATTAAATGGTACTTTGGAACGATTCGTTACATCGTTTCATGTTAACTTCAATTTCAATCCATAAACTCGTAATTTGCTTCGCGACAACACCACATTATACAGCGAGCTATTGTTAAGTGTAGTCTGAGTGGGTTTATTATTTTCAATAATAAAAACTACAAATTATAACAATGTAAAAGAATTTCTGATCGCATCTCGCATCAACCTACTGATTCAATACAGTTCAGTGACGTCACAGAACTAAACAAACATATCACCGATGTGCTACTTATTGTTATAAGTATCACTTTCCATGGAACTGTTTGTTTGGTCACGTGTTCTTGGAAGCGGTTTCAATGGTTGCATTTCTGTTACCATAGAAACTTGTAATGTTGGTTACGAAGGCGAGAATATTTCAGTGTTTTAAACGAGAGTTTTGCATACAGAACCGAATGGCGCTATGATTTGCTGACTATTCAACTTAGCGTCAACAGTTGCTAGTAATATCAGGGATACGGTCGAGATGTGTGGGGGGGAGTAGGGGGGTGGGAGAAAGAATCGGATTCATTCGACAGTTGTATTTCGCACCCGACCAACTATATTCGTCATAAACAAAAACCTTTCCCGCAGCTGCTGTCACGCGCCTTTTCGGGGGATTCTGAAAAGCCGTTTGAGTGTATTACTCCTCTCCAACTTCACTATAGAAAAGGGAAGGGAAAAAAACTCCTTTTATTTTCTTTCGCTCTATTTTACGTATCACTTTCTGAAGAGCCAGTTGGCTGCACGAAAAAAAAAAAAAAAGACTGGAAAGCCACAGAAAATCGGAACAACCCCCACATGCACTGTTCCTCTGTCAAAGGGAGGTAGAAACTGTTTTTCCTCTATAAAAGCCAGATGGTTCAATCTAACAGCGTGAATAACACATAACAAGACGTACATAATATTCATAAGATTAGAAATGATGTTGCCATGGTAACCCATAAAACCATTGCATTTATGAATACAACATCTTTATATAAATAACTATCGAAGAAAAATTTTCTTTGATTACTTACGTTTTTACATGTACCTCCTATGCTTACAAATATAGTGAGCTATTTCATTACCAAAAAAAAAAAACTTGTTTTTTTTAATATTTTTAGTAAGTGCCGCTAGAGGGCCAAGCATAGCAAGTCATTTAATTACCTAAAAAATGTATTGGATTTTTAATATTTTCAATTTCTGCCGCTAGAGGGCCAATATACACAGATATCTGTTAGGAAATTCAGTTATCAGATTTTTTCTTGATCTCATAAAACAAAAAGTATGTTTGCTTAAAAAATATGTACGTATAAATAAATGCTTGAAATATTGCAAAAAAAAAAAAAACATACTGTAGGAATGCATTGCTTTACATCAACTAGAAGAAAACTGAAAGATCATTAAAGATGGCAAGTTTGTAAAACTTGGTATATATGTATGTATGTAAATCCCGAACAGTTCTCCTGAGACTTCTGTGGATGATGCAACCCCTGGATATCGACTGAATTTTAGAAGACACGCATGAAAAAAAAGGTAGTGGTAAGGAAGATATCCACACATCTAACCGTGCCAGTAGTGTGTCACTGGAATTCCCAGAAAAGACGCCAAAACGTGTAGGAAGAAAAACAAAAAGTAAAATAAAATAAATGTGGTGAATACTTAAATACATGGACGAGATAATTTTTAGTAACTTACATACGCATGCAGCACCATCTGAGTCTTGTTTAGAAAAGGAATCTGTAGAATAATCCGATATATATAGTTTTATATATATTAACCACCATTGTAAATAAATAATAGTTAATATTCTGACGAAGAAGCATTCAAAGAATGCTCAAAATTGCTAAAAATGTTAAAATAATAATAATAATCAGTGTACCAGGAAAGAAGATATTATCCTGCATTGAGTTTGGTTCTTTTCATCAAAAGCTGGTAAGCATATCTCTGCCATTCTACGCATCGCATCGTGTGTCATCATAAATACAACTCCAGCGTGAATCTTACACGCGCAATAGCATTGTTAGTCAATTTCAAATACTGTATTTTGTATTATTGATACCGTTAACTCGATTGTTGCAAAGCCCATTCAGTGTAATATCAGTTTAGTTGTTTTAGGATCTCTTCTAGTTTCGTGTGCGAAACTAGAAAGGATCAAAATTCAGATTGTTCAATATTTTCCATTTGTATATATATATCGGATATAAGATTTCAACACATTTCCCATCCACATAAGTCTCTGAAACAAGATTATTGCTAACTGTAGAGATAGATCTAGTGGATCAAGAATTGTTAAAAAATTCAATGTTGGGAAAAACCATTATTTTGGATCATCACGTTAGGACTAAAAGTGCGATACTTTTTCCAAATCCAAAGTCCATAAGTTTGTTTAGTGTAGGTTTCATTCTACAGGAAAATGTGTTTCTTTAAGCTTTTTTTTTATAGGGAGCATATTCTTCCGAATTAATGAACAGAAAATGGGCTTCTTAACAATTTGAAAAGAAAATAAGAGTGCTTATTCTAGAACTAATCGAGTTGAATGGCTAATAAGAAAAAAAAAAGTGACTTTTAGAGAACAAACCCCAACTAATGGACAAGAAAAAACTGAGATCAACGCAAAGCAGGGAAACACGGAGAAGCTTCGGCACTATAATTAGTAGCGAAGAAATTGTGGACTAATATTTACATTGTTTGCAATCCACTAGTTCCTTTGAAAACAATCTCCTCGAAAGATAGAGGTAGATCTCAAATATTCACCAAACACTTGATGCATTCTACACATAATTTACTAGAACGCCTGGCGTAGCAGCTGTGTTTCCTAATTAACCAGAGGATTGGCAACAACGTTCAACACATTAACAATGGGTGTCTACTCGTCACAAGAGCCCTCGTACTATTGACGGTAGCATCACAAACTCTACTGTTGCATTAACTGCAACACTCCAGCGCTAATTAGGAACCACTTAGAAGAGGTTAAATATTAGCAGTACCTAGCTTCAAGAAGATGGTTCAAATAAGAATATCCGAGACGGAGACTCGCGAAGATGGTGTTGTAATTAGCAGCCTTGTTAAGTGGATACAATTTTTGTGTTTATACTCCAAAACGGCTTCAGTTATCCTATTAAACAAGCCCAAAGAGTTTTCTAAAATCTATCTTTCTTTAGTCTTGTATCTCTCTATCTAAACTGTCTGCTTCTAATTGTTCTTTCTATTCGTCTGTCTGCGTGGATAGAATGTGTACATAAAAGTTTTTTTTTTTTTTTTAATTCTAACGACACTTAAGGAACTGCTGTTTCCATCCATCTATCTGTTGGCCACTCTATCTATCCATCTGTCTGTCATCACTCTCTTGGCCTGTCCGGTTAGCACGTGTCTTGTTCTTCATCCACGCCCTCTCCTCTATTGTTTGCTATCCCGTCTCCCAGATGGGAGGTTTAGAGGCGAAGGGGGGGGGAGGATGATCTGCATGCCTGAGGCACAAGAAACATGATGAGATTGCCGTGTGACCTATAATCTCTTGATAGAACGACAGCTCTTTCCTCCCCCTTCACCTTTCATCAGTCCAATCCACGCACACCTCCCTCTTAATTCTTCACCGGTGACCGTGTGTAGTCCGGAGGGAGGACTGTTTCCCTGCGGTACGCTAATTAGGATTGTGACGAGTCTCAGGAATAGCAGTGACTAATCTTAATGTTTGAAGTCTTCACGGATCACCAGCATCCAGCTTTCCACTTTACTACAGGGAGTCACTTTTTTTTCCTTTTTTTTTTTTATTCTTCCCTCCAAATCAGTAAGGCTTTTAATAGTGTTGTTCACTGATCTGTTCCGAGATAACTTCTTCAGATCAACGGATCCGTCCTCTCTCCTCCTCCTCATTGATGGACTAATAGGACATGAAACAGATCAGTATTTAGTAATATTGAATAGCCAACGGGGCTTCAAGTTCCTCTATTTCCTATAGAAGAATGGCCTTATGTATGTTTGGTCGGAATACTAGGTTATAGTAAATCGCCTCGGATCGTAAAGAGATTGTCAATTTTAACAGCAAAAATCAGGATTTTTTTTTTATTTACCTTCAAAGGTAATATCTTTTGATAAAACTCTTTCAGTAATAACTGAATATTTGAAGACAAACTTTTACCACAAATCACACGGATTCCCCAGCCCTGAGAATTCTAAGCTGTAATTACTTTTTCAGAAACAGGACATTATTTTTATTTACTTACTGCGATTATGCTTTGCATTATGGGATACATACTAAGGCAAGTGATATGAAGTCATCAGCCTCTAAATGCAAATAACTCAGAAGTGAATATATTTCACGCGCAAAACTTTGTTTTGCTTCCTTGGGAAAAGGGTTAAAACCAAGTATAAACTTTCTTGGTATCTTTAACGTATAATAAATCCAAGGTAAAAAAACTTTCTACATCTTTCTCTCATCCGGAGATGTTTATTAATAAGGTCAACGTTGGTAGACGCTTTTCCCTGGAATATGAGAGGCTCTGCTCGGTGGTAGGGTGAGCCTGAAATTTTGTGTGGAGCCAACGCTGAGTTGGACGATCTTTCGGCCACTATGGAGTGGTCTAGGGATCGTTCTAATTTTTATACAGGGCTTTACTTAACAATCGCCTCTAGGTCGAAACCGGTTGGATGCCTGGGTGGTGGATAGCAATGCTGCAGCCAATGAAGTTCATTGAGGCACAGCTGTTGCTGCTACCCAGGTGGTGGTGTGTGTGTGTGGGGGGGGGGGGGTAATGCTGTAGCCTATGAAACTAACTGAGGCACACGGCTGTTGCTGTTACCCCTCAGATGAAATCCGAGCGGCTTTGCTCAGTGGTGGTGGGGTGAGCCTGCCACTGGGTAGAGCCAACGCTTAGAGTTCTTCTCGGTGACAGGGTGAGGGGAACAATGTTGAGTTTTTGATCCTTCGGGTTGCTCATTGTTGGGAGATCGCACCAGTTTTTGGAGATTGATCTGTACTTAAATACTCAATAAAGGTCGAGACCGGTCTGGGTAGTGACCCTTCCCATTATGCATTGCATCATACACGTCCGAAATGAGTGTGCTTTGCATTATGGGATACATACTAAAGCAAGTGATATGAAGTCATTAGCTCTATATACGAGTAGCTCAGACATGAATATATATATTTCAGCGGGAAAAAGATTAAAACCAAGTATAAAATTTCTTGGTATCTTTAATATATATATATATATAGTTTAACTTCACTTCCTGTAGCATCACAGGGATGAATTATTATGAGACATTCTGAGAAACAAACAAAAAATGTTGCACATGGTTTGATTAACTGCTAAGTATGCTGTTCTGTTTTTAATAGTATATATTTAGTTTATGAATCCTGAAAATGTTTCTACCATCCCTATCAGATAAAATTTACATTTTTTTTTTCAATAAATAAAATCTGTCGCTATCCGTTTATACTTAAGATCCTATATCTTTATATAATACTCATTTGTTGTTTCTTTTTTGTTTGGGATACAAGTAATTGCCTTTCCTCAACTAGAATGGTTGAAAACGGTGCTTGTAAGAACCCAGGGGGGAGGGAAGTAGAGTTTTGCATGTGGATGTCAAAGAGAGGATAGAAACGAAAATTCTTTAAATCCCATTTTTTTCTATTGGCTCCGTTGAAGTAAGTGAGCTGAGAAAAACCATTTACAGCATACCGGATTTCCGAGTTAGTCAAAACGAACTAGAAATATAAAAGAGAAACTCAGGATTACACCAAACAGAAACGCGTTCACCATTTACCACTTCCTACAGTGCGATTTTTCTCTCCGAACAAACTCTTTTGGGTGACAAAGTAAACTCTGTTCGAGACCTGATCGATGGAATTGAATAATTTGCTGGAGATACCTGACGGAACAAAATATATGCAAGTGTCTCCATCTCTCCAGTGAATTAGATGCGAATTTAAATGGTAAACGGAAGTCGATTTATTCAATTGAATACCTCATTACAGTTGCATCCTTGATTATGCAAACGGGTCTGCCACATTCTCCCAATTCCAATATTATTGATCGGAGTTGGCTTTTGAATAAGTACACAGAAATCCTGCTAAGTGTATCGCGCCGACTACGGTGAACACACATACACAGACGACTCCATTGAACTCATTAGTTATCCACTGGAGGACTTAATTTTCAAATGGACAGGAAATAGGTGGGAAGGTAAGTTAGCGAGTGGGGAGGGGGAAGATTGAACACGGGGGGAGTTTGTATACAAGGTAAATGTTTGCAGCTATCCCAGTGGACGGTGACATCAAAGCACCAGTTAAAACTAAAAGACTGGAATAACGGAAACAGATCTTGAAAATGGAGCTTCTATTCCCCTCCAGGTCGGTACTAGTAATTCCCTTTGATCTTCTGCGTCACGTTTCGCTCTCTCACACATCCCGCCCGCATTCTGTCGGCTGTTTGGAACGTGATGTATCGAACGATCGCCCAGTGGTTAAGCCTCTTTTCCAAGTCTTGCCATTAAAAAGTAGTAGGTGGGCAATAAATGGAGCTCGCAAAAGAAAACGTGCGTCAGGAAAACCACCCTGTTCAGAGCTATTTCTTTAACCGTTTCTTTCTCCGCTAACTCACTTTCTTAAGACATCAAGGAGGTAAGAAATGTTTTTTTGTTTTTTTTGTAGGTCGTTATGGATTTCCAATTTCGTGAGTTTGTGTGCATGCGTCACTGATGGGTAGAGGATAATTTGAGAAGGCTTCGTGTGATATTTTTGCATCCTCGTGATGTTAATGCATTGTCGAGTTATTTTGCTATTTTATAGTAGTACTGCACCGTAAATTTCAAATTCAATGGGCTGATTTAAGTCTAGTGAACAGTTCATGACAGGAGGATGAAGAACAATTCTTCTTTGAACTGGAAATTGAATCTCTAGAATTTCACCATTTAATTTACAAAAAACGTCAAAGCAGCCAATTTTCTATTCTTACTCTATGTATAGTTCAGTCTTGTTTTATTTGTTTAACTGGTTAGTATCTCGCTATCTATCTTGATAGATAACAAGGTAGAAAACACACACGCACACGCTCCAAGCATAATAAAATCTTTTACACATAAAACGAATACATAAACAAAATAATTAAGAGTTTCATGCCCGGTTTATTTGAGCTTACCAACTGAACGCAGTGCTCATATTCGTGAATAAAATTTGACCTTGACATCGAATCAATGAAATACAAACGCTTGTTTTATTCTTTCCTTCATAATTTGTACTGCTCAGAGGCTAATGCTGGTCTCGAAATTCACGCTTGCTCTTGTTATCATTCAGGGAGTGAGAGGTGTGATTGAAGTCTGATTAGCGATATAATGAATTACTGACCATTTAAAACTATATATTTAGAAATTTATGTACATTTAATCATACAAATACAACCTTTATTTTACAAATGATATTCTATCTTTTTCAATTTAGCTACTTGAATACAAATTCTACCCTACGGTTCTTCTTTATGAACTGGTCAATAACATCGTCATAAATGGTTGTAACTTAATTTTCCCAAGCAACACTCACACTTGTAAAGGCTGGCTGAAGCTCACTGGCTAGAGCTTCTTTGACTGCGTATGGCCTGTGTTTCTTTCTTATCGAAGGCCGATGCTTGCTCTGTTGTGGGACCTGGAAGCTCCTACAACCGAGCAAGCCAAGGTAACTTTGACTAGACGAGCAAGCATCGGCCTTCGATACACAACGCAAAGCTCAATGATTGCCGCGCAAGCTTAAGACGTCTTCTGTCTACAAAAATAAAAGCCTAAATGGAATGCTTATAAATGCGTGCATTTATTAACAAATAAATATTACTTCTTTCTCAATTAATGAGCTTGCGCAGCAAGCATAGAGAATTCGCCCCTGGTACTGCTGGCATTGAACTATATACTGACTATTCTGGTCATATGCCAATTGGTAGGCGAAAACAGAATTTATTTTTGTCATGAAAACATAGAAATATAATGGTACATACGTTTAAACCGGGTCAAATAAACAGATAATTTTGTTTACGTGATTGATTCAAAGTTATAAACATACGAATCCAGAAATCTTGGAATGTAGATAAAACAATGGGTAGAAACGCATCTGTCTTTATCTGGTAGACAGGCTATTATTTCGCAGGGAGTTGTTTGGTTGTTTATTACTATTTATTTTTCCTGTAATTAAAGATAATATGAACCTGTAGATAGCATAATTCTGTTTGTAAGTCATCCAGGAAGCCATTGGAATTATTAAAACGGTGACGGTTAGGGCTAACGGAATCTTAAAGTTTTCGTATCTGATTTAATATGTGTAAGTAATCATTCACGAGGCAAAAACTTTGGTCTCCTGCTCTAGGGGAAACAGTCTATAATCTAAATAATGTATCCCACAATTCCTTGCAGCTACTTGCAACCTCCGTCCCCCATATTCGTCCCTCGTGACATATTAATTAGACCGACATGGGCCTTTACTTTGGTTTTTTTTTCTTTGTATACCCGCCTATTCCCCTATCCTTTCCCCACCCCCCTTTGTATAGGATGGGTGGTAATAGGAAAGAAGTGTACAAAAAAACATTGCCCGAGGGTGGGAGAAGCGTTCATATAACACTTCTTTCAAACATACGACACAGCGGTATGGGATGAAAGAGGACAGCAGTATTAATGGGACTGTCCCAGAAAAGGCAATTAAATGGTTCTCTCCTTGTGAGGGGATAGAGACGGGGGAAAGGAATAAATGGGTGATAGGATGAAAGCGAGGTGATATGTTCGTCTATCTGGGAATTATTTCAAAACTAGATGAAAGAGGAAGGATACCCAGCCCTCCTCCTCGCTTAACCAACTCCATTACTCGGTCGTTAGCAGCTTTTGAACAATGAAGTGTAGATCCCATTTGGCATATCTATCTGAACGCACACCCCCGTCTAACTTAAGTAATATACATTTGTATTACTTAGTGCAGGTTTTTTTTTTTTTTTTTTTTTGCATACTCAAATCACGATTTGAACTTATATGAAATACACATATACAGTGCATCAGTGCATTGAACTGGGCCAATTCATTAGCTCATGTAAATTTTAATTAATACAAGCAGTATCCTGCAGTTTTAAAGGGACATGTATTATTAACTAATAAAGATAAGTAAGGACATTTCATATAGAAATGAAACTTACCTACAGAATCCTTGTAAATCAATTTCTAGATGGATTAGGTTAAGTATAAGTGATATGAGAGTCAGATGTCCTTCTACATCACTTCCGTATGTGCTCTTCCCACAGACGTTGCTTCACCTGCTTTCAACCTCGGTGTCCATATTGAGGAGTAGGCTAATTGTTCTTCTACAGAGGAACTGGACCCTACATTCCGTGTCCTGTTAAATCGGCCACTAAAAACAACAATAAACTATTTTTCAATACTATTCAATAATTTAACATAACGAAAGATAGAATGAAATAGATGCAACGTATCGGGAATCTAAATTTCTAGCTTAAAATTGCAAATGTCAATAGTTTATGGGCTTTTACATAAACCTCAATGCATAGGTTATTGAAATAATTTCAATTTGTAAATCAACTGCATGTGTTAAATAAAGTATCTGATATAATATTTAAGGGTCTCCAACTTTCTTAATCAAGATGCTCTCTAAATCGTAATCATACGTTAACCCTTTTTCTTGTTTTATTTATTTATTTATTTATTATTTCATGTTTACTTTTAAGGAAACTGGAAATATCAGGATTCGAAACTAGTCTAGTATGCAAAGAAACTTTAGAGCCGATCAGCTGGTCCCAACACGATGAGCATCCAAGTTTTTCGTGCTCACAAAAAAGAGGCAAACCGCGCAGAAGAAAATCAAGCATGTAATCAACAAACACAATATACTAGTCTCATTCCATATAATAAATTATATGGAATGATAGTTTATTATATGGTTAATAGACCATATAATAAACCATATAATAAGCTGTTAATCGAATTGATTTTATTGAGCTCATTATATAAATACCTATAAATTAGTAGTTATATACCTTGATGGAGCTGTTGTTTCATTTTGGGTGTCTTCATGAATGCACGTCGCAAAGTTTTTCCAGCAGTAGCGATCTTGGGCCATTCTTCTCCATTTGTTTCCTTTTCACTCTTCAAGGGTCTTCCCATCTAGTTGAAGGTCTACCAGGTTTTCTCTTAGTTGATCTTGGATACCAGTTTGTGACACTGTTGGTCCACCAATACGTCTTGCAATATGTATTTGCAAGACGTATTGGTAGTTGTATTTGTATGTGGTCTTTTCTTACTTATATCTAAAATTCTTCTTTCCATGGCATGCTGGGTGGTTTGTCGACTAAGTTCTTTAGGTGTGGTGCTCCAAGTTTCGGAAGCGTAGGTTAAAGATGGGAGGACACAGCTGTTGAATATGCTAGCTCTTATACCTAACTTAGGATCTGTAATTATGAATTTGATACGATTAAAGGAAGTCCATGCAACTCTTTTTCTGTTTGATATTTCTACAGAAATATCGTTGTCCATGTTTATTGTTTGACCAAGATATGTGTGTAGGTTTCTACACTTTCTATGGTGAAATTATTTAGTTGGATGGTGTGGATTTGGCAGTATTTGCTTTTCATCCATTTGATTTTGTCAGGGCGAAGTTTTAGTCATGTTTTATTACAGGCATTATGCACTTGAAGTATTGTTTCAAGTTGCAGAGGGTCTTGAGCTATGAATATTATATCGTCTGCAAACATTAATATTATAAAATGTATCATAAAAACATCGATGGATCTCCATCGATGTTTATACTACCTTTTAAGTCGATTTTCTTTAAAGTGCTCTCTCCAGAGCATAACCTCGGTTTATGTCTTAGGCGTTTGTCGCACACATTCGGTTTATGTCTTAGGCGTTTGTCGCACACACTCGGTTTATGGTGATAATTATAGGGCTGTCGAATAAGGTTATTTGTGTAGAGCTACCGGTGTTAATTTATTGAATTAGATTGATGTAGAGTGGATCGATGACTTGTTCTAGTATGTTCTATGGTATCGAAGGCTTTTTTTAAAGTCGATTTATCTGGTATTCTTTGCATTGTTCACTGCGTTGGGTGACTACTTGTATGTGATCCATTGTAGAATAACCTTTTTTGAATCCTACTTGTTCTTTAATATTATTTTTTGAGGGGTGGTTTAGATTCTATTTGATATGATTTTTGTCATTAACTTATATATGTGATAGCAGATATATAGGACGGTAAATTCTTGTTGTATTCTATGTTGCCTTTTTTGAATAGAAGAATTGTTTTTTCTGATGTCTTCCATTTTGATGGTATTTTTCCTTCTTTTTAGGTATACCAAATAAATCTTTCAGCCAGAGTTCTATAAAGTTGTGGTCCTCCTTGTGGTATAATCCTCAATTTTCATCTGATGGATGCCGGGAGCTGTATTTGGTTTCATGTTTTTGAGTGCATAGTCTGTTTCGGTTGGATGAATTGGAGGAAGATGAGCGGGATCCTGTGCGACAAGAGAGTGAGTTGTAAGAGGAAAGGAAAGCTCTATAAGATAGTGGTGAGGCCGGCGATGCTCCATGGTGCGGAGACGTGGCCTATAACCAAGGCACAGGAGAGGAAGATGGAGGTAGCGGATATGCGGATGTTGAGATGGATGAGTGGTGTGACAAAGAAGGACAGGATAAGGAATGACTACATCAGAGGGACGGTTAAGGTGGGACCAATTGGCAAGAAGATACAAGAAAGTAGGCTGAGGTGGTTTGTACATGTTGAGAGGAAGGGTGAGGAGTATGTTGGTAAACGAGTGGAGTATATGGAGTTGGAGGGAAGGAGGAAAAGAGGCAGGCCCAAGCTCAGGTGGAGGGATAAGATGACAGAGGATCTTAGGGAGAAAGGATGGAGTCCGAAGGATGCCCTGGACCGGAGAATTTGGAAGAGGAAGGTTAAAGATCGGTGCGCCGACCCCGTTTAACATGGGATAAGGCAGAGTGAAAGAAGAAGAAGAAGTCTGTTTCGTCTGGGAGCACTTCTGATACATCGTATATTGTATTAAGTTGTGGTTCTCGTAAAGGATATTTTGATGCAAAAAGGTCATTGTAAAAGTCAATAGTTATATATGATTTAATTCATTAATTTTACAAATAAGGACCCACAAGAGACATAGTTTGCATGTAAGTTCCCTGTATCGCTAGGCCGATAAGGCAAAAAAAAAAATTGTTTTTTTTTGTGTTTTTTTGTGTGAACATTTAAATGAGTATTCATTTATTAGAATGCTACAGAAACAAAAGTGTTTTATTTAAAAATAATCAAATAAATAAAGCTATATCTCATAATGAAACAAAAATCTAAATTCTGATAGTATAGAAGTTGATCTCTATGCTATCTGTTATACTGTACGTGTGTTACTCAAAGTGCAGTAACTTAGTCCGCTCTACGAGTCGCCTCGGTATTTAATTGTACTCGAAACAATTCCTGCAAAGGAAAAGATGTCATTAAAGATAATGGCCTCTTCATTCTTTCTTCTGATAATTGGTTGTTAGTGCAATTTATTTATTTTTAAAACCAATACTTGTAAAAGGAAGGGAAAAAAAAACTGAGAGGAAAAAAGTACTTAATCGCTGAAAAATCTTAAATGCGGAATGTTAAATTGAAATTTCAAGAACGCTACTTCTTATTTTTATCGTTTTATCTAACCATTGCATCGTTCTCATCCCATCAGTAAAAGTTTTTTTTTTTTAGCCTTATAATGCTGCACATTAATTCTACATTTAAAATAATAGCGCACGCAGTTAACAACCGAACTGCTACGTCGTCTTCAAGATAATGAAGTAATCTGCACTCCTATCAGATAACTTTACTCTAGTGTCGTTTTAAAATTATTTCTTGATCATTTTACGGTGTCATTACCCTCTCCGCAACGTTACATCAGAGGTAGAATGATAATAAAAACCAGCATCCATTCAGCTGCACGCGCAATGAAATACGACAACATCCAACTAGACCAGCATTCATTTTATGTGACGTAACACACATTGCCAGTTACAAAAACACATTTTTGACACCTTCCATTAAACAGACGACAAAAGATATTGACCAGAGACTCTTTATCCTTAGGGAAAGAATCGTTGTATTTCTCTACATTCATAATCTCCCTCACTTATGAAAGATAAATAATACCTAAAGAAAGAGAGAAAGGATTCAAAAAAAAAAAAAAAACATTCAATAATTGTTAAGAGGAAACGACTGGAAAAATCTGTTTTTGCTATTAAAGTCTGCTGATAGTAAACGTAACAATGCCTGTTTCACACAGCACTTAACGCGTTGCTATGGAGACCGCTGAAATCGACCTCTAGAGTATTTTAATGATAAAGCATGGCTTGTTTCCCAGGAAGATGAGGAAATGCTGGTTAATGCCATTAAGGGCTTTGGCTCTCTCTCTCTTTCTCTCTCTCTCTCTGGTTTTCTTTGGTCGATTCTTCATTGCAAAATGCAATCCCTTAGGTGGCTTTTTAACAAAGGGCATTTATTTGTTCGTATATTACAAAATCAGTTAAAAGAGTAGAATTGATTGCAATTTTTCTTTACTCGGCACCATCTCCACACAATACAATATCATTACTTCACTATCTTTTTATCAAAATGACATTTCTGTTATTACTTCTTCTTTTTTTTTTGTAGAAGTGGTAGTTGTTTCAAAATCCCACTAGATGGCGCTGATACGAAAAAGACGCAACGCAGCCGAATGTTTAACTACACACTTATGAAAATATTAAGTGCACGTGGAATCTAGTACTTGAAAATCCCCTCAACTATTCCTTGCTGTGATGGAAGGGTAATGGATCTTAATGTATTTGTGTTGTGCTATCGAACTCTCTCCCATTAGGCAACTTAACGGCCGTTACAGTTGATGGATCTCCAATAGAATTCTGCCAGTCAGTCACTGCACCGGTTTGAGTTTAATGGAAACCCTTTGTTGCTAGCCTGCTTTCCACTAGGCCTAAAAGTATCGGAAATGAACACAATTATATATAATATAGGCATTCAATCTATATAAGACAGACTCTATCGCATCTATTGTTTTATAATACACATAGATTAAACTACAATAAAAAAAAATCATCTGAAATACTGTTAGTAGGAAGAGGTCTATAACTTGCGTGTGTCTAGCAGATACGAGCCACTTCCAACAGGAACACAATATAAAGAAGAGATTGCTACTCTCTTCATGTGGTTCCGAAGTGCTGTAAACATGTGGGTGTATTGGAGGCACGTGAAGGCTGTCAATATGAAGGGAGGAGATTTACGATAGAGATGGATGACAGTGACAATCTGAAGGGATTGATGAACTGTTGGCATCATGTCATCAACAGGGACAGATCGTTCTGTGTGTCAGTAATGGGTCTAAACATATATAGTTGGGTAGACACGTATCTATATTTCTTTCTTGAGAAAGAGAAAAGTAATTTTTCTTCAGTTTTTTCCAAAGGTTGTCTTTTAATTTAAATAAAATGCAAGCTAACATATAAACTTGATTTCATATGTTAAACTGGAAATGTGCTATCTCTGAATAAGCCGGCAAAAGTGGACGCAACTGCTATAGTTTTTTTCTTAATTATATTTTTAATTTTATAAATATAATATTTTGGGGGGGCACCCTTATTAAAATGTTCATAAAATTTATCGGGAAGTAATTATTATAATGAGATTTTTCGTAGCTCAGTATAGAAGAGTTCTTTGGTTGGAAAGACTGGGTTCGAATCTCGTTTCAACCAAATTGTGTGTGTGTGTGTGTGTGTGTGTGTGTGTGTGTGTGTGTGTGTGTGTGTGTGTGTGTGTGTGTGTGTGTGTGTGTGTGTGTGTGTGTGTTTTATTGGTCTCATACGAAGATGGAGAACAGGCAAACCAGTTCTTTATTTTTTATTTATTTATATTTATTTATTTATTTATTTTATTTTATTTTTTTTTTTTTTTTGTAGCTGCTCACCATCATCGTTTCCTTTTTTGTAAAGTTAGAGAGGTTCGTTTAGATTCCTTAATAGTATTTTAACTTTTTTTTTTTTTTTTTTCTTACTCATCAAATGTCAAACTAACTCGAAACGCTGTTTTCAAACACCACACGTGCAGGTGAACCCTTAGGGAAATGGGTTACAGAAAGGCTGATTCAGAATAGGGTTTATATCTTGCCAACCCTCCCCTTTCTGAACGGGTACTGCGCCAATTACCCCACACACACACTAAACCTTGGTTATGTCGGCAAATTAACATCCTGTAATCTGGTGGGTAATCGTGCATGCCTGGCACGAGGGACAATGGTCACACGACCTGCACGGTGAGTTGCACTTGTTAGCCCGTCCTGTTGTAGTTTGCTCCGCATGCTTCATTGTAACCCGAGATGTTAGCATTTGCTAGCAAATCCGATTTTCATTCTAAAAGTCTAACAACAAGAGAAAGCAGACTTTGTATATTCATTCGCGCATGCGCAAATCAACATGCCATCATTTACGTGGCGGTTAATATTTCAATCACAATTGTTGGACAATGCAAACAATCAGTGGCGCCCTCAAGTGTGAAAAAGTGAACTCTGTCTGTGTTTACTGAATTCATGAGATGGCAAACGGATTGTTTCTTCCATTTAAAAATATTCCTGAGCACCAACCTCCCCCCCCCTCAGGCCCGCTGGAAGCTGAACGAATCAACATCATTTACTGTGCCACATCATTGTTCAGGCTCATTTTTTTTTAACATTTCAAATAGCAGTAAAATTCTGCTCCACGAACTGTTTCAATGGCAGTCCTCGCTTCCAAGACCTATTTAGGGAAATACCACTCCAGCGTCAAATGCACGTTCAGAGAGGTACCCATTGCTACTTGAATGAATGCAGTCATTGTACGAGCATGAAACTAAAGGACAATTCTCTACTTTTCTTACAATTCACGCTATTTCAGGGGTGAAGGACAGTGAACAAGATAAAAGTCTTATCCATACCCCCACAACGCCGGTTATAAAAAAAAAAAAAAAAAAAAAGGAATCTATAAATAGCAAGTCCATTATTTATTAGTTTCTGACACTGTTTCTTAAAGGTATTTTTTGTTCTAAGACATACGAAATAGAAAACGTGAAGAGTGATTTTTATGTCTCGTGCGATGATTGGAACTTTGTGGGATAGAATGTTGCCGACCGTAGGTCTACAGAATTAAATCATTCCTTCAACGCTAAGCTATTTATAAATTGCCATCAGTCATTTAAGCACACCTGATAACAGTTACAAAAATAACGGGGGAGAGGGGGAGGCAGAATCATAATATAAACCGAAATGAATAATTATAAGTGATGTATTCTTTTTTTCCTCAACCTAATGGTTGGTGAGTAGAGCTGCTACTTTATTAGGGAATAATGAATAGACAGGGGGGTTTCCCCCGTTGCCTTCTTTATCGAGTATTTTGTCAGTAAATATGTGTGTGTTTGTGGGGACTGCTTATGGAATGAAAAACTCGAGTTTCCCGGAGGAAAATAATTTCACCATCATATAAGAACGGCTTCAGTCGAAAAGTCTCACATCCTAGACGGGATGCGAATGCGGGTCTTTCCAACTAAAACGCTTCATGTATACCCACGGAGGCTCTCATAAATGATATAATACAGAATTTTTAATATTTCTAAGTGTGGATGAACATGTTTTACGATGCTTTCTAAACGAAACCGAACCCAAGGAGGGATAATAGCTTTGCGAATGAACATAATTTTGAACTCTCTTTATGAATTTTTCATTGTGATTAGACGGACCTGGATTGTTAATGAATTGAAACCAGATTCTAATCAAAGCTAGGGCTTTGAAGACCGAGATTGCTAGATCCATGTAAAAAGAGTCTAATAGACAACACAAAGTGTTCGATTTTTTTCCCAGATATTTTCTTTAATAGTTTAAGACGTTCGTCACTTATATGATAAATAATTCTAACCCGAATATTTCTTTCTCGTTTAGAAATTAAATTTGACCACTTCCACTTTTCCTATAATCTTGAAATTTTGAAAGTACATAAGTAATTTCATATCATCATAAATAATTCCTAATAATTCCTTAATCATTCCTAAGTCTACACTTTGCAACGTGCTGAAGAAATGGAAATCCACAAGTGATACCGAATCCAAAATACGACCGGACAGACATAAAATACTGACTGAGCCTTCTTTTTTTTTTTTTTTTTTTTTTTTTTGAGATGCTGAGTTGCCTTTTATTGGCATCAGACGTTAGTATATAAATTTATTTATTATTATTTTTTTTTTATATTGATAAAAATCATTGATCTGATAGCTGTAGCCGATCTTGATCTTACATAAGAAGGAATTCGATACTTTTTTTTTTTTTATCGGCTGTTATTTTGATGTTTACCGAGGTCGATGGTCTAAACGCTAGGTCAAGCTCTTCGAATAATGTCCCATATTTCTAACTGCGTCTACTTCAGCAAAAGCATATCGAGTTTCTGTCTGTTTGACGCCTAAACTTATCCGGACTGATAAGGCACAAGACGGAGAGTTTATCGTTACACTGCAGTGTTCTGTCGAATCTCGCGGCACGAGCGAAAAGACTAATCGTGATGGACACAAACAAACTGAATCCAACTGCGAGATGACAGGTGTCCTGAACGGGAATGGTCACGTGAAATGGACAATCTGTTTGATCGCTTGGTCAGCAAAATGTAGCGTGGGAAAAAAAGAAGAAAAAAAAAAACGTGATGTTTCTGGAAAGATCAAATAGAAAATATCACAGAACAAATGTTTGCATTTACGTGTTTCAGTTAGTTAATTTGGTCACTAAAATACTGAACCAATCCGCATATGAATCATTCACTTCAACTTGTTTTTATATCTTCGGATTCAGTCACAGACGGAACAAGAATTAATGCAGTTAAAATACTTTGGTTATTGTTCGCAATGTCAAAAATATGTTGGCCACAAATTTCACTGATAAGTTGATTCGTACGCAATAAAAATCAACGATTCTTCGCTTAGTGTTTAATACAGTAAATTACAGATTAGCACACCGGAATTTCTGATTCCTAATAATTCACCATCATTACTGATTTTATGATTTAAAAAGTCTTAAAATTAACAACAAATATTTTTGTTAATTTTAAGATACCGTACAGATAATGAACCAAAAAAAAAAAAAAAATAGAAACAGTGACACGTTTCGATTAATACGGCGTTGGTGGGCATTTAGTACAGCCTGTATTCTTCGAGGAAGAGGCGCTATCAATGCTTGGAACTCAACAGGAGGAATTTTACACCATTCCTCCGACAGAAATTGGATCAATTCTCCTTTGTTCTTTGGAGGTAGGAAACGTTGCCTGAGAGCTCGTTCAAAATGTCCAATAAATGTTCTTTAGGATTTAAGTCTGGCGATTTGGATAGCCATGGCACACAGGACATCTCACATCATGTTCCGTAAACCACTGGGTAACCACAATTGCACGATGAATGGGAGCATTATCCCGTTGCAACGTGGCTGGCTGCGTAGGAAAAAAGTGTGTCACCATGGGAGGAAGGTGATCACTTATGATTGAAGGATCACGTGGAGCATCCACTTTGCCTTCCGATACAACAAGTGGTAGACCCAAACCATACCATGAGAATGTGTCAAAGACCATTACTGAACCACCGAAACCTTTCACAGTTGGAAACAAGCATTGTGGCTGGTAAGCTTCCTTCGGCTGACGCCACACACACACGTAGTCGTCCGTTTGCAACAAAAAGTGTGAACGTCAATTTATCGGACCATATCACATCCCTCTACAGTTGTGTAGTCCACTGCCTGTGATCTTTGCACCATCGGACGCGATGACGGGAATGATCAAAGGCTTGTGTAAGGCAACCAGACCGTGATATCCAACTTTGTATAGTTCCCGGCGCAGAGTTTTTTTTTTCTTTTCAACTATTGCATTACTCTGATGATGATTGTCCTTTCGACTGCCATAACCTTAGAGACTATTCCTCAACTACAGTGTGCAATTTCAGCCATTCTAGTCACAGATGCTCCTGCTAGCCTGGCTCCAACAATCACTTCCCTTTCAAAGTCACTGAGGTCCTCTCTGGATTCCATTCTAACATACAATAAAGGGTGGCAGGCCTCCGTTTGCCTTTATACACCCGTCCCTAGGAATGTCGGGAGTACATTTACATATCAATTGCATCTGTGTTTGGTGCAGCATTGCAACTACCGATAACGTGACCCCATATGTCAGTGTTTCCGTTTTTTGTCCATTACCTGTAGATTCTTCATAAATTGTCCCCATTAAAAATTAAATTTCAGTTATGATAATAATGAGATTGCTATTTTCCAGGCCATCATAATCCAATTCTCATCTATCCGAACTGGATCGAGTCCCTTAACTGGGACTTTTAGGCAATTAATGCAGCAGGCTTGCCACTTCTCGACTGCATCCCCTTAAAGGCGAGTATTTTACGGGGTGGCCCAAACCCGTGTTTCAGGGAGCAAAAACTTTCCTTCTCCTAGCCAGACGGAAGAACTCACCTATTAATTGAAAAGTCCCGATAAAACTTCACGTCATAGACGGGATTTGAACCCAGATCTTTCGAAATAGAGGGCACTGTCGGAACCAACAGTCACGGATGTTCCACCATCATAATACCGAAGCATATACAACATTATTCTTAGCACACTTCTCCTGACAGTTTTGTGTGTTAAATTCAACAGTAGAAAATATAATTTTTTATTATTATTTAGTGTTTTTTTGAAAGGGAGGGGGGAGTCGTGTAAGACATGTCAAAAACACAAAAGTTGTGAAGCAGTTTTTGCGCCACTCCTGTTGACAGGTCTTAAATGTGTTTTCGAATAAACAAACTCTTCATCATGTTAATCATGAAACTAGTTACTGGAACATTTGAATGTACAACTACATAAATTCCCAAAGACATATCAAAGTAAGAAGTTTATTAACATCTGCTAATTAATAAAGTTGAGAGTCTCCGTAGCTCAGTCAGTATAGATCCCTTTGGTCGGAAAGACCATGGGTTATTCCTGTGAAAAGTGAGTTTGCCGATCTCATGCGGAGGGTTTTTTTCTCCCAGAAACTCAGGTTTTTCGTCCCTCAGAACACACACAGCTACAGACATAGAACATACACACTGGGAGGCATAGGGCCAACCCACCTTAAAAGCTTAAGAAGAAGAAGAAGAAGAAGAAAAAATTAATAAAGTTAAGAGATGATTTTCATTGCTGATGTGACACTACTGCCTTGTATACAAGGAATGATAAGAAACCACATTAGTTTATTATCACTTCGTGTCGCACGACTTCCCAATATGATTGATCTAATCCTCGTTCTATCCATAATACTATAGAGTTTCAATCTTCTGTGGGCCGGTAAAAATATTCACAAAAATTAGAATCTTTAGCGCACAATTCATCACACTGGAAGAATAATTTGGGTCATATTTTGTTAACAGACAAATATTAAGAACAACGGGTTCTTAAAAAAAATAAAAGAAAGAAAGAAATGAAATGAAGAGATAAATGGGTTGTAAAGAATATAGTTTTTTCAAATTAAACACTAAAACTATAACGAAAAATAAAGTATGATATGAAAATAGCATCACAAGATTTCAGTTTCAGCAAAATTTCATAAATGAAAGTCACAAACGCACTCATTTGGCAAGACAACTCGTGCAGATAAAAACCTGATGCATAACTTAAAGAACAATAAATGAAAACTGTTACATTTACAAAACCTCTTTGTGACATCAAATCTTTCGCATTGGTTAGTCGAACAAGTAAGATGCATATCTTCCAATTACATCCGTTAGTTTTACATCTGACACAGCAACTACGGAGAAGTCGAATTTTGCAAACTCGGCATTATGATTTTGAACAAGAAAAGGAAGTGAGGAAAAGAGGAGGAAGGGCACAGAAAGAGAGAGGGGGGGCAGAGGAGAACGACGACAAGAGAGAGAGAAGGCACTCTAAAACAAAGCCGCGAGTGGCGAACCACGTTTCCATAGCAACGAGGCAAATCTGTTGCCTAAGGGCCGCATATGCTTCCTTGTTCGAGATGCACTCATCGCGAGACGTGCATGCTCCACGTGAAAGCTAAGTTGTGTCGAAACCGGCAGCTCTGAAACAGCGCTTTGGAGCAGGACGGAGCCAAAGAACAAGGGACCGTCAGAAAGCTTGGGAAAATCAAGAGGCTTTGGATGAATCATTAGCCATAAAAGTAACCGAAACCCGATGCTGTCAAGCAGTGATCATTGCAGGGGACGCACAATTCTGATTTGTACCGCCGGCGGGACACACACTTCCTTTAGGGGAGGCCGAAACAGGAGGGTGGAAGGAAATTGCTAAAAGGGGTGACGTGCTATGGTATTGACGCTGATTTTCATACAGACTCGACAAATTCAGCCTCTTCCGTAGAAAGATGCCATAAAACTCCATGTCCAAGCACCCTCCAACCGTTATGAATGAAACAGCGTCCGGTCATGGTATCCCCCCCGCCCCCCTCACACACACAACCAGACCCAGGTTTCCCTTCATTTCACTGATCCCTCCCAACAGAGATACGACAGGGTGGTATAACGGGGAGTTTACAATTGTTAGTGGCTTCTGGGAGAGGGCTTTGATTTGTTTGACAGTTATGTTCGCGCTTCTATTTCTCCCCAATACCTAATACTAGTCCGAGTGCCGTATCGCCATTACTGTAACGAAAATTGCTGTTACGAGATGAAGACTCTCTCTCTCTCTCTCTCTCTCTCTCTTCCACTTCTCTGAATCCACCGAGGCAAAATTAATTTTGCCATATTATGGCGTTTCTGGCGTTTAACTACACTCTTGCACGCAAGCATCGATACCGGAAGCCAGAGCAATCATCCATGAAGGTATTAGAGATGCAACGGGTAGTTAGAGGAAACTTACAGTGAATTTGGGCTCTCTTTGCTTCTCTCTCTGTACCTGGCGGTTTATGCTCGGTCTCACTAGATAGCATGGAACAAACCAGGTGAAACCAAAGTTGTTCCAACAGCAGTTGTGAAAATTACCACCATTAACCTTAGTCATCAAAAGTGGATTGTCATCTAGTTTTCTAACAATTTTGTAGCCAACGTATAGTTCTCAACAATTTGTAATTCATATTCGAGTTTGCGATTGTTATGTTACTGCGATGTGGAATTGCTCACGTTAAGCCAACCGGAACTTTTAACTGTAAACAACTTCTAAACATATCTACTGCATTTCTAGTATAATGATTTATAACGTGTGTAAGGAATTGGAGAATAATCAGGATGAGCTAAAGAGTTCATATAAGTTCGCGATGGCTTCTCTGCTACGCACATGCGTGTTGTTGGGTCATTTTTCTCACAACTTAATATTCGCTCACTAGTTGGTTTTCATTTCGCACCCAAATGACGTATTTAAAGATGGAATCCTAAAAGTGCAAGCACATGTTTCCGCTATTAAAGGTGTTTGTACGATGTCGCATTCAGAAAAAAAAAAAAAAAATCGATTGAAAGTTGAAATTGCCTCGTAAATGCAGAGATTTGTGATAACGTGAGTAAATTGTAGACCTCTAATCTCGTGCTCCGAATAACCACAGTAAAAACACTTCAATTTAATGTTTACACTAGAGGTGATGATACATGCTTTTTACGAATAACCACAATGATTCAAACACTAAGACTCAGAACGGGTGATCTTCGTTTTTTTTTTAATTTATTTATTAATTAATTAATTAATTTTTTTTTGTTTCTAGTGTTATTCCACATTTATAATACTAAGAATGAGAGCCACTTGTGAGCTATCTATCATTTTAAACTCACCTCGCGGTCTCCTGGCAACGACATTTTATCAACAATGAATGTAAATACAATAAAAATCTCCACTCTGACATGGTGGGCAATGGTTTGCTTAGTAACCATGCCACGAAAGGCAACACAAAATCCTTTTATAGCACTGCAAGTGCTGTCTCCATGTATGACTCTTCAAAGTAAGTTCGGTCAAGAATTAGAACTATCCCATCTCGCCAGGCAGATTACATAGCAAACATGACGGACAGGAAAAGGAATTTTATCGTAGATAAGAAATATGACAACAAAATAAAAGTTAGGCTTATGAGGGTAGGCCTGGAAGTTTCATTTTGTGTGTGATTTGAAAAGTTTTACGACTGACTGAAGTTTAAGATGACAAGATCGCTGCCAGGAGATTTGTTATAAGACGAAGCAAATAAACAGAAGTATTTGAAGAGATTATCACGAAAATCTGACGGTTATAGGGAAGATAATGTTCATCTTTCCAGTTGGCATTTCTACTCTCGAGACAAATTGACTGTTAAGTCATAGGGAAGAGCTTAAATATATACGAGATGGCTTATAGAAAAGGAAGAATGAGGTCAGTGGACCTTAAAATTTCTAAAATTATAACTTTTCTAAAAAATAATTTATATACCGGCACCTTTATATTAACGACGTGTGACACACTGATGCAGTACATTTAAAAATGTGTGATACTCAGTAATTTTTAAACATTTATGTAGTAAACAAATACTTGTGTTCCTTAATTATTTAATTAAATTTAGATTTTCCGCTACGACTATTTACTATATAAAACTTTATAACTGCTATGAAACTTTTGTTAAAATGATTGTTTACTTGTGCAAAAAAAATAATGCTTAATAAATTGTGTTTTATCTAATTTATTTACTGTTCTTATTTCAAAAACATATCACACTATGAAGTAAAAAATATATTTCAAAAACATAACAATTTTTTTCCCGTTTTTATTTTTATTTTTTCCCCCTTTTTATTTTTATTTATTTTAACATCTGAAGAAAATGAGAGAACTGGCGACTGCAAGGGAGATGCTGGCCACAACACATATGATTGCATTCCAATTCTAATCAAAATTTTATATAAGATAAATTTTTAGGTGTAATCACTAGATCTAAGATATAAATTTTAATTAAAAATATGTTAGCAATTATATCATTTTATTTGAAACTATATAACTGTTACATCATAACTTTTAATGATAAACTTATTAAGAAGTACCGCTGACATTCAATACAGTGTTTATGTTAGCTACTTAGTTTACATAAATTTAGGATACAGTCCACGTAATAATGCTCTGTCAACAAACACGAAAATGCATTGATTGGGTGATCCATAGCAAAGGATTATATTACCGACATAACCCGAACTAAATAACTATTGACATTCTACTTCCATCACAGGTAGACATGTGGAATGACCTTCGGCAGCGACCACCCACGAGCCTAGAGCGATTTCACAAACCAGATGTCCACTAGTTTGCCTTAACAAGTTGAATGCTTTCATACATCTTCGCAAGAGGCGAATACACTGTATACTATCCTTTGAGACAGCCATATGTACAGCATTTAAGTCAGCATGCAAGCGGAAACTTTAGAGGAGTGCAGTCATATTTGGTTTTTCATATCGATAATCATAACGAGAGAAAATTAAGTGCAAATGTTGCTTGAGGAGTCATTAAATTCAGATTTCTTATATCATCAGAAGTGTAAGCTTGTTGGATGAGAAGATAATAACGTCTGTGTTTATGATAAAGTGCCTCTATAAACACCTCCGGTTTCATCTATGTTATCAAAATGAACTATGTTTATTAATTCTTGTCAACACGCTGTTCTATGAACCCATACTCCTTCGGCAATGGTAATCGTAGGTTACTGGCACGGTTAGGTCACAAAAAAAAAAAAAAAAAAAAAAAAAAGCAATCTATGGATGGAAAGGGATAATATGGAAACACGCCTCTTCTTTGAATCATCTGATATTTAGTGTGTGTGTGTGTTCCTCCCAATAATAACCCGACCACCGGGAAGTAATTTATTTCTTGCGTGCTCCACTGCATACCGAGCCCATTACATGTACTATATAAATAATCTGATTAACATTTATATTACATTTATATTTTTGTATCTCCGTATATTTACACTATGTAATCTAAACATTATGAGTAGTTTATATTGCATTGTAAAGATTGGTAGTTGATCCTATTAGCAAAATTACATAATTTTGAATAACAGTTTTGGACAAGTCTGTTTTGACACCAACCACTCATCTCCTGAAGTGATGACGTGTTGTATTAAGTGGATCCGGATGGAATGCAGTAACTGACAGTCAAAAGAGTAGGTGGTCGACAGATGCAGAATGGTAATTCCAGAATATGGGATCTATGTTGATTTGAATAGTTAGTTCCTTTGCGGTTGATACATTTTTGAAGTTTTCCATTCTTCTTCTCCAAGTGTTTTTTAATTTATTTTGAATACTTTTTGTAACATATTCTAAGTGTTTGCTAAGACTTGCTTCTTTGGCTGAGTGATCCACTCTCTCGTTTCCTGCTCATCTAGTATGCGCCTTCACCCGGTAAATCCTAATTTCTCATCCCTCTAGAGTGAGATTCCTTACCGTATTTGCTCTATTAACGCCAGGTGGTTGTTCTGGTTTTTAATGCTGTCAATAGTACTTTTACTGTCACTGTAAATTGCTGCGGTCTTGCGATCAGAGATATACGTGACTAAACAAACTATAGCAAGTTGTTCTGCTTGGTTATTTGAACAGAGGGGATGCAGTCTAAAACAGCCTTCTGTAATATACTGAGGGGACAACCGACGTTTATTTTTATTTTTTTTTCCCCGTTGGTATTTCATTAATTACAGCAAAGAAATTTGCTGTAATTAATGAAATAATTATACATGTCTACAAATCGAAACTTGTGAAATACAATTTACATTTGAATAATTTACTGTGCTATGCTGATTTCTAAACCTTTCCCTCAGCCTCATTACACAGGCAATCATCACAATGCACTCTTAATTCTGTTACTAACTTAATGTTATTAATTATAATAAAAATACATTGGATGTATTACCAACGACTGATGACGAATCTTACTCCCTCCGTATTCTTCCGCGGTGATATTTTTTTTTTTCCCGGTCTACTGATGAGCAGATGGTGCACCCCACAAACGACAGTTCAGTCTAACCTTAGCACCTGGTAATTACCAACTGTGTCCGATGTTGACAAGATAAATATATCTATATAAGACTTCCCTCAACACGTTTTCATTTTTCTTCCACACCACACTACAGTATATTGCCATGTGTCGAGGCGTTCTGTAGATAGATGAGGAATTTGTCCTTGGCGTTTATAACTTCTCCTCTCTTTCTCTCACTCTCAATCTGGAGTTGATTTGTATTCGTATTTTGCCTAAACAAGATAGCTGCCATAGCTTGTAGTTCACCATACTGTAATATACTCCGCTCGATGCTGAATAAAGACAGTAACAATAAATAAAATAAAATAAGTTTAAACAGAAGTTTCAAAGACGACAAAAAATTACAACTCTTGATTACAATTCTTGAAAAATTACAACTCTTGATTTACATTCTAGTCCTTATAAGGATAAGGACTGGCTTAAAGGGGTGAAGCAAGACTGCTTTTCATCTTCCCCGTTATCTGTAGAGGACAGTGTAGGGATAACGTGTTATTGAGCTATTAAAGCTCTGATCATGGCAGGAGGGTAACAGCAATAGCCGAGCCTCAATGAGAACTTCATTGGCTACAACATTATCATCTGTTAAGGTAAAGCCGTCTCTAAAAATTCGGACGATCCCTAGGCTACTCAATCGTGGGCGAAAGACCATCCATCTCAGCGTTGGCTCCGCTCAGTGATGGCCTTAGCTGAACTGCTCATATTCCGAAGAAAAGCATTCACCGACAAAGCCCCTCAGCGGGCCGTGCCGGAGAACACCTTCCCCGGAGACTCAAATTGCTCCCTTAAGGCAAAAACCTTAACAGAGCGAACTCAAAACTCTCGAATCTCAGCGCCCCAGGGGGTAACAGCAACAGCCAAACCTCAGTTAAACTTCATTGGTACAACATTGGCATCCATTATCCATTACCTTCCAAGGGTATTAACCACCGCATCTCCTCTTGATTGATTGACATCCTTATAGTCCGCGCGGTTAGCCTAGTGGCTTTCGCTTCGCAACCATATGCCTGGGGAAGGAGTGTCCTAGGTTCGATTCCCGTCCACGACGTGAGAAGCTTAAGGATCTTCCTCAGCCATAGCCAAGTTAGCCGGTCTTAGGCGTGGGCAGCAGGGTTTTTTCCGCCAGTTTATCTGGGGTTTTTCATCCCGCAAGCAGGCAAACCGGCCCCGTGAACACACAGGTTACAGTCATAAATACTTACGGCAAGGAAGGCAACGGGAAACCACCTTGCCCATAATCATCTCTCCCTAGAATGGTAGCATTTAGCTACCCTTCCGCGGCCGTATGGCAGATGGGAACCAGAAGATAGTCCTTATAAGCACTGGCTTAAAGGGGCGAAGCAAGATTGCTTTTCATATTCCCAGTTGTCTGTAGAGGACTGTGTAAGGATAAGGTGTTATTGAGCTAGAAAGCTCTGATCATGGCAAGAGGGTAACAGCAATTGCCGAGCCTCAGTAAGAACTTCATTGGCTACGGCATTGCCATCCATTACCCTCCCTGGGTACCAATTTTAGTCGCCTCGTACGACATGCATTAGCTACATTGGTGCTATTCTTAACCCGGCAACCACACGGGGTTTGTGATTAATGTGATTGATTGATAATGCAGGAAATATGATATATATAAGTACATTATATAATAAAATACAAGGTATGTTATATTTATATATTATATAAATAAAAACATAATTATTTTACAGGTTTATTGATAAATAACAATATTTTATATTAAAAGCATGTATATTATATATATTTAATATAAAACATCTTAATGCTATAATGTGTAATGTTTCATGGATAACTGGATGAGCTTTTTTTACTTTATTTTGTATGATACTGAGTAGATCAAGTTTAGTTCCTTTTAATATACATGCGTATTAACATGCTTGAGCAAAATCTTATAATTTACTCAAACAAGTCTGTATAAATATGAAATCTAATTAAATTTCACATTTGATTTAAATGTTCAAAATTAAATTACAAATGTACATTAAATGTACAAATATGAAGAAATGGAATAAGAAGAAAATATCATTGCTAGCCGGTTTAGAAAATATTTTAAGAAAAATAAATCAACGCATCAGGCTAATTGAATTTCTATATTATTCTCAGTTCAAATTAAGAATTTGAAAATAAAACTGTCACTCAAATAAGCACAAAATTATAGCAGATTATGATACAATGCGCCCGTGTTTCCATGGTAACAGCAAGTTCCACTATACTATACTAGGTGGCAGAACTGTGTATTGTTTACATTGTCAAATGAACGAAGTTACCAAATAGATATTTCAGTGTATATCAAATCGCGCAGAGACTCCAGAAAACAAAGTCGCCAAAAATATATTTTAGTCATTTCGCAATCTATCGGCATTTATCTGAATTATTATATATTGTGTATATTATAAATAGCCTTCACCATACTGTGTTTATCAACAACCACGACCTTCAGCTGTTGATGGAAATAATAATAATAAAAAAAGACAGATCTTCTTTACCTTCTAATCACTTGCGCATGCGCGCTATAACACTATTTACGCGTGTGTTTTCCGTATGGCAAAGTTGTTGGATAACACGCCCACAAACAAACAAACCACCCCAACCAGATTGACCGAAATAATAGATAACTATGAAAATATACTAACAGGTATTAGTTGATGTTATTTTTTCGGAAACACCAGTTGAATGCATCTTAAACAATTATAAATACATGCTATTCTATACTAGTTTTGTCTTTTACAGGGCAAACTATTTACAAGTATAATATTCTTTATGACTGTGAACATATCAGTAATTCCAGGGAAAAGATATCTGAGTGTAACTGCGAAGTTCGATCAGGGAGTATCGTATTAGACCTCATGATGTGCGCGTACTTTGTTCTATCCTCGGGAACAGTGGCCGGGACAGAACAAAGGTAGTGAGAACATATAAGGGGAATAAGCCGGATATTGCGGGTGTAAATCCATTGTTCACTTCCGTCTTCCATATGTTACCCAGCATATTCCAAGTTACTTTCCCATACAAATGCATTAAGCAGTCATTTCTCACTGAGTATGACCAGATGTCGTTTTGCGGGACAAAAATAGTCTGATATCGCAACTTGGGAAATGCTATACTGGTCATGTAGAGCAGTTATAAATATTTCTACGCCTCTCTTTCATTACGGAAACATGAATGAATTATTATTTTTTTTTTTTTTACATCGCATTTGAAATATGGAGAGCCAATATGTTATGCATGCTTAGAAATAAGGAGGTCAAAGTCCTCTGGCTTTCATTATGATTTAATATTTATTTATAGTTTCTTCCGCTGAGTATTTAAACAAAGGAATCTTTTTCTTATATCCGATTTACGCACTGGTGGGGAAAAGAAATGGAGAAACTCGATCTGTGTCACTTGATAGGCGGAAAGAAATACGAAGCGTCTGATTAGCTCGTGCCACTACTGAACTGCCGTAGAAAAGTTCGTAACAAAGAAAGTCGGATGTATTCTGCGTTGCCTGTAGCGTTTCTCAGTGCTGTACATCGTACATAGCCGCGAAAGTGAAATTGGTGAATGCCACTCAGTACTTCAGCTCCCTTCCGTTAGCCCCTTTCTTAAACTCCCCCTTTCCCCCCACTCCAAAGTCCTCCCCCTTGTGACGAGTGTGCGAAGCCTACTTTGGTTGGTGGTCATTGTCGAGGTTGGCTTTGCCGGGGGCGGCTGAAGAGAGAGAGAAAGAAAGAAAGAAGGAGAGAGAGAGAGAGAGAGAGAGAGAGAACGCCGTGTCTAGAACGCACTGGTATCACATGGGCCTCGTTCCTCCAGTACTTACTTGTCCGAGTGGAGCTACTGTACCTACTCGCGTGCGGGGTGATAGTCCGTTACTAGCCTGGTTTAGTGCATCGTAAGTTGCTGTAAAGTATGGTGGTTTGGGAGGTGTACTGCTCAATGGAACAATAGCATCAAAAGGTGAAATCTCCGCCTCCCCTTTTTAAATTTTGGGGACCAAATATGCATCGTGGGAAGTTTTGTCAGAATAGTATGAAGGATGACAAAGAAGAACATACTTAAAGAAAGGTAAGCACAATACACGATTATATAAATTTCAATAGATACATTTGTGCATCCGTTTTTGGTGATAAAGTTCTGTTAAATAAAACTTCTAAATTCGAAGTTTTTTTTTTTTAACATGTTAAAAATGCAAAACACTAAGTTAAAAAAAAAAAAAAAAACTCTTATTGTTGCCAGCACGTGTAGACAGTCGAGATGTATTAGTCATAGTTTCATGATATGAATTGATGTAAATATTTCATGTTTTGCCAGTAGGTGGCGTTTTCATAAAATTACGATCTCATAACTTGTCGTTGGGATCAATTTCAGTTATGAAAATCTATTAATATTTATATTTGGACCACGTATTTAGAATTTAGATAGCATTCGGAGCTACAGAATACGATGAAGGCTATAAAATTGCTAAGAAAATTAAAGTTTCCGTTAAAAATATGGAATTTCAGGGAGTAGATCGTAAACTCGTTGGTGGTGCTCATTTCCTCCCCTCTCCTGGGTTCCAAATCCCTCCAAATATCGAATTTCCTATTTCTATTCCACACCACACCACCCATCTGTGCAGAGCATTACCAACCGTAAGCCTCGTTCAGAAACCCTGCCAAATATGTTTGGTATGCGGACTCAGCCCAGCTCCTGTCATGCGTCTGCAAGAAGTACTTTCCTCTCGTAGCAGCTGGTGCTGACCTTTTAAAGATTTCTTGAAAGCTAAGGACTCCTTTAAATCTAATATCCGCACCTTCTCTATTCCGCCGGTACGACCTGGATAACTCCACAGATTCGGTTGGTTTCTATGACTACAGTACACGGTAAGAAACACGCCCGTCTGAGACATGTAATACAGATGTGGTTTTAAAACTGAGTTGGGATGATCTCCTTCACCCCCCTTATACAGCCTTTCGTAGGATCGTGACTGAACAACGCTAGTGCAAGATGAACGGCGTGAAAGAAAATAATAAATGATTACTTAAATACCCGGATGCAAACGCCCTTTCTTGACAGGGTGTTCACGAATGTATCTGCATACAGAGACGGCCAATGAAATTTGGCTGTATTTCCGAATCGAGTTGGACTATTAATGGTGTAATGTATTGAACGATGTAGCCTTGGCTAGTTTATTCGTATAGTAAGAGAAAGCTCCTTTCCAATTATCGTTCCATTGCTCTAGCCTCAAGCTTTAAAAAAAAAAATCCTTTAACAGTCGATTTGTACGATGTTCAACTTTGGAAAGAAGTCATGAAAAATGTTTTTAAAAAGTCTGGCAGTGGCTCTAGTTGTTTTTGGCGTCTCCTCTATTTTTTTTTTTTTTTTTTTGTCTTTTATTTGCCTATTTCTAAACCTCTGTATATTAATGATCATCCCTCTATTGACTACATACGTCATCCCGAGTTGTATTAAAAAAAATAAACATTACGAATTATCTGTTCGTTCTTTATATATTGGTTATATTTCAAATAATGAACATTTTGACCGAGGTTTACTTTATAATGCATTTCAATTCAGAAATTTGAGATCTTTATCTGATTGACAGGTTAAAGACTTCTGATAACGACAACATATATTCTTAACAGAAACCAGTGTACTTTGATACCATATGAAACGCGAATTTAATAAATTATCTTTTTATAATAAATAACAGAGAAATATCGTATTGCCATACAATTCAATACTCACTGAAATTCAGTTAATATAGAAACATGTAGGACACGATCTCCCTTTAACTTTAAAATTAAATGTCTCTTTTTCTGAAGACAATTCTAGAAACAATTCCATCTATCTCTGTTGCTGTTAAGTATCATAACTGTTATTATTCTGGTAACCCTGTATACACATTCAAGTAAGTGCAGATATGTACAGATATAGACATTCAAGTACTGTATATGTACAGATAAAGACATTCAAGTACTGTGTATATATATATATATATATATATATATATATATAGACATTCAAGTACTGTATATGTGCAGATATAGACATTCAAACATGTAGGACACGATCCTACATGTTTGAATATATAGACATATTTAGACTAAATGTCTATATAGTCTAAATTTCTACTATATAGACATTCAAGTACTGTATATATATATATATACATATATACATATACACATTCAAGTCTGTGCAGAATATATAATAGTAAATAATAGTATATATATATATAAAGTCTAAATTTCTACTATATAGACATTCAAGTATGTGCAGATATAACGTCTAAATTTCTACTATATATATCAAGGAACTTCAGCAGATGCCTATATATATATATATATATATATATATATATATATATATATACAGACATTCAAGTACTGTATGATATTTAAATAAATGAAATTTATAAATTACTATGATAAGTGTAGGAACTAATTACAACGAATAATTTTAATTATTAAATAAAATATTAAAATCATTCTTTTATAATATTTAGAATAAAATATTATATTTAATTTTATAAAGAAATATATTAATATTTTATAACTAAAATAATATATTTAATTTTATATATTATTCCGTTATTAGCTGAACAACGTTATTCATATTTATATACCATTTGGATTTTTTTTATTGGCAGGGGATTACAAATATATTACGTCATTTTTGCTGGATGTTATTATGTATAACAATTTGTGACAAAAAGTCAGGAAAGTTAAAAATCTGGCATAATAAATGCAAATTTTCAAAAATAAGTAAATAAATTAAAATAAAATAAAAATATAATAAATCATAATTTCCAAACATTATATTTTTTTTTCTGGAATGCCTGTTTATGGAGTATCAGTCTATCGTTTATTTCTACTAACAACAAATCGGTTTTTGTTCAAAACATGGAATCTTTCTCCCCCCCCCCCCTTCACGACATGCTTCACCCTGAAGGGGTAAAGCTTATCATCACAGCGTGTACCATTCAAGCCGACCTTAACCACACGTGTGAGTTATTGTAGACGGCTTTCCGCTGACCTCTAAGGGGTAAAGTAGTAATTAGGGGAGTTGAGGTCAAAAGTAACAAATCGCTAAGAGAGAGGTGGAAGAGATAGTGAGAGCATACATTAAAACTTCTTTAAATAAAGGAGATCTCTAAGTCCATTTTAATGCTACAGTTTTATTTTACGCTTTCTTAAAATTAATTTTATAAAAATTTTATAAAAATTAAAAAGTTTATAAAGATAAATATGTAAGAAAGTTTTAAAAAGAAAGTCGAGTAGCTCTCAAAGGTGAACTGTAGACTCCAGCACATATATATATATATATATATTATGGGAAAAAAAAAAAAAAAAAGAGCCCCAAACCATTACTTTACATATCCAGAGAATATATAGAGCAATAATTTGTGCATGTGCATGGTGTGACACGCAAGAAATCCTGTAAATCTGAAGTGCATCAGTATCATGGGTAAACGAAGGAGTTTTTTTTTATTTTATTTTTATTTTTTTTTAAAATTACTTTGAAAGACTGTTAAATGAAACAAGCGGTGACGCATTCAAGAATATATATTAATACTTGAGGTACAAATCAAAAGCCTGAAATGTGGAAAGGTAGCTTAAGATGTCATTCGACAAGAAATATTCATGTATGGAGATGTAAAAGTTTTACAGTGGTTACCTTGCATAATTTAGAATTCATGGTCAGAAGGTCGAATTCCTGATGATTGAAACAGAGGATTCATTTATAAAAAGGGAAATAAAACGGTAGATGACAGAGGAATTTTTTTCACTTATAAAGAGGATAAGAATTTGTGGAAGATGAACTTGGAAAATAACCAGAAAAACACTAACTGTATACAAGATGGTATTCAAACTAAATTTAACTTGCAGATCGAGTTGGGTTAGCAATGAAACAGTTGATCAAAGATTGGAGATATGATAGTTGAGAATGATCAGTGGCATAATTATATTAAAATGAAAATATTAAGAAGGAACTTGACATTATTATTCAAAAATGTGTGAGCAGAGCTAATATGTGGTGACGTGGAGGCTTAAACAGAATAGAAATGTTAACAAAACAGGTGTTTGATGTGGAGATGTCAGGGAAAGAGACCCAGAGGAAGACCAAGATCTAGTTGATTGACTGAGTCATGTCTGACTCAGTCAATCAACATCAATCAGACATCCCTTGAGGTATATATCAAGAAGTTGGATGTGGGAAGAAAATAAATTCTCTTCTAAGAATAATCAATACAAGATACACCCAACTGTGTGTGTGTGTGTGTGTGTGTGTGTGTGTGTGTGTGTGTGTGTGTGTGTGTGTGTGTGTGTGTGTGTGTGTGTGTGTGTGTGTTCAATTAATTTGAAATAGTATTCGAGCATAAAAACAAATGACAACGTTAGGATACACTGAATTTTATAATATAATATATTTAATTAACCATGGAAGCCAAATTAACACAGTTAATGATGAATAACTAAACTATGAAAATCCCTTTAAAATCCCGGTTTTGAGAAGAGTTTTTAAATCATTTTAAAATGATTTAAATTACATCTTTTTTATGATGTATGATTAATTATGATTATTAACTAAATTCATTACCGTATTTGTTATTTGTTTAGTTTTTTCTCACATTAATTTTTAATTATTAACATTTTATTTGTTAATTTCGATCTTACTTCTTGTGAGAGGGCGCTGAAACTTGTAAAATTATTGTACTAAAACATTTTGTAGCAATAAAAATTATACAATGATATTTTTGCGAAGTTCGAAATTTGTTTTTCTAGAGATTGAAGTAATTTTGTTTTTAATATGAAAACTCAAATAGCGGCATTGGCAGCCACGAGACTTCAAACTTAACGTGCTACAGACAGTTACTGTTGTAACTCTATGGCACTTTAGCACAGTGAATGGGTGGTCAAAGGGTTAGATAATCCGGAAACCCTGCTATAGAGATCGAATCTTTTATGTCCCCGTAGCAGAATGGCGGTCTCCCACCGCGCGATGACAATTATTACCACGTCAAGACATTCACAAGCCATCTACGCTCAAGGCAGGATTGAAACCCAGATTGGAAAATGTTGACTGTCCACTCGGTCTAGCTGATATTGGCTGTTTAGTCTTTGAGCAGGTTTTCTGGATTATGTATAATAATAATAATGATAATAATCAATGCATAAAAATATGTTTGTCTGTTTTTACATTTAAGTATTCACATGCGAAAAACAGTTCCTACTGTCAAAAACCTCGCCTCTTTATGTGACAGCGTTCATTTCCCCATTCTTGTTTCTTTTTATTTCCTTTCATGACTGTTTCTAACTGCAGATAAAAAAAAAAAATGGAAAAAAAAAAAAGAAATGGAAGTTTAATCTAACTCGTGATCAGCTTACATCAACCTGCTCTGCACGTGCAAACTCGAGGTCTGCCCGCGCACAAACTGACAACATACACAATCACGAGCTTACATTGTTACGCACTCACGTCTGATGGTCTGATTGGTTCGCGGAAATGATGTGCAGAGAGAGATTAAACAGTAGGCGGCCATTCCTTGTATAGTAGCCCTAATGATGGCGACATGCAGGCCATGTGGAGCATTAGCGCCGCTTAACGGCAGATAGTGTTACTTATCAGGCGTCGACATCGCGATAGTTTTTTTTTTTTTTTCCCTCTCTACCAAAACTACCCGGTTATTTCTTACTTTTTGAACCGTTCGTTAATGGGTTCTCAGCAGGAAGTAAAGATGTAGGCGTCTGCCCTTTATGGGGTGTAATTGTTTCCCAGTGTAAGGGGTCAGAATGCACAAAAATGAACGTTAAAACTTAATTTAGAATTTAGAATGACTTTTTGAAGGATTTAGCTGCCTTCTTTATCTGCTGAAGGCAAAAAAAAAAAAAAACCTTTTTTATTTTTCTTCTGGTATGTGTAGACCACTCACAGCGATGCGGTTACATAAAATACTCTTGTGACAAATGATGAACTCCCATTCTGGGAATAGGTTAGGCTTAGAGAGGCGTGTCTTAATGCGGTGATAAAATGTCAGTATTGTTGATCACACCATTCTATAGCAATGTATATAATAATAATCAAAGTAAGTTGTCTACCTTAAATTATGGAATTACTACAGTAAAAATGACTGAGTAGGCTGGGGGGGGGGATTGTACTTCAGTATTCTATGGATATAACTACGGCAAGGAAACATATACAAGCCCTCCGGTTATAGTTATTCGACATTCATAGGTGACTTGCAATGTGAAATAGGAATTCCAAACGGATGAGAAAGCGACTAAGGGGCCGTCCATAAATTATCAACAGGCACAAGCAGTATTTTTTTAGATCTATTTTGAAGATACAAATGATTGAGGATGTATTAAAAGCTTCAAAATCGTTTTCGATGTATGGATAATTTTTTGTTCAAGATTACGACAGGATTTACCTGTTAAAAAAATAAAAATTAAATTTAAAAAAAACATGAAGGTCAGTTGGGGGACAAAGAGAGGGGAACATAATCAACAGAAAGGATTCTATGACATCTTAGCTGCGTTATTCTGTCTTTCAAGGTTGCTAAATCAGGAACATGTCCTTCATACACCACAAGTTTCTGATGGTCCCACAACTAAAAGTCACAGAGGCTGAGATCAGGCGAACGAAGTGGGAAATGAAGGACTCGTCACTTCTGTGATCTGTGGAGGGTTTTCGTAACATTCTGTACCGACAATCGAATGTGAGGCGGTGCTCCATCCTGCACAACAAAGTTGCGCAGCATCTCTCGATACCTGAGAACAGAGACGGTGCAAGTCATTAGTCCTATCGAGTGAAGTTCTTCAAAAAGGTACGAACCGATAATAGACGATGCAGTGAAACCGCACCACTCTGTGACTTTCGATTGAGTGGAAAGGGATTCGTGTTGTTTATGGTCAAGACTGACTTGATCATAAACAACACGAACGTTCTGGTAAGGTGAGATCCATAGCACGTTAGTCTTGTGAGAACGACACGAATCCGTTTCGGTCTTCTTTATATCCACCAACTCGTCGGCAGAAACAGTGAGATTATGCAAAAATCTCGTGACTCTAGCGCCAATTGTCCGCTGGTGACAGAATTTTGTACTTTTTTTTTCTTCTGTAAATCAAAAAGCCCCATGTTCGAGAGTGTACTTACGTCAAGTTTAGGTGAATTTTGTCCAATACATTTTCCGGTACAGGACTCTGAACACCTCCTCTTTAATTCTAGCCATCCAGTATATTTTTCATACGACAAAAAACAAAATTGATTATTGTTAAATTAAGTACTGTATTCGAATATAAACTATTACTTTATAATATTTTGAAAAAAAAAATTAACCTATCTAGATAAACAGAAACAAGGAACTTCTAAATTGAATATTTTACACGTTTCAGGATTTGTTATTTTTTCTTAAAATGAGATAAAACATTTAATATTATTTTCTTCAATTTTTCTAAGAAATTTGAAAAAAAAAAAATCAGCTAACGCCTTTTTATTCCCGTATATACGGGAGTAGGCGAGGCCATTTAGCCCTATCTAACTTTTGGAGACTGAGTGGGCAGTTCAATCTCCACTGGTACCCAATCAGAGACAGATGGCCCAAGGCTATCACTAATTAAGCGGTACGCAGTGAAGAGAGACGGCTCAAATGTGCCGCCATCTCGTGGTCTCTAACCCTAACACAATATATTTTAATGTCTGAAATAATGTGGGTTCTACGGTCGATTTTCTTGAGTTTACAGGACGAAAAACCCGAGTTTCCGGGAGGAAAAACCTGCTTGCCCGTGCCAGAGATCGACTAACTCGGGAACCGGTCGAAAAAAGGCTTAGAAAAATTTCCTCTAGTCGCCGACTAGACTCGAAACCAAGACTTCCTTCGTGCGGCCTAGCGCGATGGTGTGCAAACGCCACATCCCGAGTTAGTCGACCTAAGAAATTTAAGACGTCATAAATTTAAAGCTAAGCTTGGTGACATTAGTATCGAGGCAACCATCAGTTGCATGGATTCTCATAGCTGTTAAATAAAATCATTCAGAGACTTTAAATAATCAACCTGCGTCTGACAATGGACAACTTAGCCTGAGAAGGAAATTCGTCTAATTTTTCATAGGAATCTTGAATTATATTTACAAAGTGTATTAACTGTAAAACTGCAAATATAAATCTACGAGCAAAGTCGTTTCAAGCGCTGCCACCTAGTGATTATTTTGCAATTTAGCAAAACAACTACCGTTGTATATAGTTAATATTCGGAAATTGCGCACGCGTCAATATTCGACGAGTAGTTGCTGTTGATCACCGACATTAATCACATTTCGCACATTTACGACCGAACGTCCCGATCTAACGGCAATGTCCATCTTTGGGAAAAAAATTTTACGGCACGGTAAATTTCTCGGTGGTATCGTCAGCGGTGTATGATGAAAAATTGTCGTCAAAGCTCTTCCAAGGTCGCAAGTCTCCCGAGCGGCAATTTACGACTTGAACGTGAACTGAAAGACTCATTCATTCCCAACCCTTTCTGTTTCCTGCCATCGGAACGATGTAAGGTCACAACGTAAGATGATATGTTGACCTCTGTCATCCCCAACCCCCCTTCTGAATGAACTTTTACCGACATACGCATCTAGTACCAAAGGCCACGTGTATTATTGGAGACACGAAGGAGGTTATAAACGGGGAAAAGTAGTTTATCGAAGTTTTTGATGCAACATCAAAGGAAAAGCGAATAAGGCGCCGCCTAGAATGGCGATAGGAATGTTTACGATCATCTCTTATCGCAAAGGTCAACAGTAACATCAACGGCCAGCCCAAGAGATAGCTGGTCTTTATCACGGCCACAAGTGAATCAAAAAGGAAAGACAAGCCTTTAAGATAATATTCTTTTGGTTGTCTTCCTCCTCATCATCAACTTCTTCTTCTTCTTGTTCCTCCTCTTCTTTGTCTTCCTGTTTTCATTCTTCCATTTGACATCAAGTTCTGTGAATTCAGCAGCTACTTCCTAGCCTTGGTTCTACCAGTTTCGTGAGGTACTGCCCCCTGGTGTGAGGTATGTGAATAATCTTTCCTCAAATGTAACTAAATCATGTTAACAACTCATGGTCGTACGTACTCTACGAACACTAAGCTGATAAGGCAGGGAGAGAGGACTTAACATGGAACGCAGCTATACAAACAATCTCAGATATCAGTAATGCTTTATCGGCTGGCCGGAAGTTGTGTGTGTCAAAATATTACACCGACAATAGTACGACTGGTCACTATGGCTACAACGTTTATTTAAACACCCCCTTCGCGATAAGAGGGAAGTAAACAACTGCGTTAGTTTAGCGGAGAGACAAATACCATGTCTGCCCTACTGTACGACACACACACACCAGCAGCGGTGGCCTACACGCGGAAAAAAAAAAAGACTTGTTGCAGGATTTTCACAAAAGCGTGACCGGGTGTCAAAGTAGAATGCGATTTGTTCGCGACCCCTTTAGGAGAAGACAGATTTATGACAATGTGGGAGTCCGATGACATCCCATTATAGGTTTTTGTGTTGATGGGCATGTGGGTTTGTAGAATGCGACCTCCCCTGAACCCCCAAAGGGAGGTAAATGATGACAAGAAAAGGATTTAGAGACTGTTTGTCATCGGAATCATTAAGAAATTCCAAATAGAGCTTAATTAATATTTGTTGACAAGTTTTACCTAATTTTTAATATAAATAAAATATTTCTTCAAAAAAGTTTTTTTTTTTGCCTTGCTGGAGTATTTTTAGCTTATTTTGGTTCTTATGATCTCATTGCAGATAAGTCATCATATGCCACTTCAGGATCACCAGTGGCGCCACCTGCCTATATTTCACAATAATGGTATATCCATCAATAGCCTCGACTACATATCACACAGATGGCACCTTGTCCCACGGAATTCCTTACAGCAGCCATTGTGACAGCTTTCCCACCAGACGCGATGGGAGCCATTTACACAGTAGGATCCCTGTGTTGACATCCCATTTGAGAAGAAACGGCTTAACATGCAGCCCACCCCCCGACCGTATTCCTTCTCCTATGCCAAGGCCTCGCGTTCTGCCAATTCCTAATGGTTACAACAATGTTTATAGGTAAGTGTCATTCTACATAATGGGACATTGCTACGCCCTCTAGTGACATTTTCTGAAAATAGTCTTTTTTTATTATTTTTTACTTTTAGTTTATTCAAATACCTCTTAGCATGAAAAGGATTTTAAGCTTTTGGCATGTGTAGTGCGCATGTACTGACATGAACAATTTCTTCTTCTTTTTTTTTTTTGTACTGTATTCAACTTACAGTTTACGGAAAACAGGTTTTTGCGCTGAAAAGCACAGAAACTTCTAGAAATTGTGAGAACTTGCAGGACGTTGCCCTTCTATTTGGAGCACCTGGAACTCCATCCTGATTTCAAGAGGCCCTTCAGTGTGTGTGTGTGTGTGCCATATGTGGCGGCGTCTTTTTGCATTTGTTTATAACAGGCGCTGTGAGTGATTGCATCGCCGCTAGCTTTTGACGAGGTTGTCTTTTTATCGTGCAACAAAACCTTTTTTTGTACACGTTCCTTGCCAAGAAAATAAAAAGGAAGGAAGGCAAAGAAGACATTGTTAAAGTGGTCAGCAAGCTACAACTGAAGGATGGATAGTACCTTAATCATTGCTTATTATTCCAACGTTTTACAGAAAGCAGAACAGTTGTTTGGATTAAAAAGAAAATGTTCTTCATATGATTATAACTTAAAAAAAAAAAAAAAGAAAGTCAGTCATGGAAAGAGGAGAAAATCCCCAATTATTAGATTAAACAAAAGTGCTCCGAACAATCATATACATATATATATACATACACGGGTATGATATGTTATCAAAAATGTAACTTTCAGCTAAAATAAGTAAATTAAGTAATGATAAAAATAAATGGTGTCCTTAATAAAAACTTATTTTTTAAATTAATTACAAGAGACTAATCTATAAAACCAAAATATATTAAAATATACATAGATTAAATATAGATTTTTGACTTTTAATTATATTTTAATTAAAAATTCATATATTGCAATTTATCTTCAGTGATTATTACAAAAGTATTTTTATAGATTTAGTAATAATTTTGCAAGCACAGAACATATTTAATTAATTTTCTTCTTTAATTTCTGTTCATTGTTAATTTATTATATACGATTGAAGATGCTTATTGCAGGAAGTTTATGGCAAGTCACTGGAGCCTGCTTCTGTATGAATTCCTCCATTATTTATTTTATTGATGGCTAATTCTGAAAAATCCTCAATAAGTTGCATATTATTTTAATACTCACTATTTAGCAATAAGTTTAAATTCTTCGAAAATTACTTCCATTATTAAACATAGCCAATTAACGAAATAGATTTTTATGGAATTACACTACTAGATGATTGCACATTTCTTATATAGAAATATTTTTAAGTAATTCCAAAGCAGTTGTATGGTGCTGCCACCTAGTGGACAAATAAAGAAACTACACGATCCGTAGTTATGTGCAAAACTTGTTTTTTTCGTTTTGTTTTTTCTTTGTGTTTTTAGTGAATGTTCTCTGTTGTTTTTTTCTATAACTTTAAAAAATGATATTCGAAATGGGGATTAAGAAAACACAGTATGGATTCACAAATAAGAAATAGGGGTTGGTAAATTGTATGAATAAGTGGTTGTAGCGGAAAAATCTCTTGAATAGTTTCTTCAAATTATTGGATTATTGATTGTTTTGTTCTTATTGATCATACAGATCAATACGTATTGACTAGCGTTTTCTGTATGCATCCTGCATACAGAGGGAAATCAGACAAGCTGTAGCATGTGTGTGCGTCCTTGTTTAAAAGAAATCTTTTTCGGGAGGGGATAGTTTAGGGAACATTTTACTCCCAGTATTGAGGGAATTTCCATTAGCATTGGATTTACCCCCACTCCCCATGTAGTCGATCCCCGTTCATGCTTACAGCAGTCAGAGAAAAACTAATGGCAATTGATCACAACCCAGCAGTCAAATATAAATCAATGCAAGTAAAATCGTTCAAATGTATTGAACAGTTAACAGGGGGAAGGCGTACAAATAGCGAAAAAACATAGACAGAAACTGCTAACTGATGAACCTTCAAAATGGTGAAACAGAAATTCCAGCAATCCGTCTGATTGAAATCCGGCTCTCTCACTCTTTCTCTCTCTCTTCGAGATGAATATGAATACGAAGGATGTGTAGCCTTTGTCCTGGGTAGTTTCAATGAACTCCGTCCGTTTGTGTCGGTAAACAACTTCCACAAGTCCGTAAACATTTCCTGCTGCCGCTGTTTGGGCAGTAGTGGTGTAGTTCGGGTATCGGAACGGAGGGTGATCGATAATCCGCACAGAAACGGACAATCACGGAGGAATGTTGGGGAAACGCAACATTAGCGTTCTAAGCTGATTGTCATTAAACGTCTGTCGGTCCGATGATGGCGGACAGGATAACGTGATCAGTTGATTAGATCCCTTGTTTCCGGACAGAACACATCTATCAGACAACGACCCTAGGATTACAAGTTAAGGTTACTGAATCAGTTAGGTTCCGCGTGCGCTGATGAAACCCTGCAAAGGGTGTCACTCCTCGAAGGACACTCAATACGTTACATTCACAGATGGAGAGATACATCAAACACATGCATATGGTGAAGAGATAATGAGGCCATTTGCACCTAAATATCTAACACAGAATTTAGTGGTCGTCGCATCGAATGACTTTCTTGATGGAGGGAAATTTCCACTTGGTTTTCCCCTTCCAAGTTCGAAAAATTAGTTTTCAGTGTAGCCTCAAGCTTAGGAATGTGTAGCTTGCTGAAACGTGGTCTATTTCGTAACATGTCTGCCACCTAGCAGATTCCAACGAAACTTAACGTTACCATGGAAACAAAACGTTGAATACGCAGAAAAATTTTCTTATGTTTTATGCTTTGACTCCATCACCCAACTCAAATGTGTTCCTTAGCCTAAATTTCATTAGGATACTGCTCGTGATTACATCAAGCAACTAAAGTGAGGAAGCAATTACATCCTTTCTATTGACTGCGCATTTTGCAAATGATTAAACATTTACCACTGTCATGCGAGATCGCCTAACTCCGTCCATGTTCGAAAATGCACGTCTTTCCGATTGCGCTATTTTTTTTTTAAATTATTTTTTTGAAATCTAATATTATTTTTATAGTCATTAAAATGAAAGGGCTTCATGTCTCAGTCAATAGCAACGATGCTGTCGAGAATATATATAACATGTTAAACAAATAAATATATTTAACATGGGATTGCCCTCCTAACCTCGTATGGTCAAAAAGGCCAGTCTGAGCAGATTTGGACTTTGGGACATGTGTCACTGCCGCAGATTATACTTATCATTAAAAAGAACGAATATTGTCACAAATGGAATACGACAACTTTAAAATTTCAAATATTCATAAGTTTATGACCACCAGCCGTTTTTAACAAATAATAATATTATTTTATTAGCATTAGCAGCTTCCTTCGTAACTATCGCTCACACAGAGTATTTACTCTCGTCCTTAAAAGGACTGCTATATGGGAAAAGCAAGAATGTTTTTCATATTCCCCGTTATCTGTAGAGGACAATGTATGGGTAGGGTGTTATTCAGCTATATAAAGCCCTGATCATGGCAGGAGAGTAACAGCAATAGCCAAGCCTCAGAGTTTCTTTGGATACAGCATTGCCATCCATCACCCTCCCTGGAAACCCATTTTAGTCGCCTCGTACGACATGCATGAGCTACATGGTGCTATTCTTATCCCGGCAACCACACGTCCTTCTCCTTATAAGGACTGGCTTAAAGGGGCGAAGCAAGAATGCTTTTCATCTCCCCGTTATCTGTAGAGGACAGTATAATGATAAGGTGTTATTGAGCTATATAAAGCTCTGATCATGGCAGGAGGATAACAGCAATAGCCGAGCCTCAGTTAGAACCTCATTGGCTACAGCACTGCCATATGTTAAGGTAAAGCCGTCTCTAAAAATTCGGACGATCCCTAGGCCACTCAATCGTGGGCGAAAGACCGTCCATCTCATCTCAGCGTTGGTTCCACTCAGTGATAGCCTTCCACCCACACACCACCACCGAGCTGAACCGCTCATATTCCGAAGAAAAGCATTCACCGACAAAGCCCCTCAGCGGGCCGTGCCGGAGAACACTTTCTTCGGAGACTGAAATTGTTCCCTTAATGCAAAAACCTTAAGAGAGCGAACTCAAACTTTCGAATCTCTGCGTAGCATCCGGAACTTTACTTGTACTTTACAGATATATAAAAAATAAAGGTTTATATTAATAAATATAAAAAGAAATATTTTTATCTCATTTTAAAGAATATTTTTTCTAAAATTTCGAGATGGAATTTATAGTTTTACCTTTTGATATAAAATATTCTGACTTATTTTAGTATTTTATGAAGAAAATACTGCAATCTACTGTATTTCTCTCTTAACAGACTATGTTATTACAAATATTTATATTAGGATTCCTATAAATACCAGCGATTTGAGAGAAAAAAAAATGTATCGCATAAGTATAGGCTTAGATCAAGAGATGGCGCCACAGTCACCGGAAGTCGAAAAGAGGTTATTTTAGTTACTGGAATTTCTTTCAAGAGCAAAACACACGTAAAATTATATAAGAATAAAATTCGGGAATAAACAAAATCAAATATTTATTCAACGTCTGTGGTATAAGTGTGGCTTTTCATGACGATGATCAGCCAACAGCTTGACATCTTTTAGACAACTTAATTTAAGTTGCGAGATGAAGTCAGACGGAAACTTAAAGAGAGGAAAAAAAAAAAAAAGGCTTCATTTGAGCCGCGAAGCAAAACAAAAGAAGCCATCCAGCTTGTCTTGTCAAATAATTGCACTTCTTATTTCTCTAATGTCATCCGGAGAGGTGGAGTTAAGGGGACTCAAGATGGGGGGGGGAAATGAGGGTGGAAGCGAGATTAGAGTCGAGGGTGTGCTAGATGAGCCGTAAAAGTAATCCACGAGCTCCTCCCTTCGGAGACATGTCGCCCGTGTCACAGTGATGAGGTCTTGTAACGGTGACTCGAAGACAAACGGCCGCCCCTCTCGGACGCAAAAGGAACGGCGCGTTTAGCGGCAGTTCAAAGTGTCATCAAGGCAAATCCTCGTGGCTAAAGGGACGAGGTCCACTTGATGGAGTCAAACGATGATTTTTGAAAGAATTCGAAGTTCAAAGTTTCGAATCGTCTTAGAAATTATTTTCTTCTATATGAACCTAAATGATTAGGTACACTTAACAAAAAATCAACTGCTAAACATAACATTGAATGCTATTGATGAGAGGATTTTCGTCCCTGTTGTCTGATGAGACCCAATTGTTCGAAACAGACAACAGAGTCGTGTTAAGGCAACTCATGTGTTGAATGCTGTCTGTCCTCGCAAGCTCTCGGTCAATTGAGAAACTAAGTTTTCAAGGCACAGCTCTGTTTTACTATTTCGCTACAAGAAATGATCATGGATATTTATTGTCCGTTCTTTCAATAATTTAACTAATAATTGATGCCGTTCCATCCTCCCAGTCTCATGGGTGTCTAGAGCTTTGAGTAGAAGCCCAATGCCGATTGGAATATGTTAAAAGTAAGAGAATTCAGAATTATACCCATTATAATTATAAAACATAAATTGGTGGTTTGTGTTGATTCTTCTTATACTTTGGATGCTTCCTAACGACTAAAAGCTGTTGATATGCGGAATGACCTCAGGGATTAGACCAGACAATAGCACATAATGGTTGTATTGATCTGGATTAACCAAAGGCCATTCAGACTATGGTGTGCTATTGTCTGTAAAGAGTATGGTGTCGAAAGCTTTGTTTTAAGTGAGATTTTACCGATCAGTATATTCGCTATTGTCACCTGATACCAGATGAAGGAAGGTTTTTATAGCTATTTCTGTTATTCTCTTTTTTTAGAATCTTTGGGGAAAATATTGCTTTTCAGTGCAAGCCAAGGACCGATTCTAATTCAGTGATATAACCAACCCAACGTTTAGGTGGAGGGGGGGGGGGGGAGGATATCCAAGAACAACTCGAATACCATTCAAAACTTTTACTTTTTAGAGGTCAACATTGTGGAATAAAACACGAGTAGATAAGTTAATAGTGGTGGTGGGAGGGAATCTTAAAAATATCCTGAACTACCAGAGATTTCTTGTTGAAAAAGGGGGCGTTGGATCATCTATATTTGATTACATCATTCCGATTCAAATCCCACGTTCGTACTTGCCTGGGAACCGACAACACGCCCGTTCTAACCCCGATCGCGAGTCACATCTGCATCCGTGCTTGCAGCTCCGCCAGCCTCCCTCTCTCTCTCTCTCTTTCTGTCTTCCCTTGTGTTTCTACCGAGCAGTTCTCCTGCCGTAGATCCTTCCGCAAGACCCGTCGTGTATCGGAGCGCCGTGGGTTGTGAGCAGGCGTGTAGTTCCCGCACGACGAGGCGGGTATGTCCCAGGAGCTCTAGCAAAACGGGGAAAGCACGCGGTCGGAGCAGCAGCAGCAGAAGCCGCCACTATTACTCGATTCAGTTCGGAACGAGCAGGCAGGAAACGTGCACACACACATATACACACACACACGCTCGCGAGTGCGGTTGTCGAGTGCTCGCTTCACTTCGTCTACCTACGGCGACGGACAGCAGCACAACACCTGCTTCGAAGATCCAAAATCGACGAAGCTGTTTGTTCTCCGTCTTTTGGAAACCTCCTCGTGCGGTACATGGATTTTTTTTTTTCTTCTCTTTTTGTTTGTTTGCTTTGTCTTCGCCGTACAGGATGATTGTGGACGGCAGTGAAATCTTAGTTAAAGTGCCGATGACAGGAGGGATGTCTTCAATGCAACCCGTTCACTTTTAGCTTCCAATTCTCACCGAGGAAGTGTTTATAGAGAAGGAAGTTGGTGCTATACGGTCTTCCCCAGACCCCCTCCCCCCCATAAAGGAGAAAGAAGCCAATTAACAGGATTGCGCGTGCATTTATGATCCCCTGAAGTTGATTTTGTGTATAACTGAAAGAACAGGTATTTATCTGACTTTTTTTGCATTCCTTTTTAATATTTAATGTTTGTATAGTCAATACGAATCACCAATAAAATAAATTGCGCACCCAAAGTGCGAGAATTTGTATGCATTTTAGATTTAGACCAAGTCAAGGATTTGATTAGAATTAGGCCTAACTATATCTTTATGTCCAGAGCGTTAAAGATTGAGCTCTTTCAAGCTTACAACCCATTCCTTTTCTAGCCAAGGTGTTGTATATGTACATCTCCTCCGTAACCATGGAGATAAAGTAATCTATATTTGGTTTTAAGTCATCCCATTGTTTGCTTACTATTCATTCATTCTCATAATCAAATAACGACTATTTTTCCATTATACAGAAATTCATAATATAAAAGCTTGAGACTTCCAAGTACATTAGCTCATTTCGCGTGACAAGACAGAGGAAAACAAATTAAGAAGGTCGCTCGGATGTAAACATAAGTCATATCGAAGAATGAAGTTCGATCTTGTTTTATTACCTTTTAAATGTCTCTGCCATCAGTAGATCTCTACTATCATAACAACAATGGAACAATGCTTAATATCGTTGCTATGACAATACCAATTCAGACTTGTAAACTAAAATGCATATCTAAAAGTAATTGTTGAAACATTCGACATTAAAAACAACAAGGGAACTAAGTATCCATTCTCACTTCTCAATAAAACGTGTATTGGTTCGTTCGTCTGTCGCTTATCGAATAATAAGAACGGGTCAAAGGGTCAAAGAAGTGTATTGTTTTGTGTGTGTGTGTGTGTGTGTGTGTGTGTGTGTGTGTGTGTGTGTGTGTGTGTGTGTGTGTGTGTGTGTGTGTAAACGAGACAGACAAATAATGGTTATTTGTCATTGGGATTATTCTTCTTATTCTCAGGAGAGCCAAACATCCCCCCCCCCCCAAGCTGGAGGAAAATAGGGGTTAGAAAAACGGAGGAACCATCATGCATGTATTTTTCATATGTAGCAACTCTTAATGACCTCCGAATAGCCTTCCACATCCTTGTCAGGTGGTGGGTTTCCGAACATGCACAGAAGACCACCGCGCGAGCGAGCGCACGCACACACACACACACACACGTAGGAAAAACTGAGCAGGTATTGGCATAAACTGCCACACTTTATTGATTGACCACTACGGTCGTAATCGTCATTTTCATTATCGCCAATGCACGGTGTATGCGTGGCATTTCTCAAGTACCGCACGCAAAACACTGCGGACAGGAACGTGTAGAACCAGAGATGGTCATGTGATCGATGACGTCACGTGCAGAGGTGTTACGTGGTAGTGGATGGCGCGCGCAGGGGGGGGGGAACATTGTCACGGAAATATACACGAGATCTGGGCCATTGTTTAAGTATCGATATTTTGATGGCTGTATGACATGTTACAAGTCCACAACACTTGTCTCATACACGCGTGTGTGTGTGTGTGTGTGTGCGCGCGCGCGATCACTTGAGATGCATCGAGTAGTTTTTTTTTTTAATTTTTTATACTGTTGATAACATGCTATCCAGTCATTTAATGGATACCCCATTACTTTTCTTGTAATTTTACGGTCGATAGTTGCTTTTAGTTAGTAATGTTTTAACATATTGCGTGTTAGTAATAGTATCAGTTTTACCAAGAAATTTTTTTTTTTTCCATTTCGGTGAATTCCCCCCCCCCCCCCCCAACACACACATACACACACACACACACATACGCGCGCGCGCCTGCATGTTAAAGAACCCAGCAAACAATTTGATTATATCTGTTAGTTTGTAGTTTAGCTACTAGATGGCAGCAGCAACGAGCGTCAGGTTAGCATTTAGTTTAGCTGCAAGTTTTTTTTTGTTTTTTTTAACCGTCCTCAGCTATTATTTTAAAGTTCGAAATTATTGTACAAAAGAATCAAAGATACATTTACAACATCGCACATTTCACAATGAAAATATTGTACTCCTAGGAAGACCTCGATTTTTCTTGAAACTACCAATTGATCCCAGATATATCATCAAAAAACCGGTTAAAAGTGGGGGAAAACAGTTTATCTCTCTTTCAATTTGTATAATAATTTATTCTATTTTCAGAGCAATGAAACGCGACAAGACAGGCAATAATCCTTTAGTACTACTGAGTTACAAAAGAATTCTCTCCACATCCCCTTCATTTCCCTACTACATTAAATGACTTAAAAGTACAAAAATGGTAGCAATCAAAAGAAAGAAGAATAAACATGCATTTATTGTTTCATTTAAGTTTCAATGAACAAACAGCAAAACAATGTGGAAGCGATCGAGTAGACAGATGAAAAGAAGACAAACTTGGTATTGCACGACTTAAGAAGACAAATTCTGCTTGGAGCACGTGTTTTCTCCTTTTATTATTCATCCTGCCCTGTTTCTAATATTTATTACAATATAATTCCCGCGGAGGGCACAAACAATTGGGAGAGATCCAACCGTAAATAGATGTACACATATCGAACTTGGTCAAAATGCACATTTGATTAGCTCGAACAACAAACTATTTACATTTTAAAAACACTGCGTATTTTAATATTAATAAAAATAAAAATACATATCTAGATAGATAAGGAGATTGGGTGCCTAATCCGATGCTATTTGACTGGCCAAATACCATCGGATAAACAAAGCCAACATTTATGTTTAGTTTCCAAGACAACACAAAAACATGTCAGTTGAAGCCTGGTAATATTTATTGTTACATTTGTTTCAACGCTTTCAACAAAGATTGTTAACAGAGGCATTCCCAAATTAAAGACTGTAGAACCGCTTCTAAATGTGTAGATGAATGTACAAGACATGAAGAATTACAATCCATTTGAAGAATGTAAAGACAACAAAATGTAGGCAACTTAATGGAATAAGACACGATAATATTGAGTAGGAAATTAATGCTCATCAAACAGCTAGAGTTAATGGATTTAGGCACGACTTTGTAATGGAAATTAGTAAATAAAGATAGCATGAATAAATTCAGTCTATCCCTTCTTGTGAGGGTCAAGATTTTTATGCTTTTTTTTTTTTTTTTTTTTTGAGTTGCGAATTACAGAAATAAACGGAAAATTTTATTCAAATAAATTTAAATATAAAGAACTGACTTTTTTTTTTTCTTTGAGGCTTTCATTTAATATTTCAGATAATTCATAATTAGCGATCTGTAGGATTTCATGACCTAGTAGTTTGACAAATTCCGACAAAACAAGTATTTTCTTCTCAATTAGCTTTATTTCGCGAAATCCCCAGTTGAAGTTCCTCCTTTTGTTAACCCAAAGGTCACCGCTGATCAAAGTGCGAAGCTATTTACTGTCCTGCACCCCGCGGACTTATCTCGTAATGAGACTGAAACTAAATGAACGGTCACGTGACCACTTGGTTAGTTGCCTTTCATTAGCAGCGTGTGTGTGTGTGCCACGTGGGGAAAAGACGCCAAAGAACGAAGCTTCCTTTAGTAAAAAAAAAAAAAAAAAAAAAGAAGAAGAAGAAGAAGAACAATACGAAGAAAGGCACGAAAGGGTCTATGATAGAAGTACTCGGAGAGAAGGTATTGAGGCGTATTGATCGCACGGGACCTTTGAATCAGCGAACAATCAAGAAATTGTGTGAACGAGTAGATGGTTCTCCAAGTGCCAGTCGATCGGCTAAACGATGGTCTAATCAGGTAAGTGTAGTTGCTCAGTCAAACATGAACACAGCCGGTAAGATTTAGCTGCGTGCTCTTCAAACACCTTTCTTTGAGATAAGGGACCCCAAAACTTTTTTATTTATTCTTCTTTCTGATTGAATTTAAAAAAAAAAAAACATATCTGAATGGCTAGGCCAGACTAATGTGCAACTATTATCGTATTTTTAACGTATCTGAGTGCCGTATTAAAAATTAAGAATGTTGTACGTAATAACAATAAATCTAACCCTTCTGTGACTGACTCTGGCGATTTACATTTTTGTATTCATATGTAGAGGCAGATAAGTAGATGTAATTAGGTGATAGTTTGCCACTTGGACAATAGATGGCGTTTTGATAATAAACATTTGCCCTTCAGATTTTACGGCGTTGTGATAATAATACTCTCACTTTAGCTTAAAAACAAAGGCGAGAACTGCATGAAATAAGTTATCACTGCTGGCTGAATGTAGGGTTACCCAAAGATTATTAATAATTAATATATTGTACTTATTTCTTGACAGACATTTGTTTCTTGGATATACTATTTGAGAAAAAATATAAAGTATTTGACAATCTCTCTTAATCTCGATGATAGACGTCATTAGATGATGTATTTTCTGTTTCGGTCGAAGCATCTAAGGCTATGAGGCCATCGTATTATGTCTGTTAATTGTGTGAATTCTCATTCAGTCCCATCATTTGCCCTTTGGAGGAAAAATCTTACCACTACCGCATGAGACGACTCATCTTCAGATTCATCTGAAACATTTCTTATGTTATTCGGGTTCTATACGGGGTTCGAACCCAGGGCTTTCACGTCATAGGACATTGTTGATACCAACTGAGCTAAGGAGGACTCCCTAGACTTAATTAACAATACAGCTTTAGTACATCACATATCATAATAAGAGGCCAGGAATATATCCTTTTAATTTTAAACAGAGAAAAGCTGTAAATTCGAACCGTTAGGCTAATTGTTGTGTTTTAAATGATTTAAATTTGAAACTCATTAAGATAAGCACTTTTAAGATATTCGGTTAAAGTGCTTCTGATAATTGTGCTGATTGGTCTAGCAATCATATAAGAGGAAAGTTGTATATGCTAGCTTCAAGACAATTAGTACTATTCGTGTTGGGTGAAGTCCGTTTATTAAAAAAAAAAAATCTAAGTTAATTACTTGAAGTGTAATGTTGACTACAACGTGTATGTGTTTTAAATTCCAAAACAAGTCATTCTTTTTCTTGGTTGTTTAATTAACTTAATTAACGTTTAGCTATTCTGAATAACAGTGCAAAGTTTATGACAAACTTGAAGCAGATAATTAAATTTTATTTTTCTCATACATTAGCAGAATTACAGTCTGCGTAGGAACTTGACGAATGTGGTGGTAACAGGAGAGTCGGCCGTGAAAATCTAGTAATTACGAGTTCAACCATCCCTGCATCTTGTTAAAGTAATGAGAACATTAAAACTAAAATATATCATCGTATCTGTGACAGAAACAGGGATGACGTCGTGGCGGTTCAAACGCAAATATTTGCGAATTAGAACTAAGAAAGAAAACATGGTACGAACACACTTCAGATGTCACTCGACATGAAGAGGGATTTGAAGAATGTAAAGAATTCAATTTTAAGTCGCATCTAGAAGAAAGGGATAATCTGTCATGTGATGACAGGCGCTTCCCCATCACAAAAAAAAAAAAAAAAAAAAATTGCCCTAACACAGACGGAAGTCGAGTGGTCATAGTCAGTAGCTGGAATTAAATCGTCTCTTCCCACATCCTTCCTTGCACCCCCTCTTATCAAAGATCGTTGCTGCCATCGCTTCGGAAACGGGTTCGGGGAGGATGATGAAGGATATAAAATATGCACACCCTTTAACCCCCCCCCCCACCCCTGGAGACCTCCCTTGCACGTGGCTATTGCAGACATGGTATTATTATTTTTTTTAGCAGTTCCTGCGAAGGGTGTTGTAAAGTAAGCTGGTTGTACTAGCGACTGTTCGGTCGGGTGTACAAAGTGTGAATGATAGAAGGCCGTAATGTCATTTGATGCCATAATTGTGCGGAAGTTTTGCTTTAATGGGTTAAAGAACTGAATAATCGCTTGGTATTCTAGGATTTTTTAAAATCCCTTTCTATGTAAAATCAACGTATGTGTATTAAAGCCTACATATATTAACAGTGTTTGAGGCACATTGAGATGGAATAGCACTATTCGTATTTATGTTACAGCTTATAATATAATTAAAATCATATTTCTGTTAGAAATAATGGTGTAACTTATATTTATCTTAAAATATTTAAATTATATTTAAAATATTTTAAAAAAATTGTTTTAATTAAAAATATTTTCATACACCTATTGTTATACATCATAATATTAATACAATTTATCCCAGATTCCATGATGAATATCGGGAGTATGTAAATGTTTTATATATATTGCTTCTATCGGGAGTATGTAAACGCTTCATATTGCTTCTATCGATTAGCTTAGCAACTCTTCTCAAATTCTATTAACGTAAAACTTCGTGTATCTTTAGGACGTGGATTCCATTCCAGGGATGCATGAGACATGAGATATTTCTTCATGATCTTTCCTAAGTGTATGTCCAGTCCATCTAAATTTTCGTTTCTGATTTCAAGGTTGACTTTTTTTGCTGATTTGTTCTTTTCCAGAGGTCTTCGTTAGTAATAATTTGTGGCCACTAAATTCGAAGTAAGCTCCGCAGACATCGGTTTATCAATGTTTGTAGTTTTCTTTGCATTTCCTTTGAAACCAGCCACGTTTCGCATCCGTATAAATAAAAGAACGGATTTAATATATGCATGAAATATTTTTAATATGAAACAGTTTCCAGTTTCATTTGTACTTGGTGTCTTGTTGTTCACACTGATTCTTCTTTTGTTTTGTTTGTATTTATTTTCAAACCAACTTTCAGTGATTCTTCTTGTAATGTGATTAGTTTGCTTTGGATATCTGTGAGCAATTAGACATATACATCATCTATAGATCACCCAAAGTTTTATTTATTTCCCATGATATTCCTTCGGCATGTTTCATTGCTGTCTGTTCTAGAACTTGATCTAGCACCAGTGTAAATCATAAGGGAGATAGCAGACATTCTTGTCACACTCCAGATACAGTTTGAAAGGGCTGTGATGACAGATATCCATCATGCAGCACATGGCCTTGGAATTTTTATATTCTTCCTATATGAGGTTTATTATCTTCTGTGGCATTCCTTTGTTTTGAAGTGTATTCCACCCAATCTCTAGCAATGGAATCGGAATCTTTTTCATAATCCACAAACAGCAAATATAAAGGAGAGTTAAATTCACCCGACTGTTCGATTATTATTCTTAAGGTGTTAATGTGGCTTATACATGATCTATTTGGCCTAAAACCAGACTTCTCTCTTCTCGCCCTCAACTAAAATATTAAAGATCCTTGAAAGAATAATTCTGCAGAAAATTTTGCCAATGACACATACCAGGTTTATGTCCCTCCAATTATTGCAGCTTCCTAAATCTCCTTTCTTTGGTATTTTTACTATTATTCCTGCATTCCAATCCCTAGGGGCCGTCTCTTTTCCCCCAGATATCTTGGGACAGTGGGTAGAGCATATCTGTGATTGTTGTCGTGTCGGATTTTAGAAATTCTACTGTGATACCATCATGTGTTGTTGCCTTCCCATTTTTAATTTCTTTAAAAGCTTTTTTTTTATCTCCAATTTAGATGGTGGGCTGGTATCAATTTTTAATTCTTCTACTCCTTTTTTTTATTTCTGTTTGTATTTTATCTCTGTTGTTCAAGATTTGAATAAAATGTTGTCTTTATCTTTCTAATTGTTCTGCTGACACTAGAATTTTTCCATTGAGATCCTTCACTGGGACATTCTTTTGCATGGCTTCTGTAGAAAGTCTTCTTATAATACTGGGTAACTCTCTAATGTTATACTTCTCTGCAACCTGTTGTGCCCTCGATGCCAAATCTTCAAAACATTGTCGTTTATCTTTTCTAGCACTTAACTTTTTAATTTAGGATCTTTTTATTGAAAATCTTATATTTGTCTTTAAGTTCGTTTTCCTTTTGAGGAGTATTTCTTGCACATAATTTCACCTTTATTTTTTTTTTTCTGTCATTCACTAGTCTACAAATTTCCATCGATAACGTTTATTTTTTCTTTCTTTTAGCATATCCTAAAACATGTTCTACTGTATTATTAAGGACTTTTTTTACCTTTTTCCATTTAACTTCTATACGTCATTCCTTATATCCTCTCCTCTTTTAAAATTAATATCCATATTTTCCCTTAACTTTATTTTAAACTCATTGCAGACCCCAGGTTTTGTAATTTAGAAATATTAAATTTCCATCTATTAAATGTTTTTCCCTGATGATTATTAGGTGATGATCTTAGCCAATATCAGCACTTCTTTTATTTCGGACATCTAATAACATTTTCCTATACCTTTGGCTAATGGCAATATGATCTATTTGATTCTGTGTTTCGCCATCTGGTCACACCCAGGTTACTTTATGTATTCTCTTAAGCTGGAAGATTGTGCAACCTATTACTAAGTTCTATTTGCGACACAGTTCCACCAACAGCTCACCATTTACATTTCTCTTTCCCAAACCATGCTTGCTCATTACATTTTCCAGCCCCTCATTATTTGTACCAACTTTAGAGCTGAAGTCACCCACGTGTCGTCATCAAGGTCTTATCAAGCAGACTAGAAAACTTTTCTTTTTCTTCAAAGGATGCATTCTCAGTTGAGGCATAGCACTGAACAACTCTTAGTCTTCCAAATTTAGTTTTAAGATTAACTGTTATTATTCGTTCTGAAGTTGGTCCCCAACACAATCGTTGCTCGACTAAATCTTTTACTTATGAGGATTCCAACTCCATATTGATGCATATCAGTTATATTAGGCATCCCTGAATAAAGAAACACATTCCCACTGGGAAAATTTATTCTACCAGTACCATTCCATCTTACTTTGCTAACCCCCAATAATTCAATTTTATATTTTTCCATCTCCGCTCTTAGTTGTGCTGATTTTCCTGTTTGATTGTGTTTTAATATTCCACTGACCAGTCCAATTGCTGCATTTATCCGACTTGAGAACAGTACTTAAATTTACCGACATTTGCGGGTTTGTTAACTCACAGAGTTCCTATTGTGGTAGTAGGCAACCTCAGTATCCAGACATGCATTTCATGCACAAGCATTTACTCTCGTGTAGATGTTTCGTTATACCGTCGATACTCGGTCACCAGAGCCTCGTTTGTGATAACGGGTTCTACCACGAGAAGGTGAGGGTGGTATTTGAGTGGGAAAGGCTATACGTTATATATCATGAAGTCAAGGACTTCGTATTATTACGTAATCACCACCCCTTAGAACCCAACACGTATAATTAGTGCTCGTTTTATTATTAATCATCGTAATGTAAAATACGAAGAATGCTACATAGGTTAATATTAATAAAATAAAATTAATATGAGTAATTCTAGAAATTTGAAACGAAGTAATTTTTCTATGAAAAGTATGAGAACACTTAAGAAAGAAAATATATAAAATAATAATATATATTTAAAAAAAAAACGTTATTCGCCCACGGTACTTTTAAACCTATAGTACTACTGTACATAGGTTTACAAGTTTTCGTGGGTACCATCACATAAAACTATATTAATAATATATTAATTATTTAAAAGAATAATATCATGAATGTTAATAAAATTAATATTTTAATTCTAACAAAATTCTTGACAATTATCACATATTAATTTGTAGTCGGGCAAAAAATTAAGCATCTATCTTGCGATAGCTAAGCCTAGATTATTGAAGAATATTCCGATGCTTATAACAGATGATTAATATACTGTATAACGTAACTATATATTATGTAATTATCAATATCTATGTAATCATTTAATCAATTACCAGTCTCGTGTTTAGACGGTAGGTGATTTTTATCCTGGTGTGAAAACTCCTTTGAGATACGTTCTGTATTCTCTGATCCATATATTTATTATTATTATTACGCGAAACCTCCAAGGGCTCATTGCGGGAGGTCGCTACACGTAACTCACTGCCTACAGCTTAATCCTACATGCGCTCACACACACACACACACACACACACACACCGGCATTATCCACCAACTAACACACGCTATATACAGTAAATAATGAATAATGGAGAAGATAGACATATACTGTCTTACATTGAATTTTAACTGCCGACTTAGAACTTAAATATTGGCTGTATACTGAGGTGATAAGTCGGCAGTAAAAATTCAGGTGTAAGATAGGATACAATGTATCGTTTTCGCCGTATAATTGTCAAAACATTCTGGAAACACGTTCAAATGATTCTGATGTTTTTTTTTTTTTTTTTCGGTGTTATTGGCAACATTTACGGAATACTGTAAAGTTAGGACACGAGAAACATATAATTACGCACGATCTGAATTTCGAGCTAACTACAACAGACACAACCAGAAAGCGGATGTTTATAGATTAAAAGACACACATTTACGTCAAGTCCGCTATTCAACGTCTACTACCCTATTGCAGGTCATACCGCTCTGCTAACAATGGGCTTAATAGAAAATGCGCTACTCACGTGCATTATCGTTTGACATCGTTTCAAAAGGACTGAAACAGGGAGAACAGAAACTCATTAGGTGTTGTTAATGATCACGGTCAACAGTCATGACCGAATGGAAAGCGGGTGTCAAAGGTCAAAGCAGCGTATCAAGGTCCCAAAAGCCGACTAATTTCGAATATGCGAATATCAAACTTTTCCCATTAACCGTTAATACTTAAACAACGATACCTTCAGAGGAATACAATGCACAGTAACCCGGATCCACACCTGATTTCAGAGGAACGAGTCACGAGAAATGCGTGGATAAACTCACAATTAGGCATCCGTGTGATACATTGTTGGAATTCTTAACGTTTGCTTACTTCCCTCAACAATAATGGACTGCGCGGAGCTGTTGTCATGACAACACCCATTAGAGTACCGCTCTTTTAGTGACAGCCTTACCACCTGTTCTAACGTGCTGATAATGCAGGTCTGTTAACTTAGCTTGGTCTTCGAAATCTGGGTGTGTGTAATTAGACCCGATTCCTCAAATAAGAGAGCTTGATTAGCACGAGGAGTTTAAGTGTGCGCATTTACTGTGAGGTATGGGGGGGGAGTTACTTGTGGATGCACCCATATTGTAAATGATGCAGAGTGTATTCCGACAAGTTAAATTGATTTTTTTTTTTTTTTTCATTCCTGGAGCTCCTAAAATTAATTTGCTACAAGACCAGTCATCTATTTTTACGCAGCTGTTGATTATTGCATCGAGGGAACAAATCTCTCTCTTTCCCAATCCAATGTATGGTTTTTATCTTTCACTAATAACCAGTCGAAATAAGAGGGGGGGGGGGATCAGTTAGATCGGAATTGATTTCAATTATTTCTGAAATATATTTCAACTCCAAACACATCGTTTGTTATTTCAAGTGCCTTCATTTAGGCAAATAATGCAGACAGAGTGAATGAACTTTTTCATTTGTGGAATTTGCATCCATTATATTGAACAGTTTCCATTCACGTCAATAGTATGGTTTTGCAGACATTATCAGCTCTCAAATCCGAGAACTAAATCAGTGAAGTAATCGATTTTCAGTTGATTTCAAGAGCTTTCATTCTCATGTAAAATATCCTGTCAGTGGGATACAAAAAAAACAATGTAATGCATGTAAAAAAAAAAAAACACCTCATTTTTATACACAGTTAATGTGAAGCAGGGTTTTTGTTTTGTTTTAATGAGTGCATTATTTCGTACCATTCATATACTTATGATGCGCAATCGCATAAATAGTAAATCATCTATGGAATAATCCTTTAAAGATCCCGAAATGGAACATAAATGGTTCACATACTAACATGTAATTATGTCGTATTGCTGTAGAACTATTCTTTAAAAGCACTTATGAAAAGTGATGTAATAAATTACGGTGCTTAGTTTTGATTCATTATTATTCGACTTTACTCTTTGCATTTGTTCATCCTCTGCGATGGATTGATTTTCTATCTAGGAGTTTATTTTTGTTGTAATTCACGAAACAACTTATTGCTTGATCTAACTGCGTGAAAAGTTCATAATAGGAATAATAATAATAATAATTTGAATGGAATATAAGAAAGTTTTTATGATGTACACTACTTATTATTTTTCGCTTTTATTCACATGAAGTTCGTGGTGTAGTCGTCTTTCTTTTGCCCAAAGTCACTAAAACAAACCCGTTAGAACTGAATTAAAGTGATTTTGGTTTAGATAATGATAAGAAATAAACGTCTATTTGTTATTTGATTCTAGTTTTTGTTTTAATTATTCTTGAAAGCCGATTATAATGAACCTTAGCCATAAAGTACTTCTTCAAATTGTTGTTAGGTGTATCATAAAGGAATTTTTTTTTCACTGAATAAAAAAAGAAGCATCTATAGAATTTTTTTTTCTTTACATTCCTCCCCAGTTGCCAGGGAGCAACACAAAAATGCGCACCTGTCCTAATTAGCATACCCAAAGGTATTTTGCCATCATGCGTCGCACCATACCTGAGATAATTGGTGTGATATCACAAAGTCACCTTGATTGGTGAAAGACCGGTAGCTGCCCTCAACAATGGGTGTTAACGGCACCAAACGATACGCTCATGCAAGTGCGAGCACACACACACACACACACAGTTAGCGAGGCACCGTGCCGTTTCCGTAGATATAATTATTGGTGATTCTGTTCGCAGTTGTGATTCCGCTCATCAATCTCTAAGCAATAATTAAATTACGGCTACTAAGAGCAACCTGTTTCTGCGACAGCAACGGGTCATTATATGGAGATACGGTCTGAGAATACAAATTGGTAAGCACATTACATTAATTAATCTTTGCTCTTAACTAGCAGCTATCGTGAGGGGAATTCGTTAGAGCAGTACGCGGGTTGGAAAACTGTGCAGAAGTTCCCGACAAAACGCCCCCCCCCCGCCGCCAATAACTTATCACGATAACGTACGCGCGCTGGAGCGAATACACACATACAAGAAAGTACACACACAAAATATCATTAAGAACCGGAACTGCCCATGAACACATTTCTAATAGTAAATTATTAATAACTGCTCTGTCACAATACCGAATTTTGCCAGTGGTTCGATAGTTGGTGTACAATAACAGATGGGCTGATATCTTAGTCGCTATTAACGAAGCAATTATGAGGTCTGACGAGATCCCTTCAGTTTGGGTTTTCCCTGTCATAAATGTGGGTTTTTTAGGGCTAGTCACCTTATCCTCGGAACGAGTACGACTTAGAAGGGCTTAAGATAACTCTGTAACAGGCCAGTAGGCCTAGCACGTAGAAGGAAGAAGTCTTCTGTCCTCACGAACTGTGTGGACCGTTCTCGTTATGAGATGGATGCGTTTATCTGTATCGTTTAGAATTCCTCCCCACCCTCTGTTTATGCTACAGTGTACGTTAAGTGAGGTCATTTCAGGTGTACACTCCTTGGAATAATCCCTAAGTGTTGTGTCCCTATTTACGATTATTAAACTTTCCTTTTCTCCTTTCAAGTGAATCTCTATATTTTCTTTAATCAAAACTTATCTATGCACGAGATATTACAAAATTCTAATATTTAAGTTTTTTCTCCCCTTAGTGTCCCTAATATTTATATTATACTGCGTCTTTCAGGACATTTAGTTCAAGATATACAATTCGAGAACAAGGAGCAAAATACAAAAATATGTCTGAGCCTGAAACTATTAAATAGTCGTGACTCTCGTAACTTAACACATTCATTTCCCGCGTGATTAGGTTCGTACGTTTTTCAAGTGGTGCATTAGGCAGCAATTTCAGACAACTGTATTATTAATGAACAAAAGTTTATTTAAAATCTTATACATGGTACAATTCAATTTCTATTATATAAAACACAATTCAATACTAAGAGTAAAATTGCAAAAATTTCACAAGCGAAGTACAAGTATTAGGGCAAAATTCCTATATGGGAATTAGCGATCATGCCGTCATAACGGACTTTATACATATAAATATACACATATAATTCTGGAACAAATTAACACTTTACTTAACCCTATACTAGTCAGAATGCTCTATATTGCAATATTACCATTGGACATTAATGTTCATATTCAGTTTACCTTATCTAACTTACAAAACAAAACAATATAGGTTAAACTAACCTAATTTACTCTCACTTTACTCTGATTTGTACTAAAGTCCTAGTATATCTTCGACTGCACAGTAATTAACAAGGATTGCAATTATATGCGATTTCAATTGATACAAGATTTTACAGTACCTTTCTAGAACGAACCCTGGTTTTCACGATCTATACCTTTCGTGCTTGAATTAAGGACACACACAGGATCTTCTATTCTATCGCTATGGAACTCATCACGTGAGCACGGATTTCTGTATGGATTTTCTTTCCCTCGATACGAGTACTGGATGATGAGATACACAGACAATTTCTTCCTTCTTGTAACTATACGGCGTTCCTCGTCTCTTGCAATAGGAATATACGGGATCGAATTCCCGCACATTTTGTTTCCGTGTTGCGTCGGACGGAGATAACGCCTACCCCGTCACTCAGGAAAACCCGTGTTACCTCTATGAAAAATTCGTGAAGAAACTCTGAGGAAAAAAAAAAGCCTTCTGGGGGGGGGGGGGAGTTCTAACCCTTTTATCTGCATGGTCCTATCGGCACCTTCTTCAATTTCTTTTCTCTCCCCACCCCTACTGGAGTCGATCTCGTTCACCAATTAAAGTCGTGTTGCCTAAAACATGCTACGGTTCCTTGCACGTGACGACGTCTCACTTCGGGAGTTGACCTTGAGCGATCGTCATTTGTTTTAAGCTAGCCTCTATGCTCAAATTAATCCCCTTTTTTGGATTTACTTGAATATTTTAATCTCCTTTTTTCGAGTGTTAAACTAGCCTCTCACATACCAATTCTTACCTCTAATCTTCTTTGTCTCTTACTTAATCTATTTTTTCTATATCCTTTTTTTTATAATAAGAATTTGTTTTAAGCTAGCCTCTATGCTCAAATTAATCCCCTTTTTTGGATTTACTTGAATATTTTAATCTCCTTTTTTCGAGTGTTAAACTAGCCTCTCACATACCAATTCTTACCTCTAATCTTCTTTGTCTCTTACTTAATCTATTTTTTCTATATCCTTTTTTTTATAATAAGAATTCCTTTTTTATTATTTAGTTAAAACAAACAATTTCTGCTATAATTAATTTTCTTGGATGCAAGCATATTTTCTGTCTTTAAATATCTTGTATTAGCGACTTACATAGGATTTTATATTCTTATTTTCTTGTTTTTATTTTCTGAAATTTTTACATTCTTGGTTATCAGGGTGTAACACTAGAAGGGGGATATACTTACGTGCAACAACGTAAGACTATCATATGTTACAAGATGGCTACTTAGACACGTTTGACCTATACCTACGGGGCAATTTTAATCCAAAGATATAAGAAATTGGGTTTATAAACTATATGAAGTAGAATCATCAATATGAGCACGTACGTTTTTAAGAACTCCCAATCACAAATTGTATTCATTTTTGTACACGCACACATGCTTCGGCCATAATTCAAAACAATCCAACCCAACAATATACAAGAGTATTAAAACATGCACTTCGACAAGCCAATGAATAGCTTGTTCTGTTTTTAGTTCTAATTTCTGTTTACTATGTTGGCATACATTTGTAAAAAAACGTTTTCTCATATGAAACTGAGCAAACTTAAAGTTCGAAAGTATACACATAAGACAATAATCTTTACAAAGTAATGGCCAGTTAGTGTAATATCTTTGAAATATTAGATAAAACCCAAAACGTTGCTAATATTCAATCCCAAACCTCCAGTCGATGTGCATTTTTGTAACACAATAGATGCAGAAGTAAATAGCTGCTCAATGTGTATTTAGTTCATTAGGCTTTACTCTTTGCATTTGTTCATCCTACGCTAAATGGTTAAATTTCGACATCGTTTAATAAAACCAGCTTTTTCATGAATTCAAAAATGTATTTCTTTCCTACACATATGTGCATTTTATTGTCGGCTGTCTTGCAATGCATCTCTCTGTAATTTTTGATACAGATAATTCTGTTTCGGATCTTTTAACAGCACGTGGAAATTAACATTTCATGTGGCACATTGCTATAGTTTGAAAATTTTATTCGATCCGTGATCTAACGTTCCCTAGAGGACAACTGAGCAGATAAACATCATTAACAATTTATTATTATGCCATCTGCACCTTAGTTGAACCGCTGAGAATATTGTGGTACAAAGAGCAGAACAGTATCGTTTATTCGTGTCGAAAGCCATTCTCTTCCCCCCCTCTTATACTTTACGAGATTACAACCCAAGTCTTTGTAATCGTAAATGCACTTCACAACTGTAGCCTGGGTGTTGCTGCGATATCTTTCATAAATAAACTACTTTACTTTATTCTGATGGTAGATGAAATTGGCCACATTTTAATTCATCATAAGTATAAAAAATTTTTAAAAAAAACCACCTAAAATAGCACCAATTCTCTTAAATCTATTAAACAGTACAAAATTTAAACATGCCCGCATATCTTGGAAGTAACGCCAGTTTAAATATATTGTACTGAGCTTAAAATTGCACCGAAACATAAATTCGGGAGGGTGGTGCATGGCAGAAATGAAACAAATAAAAAAAAGCGATTAAAAGACAGAATCAGAACTATTGATTATGAAAAAAAAAAAAATGAAAGAAAGAAAAACAAGTAATGTACATAACAAAGCCAGAGGTGTGAATGATGGTGTGCTGTCCATTTCGAAAAAATCGTCATCAGATAACATGAAAATTATATGTTGTTATAATTTGTAAGATAAATAGGTTTAGTGGAGTTTGGTTAGTTTGAGCATTAAGAGAGAGCAATTTATCTTATTTGTTACGAGGACAAGATGAGATAGGGTCTTTGCGTGTTAATCGCATACTAGTTGGTTCTTATGGGAAAGCATTCTGAGCAACGTAATTTGCTTTTATTTTCTTAGAAATCAATAATGATGATCTTAATGATTTCGGGGGAGAGGATATCGTATGTGGGGGATTTTTGTAGATATTGTTGGTTTTGAAGAACGGATGGCGAATCCATAAGTGCAACCTGATATCGGATTCACCATCCAGTATCAGGTTAGATAATGTTTCAGGTTTTAATAAGTTTGACTATCCTGGTTGAATATCGTTTCCAGTTGCATTTCGACATTTCAAATGACTGTTTTTGATGGCTTTTTCTATATCACATACCGATATGTACTCCTGACCACCCTCTTCATAAATATTTTCTATTACACTTCTCTCACTTCTTGTTTCATTTAGCAATCTCTCCAAGTAATGACTGCAGATTATCTTCAGTTTTCATCTTTGATTCCATTTACACTATGCTTTCTTCTAAAACTTTTTCAAATAATTCCTTTTGCCACCTTCCTGATATTTATTTTCGATATTCTTACCCATGTCTTCCCATGATTTTCTCTTAGTTTCTTTTACACATTTCGCTTTCTTATATTTTGCTCTCTGTGTTCTCTCAGAGACATGCTAACTTACTTGCTAAGAACTGTCGATACACTTTCTTCTTTTTTCATGAGTGTTTATTTATCTTGATCACATCCCTCTCTGGTTGAGTGAGTTTCCACGGTTTGGTTCTTGTTTTAAAACTCTCATTTGTTCTCAAATAATATATATGAGCTTGTGTACTGGATCGACGTGATGATTTCGCTCTGTCATGAATAACATTAGAAACAAATACCAAATAGGATACTGTTTATTACCTACATAATAAAGCATAAATATGCACCTCTGTTACACCTAAACCTGCTAATGGTTAAGATTATTACGTATCCTAAAAACATAACGGATAGAGAAACACAGCCCTAATCGTGATACATAAAGAACTTTTGTCTTTCGGTTGGAATTACTTGAGTTCGTATTCACTGTAGGATGAGGATTACATATTATGCTTAAACTCCGCTTCACCTTAAGTTGAAGCCTCATCCTAACAAGTATAGATTATACGTGTTATGTTTCATCTATAACTAATTGTGACTGACTGGGTTCTGAACCTTCTGCTTCCTATTGTAAATGCATACTTCGTCAAATGACTTCCTATTGTAAATGCATACTTCGTCAAATGACTTCATATTTTGATTCCCTCCCTACTATTCAACGTTAAAATTGTTCACACACTAACACTACTGAAAATTTATTTTTAAACGCAGTCTATCAATACTATGTACAGAAAACAGTGGAGAACGTCAAAGTAATAAACCTAGAGGTGGGATTCAACGTAGGATTCTAAAGGAAAAATTAAACAAGAACACTGAATTTCTGTCTTCTGCTTGTCAATACTCAGAGATAGAACGAAAAATGAAGCAGGGAAATTACCAAGGAACAAGCTGATAATAAACTATTTCGTCGTATACACGTGGTTGGGGAAATTTGCTGTCGTAACACCATCAGCCACCAAAAATATTTCCCAGAATGGAATGCCGAAGGAGAGGGTTGGAGTCTCTACATTCCTAATTACTTGAGCTGTGCTCGTCTGTCAAACAGAAACTAATGCCTGATAAATTGCATCCATAATCCTCCCAGCTGGATATGACAGTTTCTACATTAGCTCCCACGTCTTCATTAAAACCCCATCGCCAAACATCACTGCTACAACTATATAATAATCTGCTAAGGGAAATTGAAGAGGGGGTTGCGGGGAGGAAAGAGAAAGGGTACATGTGGGTGATGGGATGTTGAAACCTTCTTCATCCCAGCAACTTTTAATTACATAGTGGTGTCTGGTAGACGAATACAGTATACATCATGGCTGAGTGATTGGACGAGAAGCAGACACGTGTTCCTTTGCTAATATCGTCATTTTCTGTTTGAAAAGACTGATGATCATATTAGGGAGCACAAAAGCGTTTTACGTTGTTACAATAACTGGATTAATTTAAACGAAATATTTAAACTCAACGACTGAAGAATCTTTCTATTGTTCGGATGCTTTTTCTGTTTTGCAATTAATGTTAGGTCCAATTACACAAGTTGTTTTCGTCCTGAGCACAATTAACAAAAGATTTATTTTTCTACAACCAACATAACCGGACAAATGAGTTTTATTTTATTTTTTATTCCCTTTACTCTCCAAATGTGCCTCATTGTCTCCATTGAAATCTGCCATTAGAATAATTCCAAGTGGATAATTTTCCTAGTGCAGTTACCATGGTGACCGTTTTTGAAATACACAAGCATTACCCGTGTGTTCTCTCTTCCATAACAAAATGGTTCGTTTTCCCCTTCCCAAAGCCATTAAAAATTCTCCATGACTTTTCCCTCTTTTAATAATTAATTAAAGACGACTTTCGTGTTGAATTTTTGGCACACAAATTCGTATCTTTTAATGTTAGTTTCGTAATGGTGCTCATCTACTAACTCCTCTTTTTCGTCTCCTGCTGCTGAGTTTTCTCTCTTCAATCTACTTTCTATTCCCTAACGGCTTAAAACAGCTCTGACTTGAGTATTTTGCCCATTTTCACTCATTTGCAACGTAGCGTTTATTTTAATTAAAAATCTGGAGAGCAACGTCATCACGTGATTTAATTAGAACAAGAAAGTCTGTCAGGCTTGTAACACTCTGACTAGACAGGTCATTTACCAGTGTGTTAGCACTAACATAGACAGAGGTGGGGGGGGGGGGGAAGCTGGGTGGTGTTATAGGGGAGGCAGAAAGGTGTAATTTTGACTGTTTGCTAAAGCGGTGTACCGTAATGACTGACTAAAATTTGCCGCCCCCTTCGTTATGTTAAAAAGAGCATCCATCAGCTAACATACTGTTATTAATGATCCGAACATACATTTATATCACAAGGCGAGCACCCCTGCATATATCTTTGACCTAGCGTTATATATACGGCAGTTAAAGATTCATCGGACATTTCTCTTTGTGTAGAATGACCAACCCTGCACTTACGTTATACTTGGAATGATAGAAGCTGGCTTGCATCAACAATGAGATACGATAATATAAAGAGATACTAAAGTACTACATTGAATCCACATCTGTGTTTACATTTTCACAAAACTGACCACAAGAGACAGATCAGTGAAAAGCTTATACTGTATATCAATAGGGAGTCATTCTGATCCATTGAATACCACTGTGCTGTTAGGCGCATCTAAATGATATCTCAGGGAAATCTATGCACGCATACCTGCACATAAACTACATCACTTCAATCACGTCCATTAGTTAGCCGAATGGTTAGCGTAACTGTTTTCCAGCCAAGAGAACAATTACGGGCATGGATGTTTGTGATGTTCTTACTAATTCTGTGTGGAAGAGAATTTGCGACCCTACCACTTCTTTTAGCACACGGCTTCCCTCCCCCCCAAAAAAACCTTATGGTGTACAGGAGCGACCATACGGCGTTCAGTGAACACCAAATATGAATGAACTAAACGAACATGTTCACCATCGCCATATGAGCTTGAAATTTTGCGCAGAAAGGATACCTCGTAATTCAGTATATGTTGTCTGTCTGTTTGAATAGACATTTTTTTTTTTACTCCTGCTATGAAATTTTTATTCCCCTTATTAGCATAAAGCTCTCCCTATTGACAGAATAGTTTTGCTTGTCGACTAAAGTAACCTGATCTGATGCAGTGCTGACATGCTACCATGGCAACAATAGGTTCCATGGCAAACATGCTACCATGGCAAAAATAAAGAAAAACTCAGGCTGAACAAAAGGTAGTTATTGAATAATATGAATGAGTTACAGCGACAGGAGGAGCAACATCACTGCGCATCTCTATAGCATAGGCCGAAAAACTAAGTTCGAATATATGACATGAAAAACGTTTAGAAGGACTTCTAAAACTGAGTTACGTAGTCTCATACGGGGGTGGGGGAGGGCAGAGAATTAACTAACTATTCTGCCTCTGAGGGGGATGCTAATTTGCACGCCCCTCTAACAAAGAATATACCACTTACTTTTAAAATTTTATTTTAAAACTGTTTCTTCATATCAGTTATATTAATATATTATATTAATATAATATATAGTGTGACCTCTGCCGTCAATTTGTTCTGAATTGGGACCAGGTTTTTTGCCCTCTAGTTGGTGGCTAGTATCGTACTTACGGTGGCTTTCTTCTGGCTGTCTAGCGTCATAGAACCAGGAATTTTCCACAAGGGTATACATATCGAATTTAGGTCGATTTTGCAAATAAAATTTTATTCGTATTCAGTATATAATATGCAAGAGGTAAAGGAAATGAAAAACTTAATCATTAATTAAAATCTTATTCTAATCTTAATAACTATTGACGTTTTCTTTACAATCAATCCACATAAGTGTTATGTGCTTTTTAGCAACTACTACTACTTAGTTTTTCGATCTTCCATATATTCACTACAAGCAGTATTTAAGCCTGTTGTTGACTGGATAATTCTCGTGTGTGTGCGCATGCGTGCGTACACGAGCGCTTAACTAGACGCATGAGAATGTACATTATTTCTTAACGATTCTGTAACAAGATATCTTTTAACACATGCAGCAATATATGACAGTTCATACACGCTATAAACTATCACAAAAAAAAAAAAACTCAAAGAAAAACAGCAAGCAACGTATACAAGATGCGCTATCTCACCTTCGGCTGAAAAGTCCTTATAAATTGTTATTCGCATTCTAAACGGGATTCAAATCCAGGTTTTCCAATCAAACGGGGATCGTATGACATCGTCTTCGCGAAGGCGCTATGAAAGTGTTTGATGGCGACAAACTAAATCACAATCATCCATCGATTTCTTTTAAAAACTGTAAACAGAATGCCTTTTTTTTTCTGCAACAATATAAAGAATGAATTTCTGCGCAGGCGTGCAGAAAAGTGAGAAAGAAAACTGAAGACATGTAAGAGTACAATCTATGTTTCGCGAAGTGAACACCAGGGAGCACTCCATTTAATGGTTACGGGGATGCTGCATACTTTTAGCGTTATTAGCGTGACGTGAATGCCAGGCTTTGTTCTCTAAAGGTGCGAACAGTGTAGAACACAGCGGGGCTTTGACCTCTTCTGGAAGCACCGATCTTCTCAATCCCATTTAAAGACGGCACGAAGTTGTATTTACAACATCAAACGTGCTCGTATGTTATACGAAATCATAAAAAAAAAAAAAAATCTCTGTACAGTTTCAAACGTATCTTCCAACATCCTCTTTCGTCGCGGATCAATTTCCTGCTTCGAATGAGACTGCAATAAGCTAGTAACATAGAATATCGTCTCTATGCCAGGCTCTCCGACCTTGAAACTATTAGGGGAGACTTGAAAGTGACAGCAATGACTGATGGATGCCATGTGTTTTCCTCTGTTGTCATCTTACTTGGAGGCCGTAGGAGATTGGGGTTTGCCTTTTGTGTTTTCAAGTAGGATGTAGTTCCGTTTTCGATGCAACGTAATCAAGACTGACTACAAAGAAGAGACGCTGGGATATAAAAGGAGAAAAAAAAATGACAAACTCTCGTGGCATTCTTTATTTATTTTTCAATTTCCTTGACGGGCTCTATCGTGTTAAAAATCCATCAGTATTGAATTGATGGGAGAGGAGAAGAATTATAAACAAAGTGCACTAAATAGAAGGCTTTGATAAGGATTTTAGACATCTGACTTCTCTTCTTTTATCCATCAAATCAGAAAAATGTTAGAAATGCGCTGTGAAGTAGATACTTTTATAATAAAACAAGTTCACTTCAGTTACTATAAAAATAATTTCTGGTATATCCAATATTTCTAAGCCTAACTTAATAAAAATTCCGATCGTGCTAATCACAGTTGGTTTTATCCTTTAAATCCCTTTGCCACCAAGACTATTTGGCTTTATGTCATAATATGGTCTAATTTATATTTTACTACCATTTTCCTGGGTTTCGTACGAGTATTATTTTAATTTCAGTAATAACAACGTAATCGTTTGCAAACGTCTTTTCCAAGTGGCGTAGGTAGTTTAATAGTAGTAGAGGCAGAGCAGCTCGTTAAAAAAAAAAAGATAAATAGGATTTTTGCTTGGAGTATTTTAATGGCCTTAAAAGTGTTTTAACTAGTTTGTTACTGGAGTGCATGACATGATCCAGGTGTTTGAAATGATGCCTTGAAGGAAATCCATCCACCATCCCGCCTTCCAAATTATACCACATGTGCATCTCATCAAATTTCCCTGCATTTATCACAAGCCTTCGTCAATGATTCCTTTCGTACGTCACTTCAAATTGCAAAAATGCACACAACTGGGAAAAAAAAGGTGGGAGGGTTGGAGTAAGATAAGAACTTGAGTGAGAAAGTTTTATGATGTTCAAAGTCTGTAAAAAGAAAACAGAAATTCGGATTTTATGATAGAGTTCCATACTTATTTTTAGTAATGATATTCACCTTTTTCTTACTGTCCCCCCTTTTTTTTTTACTGTTCTTCTCCTCCACTTTGTGTTCTCTTTACTGCATCATTTTAGCTATATCCATTTCTTTCTCCTTTTTGTCTTTAACTCTCTTTCTATTCATTCTTTCTTACCTTTAATTTTTTTTTTTTTTTTTTTTTTTACCTTTGATTCTCCTCTTGAATAGAAAGAGAATAGAAAAACAATGAATAGAAAGAGATTAGAAAATGTATAGAAAAACTGAATAGAAAAAGAATAAATATATTTTTAACTTTAATTCTCTTTCTATTCATACCTGTGTGATATATTCTTTCTCTTTCAATTCGTTATCTTTCCATCGATTCTATAATTCTCATTCTTCTCTCCAACCATAAATTAATCTGATTTTGCATGCATGTATACTTTCTCTCTGCGCCTTTTTCTTTCTTTCAAGATACTTTTACATTAAATAATGTGAATGATTACCTTTTTCTTGATGAGTTTGGAATAGTTGCTATGACAGTGGAAAACCACCAAAACGGAAAAATCTATTTGTTAACATGTTCGGTCTTTGTAAGACCTGTTCTGGATAATCTTCAACGTTCGAGAACAAATGCTTTCAAAAAAGAAGCCGATTTAAAAACCAATATCCTTTTTCTATATCGTATTTTCGTATTTATTTCCAAACCTATTTCCTTTTGGATGCTCATTTTTGCACGGCATATGAATACTTAGTTCGATTGCATCTCATCTCTTCGAGCGAAAGAAGCGAACAGGTGCTCACCTGTTCCGACTTCTTAGATATTAACGGAGAATGAAAGAGCATCGACACCATTTTTTTTTTTTTTTCATTTATCGAAGCACGCGTGGCCAAAAAAAAAAAAAAAAAAAAAAGGATATTTTGTGGCTTTGTGCAGATGGGCGCGATATTCGAGTAGTGGTGCGTTATTAAAATTGTCATATTTCACATGCGCCAGTCCGTGCCTATTCAATTTGCTAGCTCTTAGAATTCAATTTTCTGATTCGTTCCAACAGGGTAGCGATGTTATCTGCAAGTTTTTCAGGCTTCGCTTGTTTACCACCCCACCGACCATCCGGGCAATCCAAAACAGAACATGAAATATTCAAGTGCGACTCCACACGCGAACCAACGCGCGCGCGCTAGGCAAGCGACTGCTGTTAAAATGACAGCAGGCCAAGCCCACTGTCTGCACGCAACTTCCTCGCTAATCGGCAGGGTTATGATTGATTAGGGGGTAAACACGGGGTGGAAAACATTATCACATACCCAAGGCAGGTTCTTCATAAGGGGAAACTGCTTGTGATTAAAGTCATGAACTCCAGGGAAGTGAGAAGTTCACAGTACGCTGGAAAAACTCGGCACAAAACCCTATTGAGCTCTCTTTGTTGCACCACCAAAGGGGGTCGAAAGAGATTTCAACTCATTAATACTATGCTTTGCATCAACAACCTTCCATTACTGCAGATTTTCGTCAAGGGAGGTGGACTTCGTGTCATAAAGATGCTTCGTCTGTATAGTTAGCATTTAGGCTACTGACAGTTGTTTATAGAGACCCTGCTAATGATCGTGGACTAATTTGGATGAGCACTTCAAACAGTCAATGATCTGAAATGTTTGATGCACAATAATATGTTATCAATTGCATGTTTTATGATGACTAGTGTACAAACATTAGTCTGATACTTGGGATACAGTTTGCTTTCAAAGTGTCCGCAGTTATTGTTATCCATAAGTGTGAATTCACTTATGAATAACAAGAATTCATAAGTGAATTCTTGTTATCTCTCCCTGGGAAGGGAGAAAGCTCATAGGAACGCTGGGAAACACTATTACCATTATTATTTATGATTGATATAAATGATAAGAATTAATCGTTATAGTAAGACTTAACACTAACAAATTCTGTATTGTTTTGAATTGCATATTATAAGCCTTGAACACATTTTGCTACTATTCATTCAAACTCAAATAACTAACCAAACAGGAATATTCTAATTAATGTTCCTTTTCGAGTTTCCTAAGAACATATAAAGAATAATTAAAGCAAAGACAGTTTTCGTGTTAAATTGTCATGCCCTCGAGTCTCCATAGATCACGGCTATTTACAACAATTAAGGCGGCCTTTAACTGTAAGGAGTACTGTGTTAGTAGGCGTACATTACGTTCACTAGGTGTTTGACCTTACAACTAATGGCGGGAGAAAAAAAAAACAACAGAAGAGGGAAAGAAATTAGCGCAAAGAGACTCAATGCATAGTGAACGAATTGTTTGTCTATAATGAGAAAGCTAACTAGAGTTGATGTAATAATAATAATGTTAATTTAACGTGGATATGTATATATATATATATATATATATATATATATATATATATATATATATATATATATATAAAAACACAGACTTGCACATTGAAGTTACATTATTGTACCAATAATATCAATACCAATAATACTTAGTTCTTATAAGAACTGGGCGATGGACTGAGTCCTTGACTCTTTATCCCGTCATCTGAATGAAGTAAATCTGTGTGGATGGAATGTTATTGAGCTAAAAAGCTCTAGTCATGGCTGGGTAACGGCAATAGCCGAGCCTCAGTTAAAACTTCATTGGCTACAGCATTGCCATTTGTTACCCTGGAAGTCCTAAAAAGGACTTTTTTCGCCAACTATTATTTCTCTACCAATAATAATTTAGTCCTTATCCTTATAAGGACTGGCTTAAAGGGGCGAAGCAAAATGCTTTTCATCTTCCCCGTTATCTGTAGAGGACAGCGTAGGGATAAGGTGTTATTGAGCTATTAAAGCTCTGATCATGGCAGGAGAGTAACAGCATTAGCCGAACCTCAGTTTGAACTTCACTGGCTACTGCTTTGCCATCCATTACCCTCCAAGGGTATTGGATTGAATGAATCAATCACCATTCTGGATTTTTATCATGAATAATTATTTATTTCTTATAGTCCTTATAAGGACTGGCTTAAAGGGGCGAAGCAAGAATGCTTTTCATATTCCCCGTTATCTGTAGAGGACAGTGTAGGGATAAGGTGTTATTGAGCAATTAAAGCTCTGATCATGGCAGGAGGGTAACAACAATAGCCGAGCCTCAGTTAGATCTTCATTGGCTACAGCATTGCCATATTTAAAGGTAATTTAAAGGTAAAGCCGTCTCTAAAAATTCGGACGATCCCTAGGTCACTCATTCGTGGGCGAAGGATCGTCCATCTCAGCGTTGGCTCCACTCAGTGATGGCCTTCCACCCACACGCCACCACCGAGCAGAACCGCTCAAATTCCAAAGAAAGGCATTCACCGACAAAACCCCTCAGCGGGTCGTGCCGGAGAACACTTTCCCCGGAGACTCAAATTGCTCCCTTAAGGCAAAAACCTTAAGAGAGCGAACTCAAAAACTCTCGAATCTCAGCGCCCCTGGGGTAACAGCAACAGCCGAACCTCAGTTAAACTTCATTGGTACAGCATTGCCGTATGTGTAAGTAAAGGTGATATCTCAAAAATATATCGGACGATCTCTAGGCCACTCATTCGTGGGCGAAAGACCGTCCAAATCTCAGCGTTGGTTCTACTCAGTGAACCTCGAGTACCGAGCAGAACCGCTCATTCCGAAGAAAATAATTCACCGGCACGTACCCCTCAGCGGGCCGTGCCGGAGAACACTTTCCCCGGTAACTCAAAGTGCTCCCTTAGGTCAAAACCTAAGAGAGCGAACTCATTTACCCAGGATAACAGCAACAGCCGAACCCCAGTTAAACTTCATTGGTACAGCATTTCCATATTTAAAGGTAAAGCCGTCTCTAAAAATTCGGACGATCCCTAGGCCACTCATTTGTGGGCGAAGGACCGTCCATCTCAGCGTTGGCTCCACTCAGTGATGGCCTTCCACCCACACGCCACCACCGAGCCGAACCGCTCAAATTCCGAGGAAAATAATTCACCGACAAAGCCCCTCAGCGGGCCGTGCCGGAGAACACTCACCCCGGAGACTCAAATTGCTCCCTTAAGGCAAAAACCTTAAGAGAGCGAACTCAAAAACTCTCGAATCTCATCACCCAAGGGGGTAACAGCAACAGCCGAACCTCAGTTAAACTTCATTGGTACAGCATTTCCATCCATTACCCTCCAAGGGTATTGGATTGAATGAATCAATCTTATAGTCCTTATAAGGACTGGCTTAAAGGGGCGAAGCAAGAATGCTTTTCATCTTCCCCGTTATCTGTAGAGGACAGTGTAGGGATAAGGTGTTATTAAGCTATTAAAGCTCTGATCATGGCAGGAGGGTAACAGCAATATCCGAACCTCAGTTAGAAATTCATTGGCTACAGCATTGCCATCCGTTACCCTCCAAGGGTATTGGATTGAATGAATCAATCCACCCCCCACCTGAATCAATCTATTTATGGGAAATAATATTTTAAAATGGTAGATGAATTTTTTTAAAAGGTGTTTGATCAGAACTCTGTTTATTGAAGGACTGATGTAGATTTGAAATATTTTTATTATAGATTCTAAAACAGAATTATATAAAAAGTAAAAAAATATATAAAAATATTAATAAAGATCAGAAAAATGGGCACACTCACAGTCTACACAACTTTTAATGAGTTGATGGACACAACAAACGAACCATGAAATGATAGAACTGGTGCCTACCAGATGTCTCTAAAATTAATATTTTTTTAAAATTTGTTTTGAGTAGTATTCGTGTTATATTTGGAACCATACTGTTATGTTATGGTATTTTTAATGATTCAAAGTTTAATCTCATGAAATAACTTCTCTTTCAAGTGGAATTATAGACAAAGTTGACATATTTTTAATGTGCATAAAAATTAGCAAATAAATTTAAAAAAATATCAGTTACAAATTTTTGATTATTTTCATAATCATTTAAAATATTTTTGTCTATGTTAGTGAAGAAAATAAGTCAAAATCTATTGTTTAAAGTTATTATTAAAAAAAAAAAAAAGTGCATCAGATATGATTTCAAATTATACTAGTTCCAAAGGGGAAGAAAAAGTATAAATTCAAATCTAAAGAAGGTTTGACTTGCAGATAAGAAGACCTACATACAAGAGGGTCATCAATTAAAAGCGAAAAAAATTGCATTAGCTACTTGGTCACTAAAGATCACCCTAAAGAGACAGTTATTCTTATCGTGCTTTGTGATGAGTTTCGACTGCGTTTTTCCTTATCTTTTCCTGAAGGGGAATTACATGCATTCCCATTTCGATTACTTTCTCAATTACACATCTCATTTCCGAACAGGTCTTAGCTAGCTGATGAGGACCGTACTTAGTCACAGCCACAATAACAGTATGAGAAGATTACTATTTCTCCTTACACTAAAAAAAGTTCGCCATGAAGAGAAGAATTAGGTTAAGAATACGATACGAATTTCTAGATTTCGTATCGTATTGTGAATGATATTATTTTAATAGTAATGATCGAAATAATGCTTAAAATAGTGAGTGCTGTTATACCAGATTGATTTTATTGTGTATTGTATTGCTACATATGCGGATCGATTGATGGGGGGGGGAGGAGGAGAATCCGAAACTAACTTGGCAACAGAAATAAACCTAAGTCTAGGAAGCCACGGATCGTTAGAGTTGAGTACATAGTAAAGGATGGGAACAGTAAAAGTCAAGGACAATCTATATTTTCGATGTGCTGTTAGGTGCTTTCGAGACTAAGGAAGATATTTTGAAGAGTCTATTATACAAAAAAATTTAAAAAATAATAATATTTAAATTTATGAATGCGAACATTTTAGCAGGTGCTTTAATATTTATTCTTGGCTGTAGAAAACTCCATAGCTATTACCAAAAAAAAAAAAAAAATCAACCATTTATTCCTCTAACACTTCCGTATTGAGCCCATATTCATACGACGAATTAACTCAAAAAAAAAAAAAAAAAGGGATTGCTATAAACTACCGAAATTATTCACACCGCACAGGTCTCATTCCGTGTATATTGTTAAAAATTCAGAATTAGACGCAGTAGTTTCAGTTGGATGCCATTCTAACAGCAAGCGATTTTAGTTACTATTTTATATCATTAGTAGATACAAAGGATTTCCTCTCTCTCTCTCTCTCTCTCTCTCTCTCTCGTGTGTGTGTGCGCACGCGGGCGTGTTTTCCTGGGTGCTAATGCGGAAACGTATGTTTGATATGTTGCCAGTGTGACAAACTCAGAATAGCTTCAATCAATTTAATCAACAGGTTATGGGTTCAAATGGATATCTGTGTATATGTCTTTAGGTCGTAGATAAGTTTCATCCTTCAATGCAAGACCATCACCTTGTTAACTGAAAGCTTAAGGTGACTTGAAAAAAGTTCCATGTTTCGTCTCTAGAGCAGGGTTTGCAAATTATCCAACTCTTAACTCATTTACAGTAGTAATGTACTACAAGTTTAAACTTGTTTTGTGGGTAGGATAATAATAATAATAATAATACTGTGCAGACTTTATTTGTAATAAGAAATGTTAGAAGTTTTTTCCAAATATTCACATATGGATTACTTATTCTGCAATATTCATATTGTACATGCATATAACTTATATACAGTTATATATAATATATAAAATAAAGATTGATTGACTAGAAAACAAAAGGTGTTTTGGGATAACGGCTATCATTTGGCTTCCATCACTTCTTTGCCCTTCCCCAGCAAGCAATGACAATTTTAACATGGAACCACTAAACCCGGATTTAAATGCAGCTTCAAACAACTGAAAGCAATAACGAACAGCAAACCATGCACGAAATGACTACAAGAAACAAGAACCGGGCGATGGGGGGGGGGGGATTAGAAACATAACTGACCGATCGATGAACTGCAATCTTGCCGAAGACCATGACTACAAATCGGGTATAAAAGAGAAGTAGTGAACCATACTCGCTATTGTCTTTAACTTTCCTTTTCAGTTATATAAATAATTAAAACGTTATTAAAAATATAACTAATGATAACATCGTGAAAGTCAAATTAATTGGGTAATTACTTAAAAGGTTGTTAAATATTAATCATACTAGCTACTCATATGAATGTAATTCAAATATATATAAGTAGCCGATCTATTCCTCATTTATAACTCGTTTATTTTAAAGAATGTCCCGCCACGGTAAAGTGTCCGGTTCAGGAACACCAGCGCCCTCTGCTGGAACATCGCATACATCATCTACTTCCTCTTCTGCAGTTCCTGTTCCTGTGGCTCAGCAAGCTCAGCAGTATCTGGAGCAGAATATAAAAGCTTGGATGCAGCCTCAAACTCGAAATCAGGTAAGTGATACAGTTTTGAATAAGATTCGAATTCTGTGATTTTTTTATTTTTATTTATTTATTAATGTGAGTTACTTGACATTAAAGAATGAATATGGCCTAGTTTCCATTGCGATGTACTTTTCTTTCATATGACCATTACACGCATGCGTAATATATTAGGATATTTGCGCATGCTCAATTCGTAAAATTAGGCCTAATAGCTGTTCGCTTCCTTACTGATGTAACTGTACTTCCAAATAGCTACTGCCGAATCTTTCACGAGATCATTTGAGGCAAAAGACATTTCTAATATATAAAATATTCCCGTGTAGAAGAACGCATCGTAACTACGGTTGATTTACGTCAAGTCATAAAATGCGACACGTCTGCACATTGATCGAAAATTCATTTTTCTACGGTTCATTTAACATTTAAAAAACTTTTACAACCACGATTGTTTCTTTTTCTTTTTTTTTTTTTTTGTTTAATTTCTTTGGAAATTATTTATTTAAATATCATTTTATATTCAGTATTTTTTCCCCTATTGCTAAATGTAAATTCAACTTTAAACAGAAGATGGATTTGAATTCAAATGCATGCACATAAAGGTGTCCAAAAAAGTAAGCGAAGGGAACGTCGATGTGAATAAAAGTAGTTGCCAGATGTAGTTAAGTTTGTTCTTAATTCTTTTGTATATATAAAAAAGAAGTAATTTCTGCTGACTTGGAATAAATTTGTAAAGTCGTGTTCCTTCACTCGAAAAGAAAAAAAAAAAAATGCAGTTCCAGAAAAAGTCCGTTCTCCTACCATCTGCATCTTTAATTGCTTTTCCTTTGACTCCCGCATCCCTATTTGATCATATTTTTAAATTTTATAATTCTTGAAAGAAAGATATTCTAAAAGGTCTGAACGATTTTTTTTTTGTTTTTTTTTTTTTTTCCGTACAAGCTACGCCGAAACAACAAGGGAATGCGAACACACATAAAATGCGTCATACAAGAGACCGATCTTTCTCTTTCCCCTCCCCCAAACCCTACCCTTATTTGTTCTTCTCCATCTCCCTTAGTCATTTGAGAATGGCACGAGGTCCATACAGAGAAGACAGTCATCAATAAGTCCGCTATCCTCTTCCACCCCTAAAGGATGAAACTAAAATTTGATCTCGCCAAGTGGATGATAGTTGCAACATCACCAAAGTAAGCCTATTAGGTATAATGTTTTTCTATCGTTCGTTCCATTTCTTTTTTTACACCGATCCTTACATTGGTCACGTGTGTCGGGAACATAAGCCCCTTGAAATTGCAGTTATTTATATGTTTGCTCCCCCTACCAGAAATTACCGGTGAAATGACCTCTATACTGATGGCAGTTGTTTGCTTCTTAATGTACTGTAGAAACTCACTTAGAAAAGTTGATGAACGATAAAAACATCTCTTGAACAATGTCTCGACACACAAAGAACTTATAGTTCTTCGTTACACACTACACTAAATACATTTGTCCCTGCCAACTGAAAATTTCTTCCGACAACTTCTTTTTTTATCTTGATGGTTAAGTATTAGAAGCAAAGGACAGTTTTTTTATATACAAACATAGCAACGAAGTTTAAGTACACATACTTGCATCCATTGAAGATTTATTAAAATGGAGATGTCAAATAAATGAAAAATTATGAATTAATTTATTTATCATATAATAAAATAGTTTTATTTGTTGATTTGTTGACAAATAAGACGAATCGGATCAGTTCTTCACTAATCCACGTTCGTTCTATAATCCGCATCACCATCATCCATAATCGTTCGCTTATCCGCATCTTCACTTATCCACAATCATGTTATATACGTGTGTACGTAATATGTCAAAATGTAACAGATACAATTACCGTCTGATAACCAACTTTTATAAAAACTGAATAATGCAATTTTAGCAACAATATAAAACATTCATATGTACATATTAAACTGTCGTTTGTTTTACTGCTACACGAATGTGACGTAATGTTTCCTTGAAATCATAGGCTTTACTTGCGTACACTGAGTGGCAGAAGTTAGTGTCAATAGACTAAAATAGATATGGCATTGTATGATGATAACAGATCCTGATTGCGTACACCAGGAAGCAGATATTTGGTTGGTTAAATATTCACTGATTGGTGTTACGAAACTGAAGATATTTCAGCAATTGTGCTTGCTAATAATACTAGTTATATATTTCGAGTTTAAAAGCTACAGTAATTAATAATTATTTCATATTGTTAGCTTATTGCTTTGCCCATATGCATCATCCACACGATTCACTTATCCTCCTCATCTCCATCATTGACAGTTCTTCACTAATCCACGTTCGTTCTATAATCCGCATCACCATCATCCATAATCGTTCGCTTATCCGCATCTTCACTTATCCGCAATCATTTCATTTATCTACATATCTCCATAAAACTATCATCCATCACTACTCCAGTTAAATATTCAAGACAGATCAGCAACAGTACTTGCAGAGAAAGGGGAAGGAATTAATAGCTCAATGTAATACAATTAGCTTCGATTAAAACAGACGCCAGTTGATTTTTCGAACCGACAGCCAACTCGGCGATAATCTCATGGTGGCACATGACATAAATTAGAGCGAACAACAGCGTACAAGAATCCATTTATTTTGTCAGGCAATTAAGCTAAGTATTCGGTGAAGAAAACCGTGAAGGGGAGAGGGGGGGGGAAGAAAGAAGAAAAAAGAAAAGAAGAGAAGAGGCAAGATTTGAAAGGGCCATCGACTCCCCACGCACGAGTTTCTGAAAATACATTAATCTTGAACAAGGTGAGCACAAGTTATTTGAATTCGACTTCCATAGCGATGCTAGAAATATATCAAAAGTGATGGTAATAGGGCACAAAGGGTGCTTTGGGGGGCGTATATAACAGCTTGTATTAATATATGTCAGCATTACAAAGAGAAAGTGAGTATTTAATAATCCTTGCTATCGACAAAGATTTTTGTTTATGACATGTCTGGAAGAGTATTATTGGTGTTATTAATATTAGCTTTCCATTGCCATCGGGTTCGTTAATGGCAATTTAGTCAATATTTTAAACAACTTCGTCAAATTAAAGTTAGAAATTTTATTGATTGCATTTATTTTTGACATATTTCATTTTTTTTCCCCTTCCTTGCCTCGTAAAGTACCTCTAGGTGGCGCCACGGAGGTAGCAACGTTTTTCCAATTTATATACCAACACGCAGAGGAAAGACATTTATTAATTCGTGATTGTCAGACATTGGTTTCTCCATAAGAATAATGAGCACTCGAATATTTATTGTATTGTTCTCAGTATTCGGTAAAATAAATCATCTCTTTTAGTTAGTAATAATTAAAAATTGTGACAATTATTAACAAAACACACACCACCTTATACGGGGGTGGGCTGAAAAGTTTTCGGCCTAACAATGAAAAAACGAATTCATAATTTCAAAATTACTTTTATTTTTCAACATAATCTCCCTTAAGACTAATACATCTATTCCAGCGATGCTCCAGCGCCATTATCCCGTCCCTGTAGTGGATCTGCAAAATACCCTTCTACAGCTGCCTCTTGATTCGAAGAAAAACGCTGACCAGCGAGGAAGAGTTTTAGTTTGGGGAAAAGATAGAAGTCAGAGGGAACCAAATCTGGGGAATAAGGTGGATGTTCCAACAATTCATAGTGCAGATCCCTTAATTTTCCCATTGCCAAAACACCTTTGTGGGCAGGTACATTGTCCTGATGAACGATGATTTTTTTCTTCTGCAAACCGGGTCTTTTCTCACGAATTTTTTCGTCTAGTCTGGTTACCCTTTTCAAGAATGCCTTTAGCATCCTCAAACACCGATGCCATGACCTTTCCTGCTGATGAAACTGACTTTGTCTTCTTTGGCGCTGAACAACCGGCTTCTATCCACTGTGTTGGCTGCTGTTTGGATTCTGGCGTATAATGGTGAATCCAAGTCTAATAAATCGACGCACAAAATCAGTTTTATTCTTGTTAAAACGCTCCAAGCAATGTTTCAGAGATTTTCATGCGAGTGCGTGTTTGATCTGCTGTGAGCAAGCGCGGGACCCATCTTGCTCAAAGCGTTTTCATTTGCAATTCTTCATGCAAAGTATATCCTACACGTTCTTTTTGAAATGCCTATAGTCTCAAACTACTTGATAGAATGACTTGCAATTTCACATGGAGGCTTATGATAAATGTATCAACTGCGAAAAAAATCGTACCGATAGTGTTGCCATCTATTGTCGAGACCGAGAACTTTTCAGACCACCCTCATATATGCACTATATATGTGCATTTTATTTCTACCCGAAAAGGGGGATGAAAGGGAATTAGTTCTAGGCAAAATAGCCCCCCCTTTTTTAATCAAGCAATACGTCCTCTAACTGTTCAAAAGGAACATCAATAAGTGCGTTCTCTTTTCTTAACCTCATCTATAAGATAGCATAAATAGCAAGTGTGGAGCTGGATTTTATTATGTTTCTGGTATCTTCCCTAGTTGACCAAGTTTTCCATCTCTCTCTCTCTCTCTCACACACACACAGTCTGTATCCGTCAATTTAGTAACTGCTAATAAACTAAAATACCATCTATTTATTGGCATTCCATGGTTTTTCCCCCTAGTGCCTTATTTCTAAGTAGGATATTGCATAAAGGAATCAAAAACATCAAAAAACGAATAAGTTAGTAAACCGTTTGCGATGGTCTAAAATGCCTTCGGGAAGAGCAGTGAGCCAGTTCATATAAAACCGATTTGTGACTCGCGCCTTCTGTGCTACGCATCAACAATCCATAGTAGTTTTTACCGTTTATGTAAGATACATCGTACAAGGTACAGCTTAACCTGGTGCAAGGACCGTGATGTATGTAACGGTGCTCAGTTCCCTAAAGAGATAGTTGGGCGCAGCTACAGAACACTCCAGAAGTTACTTCGCTATAAATATTTGAAGTTGTTCTCACGACAAGTGAGAAGAATATACCTTCATTGCCATTCTGTCAGAATGGACTCTCACCAACTGTGTCTGTTTTCGCAATGACCCTCTGGAGATTACGAAGGTCGAAGGCTTGAAGTTATGGACAAATGAGATAGGAACTTGGATGACCTGTTTGACTTTTCTTTTGTATGAGTACAAGATGGTGGCAATCGGTAGCAATTCATGGAAGCCTACGTTTTAACTGGGAGTAAAAAAATGATGGCTGTCTATGACGCATCCCGAAAAAAAAATAATAAATAATAAAATATATAAAAAGCTGAGTAACCAGATAGAATGGATCGATAATGAAATCGAACGACTGTCACCGCATCCCAAAGCCTAAGTACTACATTTAGGCAGGTGGTAGGCAGCCTTCAGCTGCATGTGTAGAGAAAGGGCGGAGCTCTGCTTTTGGGATAGTAAATCCCATGACCTAATTGAACTAACCTATTCCATTCGATTTGTGCTGGGTGGGTGGGCCAACTCTATCACGTTTTTTTTTTTTTTTTTTCCTTAAACCACTTAACCACAATTCGGGCTATTTAATCAGGAGGCTGCAGTGGAGAGGATGGAGTGAACAACAAACGAATAAGGAGGGAAGAAAGGGGTGCACCAGATGGCTCTGTCGGGTGACCTTTGAAGTAGTGGATTACGGTGGGGAAAGTCCCATTTGCGTGCACAGAAAAATTAGCAGGCCTTGAAAACGTTATCCAAATGGAAAGTGTAATGCTCATCAGAGATGATGACGGCGCCATCAACAGCTGTTTGCACGCATGCGTGTAGTTTTTCCCTGTCTGAAATGCACTTGCAAAAGAATATGTTTTGACAGTAAATGGAAGTGAAATGACGTGAACGATTTATGATTGTTGTATGCATTTTAATGCGTATTAATAAGGAAATAACTCCAAGTTTTAAATGTAGGAAATGACCACCAATAAATGTATTAAGGTTTTATGTATTAAATATATTTAATACATAAAATATATTTAATTTAATAAATGTATTAAATGTAAAAATGCATTATTTGAGAGCAGTGGCAGCTGGTTTTTTTAAAAAAGGATATTACTTTATAATTTAACATTCTCGATGGTAGCAATAGGTTCTCTTGCATCTAAGAGGGAGCCTCTGTACCTCAGTCGGCTTCGAATGGAAAGACCCAGGTTCGAACCCCGCCTGGTAGGCGAATATATATCAAGAAAAACCCTGTGTATTAGGGTTTTTCAAATGAAAGTAAATTAGCTGGAGGTAAAAGGGTTCTCCTCCAGGAAACCAAACAGACAAACTGGCTAAATGAACACACCCATAATTACTCTATGCAAATAGGTTAACTTTCTTATCAGAACATGAATTAGATTTGTAAGAAACCAAGTTACTTGCGTGATAGGTCACTGAGCCTAAATAGGAGGAAGTTTAATACTTCCCATCCACCCACACTGCATGCGTTTTTTTTTTTTTTTTTTTTTTTTTTTTTTTTTTGTCAGGCAAAGTGAAAATCTTGACCAACCCACCTCAACGAAATCTTAGTATTAAAATCCTCATATAATCCTTTCGTTCAAACAATGCATGTGCTGCAGCTGTGGCGTCAATTTTTTAGATTCCTACTTAAACAAATGCATCGGGCGGGGGGGGGGGGGAAACAAACCTTTACGGGAGAAAATAACAAGATTTATGGGTCGACCGCTGTTTCACGCATCTTTTCGAATGGGATTGGATGCCATATGGTAGTCTAATCATTTTATGTCTTCATGACATCACCACCTCATTCATTTAACTCCCTCAGCCACTCACAGTTGTGGATGACAGTCACGATGATGTGACCTAGTGACGGGCTCTACGGAGAGAGGTCTCCCATCACCTGAATCGTTTCCAGCCTCCGGGCACAAGGGCAGACAACCTGGGATGATGAAAGGCAGTGAAAGAGCTGGAGGCCACGAGCCAATGCATAATAGCAGGGCAGCACGTGGTCCACAGCTGTACAGGAAGCGGTTATGCTATGAATCACGCCTGTTGTATTTGGCATCTTTTATTTGCGCGTGCCATCTCCAGGACGGCAATGATGGATGGATACCAAAGAGAAGACCACATCGCCGTTATGGTTTGTTAGACTCTGGTCATAACGTTGTTGTGCGTCCGCAAATACACGGTAATTTCCGCAAAAACATCGTAAGCGATGAGCCGTATATGAATGTTTGTACTTACTCTCCCCCTCCCTGATCTAGCTTTTAATCTGCTCTTTCGTTTGTACTTATTCGGGCATGTACACGTTCTGTTTCTCTCTAGCAACAGTGAAATGCCATAACAGAGCACGCGCCATTTGATACGCGTGCTTATTTCTCATTGCTGTTGTCGTTACGATGCAAATTAAACATAATGAAATGTGACTAGAATTGTAACACAAACTAAAATTGCTACAATAGCGTTTTGAATAAATAATAATAAAAAAAAAATACGTTTCCTTGTCAGCAAATGTTCCAGAGGTGTATTTCTGTTTATATTTAAAATACGAAACGAAATAAAATATTTTTTTTAAAAATTCAATCTATATTAATAAGAAAAAGTTAGGGATTTAAAATAGCAATAACCGGTAATGTTTTCAAAGGATCAAACTGATTTATTTCAGACAAGTGAAATTGAAAAAAGAAAAGAAAAGTTATTACTTATGTTGCTTAAAGAACAGGGGTGGGATGAGGTGAGGGGATAAAATCACTATTTTGATTCCATCCTACCCACCAAACTTCATTATCCCACCTAATGTTCGTGTAGGCCGTCACCAAACTATTTCTAAATCGACCAAGACCATTAGAAATGGACGAGAAGTTGCGCATGCGCGATTCACACCTCGTAATGGTGCAGGAAAGACTACAACAACGTAATCACACATAAGCCTTGAACCTTTGAAAATAATCCTAGATTGCGGCTTACTTATACCATTAATCAAAACCACTATATAATCACTTATGCAAATATGGAAATTACGTAGGAAATACTTTTCTAAGTGACCAATAGTGTGCACTTAGGGAAGAGAAAATTGTTTTAGCGAGAAAAAAAATTAATGTAGCATATTCAGTAATGCATTTTCATTATTAAAAAAAAAAAAAAAAGTGTTCTACCAAACTTCTGTTCCCAGATCACTCAGGCTAATATTCCCTTGAAATTGAAACTACGTGAGTCGATAAATATGAGGAAATGTTTCAAATATGCAATGAGTGAAAAAAAAAAAAAAAAAAAGGTGGAAAACTATTCTTTACGCCAAACTCTGAATAAATAAATAATAAAATCTATTCCATACTCCAAACAATGAAAGAATAAAAATAAATCTACTCCCTACTTAAAAAACAGTGGAAAAAATGCCTATATTTTGAGCCTAACTATGAAAACAACATTTAAAAGTAAACCAATAAAAATTCAAAAGAAAACATAATTGGATAAACAACTTGATGACGTAAGCAATGAATTCCAATTGGCTTTGAGCATTAAAAATATTGAATTTCGTATAGATGTCAATTGCAACTTTCCCATTGTTTAGTTCGTGGCACGAGCGTGGTATTTTAAATGTCAATTTCACGTGACGCGCTTCTGGCTGCAGCTGCATGATTGTGCTATCACAGTGAACTTGTAGGTATATTAGTGCTTCCGTAAAAAAAAAAAAAAAAATCAAATGACGTAAAACTGCAAGTTTATCGATTGTTTGCGATATACAGTAAAAAAAAAGAAGCTTAATAATTAGGGATTTAAAATAAAAAAAAAAAGACAGAAATAGTGGATTTTCTGATTCTTTTTAACAGAACATGATTGCATTATCGGATTTCGTTCGATGTACAAATTGTAGCTTTGGGAGAACACCAATTTGATTATTAGCTCAAGGGATGAGAGTACTTATTTATGGTTAGACGTTGGCCTTTGTTAAGCACTTGCAATTTAGGAAAGCGAATTACTTTATTGTTGAATCGTTGCCGTTATATTCAAGTTTTCGCGAGGTAAATATCCTCTTTTGTTGTCCACAGACGACGTAGGCTATTTAATTAGATATAATAATGAGAAGCGTTGTGCAAACATGGAAAAATAATTCTCTTAAGGAAAACTCATCAGCACAAGTGGAACCCAAGAGAGTGCGGTACAGAAATGGTCTTATTCAGAGGATAATTTCGATATTTTAAATTATTGTACAGCGTGTATTATATAACAGCCATAGATAGAAATGGTGTGTAGCCAAATTGGTTTTGGTACGGTAGTTTCAGCTCTTGTTAATGTACAATCCCATTTGATGCTGTCCGAAACCAGTTTCTCTCTCTAATTATTTGCGTTTAAAGTTAACCGTTGCATATTTATATCGACATAATGAATTCTTTATTTATGTTTTAAAATTGTAATCTATTAAAGCAGTTCTTCAAACGTTCTAAATTTCATTTGTATATCTTCAATGCATTTGGAGATATCGTTTAGAAACCTGCTAAATAGCAAAACTTTTGTGAAGCATCTAAATTTGTGCATCTTATCCACGAAAGGAGGTTAGTACAATATTTTATTAGTAGTACTGCAGGTGTGTTGATGGTTAGCTAATCTTTAAACCATGCTCAACAATCCAAACATGGAACTTAAACTCCAGGCCGACACACTGGTGATGAAGTTGATCATCTAAAGTAGAGCCTTGTTTGTTCTTTGGTTTCTGTTGTTGTTTTTAATGACGTCTAGTTAGTTAGATGTACAGATGACGTCAAAGGCCAAGAACACAGAATCAAACTGTGTTCTTGGGTTGGTTTGAGAGATTAAAGACTGGAGTGCCTGGAAGCGAAAGCCTACCTACGTCGTATAAGACCGACTGTATTGAGTTCGTAAAAATGGGAATGGTTATACTAAGAAATCATATGATGAGATAATCTCAAGTTTGTATGGGTGAAAGAAGCAGAAATGTGATGTATTTACGTTTTTAATCCACTTTTTTTTTTTTTGAGAATTGTTACGTATAATACATCCTTCCCCCTAAAAAATGTCTTAATAAACTAGCACCAAAAATACGACGAAATATTTCTGTGTACTACAAAAGATATATACTACTGAAGTAGAATGAAGAGAATGGATCAACATGATTGTTAAACCCTACTCTCCTCCCCCCCCCTCAAGTTTTATTATTCTTTATTTTTGGAAAACAGACTAGCCGGGGAAACTCTTATAGAAGTGAATGTCTGAATGGTTTTTATTCTTTATACGGGCATTCTTTTGTGTTTTCTTTTTCAGAAGCTTTACCAAATCAGTGGGGAAAAAAAATGTGGGCCATAAAGCGAAGTCAAACTGACATTAGGAGACAAAGAACCTGTTTTTATGTGAACGCAAACTTCCCGCTACTACCATAAAGTGCGAGTAGTGCCATAAAATATTTACAGCCATTCCGCTCTCCCCCCCCCCCCTTTCCCTAGGCACAGAGAAAAGAAGTTTTGGTACAGCGTTTGGAGTAATTAAGGGTCCAAATTACAAGGCGATAGTGTGAAGACGAAGATGGCTCCCAGGGCGCCACAGTAAACATAGTCTACGTGGACAAGCGACTGTCCCAGTGTTGTGTTGGGAGTGTGCTTCGCAGATAAGAAAGAAAACACGCTGGAAACTGAAGAGACGTACAAGATTGGTCTGAGTTTACGTAAAGACTGATGGAAGCAGTTAACCAGCTACTTGACAGCAACTAAAAAAAGAAAATAAAAGGTTAGAAATTCTCACTTTTCTAGAAAGCAATCACATTTATTCTTAACGCTCTGGAGAGAAAATAGAGTGATGAGATAACCTTTTTTTTTTTTTAATCGACGGCATTTGTTGCATTTCTTTTAATATGTTATGGATCTTCAGAATAAGAGAAAATAGATTAAGTACACTTAATAACAAAAATTACTGTTTTAAAAAGTTACACCGGCTGAATTAAAAAAAAAAATAAACGATTCTATACAGTATTATGATAATCCAGTTCTGTTTACGGAGATTCCGTAGCTCAGTCGGTATAGAAAGCCCTTTGGTCTTACGGAAGTAGGCGGGGGGGGGTCTTTCACCCGGAAACTCGGGTTTTTCTTTCCCCAGAACAGACAAACCGGCCCCGTGAACACACATGGATTGCAGTCATGAATGCGTCCCAGCTATATGCCGGTCCTGAGTCCGGAAAAAACTGGGGGATTGGGGAAAGCAATGGTGAACTACCCTGTAAAAATCTCAGGGATAGCAATGCTGCAAAGGAATACTTTGTGGGCAATGCCTACAAAAAAAGTTCACACAAAGTCACCCACAGTCGGAACGACTGTGGGTGACTTTAAGTGTGAACATCCGTAAACTAGCATCGGACAGTAAATATAACGACAAACCTTTGTCTCACAACCCTCTTCGGTAATTAGGTTTTTAGTGCACCCTCTAAAATGCCTTTTTTCCAGTTCCAAGGAATATGTGTGTGTGTGGTGACTTGTATTCAAACTTAGAGTTCATCTTACCATTAAGGTACAAAACTTCGCCAATTTCATACTTGACGACGAAGATATACAACGATCAGTCTACTACGTAAACAAAATCTACTGTTGTCATGGGAAACCACGTCTCTCTTATTTAAGGAGATTTAGTGTAAATATTAGGAGCGACATCGTGACTATGCTATGATTTGTGCGTGTTGTTATCTTAGGAAGAGTCTCAACATTCCACTGGCCTATAATCAGTACCGTCGACAGGGTGTAGCATAGAGGCAGTCTGCCTCACGGCGCGGCTTAATAAGGGCGCTCGTTCAGTCATATTGCGGTAGGCGCCTTCGCTACTGACAATTCCTGTTAGCGTAGCAAATGCGGAAAGAGGTTTTTCCCAAGCTTAAACTGATTAAAAATTATTTGTGAATATTTGACCCAAGAAAGATTGGTTGGTCTAACAACAATATCGATAGAGGCGGACATAGCTTATAATTTAAATTTAGAAGAGCTTATAAACAGTTTCATTGTGCGATATCCCCGTAGAGCAAACATTTAATTAATATTATTATGTCGTCATCTTGCATTAATGTTTCTCTTGTAATAAAAACAAAATGGCAATTGGCGATTTTCTTATATTTTTGTCTTATAATCCATTAGGAGCGATATTTAATTGTTTGCCTCAGGGCGCGATCTAATCTGGCGAAGACCCTGCCTATAATATATATGGTTTGGGTCCAGTTCATTTTACAAAATCAAAAAGAGATTATTTACAGCAATATCTTAGAGCCGATTAAAAAAAAAAAAGTAGCAACTACTTGAATACCCAAAATGAATTCAAGATTAATCCCACGGTAGGATTAATTCAAATCGCTTGCTGACTTATGAAATCATTAGACTTTCACCATTCTGCTATCGGACTTAAGCGGAGCCCCCCAGTTACGACCAAATTACTTAAAACCTCAGTTTCGATTCGCATTTTAATAGTCCACACTTTTAATACATGTGAAATGTTAATGGAGAAGTTGGCCTAGTTTTTTAAAAGAGTAGATTTCAGTTGCCAAGAGGGGGGGAAATCAGACAGCTCTAAGATAGGCAATTCAGCAGTTTATGAAAAATATTGGCCTCAAAAAAGTTTCTCTTTAGTGATGGAATACGAATCGAAGTCTCATTTTTACGATTCATTTATGTGAATTTCAACAAATAACTACATTCAACAGGAACACAACACTGAAATGTCGGATTATATTTGCATATGTCTTCAATATTTTTGTTGTTGTTGTTGTTTATAAAAAAGAATTACGAAGGAGATAAAGCTTTCATCTTCAAAGTTCATTTAAACTTGAGAACATTTCGAAATTTCAAGCAGTCGTTTGATTTAATAATACCCTTTTGTGATTTTTTATTTACTGTATTACTTTCTTTAAGATACAAATTTATTTGTCTCTAAATTTCTTATAAATAATAATTAAAAAAATTATATTTTTATAGTTACACTCTTTTTATTTAAAAAGTTCTAATAATATTCTTTTAAACAGAAGAAAAAGTTTTGATTTTTATTTTTTGCTATGTAGCCTGCTTTAAATCTCTTTACACATGTAAAAAATGTGTTTTCTTGTGAATGGCTCATAGTGCGTAACTTTTTTTTAAAAAAACATGTCGGAGTTAAAAAAAAAAGCCATATTAAACCTTCTCATCGGAGCCACGATATTCAGCACCTTACGAATAAATACAATACAAATAAAATATCAGAGAATATCAAATATAAAAATCTCCACTTTTGGATCCCCTCCGGCTCAAAATTTTCTTGCTGAATTTTGTCCTATTTATATTTAACTGAAGTTGCTTTCTATACAATCTACATTCTCTAACAAGGAGCTCATCTTCCCTTTGGGAATTCAACGTTCACGGCTTCAACTGTTTGATGCTATCAAAAAGAGGATTGGGCCAACTAGTTTGGGGCCGGGTGCCAGAAAGAGGATAACATTTCCTCCTTCAAGCCAAGAGACTGTGGTTTCAAATTCCCCTATGACATAGATGCTTGTGAATGAATCATTGGGGGGGGGGGGTCGATGATTTTCATCACCTATGCAAGACCCCTGTTCTACCTATTGGAGGCTGAGCTGAAGTGGCTTAAGTTCCGTATTTGGTCTCTAGAATAGGATTTCTAGGTTATTTAACTCAATTAATTGTTCCGTGTATGCAATAGATTTCCAAGCTTTAACTGGAAATTCACACTGCTTATTTGATTAATTAGTGGGTAACATTTCAAGAGCTTGTTAGAAGTTTCAAAATTTAAATTAAAAAAAAAAAGAAAACTTTTTTATTATTTTTTATTTTTTACTATGGCTCACTGCTACAAGATCCACTTGAATCCGCAAGCTCGCGCCTTAGTCTCCGCGAAACTCTGTTTCATTTGCGTCTGGAGGCCAACTTCCAAACCATAAAAAAACCCTTATAAATCATTTAACATATTATTCGCTTCATTCCCTCCCTCCCAGCACTACTAAAGGGATGTTTTTCGTTCCAAATAGTTGCGGAACAAGAGCGACGCACACGGTTTGGTGTAAATAAAACAGCCGGAAAACGTTGCAAGACACTTTTGTGAAAGAAACCGGCTTGTACAAAAGAAGGGATTCCCAGAAGATGGCTTCATCTTATTTTTATTGTGGTTTCTAGAAGACCAATAGGAAGGTAATCTACATAGGTTTTACATCTTTAATGGGATTTCCCCAACGCTTCACTTTGCGAGGAACTTCGTTGTACGCTTCAGCGCTCGAGGTCAACGGCCTGAGATATCTGAGAATCAAGTAAGACAAATTTACGGTTGGAACGTTCAAAAGACGAGCACAACAGGAGAAGTTACTTAGAACTCATTCCGTCTCTCACCTTTTGAATTTTAAGCTGGGAGAGAAAATGGATTGAAAAATTATGCGATTATTGTTGAAAACTAATTACACTTCGCTCTGTGAACTCTTTCCCTTTACTCATGGATGTGTTAAAAATGTCTCAAAAGTTATGCAACAAATGGTGAATTACAAGCATCAAAAAAGTGCTGTCATTCTGATATCTTCGTCTAATAACATAAAATAAAATTAAATGTATTATTTATTTCTTATTTAATATCAAGATGCTTTGCACCGCTTAATCAATATATATATATATATATATATATATATATACCTAAACCTCTTTTTATGCGAATTTTTTTTACGCGAATTGGGATATCAAAAATAATTTTTTTACGCGATTTTTATGCACTTTTACGCGACTAACCTAAAGTCTAAGTTAGGAAAAAATCCGTAATTCAAGAAAATTCTGAGAATTTTGTAGAATTGCATTCTCGTTTCAATTAAGAAAATTCTAAATTCTAGAAAATTCTGAGAATTTTGTAGAATTGCATTCTCGTTTCAATTAAGAAAATTCTAGAAAATTCTGAGAATTTTGTAGAATTGCATTCTCGTTTCAATTAAGAAAATTCTAAATTCTAGAAAATTCTGAGAATTTTGTAGAATTGCATTCTCGTTTCAATTAAGAAAATTCTAAATTCTAGAAAATTCTGAGAATTTTGTAGAATTGCATTCTCGTTTCAATTAAGAAAATTCTAAATTCTAGAAAATTCTGAGAATTTTGTAGAATTGCATTCTCGTTTCAATTAAGAAAATTCTAAATTCTTACGAATTTCATTTATTGGGAATTCCCCGAATTACTTACATAACTGACTGCGCATAAAAAAAGCAGTTCTTAGCAGTTTGAATTTGGTGTTTGAGTAGACAACATGGTTACCGCATTTTTTGCATTTGCATTTTTTAAGTGAAATCAAAATAAAAATTGCGTTATAAAATTAATAATTTTGCCAAGAAATAATAAATGATAAGCTATATGTAATTTTCGAACTTTAATTTCATTAACCGAAGATTTTAATCCAGCCCTCACACGATGTTGCCGATAACCAAAAAAAAAAAAAAAAAAAAAAGAAAAAAAGAAAGCCGTTTCTTTGGATATAAAAATTCAAAGTTTAGATCGTCTTCAAACTGGGGGAGGTGGGACGGCTGTGGGTAAGCATTTTGAAGTCTGTGAATCAACTGTCAGATCTATAAAGAAAAATGAAGAGGCTATTAGAAAAGCGGTATGTTCTGGTACAAAATCGAGTGCGAAATTATCATCATATACAAGAGATGTTGTTCTAGAAAAGGCCGAAAAAGATTTTGTGATGTGGATAGAAGATAATGTACAAAAAAGAATGCCAGTTGACGGAAATTCCATCAAGCAATCAGCATTGAGATTTTATGAACAGATTAAAAAAACTGCAGCCAGATACTTCATCTCAATCGAGGAAAAAATATGAATTTCATGCAAGCAATGGTTGGTAGGCTAAGTTTATTAAAAGACATGCTCTTCGTAATATAAAAATTAAAGGTGAAACGGCTTCTGCTGATGAAACAGCTGCTAAAGCATTTCCACAAAAACTTGTAAAAATAATTGAAGATGGAGGTTGCACTCGTGAACAAGTTTGGAATATGGATGAAACCGGCCTTTTCTGGAAAAGAATGCCAAACAGAACTTACGTATCAAAAATGCAAAAAACGGTTGGTGGGTTGAAAGCAGCAAAGAATCGCATAACACTCCTATTTTGTTCGAACGCTTTAGGAGATCGGATGTTAAAACCACTGCTCATAAATCGATCATTAAGACCACGCCCAATGAAAGGCGTAGATTTTCAAAAATTGTCAGTTCATTGGATGGCCAACAAAAAAGCTTGGGTGACCATTGATATTTTCAATGAATGGTTCCACAAACATTTTATGCCAGAAGTTAGACGCTATTTGAATGACAAGGGTCTCGAATTTAAATTGCTTCTGATTCTTGATAATGCACCCCGTCATCCTGCCATAGAACACCCAAATGTGCAATTTTTTTTTTTCTGCCGCCCAATACCACATCATTGCTACAACCTTTAGATCAGAGTATAATTGCGACTTTTAAAACATAATGTCAGACGAACATTTCAATACGTTTTGAACAAGTTAAATGATGATGAAACACTGTCAGTTATGGATGTGTGGGAAAAAAAAATTTCAATTATGGATTGTATTGATCAGGTTCGATTATCGTTATCTGAATTGAGACCAGAAACTATGAATGCATGCTGGAAAGCTATTTGGTCCACATGTGTTAAAGAGAATGTTCCTGTTCCCCTCAATCATACTGCAGAATTCCCCAATATAATAAGTTTGGCATGTGAAATTGGCGGAGAAGGATTCGATGATCTTACTTCGGCAGATATCGAAGAATTGTTAATTGATAAACCTCTTAGCGAAGACGAAATAGTGGAGATTGTTTCTAAGACTCCTGAAAGAGAAGAAGTTAATAATAATGATCAAGATAATCCTACTTTTATGCTGATATAATTAAAAAGGTCTTAAAGTGGCCAGTAATTTAGGCAATTATTTTGCCCGCCATGATTCAAATGCAGAACGTGCTGGGAAGTTTTCAGGTCTTCATAGAGAGAATTATATCGCGACTTATATAAAGCATCAACACAGCGATTAATAATTGAGTTTCATGCCTAAAACTATTGAAGCAACTAGTGGTACTTTTGTTCAAGACATGACAAGAATAATTCCACAAGTTGAGGCAGAAGTCGATGACGATAATACCATTACTATTACAGTCTCACGAAAACTTTCGCGTTTATTGTCAGAAACTGATATCGAATAACATAATTTTTTTATATAGAATCCTTAGCAAGCAACTGAAATGAATGTTTTTTTTTTTAAGTTATTAAAATTCATTATATGTATGTGTGCTCTCCGTGAAATGTAAATAAAAATCTTATGATCCTAACGAATTTAATGTTTGTTTTTTTTCATCATTTTTCATTTCATATATATATATATATAAGCAAAATAATGTAAAATAAGCAAAAAAATATAAGCTTATATATATATATATATATACATATATATATATACACACACACGCCTGCAAAAATTTCATACGAAAAATATTATGAATAGAATTTCAGATAATTTTATTTTTATAACAAAAAAAAAAAATATATATATATATATATATATATAATTTTACTAGATTTTCTTATTATAATAAAATTACTTTTACAAACAACAACTTACAACATTACTGAACTAAGGGGTGAAGCAAATGCTTTTCATATTCCCCGCTATCTGGAGAGAAACTGTGAGTGGAGAAAACTTTATGAGCTAATTGCTCACCCTGAGTGGGCTTGGAGATTGGTTCTTAGTATTGTAGTTTAGGATGGCTTTTGGTTTTTTATGTTTGAAATAATCCGTTGTGCCATCTGCAGCCAGTTGAATCAGTTTGTTCGGGTGCACAGATGCTTTTGAGAAGAATTTGTTGCTATAGTCTGCATGAGAGTGTAGATATTGGGGACATTTGTGTCCCGATGAAGTTGCACAGTTCGTACGAACCATGGGGCTTTCGGGGTCATTCTGAGACATTTATTTTGCACACGTTGTAACTTAAGAATATTAGTATTAGCGGTATGACTCCAGGCCGGAGAAGCGTAGGTGAGTATTAGACGAACCATCAATTTATATATGAGTAGTTTGATTCTGGTGCTCAGCTTGCAGTTCCTGTTAATTAATGGATAGAGCTGGGCTATGGTTTTTGATGTTTTTACCAAGAGAGTCTTGATATGGGAGCTAAAAGTCAATTTTCTGTTTAATAGTACACCAAGATATTTGATCTCAGTTAGCCATGGAATTTTTGTGTTAAATAGGAGGATGTCTCCTTTAGGAAGCATTAACCTTCTGGAGAATAGCACGGCTACGTTCTTCTGAAGATTCACTTGGAATCGCCATTTGGCAAAATACTGTTCGATTAGCAATAAATTTTCCTGTAGTTTCTTGATGGCTAGGTGCGGCTTTAAATATCTGTCTAATATCGCTGTATCATCAGCGTATAGGGCTTTGATTGATGACAGTGGGTTGTGCGGGATATCATATATATGGATATGGAAAACAGTATCGGTGCCAGTAAGGATCCTTGTGGAGAAATTGTTTTTAAGTCCTTAAAAGGACTGGCTTAAAGGGGCGAAGCAAGAATGCTTTTCGTATTCCCCGTTATCTGTAGAGGACAGTGTAAGGATAAGGTGTTATTGAGCTATTAAAGCTCTGATCATGGCAGGAGGGTAACAGCAATAGCCGAGCCTAACTTCATTAGCTACAGCATTGCCATCCATTACGCTCCCAGGGTATTAATCACCGCATCTCACGGTCGATCAACCTCGCACAAATTGTTTTTAGTTCTTAAAAGAACTGGGCGATGGACTGAGTCCTTGACTCTTTATCCCGTCATCTGAATGAAGAAAATCTGTGTGGATGGGATGTTATTCAGCTAAAAGCTCTAGTTATGGCTGGGTAACGGCAATAACCGAGCCTCAGTTTAAACTTCATTGGCTACAGCATTGCCATTTGTTACCCTGGAAATGCTAAAAAGGACTCTTCGACTCTATCTCTCCTCTTATCAAATGGTTTTTATAGTCCTTATAAGGACTGGCTTAAAGGGGCGATGCAAGAATGCTTTTCATCTTCCCCGTTATCTGTAGAGGACAGTGTAGGGATAAGGTGTTATTGAGCTATTAAAGCTCTGATCATGGCAGGAGGGTAACAGTAATAGCCGAGCATCAGTTAGAACTTCATTGGCTACAGCATTGCCATCCATTACCCTCCAAGGGTATTATTAATCACCGCATCTCTTGGTCGATTAATTCTCCTGCTTCAAATTGTTTTTAAATTATTTGAAATTATATTCATAATATTTTCGTATGAAATTTTGACAAGTGTATGAAACACTTTAGTATATTTTCAAAAAATTTAGAAAAAATTAAAATATTTCATAAAAGGTTTAAGTTTAATATAATTAAAATTATTTCTAAAACAAATAAAACTAATTATTTGAATTTGAAAAGCTCTGATCATGGCAGGAGGGTAACATCAATAGCCGAGCCTCAGAACTTCATTGGCTACAGCATTGCCATCCATTACCCTCCAAGGGTATTATTAATTAATCACCGACTATGTAAGTAAAGGTGAAATCTCAAAAAATCGGACGATCTCTAGGCCACTCCATAGTGGGCGAAAGACCGTCGATATCTCAGCGTTGGTTCCACTCCGTGACGGGCTCCCCCACCCCCGAGCAGAACCGCTCAAATTCCGAACAAAATAATTCACTGCCAAAGCCCCTCAGCGGGCCGTGCCGGAGAACACTTTCCCCGGAGACTCAAAATGCTCCCTTAAGGCAAAAATCTTAAGAGAGCGAACTCAAAAACTCTCGAAACTCATCGCCCGAGGGGGGTAACAGCAACAGCCGAACTTCAGTTAAACTTCATTGGTTCAGCATCGCCATCCATTACCTCCAAGGGCATTAATGAATCAATCACCGCATCTCACGGTCGATTAATTCTGCTTCAAATTGTTTTTAAATTATTTGAAATTATATTCATAATATTTTCATATGAAATTTTGACAAGTGTATGAAACATTTTAGTATATTTTCAAAAAATTTAGAAAAAATTAAAATATTTCATTAAAGGTTTAAGTTTAATATAATTAAAATTATTATTTCTAAAACAAATAAAACTAATTATTTGAATAAACTAAGAAAAGGAAGCATTCATGGCTCCACTTTAATTTCAAATAGTTCCTATTCCAAATTGATTTACATATTAGGTCCAAAGGTTACAAGTAACTTGGTTTATTATTATTATTATTATTATTATTCCTGACGCCTCCAAGGAGTCCGAAGACTCATCGCGGGAGGACACCTACAACTGTCTCAACCACTACCCCGAACCTCTACTAACGAATCATCTCCATAATTTTATAAATGTACTTTTGGTAATGATAGAAAATCCTATTTCCATCATGTGATTTATATTTGTCAAAGTACTGTTTTTCTATTTTAGATTTAAAAAAAAAACTTTCCTGGAAGAAAAATCTCTTTTAGCAAAGAATATTGCTGCGGCTGAACTACGTTCTATAGTTTCATCACCCTATTGTACCTTAGAATACTGTAATCTAATAAATATGAAAAGGCTACAAATTCATTCTGATGATACCACTCTATTTTTCTGAACAATAAATATTGTAATTTCGTTATTTTTTTATTTCACAACGATCTATATTGGATTCATTTCTGGAAGTGTTGTTGGATTAATTTAGGTAAACGCAAATGGGTTTTAAGCGGTCAGAAGGATTAAATATATTCTACATGTTTTGTTCTAAAGTTTTACTTAATATCTTAATAATATAATATAATTTATTTATTTGTATTTATTTTATACTTTTATATTTCTTGTTTTAGAGAGTTGTGACATTTTTATATAACTAGAAGACACCATTTTAAAAGAAGAATAATAAAAAATGAAATAGTTTAATCAAATGTGTTACATAATTATAGGATCTTTTCGAGATTCATATGTTCTTCTAATGATGTTCAACTTTTTTTACTATGCGAGCTACTTTTCTATAAAAAAGTTATTCGGCGATCTATTCTCTTATATAGATATCACGTTCCTCCAACCTGATATAGATATCACGTTCCTCCAACCTGATATCTGATTACGCACAAATAAACAACTAAAAAAAAAATACACAACTAAAAACTTTATTTGTATGTTTAAAAATTTATTTATCACTTTTAATTATTTTAATACTATATATATATATATATATTGGAATAAAATATTTATTTCTCTATTTTGGAAAACCAAAGTTAGAAAAAACAACAGATTGATCACAAGTTACAGGAAATGCTGGTCGATTAAAAACAAAAAAAAAAAGTTTATGTGAAATTTGGCATTGTTTGGACCTCGCAATATTTTCATAGTCAAGTTGATATGAAAAAGTGGCCAATCGCAAGACAGTCATCCAAATGATCATTTGTAATTTGGTTTCTTAATTGATTTTTTATGACGGTCATATTTGAAAAAGTGGATTCTGACAAGTATGTCGATCCGATACACGACAGAAATTTTCGCGCAATATCAGTTAATATTGGGAATTTTTCCTGTGCATACTTTCAAATGACTTCATTGTTTATTGATTTTAAATGTAAACTATTCTGAATGTTTATTATCTCAAGTTCTACTTCAGCTTGGTTTGTATTAAACAGCCCACTAATTTTTATTTGAAATTTCTGTGATGTTCAAGTTTTCTTGAAATGGATTATTGATAAAAGATACAATCATTTTAGTTTTATTCAAATCTTTAAATCTTGAATTTATTTCTTCCTCAACTAATTCTATTTCACGAATAAATTCTTTTAAATCATAGGGAAGCATTTCTTGATTTTATTCAAAAACTTTTAATAAATATGGGAGATGTCTAAATTCGCGGTCATTTATATTTTTCTTTAATAAAAGTAAGTATTGTTGGAAAGTTTTTATTGAACTTAACATGTCAATTATATTTTTATCTCTACCTTGTAACTCTAAATTTAAATTGCTTAATTTCGTACAGAAATGTACTAAAATTATAGGGGAACAACCATCTTTTATCACTCAATAAATATCTCCTTTTTCATCAAGAAAAATTTTGATATCGTTAATTAATACAAGAAATCTTTCTAAAAATTGACTTCTGCTGAGCCAGCGAACATCATTGTACAACAGAAGTTCCCTATCATCATGAGGCTTTTCTTCGAACAGAATTTACAATTTTAAATGTAATATCCAAAACATCTTTTGTGTTTAATCTTTTACTACACAGTACTTGTTGGTGAATAATACAGTGATACGTTAAAAAATCTGGATATTTATTCGTTTTTACATAATGAAATGAAGCCTGATTTATTACCCATCATTGCAGGAGCACCATCAGTAGTAATAGATACAAGTTTAAAAAGCGGAAGTTTGTCTTGTTTTACAAATTCATCAAATGCCTTCTCCCCTAATCCTTCCCAATAATGGTATAATGTTCAAAAGTTCTTTACTTGAATAATCTTGAAATACCATGCGAATAAATACCATTAACTGAGCAATATCAGTGAAGTCGTTTGATTCATCAAATTGTAATGAAAACGCAACACACTGGTGAATGTCTGATATTAACCTGGCCTGGAAACTTTTCTCCGGCAATTGGAATTCTTCCTTTCGGCAATTTGAAACCTTGTTTGCAGCCTAGAAGTAGTCTCTCTCTCTCTCTCTCTCTCTAGCGACGTCTCGAACCGAGAAGCTCCTTTCTGGAAGCATGAAACTCCTCTCTCAAGCAGCGTGAATCAGGGCAGTCTCTCTGACGGCGACTCTGGACCGAGCGGCCTCCTCTCTGACAGCAAATCTGGAACCGGGACCCCTTCTGCTTGCTTCAGTCCCTTTTTATTAGGCCTTTTCTGAAACCTCGTATGAAGTTTAGCAACTCCCAAAGAATAGATATGAGTCTTTCATCTTAAGTTTCATGTTCGGCACGCCTTTTGTTCTCCTCCACTTTCTTTTGATTGTAAGTTGCCGGCCATCGAAAAGTTGTTTGAACTCTTTCTGACTGATTTCGGAGATGTTTACACCTAGAGCCTGCAAGCCTTTCTCATACATACAAGTTTCAATAACAATCCTTCTAATGCCGCCATGTACAGCTTCGGTGACAAAAACATTGCCTTTGTTTTTAACACTCTAACATATTCTTATTAAAGCAGTATATACAGTTAGCTTCAAAAGAGTTATTTACAAAAACATCTAATACAAACTATACCGAGACAAACAAAGTTTATTTTTTTTTACAATATTCACATGGGACTTAACTGAAGTAAAAAATCGATGTAATGTGCTTTGGAATATTTAATATTTAAGCTACAATCGAGTTTTTACACTTTGCTTATAATCGTATTCACTCGGCTCGCTGTTTGACTTCCCCTGATCCAAATTAATTCATTTATTTTACCCGGATTTATAAGAAAATTACTGATTTTCTTATACATTATATATTACCCGGACTTATAAGAAAATTACTGATTTGATAATTTTAACGAAAAATAAATAAACAATAGCAATACACTTAAAGCGAATTAAAAATAATACAAAATAATGATAAATAAAATATTATGTTTTCAGTTTTAATTAAATTTGTAAGTAAGGAGGAATACACAAGAGATCGACCAAAAATCGCTCCGCGATCGACGGGTTGAACATCCCTGTAATAGGTGATATATACAATTATAGGATCTTTCCGAAATTCATATATTGTTCTAATAGTGATTTTAGGTTACTATTAGGATCTTTCCGAGATTCATGGATTGTCCCAATAGATGAGTTTAGGTTACTATAGCTTTGGACTAAGTCACTGCTGCCACTGAGGCATGTATTTATTTTTTCTTTCTGTAGAATTTTGCTCATCTTACCGAAAAGTAAGCCGTCTACTGTCGAATCAGTGGTCAGCGTTCCATAAACAAATCTTTTTAACAAATGCACTTCCCGTAACGGGAATGTCCATCATACAAAACTCATTTCAAAGCATGAAAGCATAAATGATTTTAAAGAAGAAGGATATGTTGAAAAAATTCTGACGAATAGCGTATTTGAGAGAGAGAGAGAGAGAATAATATAAAATGTTATGCTTTTTATTTTATTTTATTATTTATTTTTTATCAATCTACTCACTACTTTAAGTTAAATTTTTCGTCCTATTTTAAACCAAATCTCTACCGCAGCTGTAATAACCTAAAATATACAAAGTTTATTATCCATAATTAGTTAGCATTAGCAATACCACAAAAGTCTACGGAATTTGCATCTTCTTAAGATGTATGACCACAGATCCCAAACCTAAAACGACGCTCTGGTTTGGCACTTTTCCAGAGGCAAGTGCCAGTGATAATGAACTCACGAGCGATGAAGTTCCATCCCGTTTATAATGAATTGCTAATGAATGCAGGACGGTTTTAAGGTCATCATTCCACTTAACGATATAAGCTGAAAGATGGTACACGTTCAAAGTGGGGGAGAAACGAAGAATAAAAAAAAAAAAAATCAAGAAAAAAAAAAAAACGTCGCTTAGATTCCAGAATGCCAGACATTATTGAAATAAGAGTCAGATGTCATTAGCGGAGTTCATCTTTAAATATTTAGATGCTGGTTGGAATTTAAAATTATTGGAGACAACAGTTAATGGCATTCCAGTGGCATTTAGTTGCTTGTTATAAAGAAGATGGGACTTATCCTTGCGTTTCTAGGAAATCCATCTTCATTTGTGTACCGCGCCCCCTTTAGAATACTTTTCAACCGTGTTTACTCCTGGAAAATGTCGATCAGGTATGATGAATTGTGGGATACTTTTCTGTCCTCCTATCATTTGTCTCGGTGCATCTAGGAATTATTTACACACAGGATCGTCTTGGTGGGTGACTTTCTAAAAGTTTTTTTTTTTGGGGGGGGGAACAGTTCTTTTTTTTTTTTGAAGATCAAGATAAGTACTGGGTCTGAGAAAATTATTTTCAAATCATTTATCGGATACAACCATGGGATAGCAACTGTAATTAAATGGATTGTGACATCTCCGCCTAGATATGTTTCATCGGATAAAGGATAAAAAAATTTGAAGACTGATGACTTAAGGAAACTATTTAAGTATCATAAAATGTGTGTAATGACAGTATTAAATATATGGTGAAACTTTGGCTATGTCAACAGCAGGATATATACAGTGCAAATCAATAAACATGTTATGTCGTACTTTACCTTGGCAAGTTTTAGGAAAAGAACGAGATGAATATCACTAGCCTAGTTATCGATCACATAAAACGAACGAAAGAAAAAAATATCCGGTCGTAAACCGTGCTGATGTACAAACAGTCACGATTCAGATTAGGAAGATGAAAATAAAATGAAATTTTATAGAGTTGAAATTAATCAATTCTCTCTTTTAACTTGCAAATGACTTATCATTCTAAGCATTCAATTCAAGCAACAGTTTCTATGGTTTTAATGAGATAGTTGATTAATTCATGTTTATTCAATAAATAACTGTATTTACTGAATAAAGTGTAATGCATTTTGAGAGGATTATATCTACTTGTTGATTAACAAAAGCGATAGAATTAATGTCGCATTGAAGTCTAAAAATTTATTAAAATTACATACGAATTTGAATGGAGAGAATTAGCATATCTGTGCAAGATGTTCTGTAGGTACCCTAATTATATCATTCAACAAGAAGAATAGAGTATAGATTTTCAGGTGGTTCCTTACGTTGTAACTTGAAGGATGTACCTGGCAATAAAATTGCGCCACTCCTGATTGGATTCCGCACCTCCTAAATAGGCCTAATGGATAAGCGGTGGCGATGACGACTCACTGATGTTTTCAATATAGTATTACAGTTAAGTATAAATCAATCAATGTGTCTGTTGGGGAGGGGATATTTATCGCTATACAGGGGCATTTTCATTCCAGTATACTGAAATTTTTTGTTCTTGCGAATAAAAAGAAATGATATGTGTTATCGCAAGCACATCTCCGTTCTCATTAAATATTTCCTAATTTCTGTTTTTGTATTGTTTGAAAAAAATTTCAATATTGTATTTAAATATTAATGAAATAATGTTTGATATTAACTTTATTATATTATATATGTAATAAGGGGACGTACGATATTGTTTCGTGAACGAGTACTACGCTTTCCGTATCTCAGCCTTTTGGCTAAATTCTTATCACCTTAATTTCTAATGAACTTCGTCACGGCTGAAAAACTTTTTATTGGAAAGCGGTGAATTGCTTGGTTTTTGTTCCATCTTTGCTACGAGTTGCTTAGTATTTTACTACCTCTATCGCTTTTCAGGGGGAGAGCCACAATTGCGATGACAAAAGCCTTGGAAGAACACTAAAACAATAGTGATTGAACCATCTGCTAAATATGCCATAGCTTAAGTTCTTAAAAGAACTGGGCGATGGACTGTGTGGATGGGATGTTATTGAGCTAAACGCTCTAGTCATGGCTGGATAATGGCAATAGCCTCAGTTAAAACTTCATTGGCTACAGCATTGCCATTTGTTACCCTCTGTTTAAGTAAAGGGGTAAAATCTCAAAAAATCGGACGATCTCTAGGCCACTCCATAGTGGGCGAAAGACCGTCCATATCTCAGCGTTGGTTCCACTCAATGACAGGATCCCCGACTGAGCAGAACCGCTCAAATTCCGAGGAAAATAATTCACCGGCAAGAACCCCTCAGCGGGCCGTGCCGGAGAACACCTTCCCCGGAGACTCAAAGTGCTCCCTTAAGGCAAAAACCTTAAGAGAGCGAACTCAAAAACTCATCACCCAGGATAACAGCAACAGCCGAACCTTAGTTAACTTCCTTGGTTCAGCATTGCCATTTGCTACCCTGATTAGTAAGTAAAGGGTAAAATCTCAAAAAATCGGACGATCTCTAGGCCACACCATAGTGGGCGAAAGACCGTCCATATCTCAGCGTTGGTTCCACTCAGTGACGGGCTCCCCGACTGAGCAGAACCGCTCAAATTCCGAGGAAAATAATTCACCGGCAAGAACCCCTCAGCGGGCCGTGCCGGAGAACACCTTCCCCGGAGAATCAAATGCTCCCATAAAGCAAAAACCCTAAGGGAGCGAACTCAAAAACTCACACCCAGGATAACAGCAACAGCCGAACCTCAGTTTACTTCCTTGGTTCAGCATTGCCATTTGTTACCCTGATTAGTAAGTAAAGGGTAAAATCTCAAAAAATCGGACGATCTCTAGGCCACTCCATAGTGGGCGAAAGACCGTCCTAATCTCAGCATTGGTTCCACTCAGTGACGGGCTCCCCGACCACTGAGCAGAACCGCTCATATTCCGAGGAAAATAATTCACCGACAAAGCCCCTCAGCGGGCCGTGCCGGAGAACACTCTCCCCGGAGACTCAAAGTGCTCCCTTAAGGCAAAAACCTTAAGAGAGCGAACTCAAAAACTCACCGCCCAAGGAGGTAACAGCAACAGCTGAACCTCAGTTAAACTTCATTGGTACAGCATTGCATTGTTGCCATCCGTTACCCCCAAGGGCATTAATGAACCAATCACCGACTATGTAAGTAAAGGCGACATCTCAAAAATACGGACGATCTCTAGGCCACTCCATAGTGGGCAAAAGACCGTCCTAATCTCAGCGTTGGTTCCACTCAGTGATGGGCTCCCCGACCACCGAGCAGAACCGCTCAAATTCCGAAGAAAATCATTCACCGACAAAGCCCCTCAGCGGGCCGTGCCGGAGAACACTTTCCCCGGAGACTCAAAGTGCTCCCTTAAGGCAAAAACCTTAAGAGAACGAACTCAAAAACTCATCGCCCAAGGGAGTAACAGCAACAGCCGAGCCTCAGTTAAACTTCATTGGTACAGCATTGCAATGTTGCCATCCATTACTCCCAAGGGCATTAATGAATCAATCACCGACTATGTAAGTAAAGGTGAAATCTCAAAAATACGGACGATCTCTAGGCCACTCCATAGTGGGCGAAAGACCGTCCTAATCTCAGCGTTGGTTCCACTAAGTGACGGGCTCCCCGACCACTGAGCAGAACCGTTCATATTCCGAGGAAAATAATTCACCGGCAAGTACCCCTCAGCGGGCCGTGCCGGAGAACACTTTCCCCGGAGACTCAAAGTGCTCCCTTAGGGCAAAACCTAAGAGAGCGAACTCATTAACCCAGGATAACAGTAACAGCCGAACCTCAGTTAAACTTCATTGGTTCAGCATTGCCATCCGTTACCCTATATGGGCATCTCATATAAAATCAATCACCGACTATGTAAGTAAAGGTGAAATCTCAAAAATACGGACGATCCCTAGGCCACTCCATAGTGGGCGAAAGACCGTCCTAATCTCAGCGTTGGTTCCACTCAGTGACGGGCTCCCCGACCACTGAGCAGAACCGCTCAAATTCCGAGGAAAATAATTCACCGACAAAGCCCCTCAGCGGGCCGTGCCGGAGAACACCTTTTCCGGAGAGTCATAGTGCTCCCTTAAGGCAAAAACCTTAAGAGAGCGAACTCAAAAACTCATCGCCCAAGGGGGTAACAGCAACAGCCGAACCTCAGTTAAACTTCATCGATACAGCATTGCATTGTTGCCATCCGTTACCTCCAAGGGCATTAATGAACCAATCGACCGCATGTCACGGTCGATTGATTCGTCTCTTTCCACCATATGCATAGCAATCCCATGTCAAAAAATTTAATTCATCATAAGTGAACTCTGGGTAGGTGCGTAATCAAATTTTGAATTTAACAAAATGAAGTTACTTAAAAATAAATAAAGATTAGTGTATTTTTGAGTATATTATAGATGAATTTATGTTTTATAACCAAATGTGGAAAAATTTAAAAGTTTCGATAATTTACTGCAATTTGCCTATAAAATATGGATAGACCCATAATATCGTCCACTATAATATCTGACTAATGACAAATTAAAGCCTCTAGTTTAACATTTTACAGTTTTATTATATTTACAGAAAGCAATTCTAAAGGTCTTCATATGTTAAAGATACCAGGCTATTTTAATTATAAACCTGGTTTTAATCCATTTCCCAAGTAAGCAAACAGAGTAGTAAGTCAAGTTTGCTCCTGCAAGTAGTGCAAGTCTGGATGACCCGCGCGTAGTGCAAGTCTTAAGCAACTCGTGGTAAAGGTGGAATAAGCTCTGATCACTATTCTTAGTATTTACCCTTAATGAAAAACATCTCCTCAAGGAGATGTATGATGCTACGCATTAAAGGCAAGGGGCCACTACCCAAACCGGTAAAGGTCGAAATAAAGGTCAGTAAATAAATTTCGACCTCAATAAAGGTCGAAACCGGTCTGGGTAGTGGCACCTTGCCTTTAATGTGTAGCATCATACATCTCCTTGAGGAGATGTGTTTTGCATTAAGGGTAAATACTAAGAATAGTGATCAGAGCTTATTCCACCTATACCACGAGTTGCCTAAGACTTGCACCACGTGCGAGTTACCCAGACTTGCACTACTTGCAGGCGCAAACTTGACTTACTTGGGAAATGGATTAAAACCAGGTTTATAATTAAAATAGCCTGGTATCTTTAACGTATATTATACCCAAGGTAAAAAAACTTTCTACATACATATATATATATACACTATGGGGATCCCCCCCCCCCCGAGTTCCGGACTGGTAGGCTGGTTCTCCTTGAATTCTGATGACTCAAATTTTGAAGACTCGAAAGGGGGTTCCCTCCCCGGCGCCCAACTTCCCGAGTTCCGGACTGGTAGACCGGTTCTCATTGAATTCTGATGACTCGAATTTTAAAAACTCGAAAGTGGGTTCCGTCCCCCCCCCTGGCGCCTACGGCGCTCAATCCTCCTGAGTTCTGGACTGGTAGGCCAGTTCTTGAATTCTGATGACTCGAATTTTGAAAACTCTTAAGGGGTTCGAGTTTTCAAAACTCGAAAACTCCTCCTAGCGCCTACCCCCCCCCCTTCCGAGTTCAGGAAGGCCGGTTCTCCTTGAATTCTGACGACGCGAATTATTATATATATATATATATATATATGAAATTCTCTGACACAGGATTCCTTTAGTATTAAATGAGAATTTTTGTCCTCTTAAGTTTCTGTCTGATCTCTGATGACGACCAACAGTTCGAAACGACTGTCGGGCCATCGAAACTTTAATAAAAATAATAAAAAAAAAAGCACTAATAAAAGGCAAATGTATCGGCATTTGGGAAACGGGGATGTTCTTTTAAGTAGTGCAAGCTAAGGCAACTCCGATGCCGAGGATTGTATTCTCATAAGCTCTCTGGTCGTTTTTTCAAAACTTTCCAAATTTGCTGAAAGTAAACCAAACTTGGTGGAGGATTGAGCCTTGGTTTTTATTACATTGTAATAAAACAATTATGATAAATATATGGCATTTCTGTTTCTTGATAAATTACTTGGTGGCCCGTATCTGAACAGATTTTATGTGTTCAGACACATAATTCTCAAGACTGTGCCATAATTTTGAAAACATCTGCTATGTGTGACTAATCTTTTCTAGTCTTTTATACAGCTATGTTCCTTTGACGATGTAATTCCTACGGCTTACGAAACTTGTCGAGTTATATGGTTTATTTTAATAAGTGTTTCAATAACAATAGGTCATGAGAAACATTCGTGTGGCTAAAAAGATAAAACTGCGTATTTATCTTTCATCGTCTTCCTAGCATTCTTCTTTCCACCTTTTTTATGTAGACAGTAACTTTATATAAGGTGAAGGGTGGAGAAAAAAATAGGAAAGATACAAAAGACAGAGAGGATGATGATGAAAAAGATCAGAAGGGATGGAGATAGGAAATATGGAGAATAAATAATGCTGATTAGAAGGTGAAAGAAGAATAAGAAAGATGGAGAAGATGGAAGTGAGAGTCTGGGAAAAAAGAAAAATAAGAAAGACATTTATCAAACTACTTGTGTAATTTAATATGTAACATCTACAATAGAATGTCAGTTGTTCGATGGGGAAAAAAATCATCTCTCTGAATTTTTGGTATACTGGCTAACTGCTCCTAATGAAGGTTTACAGGGTGTCCCAAAATTCACGCAAGAAGTAATTTTGATAGAAAACACAGGTTTTTAATTAAAAATTGTAATTTCTTATTGATTCATAAAGTATGCAGTATAGGGTTATGCATGGAATAGCACATCGGGTAAATGGCCTCCACGGCTTTGCTGGCACATACGCACTCTTTTGTCGAAATTTTCCATGACCGTTTTGCATAAATGTGGCTGAATTTCGTTGATACGGCGCTCAATTTCCTCCTTCAAGGCGTGGGTGGTCGTGGGCTTGTTGGCATAAACCTTAGACTCCAAAAAACCCCAAAGAAAAAAGTCCAACGGCGTTAAGTCACATGATCTGGGCGGTTAATTCTGATCACCAAAACGGGAAATTACACGACCAGGAAATGACTCATACAGTAATTGAATTGTTTCTCGGGCTGTATGGCATGTGGCACCGTCTTGTTGAAACCACATGTCGTCCACATCCATATCTTGCAATTTAGGCACAAAAAACTGGATTATCATGTCGCAATAGCGAGCACCATTAACTCTTATTGCCTTACCACCCGCATTTTCGAAGAAGAATGGACCGATGATGCCTCCAGCCCAAAATCCGCATCGAACAGTGACACGTTGTGGATGCATTTGTTTCTCAACAATCACTCGTGGATTTTCTGGACCCCAAATGCGACAATTTTGTCGATTAACGAAGCCATCAAGATGAAAATGAGCCTCATCGCTGAAGATGATTTTGTTCGAAAAATAAGCATTCACTTGTTGTTGTTCCATAATCCATTCAACGAACTCTCTTCGCTGTATGTGGTCATTTTTAATAACCCTGAACTGTCAGCTGTCACGCTGTCTTTTTTTTACTCGTTGGCAACACTTTACCGCACAAATGGCGCTAAATTTAAATTTTGCGTGAATTTTGGGACACCCTGTATATACAAGTTAACCCTTGAAGAGCGCGGATCCACTTATACGCTGTTTTTTTTATCAATAAATATACTGGAGAATTTTTTAAGATTTGCGACAATTTGAAAAAAAAAAAAAAACTCGCAGACGAACAGCGTAGCTTAGAAATATCGAAAAAATTAGGAAAACGTTAGGTATGTTATGAATGCACAAAATATACATAAATCTATTATAAAAAAAGTTAAAATTTATCAAAACTTACGCACACAAACACTTACAGACCGTACATGGCCATTCGCAGTCGAGAGAAATGTAAACAAACTTAAAGATGCAGAGTGTTAAATCATAACTGTTATTAACCAGTCAAATTAATTAGCATAAAATAAAAATTTTATAACATTCATTCATTAATGTATAGGTTAGACTATTACGAAGTAGTCGTGTCGATTGCACGGGGCTACCATAAAGCAATCATATTGCTGCTTCTTCGTTATCAATGTATGAATCGTTATACCTGTAAATAAATATGAATTTCTTTTTTCCAAGTGATCTTTTCATTTTTGATGTCTAGTGTTAATAATACATAAACCATCTATAGTGATTTGTATCATACAAGATAATATCGATGCGTAGGTACTGAGAGACATACAATTCATCTTGTAAACAGATGATGTAAACTTACGGTATCGATAAATACAGTCCAGTACAATACCGTAAATGTATTTTCACTTCCGTATTATTTTCTGTAATAACATTATTTTCTCTAGCTTACTTTATTGTAAGAATACGATATAATACATACCGTATAAAATGTGTGTTAATTGACTGTTTATGTTTCCGGTAAGGCTTAAGGTCAACAGTTCGACTATTAGCAGTTAATTGTTTGGGAAGTCAAAAGTTATACGCGGATTTTCGAACAACGCGGGAGGGTGCCTCAACCCCCGCTTTGTTCAAGGGTCAATTGTATTTATATAAAGGCTTTCATTGTTTGTGTGGGTTACATTTATTTTATTTCGATAAAGTAGTTTCCAAATATGAAAATAGAGGGAGCTTTAAAACATGTCAGTACTTTTTTTTCTAATAAATTTAGAAAAAAAAAAAAAAAATATATATATATATATATAATATATATATATTATATATATATTATATATATATATAATGTTTTTTTTTTTTTTTCTTAATCCATTATAAAACTTCCAAGACAGACAGACATTACAAGCTTTGCTATTATTGACGCTTACAGTAATTTGGGTCTGAAGCCACCAGGTGCATTCCAGCCGATATCGATCAACGGATATTTACCACTTAAATGCGAGTGGTCTTCTTTAAAAGAAAGAAAGAAGAAATGGAAAAGAAAAAAAAAAGTAAGAAAAGAAAAGAAAATCACTCACACTGCGGCTTTACTCTAACCTTAATAACCTCATTCCAGTTGTCATTTGGGTAGATTGAGCCATTTACTCATCCTGGCAGATACCATTTGTCCCTCACCCCCCCCCCCCTTCTGTAATCAGCTACCTCATAAAACTGCAACACGGAAGATGAGAGCAAGGCGAAATTGTTTCAGATGTGATAGACAAAGTAGTTTCTGCTTCCCAAACATAATATCTGGCTATCCCACCGTCTACTTTCATTTACTTCTTCCAGTCTATATACCGATATTTTGCAAGAAAAGAACATGCATTCACGAAATTTCATCTTTTTTGTTTCATATAAGAAGAGTATTGACATGTTTTAACGGCTCCCTCTATCTTCATATTTTGGAACTACTTTATCGAAATAAAACAAATGTACACGAGACTCACCAGAAATGGATTATGATTGATTTCCATTTCGTAGATGATAGAAATTGATGCGTAGAATCAGAAGGCAGATAAAATCCTCAAAACAATGCAGCAAATAAGGATAAATGATCACCTCCCAGATCATCATTAAAGATCTACAGAAATAGTTGGAAACATACATTGCTGATTGAAGGAAGTTCACTAATTTTGGGACGAAACTAAAGATGAATGATAATTGTACTAATAGCGAAGGCAATAAATATTAAAGGTATTCACTTATTACCTGATATGAGACCACACTCTGCTTACTGGAGGTTTGAAGTGGCCTGAAAAAATATCATTTTTAGACTAGTGTAAGTTTTCTGAATTTTAATCTCCCAGTCTTTAGATTACTGATTACATCGACATAAAAAAAAATAATAAATAAATAAAAGAAATCAGCTTCCATGTTTAGACTACTAGTTAATAATGAATGAAACAAAAGATCGTGAAAAAATTTAATGAGGAAAGCATATTAATGTAAACACTATATTATTCAGGAACCATTATTTGGAATATTACTCTGAATCAATGGCCTATTGAAAAGATTAAATGCCATTGTTGGAACCATAATGGTTCTGGGTTGAAGATGACTGCTTTGTCTACGATTAGATACATTGTCGGCAAAAAGTGGAAAACAATTTTGACTACCGGGTGAAAATATTAGTCTTTTATTATTATTATTATTATTATTATTATTATTATAATGAATAAATATCACTACAAAGAAATAGTAATTGAGGATTTAGCCATAGTTCGAGCTGATGTGTCATTTCACAGATTTTCTTTTTTTTTTTATGATACGAAAATATAACATGCGTTGCTTTTTGCTACTAAGCAATGAGTCGCCTAATTTTATCCATTGCGACTTGTGAATACAACAATGGAAGTCGTTATCTGTGAAGTAGATGTTTTTAGTGTATTATGCATACACTAAAAACATCACTGTATCTGTGCTCCGAGAACCTATACGACAAGTATAGGTTCTCGGAGCACAGATATTTAGGCAAAAGTTTTAGTGAAGATGGCAAATTAAATATGGAAATACACAGCAGAATTAGGAAAGCTGATATGGTAGGAAGTTAGCGGAATAAATTTATATGGAAGTATACAAGACAATGTGCATGCCATGGATCGGAGAGCTGAGTTAGACAGGAGACCACAGATAGGAGAAGATGTTCGAAACGAACTTGTTCTTAGCATTCAGGAATGTGTTATTAGAGAGCTAATCTCAGATGGTTTGGTCACATAAACAGAAATGGGTGCGAAAAAGGTTAGATTCCCGTCTACGACGTGAGAAGTTTAAGGATCTTGCTCAGCCATAGCCAAGTTAGCCGGTCTTGGGCGTGAACGTTAGGGTTCCTCCCCTCCCCCCCCAGTTTATTTGGAGGGTTTCATCTCATCCCCGAAGCAGGCAAACCGGCCCCGTGAACACACACACACACGGATACAGTCATAGGATATAGTACGGCAAGGAATGCAAACCACCTTGCTCATAGTTATTTCCCTAGATGGTGGCGTATATAGCTGCCCATAACCTCTGCCTATTACCTCAACATAAGTACGTTATTGATAAATAAATATATAACAATTAAAAAATATATAACCATGACGGGCAGGTTGACAAGCAGATGGAATTCCCCTGTTTGTAACACTTTCAGTATATTCTATTGATTGTTATTCAATAAATAAAAAAATAAAAAATGTAATCTTTCTATGATGAAAATAAACGTCTTAAAATATCTCGATTTTTCAGAAGAAGTCTACGAAAAGTACACAGAATGTAATATTCCTCTTAATTAAAACGACTTCAAACTTAATTAGTGAAAGAGTTATCCACCAATTATCTTCAACTCCGCAAACGTAACCTCCTTAAGTCTTTCAAAGATTGGCTTTTTCTTCTTCTTATTTTTTTTTTTTCTTCTTCAAGTAATAAATGAAGAAAGATCGTTCAGCCATGAGAATTAAAGAGAACTATCTTGCAAGAATCACACTGGAAATGAATGACACACCTGAGCTGCCAAGCTAATTAATACATGCTCGGTTAGATGCAAATAATTCGAAAACTCCTAGAGCGCATGCGCAGATGAAGTCGCGAGCCTTAATCCGGAGAACTATTTAAATCTCAGAAACCTTGTGGTTTTCCTGTCTGTTCCCCTCTTCGTAATTATCTTCTAAGTCAGTGCTACACTTAATGAAGGCAATTAGCCCTTCCAGCTAACCGTGAAAGCTACCATTACCCCCCTTGCCTAGTCCAGTGTTAGGCTTCACACATAGAAATTACCCATAATCCATCGTAAATACCTTCCACTTTGCAACACAACGAATCCACTATACCCAAAGGTTTCAAAGGAGTTAATTGCACAAAAATTTCCTATTCGTTCTCTTAAATGGTTCGATCATTAGAGAAATGAGAATTTTTTTTTTTTTTGAAAAGAGTTCGGTTTAATTACGTTTGTGAAAATGGAATCCAAAGATGAACGACTCGCGTTTATTGGATATTGTTGGCACTGCAGGTGAAAGTGTAGAGAAATGGTGTGCAGCGTATGAATGGGTACGTAGAAATAGTTAACTTGAATATGAAAAAGGAAAAATAGTAACGCTACTATCGTAAAAATCGGAATAAAAATAGTGTAAATAAAAAAAAATGAAATTAAACAGCCTATTTGAGCCTAAAATAATAAATCACGTGATTAAATGTCAATTTCCACAACAATTAATGGCTGATTTCAACAATGTGATATTTTTATAGGTCAGTTTCAACAATGACTTAAAGTGTCAGTTTCCACAACAATTGATAATCGATTTCAACAATGCCATATTTTTGTCAGCTTTAGTTCTAACAATGATGGAATAATAATAATAATAATATAGTATATTTAAAATATGTAACTGATTAACATATTTTAAGTTTAAAATTTCTATGAGATGAATCAGAATATCTTGATTCGTATTTTAAAAATGGATTAAGATAATTACAGTGAACAATTCAGCGCAGAAAGTATCAAACTACACACAATTGATTCTGTAGGAGATCAGGAGAGCAATACGAGAAAAAAAAAATTACACTCTTTTAATCGAAGTGCTATGTTTAATTGCGATTTTATATTATTTTATTTATTTTTTCATTACGTTCTACGACGCACAAGGATTCCTGACCGAGGTCGCTACTTAACGTACTCTTTTGTTTACTTCTTTTGTCACACCTGACTACCGTATGTTGACACAAGAAAGTGCTCCAGCAATCAGTCAATATAACAAGTAATAGACAGACAGACATTGCGTGCAACCCCACTTTGCGCTAATTCAGCGCAGTCTGTTTCCAACAATGACTGCAATAGATTGAGCGCGCGACTGTTTCGCGCGAGACTAAGCTAATTCAAAAGGTTTGATACACGTGAGGAAATGTACATTTTCCTGTGTAGTTTGTCACGTGGGTGAGCAATCTACCACAATGCGATTATTTGCTGTCTTTTCTCTTAGGATAATTTAATTATTTTTAAAGGGCTTTGAGTGATTTTTTTTTTTTTGTGTAATTGGCTTTTATTATTGGGCTATTGTGTGCGTTTTCTGTAACACGAATAACATTATCATTAACTCAAAGACCGCTATCATCAGCAGCACGAAACTAGTTTATAATATTACTTTGGTTCCACTATATTACTAATGATGTTTTCCCAAAGCATCTTTCAAATCCAGTTGTAAGTTACTGGCAGACATCTGCATAATTGTAAACAACTCTTCCATCATATGAAGCTGATGAATTACAGTAGCGAAACTTGGAGCAATCTCCAAGTTGGAACAGTTGTTGTGAAAAGAATCTCTTGAACGTGAAATGAGTTCGTGCACACCTTTCCCACTCAAACACGTGTTCAACACACACCGGAAACACGCACCGTATACACCGTATATTCTAGCAAAAGGGAAACGTCGAAATTGCTTTAGATTCAGTGCGAGTTTTGTAAGAGAAATTGAAGGCAATTCCGATGAAAAAAAAAGATTGGTAGTCTAAAAGTACCAAAAACTTTAAAGAAATATTATCCAACTCGAATAAGAGAATTAATTCATTCCTACTGTGATTAATGCAGTTATATTGTATTTATTGCAAATCCTCCCTTTTTGAAATAAATAACGGAAAATAATCCTGAAGTATCTTGTGAGTTTTCATGTTAGCTAAACCTTAGTCTACTGTGGTATTTAATGTATGTTAGGCCTACAACCTTTTGTGGATCGGTGTAGGGGGGGGGGAGAATTTACATAGAAATGGTTTAAATCTTTGCAGTTCTTAGAGCATATAACAACTTGAAGGATCTCTGGGACTTCTTTATTTTTCCTTCCACAGTTTAATGCGAATTTTGCAATTTTTAACTACGTTTATTAACTGTCAAAGAAAGGTTCAATATCATCAGTGATTGAAGATCTTTCCTGTTCCCCCCCCGCCCCAAGAGGGTACATATCATGAATTTGATGACAAGCACTTTTCTTCAATAGTTTAATTTCAGCGGACATTAATCCTCACCCTCTTATGGTTTCTAATATATTACGTGCTGAATTTAACAATTACAGAAACGATGAATTTTTATTCAAATCTATCATTAAGAGTTTCACTAAACTACTCCTTTTGAATTTTAATTTAAAGGACTATTTTAATGATCAAATTCCCCAATACATTTCAGAGAATAATACAAAATTATACGTTAAAATGCAAACAAATAGACTAATAAGCCAAGAACAGCTTTTATTTTTAACCTTAAATAACATTGCTATACAAGAATCCACTTTGTTTTATTGTATTCTTGTACGAAAATGGTTCGATTGTAACCAAAGCCTAAATTTCACCAAAATTCGTCATATAATTTGAATACGTACAACAGAGTGTTATACGTATTCGAATGGACCTAATAATTAACATATATGCGTTAAATGCATCCGCAGTGATTTCTATAAATAGTCAATCCATCATCTGTTTAAAGGGATTTGTCACTGAAATCCACAAAGATTTAGAATTCCTTCAAATCAACAAAACCGACGTAGTTTTTCTGCAAGAAGTTATTAAAGAAAAGGAATCCACTGCCAGGGCGCGCCCCCTGTATTAAATCATTACTTCCTGGGGTGATCTCAAGTCATCCAAATCCAGTGGAGGTGTCGAGTTCCCTTAAACGAGGGAAAAAAAAAAAAAAAAGAAAAAAAGAAAGAAAGAAAAAGCTGCCAGTGGTCGACTGTAGGAAAAGCGATTTGTGCGTGTCGGTAGCTAAGCAACCATGAAATAAACAGAGTTTCAAGCTGTTTTGGCGCGTGCCGATCTGTGAGGAGTCTTGTTTCCTCGTTGCTTCCACTGACATTTCTATAGAAGAAGAACATTATTAATGGAACACAAGTCTTTTGTCCTCTTCGAAAAGGAAAAGGGGGATGGCAATAAGGTAGAACGGCCGAGTGATGCGGGAACTTAAAAAATAAAAAATAAAAAATAAGACACCGGAGTGAAGATTAATGACACTAAGACGACGAACTTGGTAGATATGCAAGATAACGTCACATATGTATATCTTACTGCTGGAAAAACGGGCATTAACCATAAATATGAGCAAAGTCTCATTTTCGAACAGGAAGGGGAGAAGGATTATTGGAAGAAGATGACGAAAAAAAATCTGTTATTTGGAAAGATGTATAGCCAGAAATATTTCTTAAATGACAGCAAAATTGATGGTAGAAGACAAGTAAAGAAGGGAGGTTTAAGTTGCACCACCACCACCAGAAGATTGTAACTTTTCCATTTGGTGATACGTCTTGAATTTGTGTAAGCTTTTCTTCAAATTCCATCTATTGTTACGTTAGCAGAGTTTAACAGGAAAACAAAATTGTTCCATACATGTCGTGTGACTAGAAATATAAACTGCCCGATGCATAAACATGAAAAAAAAATAAAAAAATAAATAAAATTACTCTATCAGTCATAGGAGGTTCTGATATGTTACTTTTCTTGCATGATTTTGCTGCTTAATCACGACTAACTGTCTCCCCAAATTTATCGTGGTTACTTAATATGATGCAAATAATAAAAAGGTGTGTTATAATTTTTTACTAAAATATTCCTTTATTGAAAAAGATTCCAAAAATTCTTTATTATAACAAACTATATTATATTTAACAAAGAATTACATTTTTTTATCTAATATAAATAAACAAAATTGGTGCGTGAATATCTGATGTGAAGTCAACAGCCTATATATAAATAGATATTGTACAAGTAGCCTAGTCGTAAAGATACTTCACACGAAACTGTTTGCTCACACTTGGATAAAGGATTTAATAAGAATATAATTCTTGTCGAGTATAACATACACCTCAATTTCTTCCAATGACACTAAGAAAACACAGGGTAAGAAAAATCAAACCATATTACCATCCTTGCATTCATATGATGTCAAGTCAACTGACTCTAATAAGCAAGTAGCCCAAGTAAAAATATTCCGTTAAATCATTATTTGCGTACACTTGAGTAAAATAAGGATAAAAACAAGCATACGTATATATTTGTTAAGTTCTTACGGCAATTTCTTAAACTTAGATTCAGTGCTACAATGAGAACAAAAATCATAATTGATTATTTTTATGATAGTAATAAAAAAATAAATCGTTCACCTTTTAATTTAATAGTTCTGTAATAAATGAAAGTTATTTAAATTTCAAGTGTTCTTCTATTGCTTTCCAGATGTCGCTATCTACGCTGAATATATCTGGAACGCCTGCTAGTACGTATAATCAACATCACTATCCACCACACACGTCTGGTTTCAATCCTTCCACAACAGCTCTTGGTAACTTTACCCAAAAGGCTTTACAAGAACACAATCTCAGTCAACCTAGCCAGCCAACTGTATCTCGGCATCCTATGCATGTTACATCTCAACTTACATCTCCTTCGAGTGGTTACAGCGATCTCAGTGCTCCCTACTTCTCTATAGGTCTAGCAGCGGCATGTAGTGGGACCTCTCCATCTAAGCCTCCTTTTCCCCACTCCTTGTCGTTTAGTGGATATTCCCAGCATTCTTTTCTTCAAGGGACTTCATACAGTTCGCCTTGTGTCGGAAATACCTTTGGAGCAACAGCCCAACCATCAGCTGCTGCCTCTTTTTTTGCAAGGTAAGTTTTGGTTACATTAAATCAGATATATATAATGAATAGTATAAGCGCTAAATGTCCTTTGAAAAATAGTGCGGTAAAATAAGTATTGGAGTACTCCTTGTTTTAGAATAAAACATACGGGTATGTGTATTCTAATATAGATATGACCTATAGTTAGCAGTACGTCTGTATACGTCAATGGCACATGGAGATAATGGATTATGGTATTCCATAACTGTGTCGTTATGGAATACCATATCATTGGCCTATCAGGTAGCTATATTGACATAAGACTGCATTACCCAAAATCAGGTGCAAGAAATTTCATTACTTCATGGAATTATGAGGGGGGGGGGGTGCTACCTTAGTCAAGAAGCTCACATACAGATCTTGGAAACAATGTGTGCTGAAAAAGAGAAGGTAAAAGAAAATCTCAGAAGTCCTATGGGGAAATAATCAACCAGGAGTTTAGCTATTCTGCTGAGATTCAGGTTTATGGTTGGATACGTGAGCACCGCACATGAATTGCTACGGAATGGCAGCTGCCATGCCATGAACGAACAGTAAGAATGGTGACACACCACTGTAGATTGTCACTGTTCTTGTGGTTGGGACTGGGATCTTCAGTTGTAGCGCCTGAAAGAATGAATGCCAAATAATATGCAATACTTCTGCATAATGTAATTATGAGATAACATTGTGAGATAACATAGTTGTCTCTTTTTATCACGGCAATGCATCATAACATACTACAGGTACTATTTTTTATAGCCATAGCTTAATAAAAGGGCAAAAATGTATCAGAAAACTTGAGTGGCCTACAAAGAGTTCCATTCACATTTCAATTGCACACATTGAAACGTGTGCAATTTAGGATTGCGTTTTTTTTTTTTTTTTGTGAGAATTTACTCACTCTAAACCAATCCCATTTCAGCTATTGTAACTTATTCAATTAAATATTACTTTCACAAAGAATCAATATATAACTCTGTCTCTCTTAGTTCTTCAAATGGTCTTCAATAATTTGATTTGAATTTTAAATTCAATTCGAATTAGTACACCCTCGGGAAACCTCCCCCCCTCCAACACACACACACCTCTATTTGAGAAGCACTACTGTCAATTTTCTTGATATTTACCATGTTATCTTTAATATCGTTTTCTATGGCATAATGAATATGAAGTTATGAAAGGCATTAAAAACAGTGACATAACTGACTTAAGCTGTAAGATACTAAATGGGAAGTTTTTTTTTTCATTGTTTTGCATAATGTATATAGCATAATATGAAATTCTATCAGTAGTTAAGAAAATTTACTTCTTTAATCTTTTATAATAAAATTTCTTAAAATTTTATGAGAGAATGAAATACACCAACAAAAACTTTACATATTGATTATAGATGAACACAGAATAGGAGGATCAGAGGATTCAATCGACCGTGAGATGTGGTGATTGATTCATTCAATCCAATACCCTTGGAGGGTAATGCTGTAGCCAATGAAGTTCTAACTGAGGCTCGGCTATTGCTGTTACCCTCCTGCCATGATTAGAGCTTTAATAGTTCAATAACACCTTATCCCTACGCTGTCCTCTACAGATAACGGGGAAGATGAAAAGCATTCTTGCTTCGCCCCTTTAAGCCAGTCCTTATAAGGACTGAAATAACATAACATTTTAGGATTATGATGAAGTATGGTGGCTCGCGTGTTTCGTGTCGTGTATTATTGATGATGAATTGTGAATTTGACTGATATCTTTTTAGAGATTTATGCTTATTCATTAGTAATAGCAGTTAATTGCTTGCTGCCATAAACAGACACTTTATTTTCCATACTTTATCCGGGTAAGTCAATTGAATTTACAAGGGCGATACGCTAGGCCTACTGCCGCTAGTGTCGCCATTGTTTTATATATTATATTGTGACATCTTATTGCTGGTAGACACCTTAATGTGGTTATGGGATTTTCTAGTGGATCCTCAAAAGTCCACAGGATTATCTTTACCTGCTCGGAACACCTGAGCAATCTCTACTCTTTCTTCATCTGTGTCTTAACACATTTCTAAATTATTGTTATGGCAAAACTTCTTAATGAGGCCAAATTCGAGGAAGTATACATGGAATTCCTCAGACTAGGAAAACTGCTGAGTGAAGGACAGGAAAAGTCAAGCTCTTTGACACATTCTCCCCCCACCCACAGCAGTCACAGAGGACAATATTGATGACATAAGTGAAGAGCCCATAACCATGACGCAATCTTTTTGCGTCATGGTTATGGACACTTATGGAAGATGCTACATCCCAAGACAGCAGTTATCATACCTTGGAAACAGATACAGAGTTCCAATTGGTCAAAAAGAAGAGGAGAATCTCCACCAATGTGGAAGAACCCAAAACAACAGGGATAGAAGCACTTAATGATCCTAAAGAAAAGATACCACCAATCATATTAAGGGATAAGGAAATATGGATCCCTGTCTCATCAGCCCTCAGAGAACAAAACATCTCATTCTCATGGGCTAAATATTCAGGTGAGGGAGTTAAAATACAACCCACTACTGTCTCGGATTACAGACAGATGACCAGATATATGGACAATGCTAACGTCCCATATCACACCTTCACTTTACCCAGCGAAAAGAACCTGAAGGTAATTCTACGTGGGATAGCTGAAGGTATCGCTCCTGAAGATGTGACCACTGATCTCTCCAGACAGGGCCTGTCCCCAGTTAAAGTGAGCAGAATGCTCAGATCAGATAAAAAACCAATGCCTTTGGTGCTGGTGGAAATAAACAACACACAAAAGCAGATCTATGAACTGACTGTAGTATGCGTCTCAAGATTTCAACTGAGCCTCTTAGGAAAAGAGCATCTGCAGGTCAGTGTCATATATGCCAAAGGTTTGGACATGCCCAAAAATTATGAAAGGCAGCCTCCAGGCTTGAAGTGCGGCGAGGGACACCAGACCATCACATGCACCAAACCACGCACAACTCTAGCATGCTGTGCAAACTGCAGAGGACCTCACCCTGCCAACTACAAGGGGATGTTTTTCCAATCCAAAAAATCGAGGATCAACAAAAGTCAATCTTGCTCCTCCACGTAACAACGTTTTAAGCAACTAAACAAATCATCCTCAAGTCCGAAACACCTTTCCTTCTACCTCACAAGAAGGAACAACCATAGCCAAAACATATGCTGAGGCTGCAAGAACTAAGCCTCCTACATCTCTCGAGCTAGAAAGCTCTTGCCACTATGCTGCAGGAATTCAACAAGACATGCCCCTCAACATCTTCCAGAAAGATATTCCTGCAAGGCACTCAAAACATTTTAACAGCCACCTGTCATGAATAATAAATTCAAACCATTTTAAGATAAGATCTTAAGATAATCGCATGGAATGCAAATGGATTGATGAACAAGATCTTGGAACTTCAAAAATTTTCAACTCGTCTCAGTGCTGATATCATCTTGATTGGTGAAACACACCTAAGACCAGCTAATAACCCAAAAATCCGTGGATACACTATGTACAGAAACGACAGAATTGGCACAAGAGGTGGAGGCACAGCCATATATATTAAGAGTTATTTGAATCATAATACAATAGACAAGCCCAAAACAGTAAACTTGGAGGTGGCCGGTGTAAAGGTACATACCTTCAATGCTGGGAGTCTCAAGATCTATGCTGCTTATAACCCTCCAAGCATTCCTCTACTGATAACAGATCTGGACTCCATACTTGGTCCAAATGACTCCATAATAATAGCAGGAGATTTCAACTCAAAACACACAGCTTGATACAGCTCATCAACTAACACCAAAGGCCACACACTTTTCAACTATGCAATGCTCAACTCTGTTGTTGTGGCCGGCCCTACCGAGTTCACCCACTTCAGCCCTTCGGGTGGCTGGGATGTGCTGGACATTGTCATCTTTAAAAATTTAAGATACCAATTCAAATTGGAATCAGTCAACGAATTATCTTCTGACCACAGTCCCATAGTGCTTAATCTAGGTTCATCAGATCAATTCTCTCCTCTGCACACATTCATACCATGGGACAAGTTAGCCAAGGTTCTTCCCGATCATATTGGTCTGGTGCCCAATATCAGCAAAAAGGAAGAGATTGACACAGCAATAAATAACTTAACCATACAAATTCAGAAAGCAATAGAATCAGTCAGACAATCCACTGTCTTCCACCCAACTAACCGTATCCCTGAAGAAATAATGGATCTAATCAGAACAAAAAATAGAGCCAGGAAGAGATACCACAATACCAGAGCCCACAAGATAAAACAGTATTGAACAATTTAAACAGGCAGGTTTAAATTGTTCAATACTGAACAATTTAAACCGAGAAGCTCTTCAAAAGCACAGAAACCATCAATCGGAAACCAAATTGGCTAACATCAATACCGAAGATCATTCTGTATGGAAATTCTTAAAGCAATCCGCACCAAAAAGCAACTCATACCCCCTATACAAACCAAGAAAGGGACAGTTCACAAAGATGAAGAGAAAGCCGAAGCACTAGTAGATAATCTAGAATCTCAGTGCAATCCATCTTATACAAATCTAAATATCAACCTTATGTACAAGATTCATCGACATGTTAGGACAACCTTAAGACAGAACACTGTTAACTCCGAACATATCACGCCTACAAATCCGGCAGAAATGATAAATATCATCTCCCATCTAAACAATAAAAAAGCTCCAGGACCGGATGGCATAACTAACAGAATAGTAAAACTACTTCCAAGAAAGGCCATAGTCCATCTCGTCAACACTACAAATGCCATCTTTGGATTCCACCATTTCCCTACTACATGGAAAACAGCCACAATCATCCCACTGAAGAAGCCAGGAAAAAATGCTCACCTTCCTGAAAGCTACAGACCCATAAGCCTATTGTCCAGCCTCGGAAAGGTGACAGAGAAAGTGATCCTCTCAAGATTCCAAGCAGAAACAGATAAGGTAGGAATTTTGCCTAATGAACAGTTCGGCTTCCGTAAGGCCCATAGTACAGCTCAACAAGTGCACCGGTTGGTAGAAATCATTACTAAAGGTTTCAACTGGAAACTCAATACAGCTGCCATCTTCATCGACGCAGAGAAGGCGTTTGACAAAGTATGGCATCAAGGCCTTCTCTACAAACTGATAAAAATTTAACTTTCCAGTCAAGTTAATAAAAATAATACATTCTTACCTGAAAGACAGATATATGTAGGTCAGGGTCGGCGAAACGGTTTCGACCAGACGCAGGATCTCGGCAGACGTACCTCAGGGATCTCTTCTGGCACCTCTCCTGTTTTCAATCTATGTAGCAGACATCCCTCTGAACCCAAGAACAACATTCACTGCATTATATGCAGATGATACTGCACTGATGGCAAGATCACTGAGCCCAAAACTTGCAACTAAAAGACTACAAACTAGCTACACACTTTAGAAAAGTGGATGGCATACTGGAGGATACGAGTTAATCCCCAGAAAAGCTCAGCTATATTGTTTACTAGAAAGAAAATCCATACCATGGAGGATATTTATTTATTGGGAGTAAAGATTCCATGGCAGACTGACGTTAAATGTCTTGGAGTGATTCTTGATAGTAAACTCCTATTCAGCAAACATATTAGTTACATTTCCTCAAAGACATCCAACGTCTTAGCACAGCTCTACCCTATGATCAACAGACAAAGTAAACTGGATACGCAAACAAAATTAACAATTTACAAGATGGTAATTCGACCGGTCATCACTTACGCATCCCCAGCATGGAGCCACACCACAAATTCAAACATTCTAAAACTTCAGAGATTACAGAATAAGTGCCTGAGGATGATTCTGGATGCCCCTTGGTTTTTAAGAAACACCCAGATCCATAGAGAAGTTAATATCCCTTATATCTCTTCCTTTCTCATAAATCTAGTTCAGAATTTCTTTACCAAGACAAGTAACCATCCAAACCATATTCCGAGGCTTCCTTGAAGGAAGCCTCGGAATATAACGAAGCAGAAATCAACAAATATAAAAGACCAAAGTCTATCTTAAGTTCAGCTGAACATAACTAACTACACAGCCCTCAATGGGCGAGCATATAGCTCACAAGCACTCCATTCAAAGTTCTTCCATTACAAGACAAAGGGGAATATGAAAAGCAATTTTGCTTCACCCATCTAGCCAGAAATGTTAATGTTACTGAAATAAGATGAATCTAATACATCCTATTTCTGTAATCTGTTCTGTCAAAACCGACAATAAATGAAGCACACAAATTAAAATTAAAAAAGTAAACCAACGAATCTCGGTAAACGTCCGCAAGCGTTATATAAAATAAATATATACAGTATATATATATATATATATATATATATATAAGTTTAAAATAAACATTCAAGTTTTTTCCTGTCATAGCTGAATGACGTTGAAGATAGTTCAAATTCAGTGTCAGTCAGGAGCTATCATTAAGTCCATTCAATTCCTTGTACATTGCCATGTATTTCCAATCAATACACAAGGAAGTGTACTGACATGTAATACATTATAAGCTGCTAAAAATGAAAGGTTGGGTGTTTTTTAAAAAAAGTATGTAGTGAGCCGGTGGGTGGAAAAATCGTTCCGCTTTTACTTTTGACTAACATAAAATTCCAATATCATTATTAGCGATCGAAACGCAGGTCACCAAATGATTCGTGTTTCCGACCTAACAGTCCCTATTACGGGGACGGGTGGATATTGATAATCTTTTAAACTCAAAAATGTCGAATATCATTGCATATTCCCGTCTCTATTTCCTCCCCTAAACCTTATCTGATAAACAAGTACAGATATATGATCGTTGCTATATACATAGTAAAGCCCCCCCCCAACCTCATCGTTGCAGTTCTTTCCACCACATTAACCCTAATTCCCTTCCCCTTTGCCAAAGTTTTAGTCGAATTTCTGTTTCCCCTTAGCAATAATTGCTTTTATCGACCTGCTAACTTTCAAGTAGATGCAATTGGTAATAGCTGAAGGAAGGTAAGGCAGCACCCACAAAAAAAAAAAAAAAAAAAAAAAAAAAAAAATCATTAATTGGAACAAAAGAAATCGACCACGCGTATCGTAGTTGCGTGCGCGAGCCCTGAAAGTGAGATCTCGCGTGCACGTGTCTGCTGCCTCATGTGTCCCAATAGGAACCAACGCTATTTTGGCTTCTTTTTTTTTTTCTTTTCTTTTTTTCTTGCCTCTCTTCTCTCCCTGTGTTCTGTTTGTTTCTTTTTTGAGGTTATGTAAGAAGTAGTGTTTTTTGACCAACCCATCAATTAGCAAGGGTAAGTTAAAAGGAAGGGGGGGAGAGAAGGGGTGGTATTAATTTAAGTAGCTTCCCTTGCTTGAAGGCTAGGTCGATGTTTGTACGTAGATAAAGACGGGGTGCAGTTAGAGGGGGGGGGGAGGTTGTAGTACGGTAATCATTGGCTTATCGACTAAATAGACCCCGCAATGAATTTAAAGACGATTTCTAAATAGCTTAATCAAATAAAACATTTCTAGAGGGTGTGGAATGTTAGAGGGGATCATTTTGACAACGATCTCTTCTGACAGAATTAAAAAAAAAAAACTCTAAGAAGTCTTCTAGTTGTAGATGAAGTAATGATGAGTGGTCATTGTCTTCGTTGGAACAGGGGAAAAAAAAAACATCAACAAGCAATACCAATGTAAAAAATGCGCTAACTTAAAAGACTCAAGTAAATCCGCAGCTTTTCAAGGTTTAACTACAGTCAGAGTGGGCACTTAGCTTTTTTTTTTTTTCTTTTGGAGACGATAAAAAATTGTTTGGAGACTATTAATTATTCAATAAAGATTTTTTATAAGTCAACTATTTTTCAAATTAATTAATTTCTAGAAATCGAGTTTTTAATTTGAGTTTGGAGTAAAAGATTCACTCCTCCCCCCAAAAAATTGACTACCTTCTAGGAGGGTATCGGTTCTGAAAACCATTAACATTGCACACCTGGGCCATTTAACACAGCTCACATAAATAAACTGCAAAAAAAAAAAAAAAAAACTTCGATTTATATATATTTTATAGGGATATAAATAAAATATAGGAGTATTTTCTAATTATCATAAGAATTAATAGTGGTGTCGCCAGAAAATGATAAAAATGCGACTTCATTTCAATTAATAATGTTATGTATTCCTTATACATATAAACGCTTGTTGTCGCCTAAGACGGATGCGAGAGCATGCTTCATCAAATATAAAAGTTAATAATGTCATCAAGAAATAAATAGATTATAGATGACGACATTCTTGTAAAATGTCTTTTTTATTTTATTATTATTATTTTTTTTTTTTCGATTTAATTCATATTATCGCGCTAATGCGGGTTTAGGCTTTAAGTACTTAATGGTTAGTAAATATTATTCTATCAATGATTTTAAATTCTGAAATTCATAGATACAATGGTCCTATTGTTTCTATGAAAAATATAAGGGGGATCAGTGTTTTGATGTAAGCATTGGCTTTATTATTATTATTATTAGTAGTAGTAGTAGTAGTAGTAGTAGTATTAAGAAGAATCAGAAATGGGGAGTGACAACAACAGAAATTCTAGAATAAATTGATATTGTTTGTCAAATAGATAAATGAATAAATCTCAAAATTAAGAAAGAAAAAAAAATTAAAAAGCACGTGCTACCAGTGATTTAAAGATCACTCTCTATTATTAAAATATATTTTATAATAAATATCTGTTTGCCTACGTTATTCGCTGTATGAATTTCCAAAAGACGATACATAATGCTCAGTAAAATTGAAATAAATAAAAATTATCAGATAGATTCTATTTCTAGTATCGTTAGACATTGGAAGACTGTCATGAACATTTTGTATTTACGGAAACATAGTTATCAAACATCTGCTTTAATTTCAACCATCACAAAATGGCTGATTAGGCTTCAAACACCTGAGCTTGAAAAGGAAATCCTGGCACCATTTTGTTTATCGAACGGATAGACAGTCAGGGTAATCTGCTATTAAATACTCTCGCCTTTAACTTAAATAGACAAAACTTAAATATTAGAATGTTACAGTCAATTGTACATTTCCTAAAATGTTCATTTCATTAGACCTAAAAATAAACAATAAAAAACAACCTTATTTCAATTATGTAAATTTCAGCACCAGATACATCGAGAGTACTATCATGTAAATTTCAACAGAGCACTGGTCTCGAGAGTAAATCCTGTAAGATGACAGAAAACCGTTTCGAAAGACTCTTTTAATTGATGAAAATAACCTCTCTAGCGCGTGTACACTCGCCACACACGTGTGTGTGTGTGTGTGTGTGTGTGTTGTATTCCTGAAACGATAAGGCGCACGTACCTTGAAATCTTAAGAAAACAAACTAAACTCAAAAGGAATTATGTGGTTTATTAAAAATATTTGTTCGCTCTCGGGCCAGCCGTCGAGTAAACCAGCATTCAAGCTAAGTCCGTCTTTCAAACAGTCATCTGTCTTTCCATTTTCGCGGACGAGGGTGGATGAGTACGAGAATGAGGAGAGGGGAGTGGATGGGGAGGGAAGAGGAGAGCCGAAAATTCATCGCATCAAATTAATTAACGCCACAAAGAGTCGACCGTTATAAAAATACATAACGTGCCGCATCGGCGAAGGTGATCCACCGTCGGTACGTGCTCTCTCTCAAAACGGTTTCGAAGGGGCAGAGCACGGTAACTAATGACCTTCCGCAATGTCTGTGAAGAAGTTATTAATGGCATATTTTGTCACGTCCACCGTCGCTGAGAAAACGCCATCTGGATGTACTACACAGATGTAAATACGGCATGCAAGGGAATGCAGGTTCGATTGTTTTTTTTTTTTGTTTTTTTTTTGGTCCGTAAGGTTAAGATGGTTCGTATGAAAGGAAAGATATTAATGTGGGTGGCCAGGTTCTTTTTAAGATTGCGTAAAGAATCTTTAAAGAAAAAAAAAACTTGGGTAATTTATTGAGAGATGTAAGATTTGAGTTCAATGACAGAAGCCCGCTTTCGTATGCTTCTGTTCTTTAAATCTTCTCTCAGCGTCTAATGAATACGAGTTCTGCATCAATGGGTTCTTCCAAGTGTCGATTATTTGTCTCTTTTTTTTATTTTCATATTTTGTATTATCCAAGTCTTTTCCTTCCACAGAACAGTTTGATCTTATTCTAAAATCTCAATAATATTTATGTTGCGAAAACTTTTTTTTTTTTTATTTCGTTAGCAATCTATGACCGATTTATTTAAAAGGGAAAACTCAAGCATACCCTAATATATTTAATTGGAAGGTGATTGGTTTTCATTGAAAAATGCAAGCAATTCATTCTTTCAAATCACTACATTCCGATAAATCAGTAAAATATATGCTTGGATGTGGACTTCATTTTGACTTAGTTCTTTTAAAAATTCCCATCATTTCATAAAAGAGAAGTTTAGTTGGCTCGCTATTTTAGTATCGTTAATAATCTGTTTCCCCCTCTTCCCAAAATTTCACTCACACACACTATACGAGATGCAACATAAGGTCTAACTAAGCTTGAACCCATCCCCTTTTAAAAAAAGGACGTGTGTGCCCATCTCTACCAAAAACCGTGGTATTCTACAATGATGATCTCTTCCTATTTTATTTTGAATTTTGTCTCTATTGCATTTTGTGAATTTTGATTGATTGCACATAAAATGGCATAAAATCGAGGACTATTCTACGTACGCTCATTTGTATTCCATTCATTCTATTTTTATGCAACGTATTATTAAGCCCGAAATCCTGTCATGGCCAAGTAACTATCTTCCATAACTTAATTCTGGTTATGATAGGGCGTGCTAATTTTTCTTCGTAATCTTGCTGTGTCTTTTACATATATATTTGCCAGTCATTCTGTCTACCTCTGCGTGGGAGGAACCTGTTTCTGGGAGAGAAACCCTCATCTTGTAGTATGAGACCAAAAAACTCGAGTTCAGTCGAAATGTTTTTATAAATGCATCTTACATGGAATTTGTCTTTCTTTCTACGAATCCAAGGGCATGGTCGCTCTTCTGATTACGGTATATAATGTACGCTACATCATTAAACATAAAACAAAAATCATATACCATCTTTTTTGTATCTATCCTATTCCCTCAGCCATATGGTGTGTGTGTGTGGGGGGGGGAGGTTGTTATATGCTACTATATTAGGGAGATGATTATGAGCAAGGTGGTTTCTCGTTGCCTTCCTTGACGTCGTATATTTCATGACTGTAGCAGTGCGTGTGCGTTCACGGGACCGGTTTGCCTCTTATGAAGGATGAAAAATCCCTCCACCACCGTATGAGACCAGCTAACTCACCTTTCTTCGAAAGAGACCAGATAAAGGTTCCTCACGTCACTGACGAGAATCGAAACCAAGCTTTTCCAACCATAGGGCTTGGTCTATACTGACTGAGCTACAGAGGTTTCCTGTTGTATCTATTCATTATATATATATAGTTTGTTCTGGATTTAAATCTCTTCGAGAACGATCGAAATTTTGGCGTTTGTTTCTTTACCAATGTTAAAAGAAAATGTGGGGATTTTTTTGAAAATTCTGATCGTTTTTTTCAACATGAGTCATAAAAATGGATTAAAATATCAAAATTATGGTAAAAATTTAAAAAAAAAATTAAACATGAAAAAATATTGTTTATTATCGATAAAATTACACAGTTTAGTATAATTCAAAATTACTTAAAAATAAAATCCATTCCTTTAATTGTAATTAAAGAAATAGAGTTACAATTTTTGGACATTACAATTAAATCCTTTAATTGTAATGTCCAAATATTTAAAGAGACTGAGTAAACACGATAAGCACTACGAACACTCTACTACTGGCGCAAACTGCATATAAACAACAGTGGAACTGCGCGACGGACAGTGCCGCATTACGCTAATAGCTCGCATCTCACCATGACGTGCATATGCTTGCGCGCGTAGCAATATGACACTGTGGTAAACACAGTGCTGTTAGCGTCCTTGGCCCTCCTAAGTGCTACAAGATGGATTTTTATTATTTTTTATACAAAATAAGAGAATTGTATAGGATTGTTGATAATAAAATTAAATATTACAAGCAAATATAAATAAATTAATATATTTATTTATATTAATATTAATTTGGGGTGCTGCAGTTCCGCAGTGCCTATGCACGAGCCTCCCCTGCCTACAGCCTCTATATTCTAATTAAATGCATCAATAAGAAATAGTTCCAAGTATTCAATAATACCAAAATGTAAACATCAGAGCCGATTTCAAGAACTCCCCCCCCCTCCAAGTTCTTGAAATCGCCAACCAGCCAATCATCTACAATATACGAATCTGTATAATAATAATAAGCTGCGTCAGGAAATCCCGAGTGCCATTTTTACCAACCGGCTAACTACCATCTAGTTACAGTTATAAGAAAATCCTACATTCGTCTTAAGAATTCATGTTTGCTATAAGTGGTTCTTTTTTCAGTAGCTCGTTGTTCGTTCGTCTTATTCAATGTCTTCCTTGTGATGTAAGCAATGGGCTAGAGTAAACTGTTTTTTTTTTCTTGATGTTTCTTATGCATCTGATGTATTCATAAACATCTAATGCGTCTTTCTCTTGGACGAATCACATAAGAGAGACATCTTTTAATCCTTGTCCTTAATATAGTCATTAAACGCATTCTTTCTGTGGATCTTCTAAAAGAAATATTAACGTAAAAAGAAAGTTGATAGCGTAGCACTTTAATTTTTTGGCTCTTTTTTTTTTTCTATGTTGTTGTTTTGACATACCAGTGTAAAGCGGAAGCATGGGAAAATGCCTTATGGTTTTTTAAGCCATCCTGGGAGCAAAATGAACACAAGAATGTTTTTAAGTCTACTTCATAAAAGATGGAAAAGTAAGAAAAAAAATACTTCCTCAACGCCTGAGAATGTGCACTCTCTCTTATTCTTTTCCCTCAATTCCCATGCTGCCGTAATCAAGGGGAAATAATCAGGAACATTCTCGGCTGGTGGCGAAAGCTACCATCATTAATTTTGCTCTTTTTTTGCGTCATGTGGAGGTAGCTGTGAAAGACTAAACGGCCACTGTGTGCTCTTACTCAATACACTTCCTTAACATTGCAAGGGCAGCAAAATACGGCTAACTGTTGTAAATATCGCACACCACTGCAGATTACACACTACTCTTACTATCTGTCCATTAATGCAATTGAAGTGAAAGTCTTTAAATAGCTTTCCCGTGTCGAAGTCTGTTGTGTGAATATTAAAGATTTCTTGTTCGTGTTCTCTCTCTCTCTCTCTCTCTCTCGTTCCCCAAGTATACAGAATGCTAGATTTTTCTTTAATTAATCACAAAAAGATTTTGTTGATCTCAAGATATTGACATCCGAAAGTGTTTTTATCAGGTAAGACTCATTTTCAAACTCCTCTGGAACAAAGTTTGGCTTAAAAAAAATGAGTTAACTCGGAGATCAAAAAAAAGTGAAATAGTGCAGTCAGCAGGTATTACTTTTCCCATATCTCTTTTAAAACAAAACGTCGGAAGTGATTGTCATTTTATTGTCAGAAAAAACTCAATTGTTTTATTGCGGATTATCTACAGTTAGAAACAGTAATTAAATATTTATAGTCTACCTTATACAGATAAGTCTATTTTAATTACTGACAATAGTGAACTAGTAGGAGTCGAGTAACAAGGTCCTGCGAAACCACCACTAAGACTTATCCATCAATGAAAAGTAGATCGCTTAGGAATTCGTTAACAGATACAATTTGTAGTGCATCCAAACCTGAAACGTACATTGCTGCCCCTTTTATATTAGGTCAGGTGGCCTATTATGATCGGCCATATTTCATATCGTCTTTCACCAAATCTTTTCCTTTTAACGTGCATATTAAAATTAGTATTGGAATAGATATATCGTCTGATTACGCTGATGAAATGTAGGCTTCATCTTTTTTTTTTTTTTTTTTTTGAAGGTAAAATTTGGCCAGTTCTATTAAACTTAAAAAAAAAAAAAAAAAAAAAAAAAAAAAAAAAAAATTAAAACCGATTTGGACAAAATGCATTCTGTTCGTTCAAATTTCAAGTCATTTAATCTTGAATAAATGTAAATTTACTTCTTTCCATTATACAACATAGCGTCTAATGTGTAATCACTTTTGATGGTGTGGTTCCAATCCCCCGCTTTGTACAACGGCAGCCATAATATATCTGAACGAAGTTGTAATTGGCATTTATTATACATTTAAGTAATGCACATATTTCCACTTTAGAATAAACCTTATTTAGGTATGAAACCTAATCTCATTGCGCCAATGAACATGTCACTTGATATGTATTGGACGGATATAATTAAGTTCTTCCGTATGTATATCATATTTACTTTGCATATAAACTAAGCCGGAGGTAATTAATACCACAATGTGTTCAGCATGCTTATCGCTACTTAAGGAGAGTAAAATCGCGGAGCTTTGTACGGGGAGGAGGGGCTGAAGGGAGAACGAAATAGTAAATTTTGTAGACGACACTTCTAAGTGAGTGGCCAATAGTCTTAATATACGATCATTTGCATTTTATTAGTCGTAATGTGTCGTCAATCGCTAATCTGGTCACAGCTTGGATCAGTGTAAGAGCTAAAAAGAATTAAGACCGTAAAGGTGGGGGTTAAGGGGTGTCTACAACCGATATTAATCTGCTAGAGCGAGACAGTCGCATAGAGTAGCACGAGGATTAAATTTGTTTGTTGTGTTCCGGACGCGTCAGCCAGTTTCGGTTTAATGAAGAGTTAGTGCTATTGCGTAGCGAGATGCGAAATCCTCTTTCCCCTTACTAATGTTCTCATATATTTTCTACTTAAGTGTGTGTAGAAGTTTAATCACTGGTCTATGCTAATGTTACCTAATTGGCAGTCTTCACAATGCAGTTCAGGATACGAACCAATGGAAATGGACTGAGTGTTGATGTATAATGGAAAGGAATAAACAAAGAATGTAAGATCAATGGCGAAGATCACCAAAATGGTAATCGTGTTTGGATGATGAGGAACACTTTGAATAGAAATGATTATAAAAGTAGTTGAAATGAGTCTTAATATTAATTATCTATTTTCACTGTTGGAAATGTATATTAGATTTGGATATTTGGAGCTGTACATATTTCGCTTTTATTTTTAGCTTATTTTCTCAGACGAGAATATAATAACTTTTCATTTGTCGATAATTTTGATATGAGTTGCCTCGGTATTGTCCTTTGTTACCTCTTTTTCATTAAAGGTTCTATCACCTGTAGTGGAGGAAGTCTGGGTTCGAAGTGCAGGGAAACCGGGTTCGAATTCCGTCTCTAAAACACAAGGAACATTGATAAAGAGATTTCAGTTGACGGAGAATTGGTCATTTGTATGTGAAGGTGGGATTGACAGCTGGCATACGACAATCGTATAGTATAGTAGAGTAATTATTGATTATTGGAATCGCAATCAACATGAAACTCAAAACTACAGTTTGCACAATAAAACCAACCAACCAACTCTATGCAATGCTTCAGTAAGAACTGATTGAAAACAATGCATTTTGAATCGACCAAGTTATATGAATGAGGTTCGGGTCTCATTACATCTGTTCAAGAATATCTACCTATCTCTGTGTTCACTGGGTATCTACAAATGCACATGGTCACTCCGATGCTCGGTGATGTGCCTCGCCATATAGTCCTGCTGTTTGCTTTTCTGGAGGCCTCAACTCTCAAGATCAGTCACTCCATACACACCATTCATCCATCTCATTGATGGTCTACCCCCCTTCCTCTTTTCCCAGGAACTTTACCTTCTATTATTGTTCTGAGAGGTCCTCCCTCCATCCTTTCAACGTGACCAAAATATTTTAACTTTCTTCTGTCAATATCCTTAAGGAGCCTTAAAGTTCTACTGATCTTTTCTAACACCCATTCATTTGTACGCCTTTCAGTATAATCTCCTCAACAGCCTTCTGTAACACCAGTTCAAGAATATCTAATCATAGTTTCCACTAAATCACAGTCCATAAAAATTAACTTTGTTACACTGTCGGATTCATATTTATAAACTAATAAGTGTTTCAAGTGAATGGAATTTAATGTTTCTTTTTTAAATTCAATTTTCTCTATTTTTACTATCTGTGCATAAAATTTAAGATCTCCCCCCCCGTTTTTCTCTATTTTATTCTTTTATGCTAACATTCCCAAGCAATGTCATGTAACATCCTTTCTTCTAACCACAAAGAATTTACGATTTTTTTCCTCCCTTCACTATAACCACGGTTACATGAACAAGAAACTAATCCAGTTCTCACTTGCAATCTTAGGCTGCAAATAATAAACTTCTCTTACCTCAAGGCCTTCCAACGCTAACCACGAGAATAGTGTAGACATAATTGCCTCTTATGGCTTGCTCTAAACAGACCGATGGTTTATTATAACTAGCGTGCTCTTATTGTACATAACTACGACGCTCTCTCTATCTTGCATTTATTAGCATATCGTAAGTAATTTAATGAAGGAGCTTATAGTTCCCGCTCTCTCTATCCATTGCAGGGTCACGTAATTTCCGCATCATTTGCCTTGTGTTCTATTTTTGCCCGCCTAATAACGTGCAACAATAGATTTCCAGGTTTCTTTGTGTTGGTGTGGTGCTTCTAATTTTTCATCAACGACATTCGCTATATAATGCAACAGCCCACGTATTACCTAAAGAGCGAAACAATCTTCGGTTACCGCGTTGTGTTTACTTAGTAGAGCGTGCTAGTTTTAATAGAGTTTGGACACAGCTCTTTATTAGCGAGCAGAACTATTAATACATGATACGATCGTTGGGGATACGGCTACATATTAAAAGCAGGTAAACCGAACATAATTTACAGAACTTATTTATTATTAAATAACGAAAGTTCGGCATTTACTATAAGTCATATCGAGCACTCTCTCGATTCCAATATCTGTATCTTAAGTGCAAAATTAACTTCAAAGAAAAATGACGTCATCGGTAGAAGAAATAACAGAAAGCGTTATTATAAATCAATCAAACACTTATTAGTAAGATCCCACAGGTAGAGAAATATCTAGAGAAGTTATTTCGCCAATCATTATGCTTCTGTGAACTTTGCTTATCATTCTTTCCTTTTTTTTTTCTTACTTTCCTCTTCGAGGCATTCTTTTTGCATTACTTTGGGCAGTAGTAGTACTTGGTTCGTGCAGTTTTTCTAATGGACTTATTTGGCCTTTCTTTCTTTCTGGTTGTTGGCGCGAGACTGGCTGAATGGATGGAGGGAAAGAGAGAGAGAGAGACGCCAGCTAAGCGTTTTCCGTTCTCTCTTAGCTATGAATCAATCATGATCACTTCCTCGCTTCTGATGCCGTGTTGCTCTCAAACCCTGATGAACCCGATGGAGTTTGCCTTTAGCTGACAGAGCTTATCAAAAGGAAGGGTTCCCTCTTTCTCTCTCTTTGTTTTTTTTTTTACTCCTAATGCAGAAAAATAAAGTGTTGTAATGACCAAGATGGCGACCTTATCATTACCAAAACTGACCAATTAACAAGCAGTGATTTCTACAAGTTATTTTTAGCATTATAAGAGAAGTTTGTATTCTACATTTTTTTTTATTAATTTTTAAATTCTTATGTTCATAGGTCTATTTACGTTAGGATTAATATAAGAATCAAAATGAAATTAAAAAAGAAAAATGCTTTATAGAACTATAAAGCATTTTTCTTTATATTTCTTCGCTAACCGTTTCTGTACTTTGGTTTTATGACTGACACGATCTTTCGTTTCATTAAACAACAGACAACTCATGTAATACCTTTTACAATGGGTAAGTCATGTATGAAGAAAAAAAAAAGTTAGTTTAATGACTGGGAAAAAAGGCTACATTTTTTGGGATAAAAATGGAAAATAATCCATGTCATTATTCTTTTTTTTTTTTTTTTTTATCAATTTTCTGGCCTGTCAAACAGATGATTCGCTAACGTTTATTGTAAACTTTTCAAAAAGTCGCAGTTTTTATAATTATTTTATGCCTGTTGAATACGTCAAATCTAGATTATATCACAGTCTTGTCTCCTTTGTGCCTATAATGACGATGCCTGTTATACTCAGCGGTAATACAGCCAAATATAGTTTCGACCTTGAAGTAAAAAAAAGTATAGAAGTCGATTAGGTAAAAAGATTTAGTTAGCAACAAACACGAAATTACTAAGAGCTGCTTGATCTAAAGAACTTTATATTATTATTATTATTATTAATTAGTTTTTCTTTCTTTCAATTTTCAGCTTCTATAATCTTTGTTAGTTAACTTGATATTTGTACTTTACTCAGCTGATTTTATTACAAAAAAAAAGAAAAGAAAAAGAATGAATGAATTTGTAATATGAAGTTTACACGAAGAAGAAAAAACGTTGAGATTCTACACTACCCACAGCTGAAAGTTAACACTTGAGCTTTTCTATCCATAAAAATATGGCCCATACAATTCTAAAAATATAATTCAGAAATATTTCAAAAATACTTCACACAATTCCAAATACTCTACTTGACTATATCTTCAAAAATTACAATAATTAACTTTCATTTAATTAATATATTAAAATGAATTTATAAAATTATTTATCAAAATAATAATGAGAATATTAAGAATCCATCGTTTTTTTTATAGGCAACTAAAATGGATCTTAAACGTTGGAATTTTAATAGATTTTATATCCTAGTATTATAAGTTACCATATTGAAAATCAGATAATGCTTCTACAAAAAAAAAAAAAAAAAAAAAAAAAATGGTACAGGTGAGAATCGACCGTGAGATGCGGTGATTAATGCCCTTGGAGGGTGTTGGACGGTAATGCTGTAGCCAATGAAGTTCTAACTGAGGCTCGGCTATTACTGTTACTCTCCTGCCATGATCAGAGCTTTAATAGCTCAATAACACCTTATCCATACACTGTCCTCTACAGATAACGGGGAAGATAAAAAGCATTCTTGCTTCGCCCCTTTAAGCCAGTCCTTATAAGGACTATAAAAACCATTTGATAAGAGGAGAAATAGAGTCGAAGAGTCCTTTTTAGCATTTCCAGGGTAACAAATGGCAATGCTGTAGCCAATGAAATTCTAACTGAGGCTCGGACATTGCTGTTATGATCATGATCAGAGCTTTAAATAGCTCAATAACACCCTATCCCAACACTGTCCTCTACAGATAACGGGGAAGATGAAAAGCATTCTTGCTTCGTCCCCTTAATGCGTCTACAAATAACAAAAAAAGTGAATTATTCATGTGGTATAGGGTTCTTTGTATTTTAATTGATTAAAAGACAGTTCCTGACCATAGACAACAAAGCTTAACCAGAAATTTATTAAACTAAATTGATTTAAAAAATATATATATATATATATATATATATATATATATATATATATATATATATATATATATATATATATATATATATATATCATCTGAACCTCTTGAAGTTTTTCTTCTCGCAAAATAAGCACACAAGCAAACCAAATAATTAAATGGAAAATCCCCTATTTGGATTAAACTAAGAAAGATTCCAACTTCTTGTACTGGTATTTTTATATACTTTTCTACGAATGGCATAGAAAGAAAAGAAAATCACTGAAACGAAAAGCAATTGTGGAAAGTATGACAAATCACCTACCGACTGAGCATCGTTAAGTTTGTGTGTCCAAAACATGATCAGAAGTGTTTGCAGCGATGCACACATCTCACCGAAACGTAGCTATGGTGTGCAAAAATCTGGAAGGCACGAAGAATGAAATGACGACGGAGGGGAAAATGGGGAGGATATGAAATATCAAAGAAAAATCAACGAAATTCGAGACGGCGGCAATGCTCGTGGATGTGAAACTTTACAGTTAAGTCCAACCAGCGGGAAAGATGTGAGAAGTGCTGACAGGCTGTTGGTTTAGTACGTGGATCTTTTATTGATGTCGCTGCTTTTAAACAAGTGGTATGTTTCGTATGTGCTGAAATATGGTCTTTCTGGTTCTTTTCATATCAATCCATATATATGTACGGTCACAGAAAAGAAGTTGGAGAGGCTTCGCACTATTCTGAATTCGGTAGAGTAGAATAACAAATAAGGTTGAAAAAGCACATGGTGTATGACTTCTCTGTAGAACTTTGGAGGTGTACAGAGAAATCACCACTACAGGGTGTTATACATAACCACGCTCCGTTTGGCAATTGCAAAACATGAATTCTGTTAGAAGCGAAGAATTCTGCTTATTAATACAAAATTAAATGAATAAATAACGTACTGTCCTTATAAGAATATGATTTTAATTGTATTTATAAATATGTTAATTTTACTTATTGTTTTTCAGCAATAATAAAAATATATATAAAAGTATAATAAACACCAGTTTAATGTAAATTACTTCATTAATATATATACATGAAAATTAATTTTATAAAAATATTAATTATTTTAAAAACAAAGATTATTAAACTCTTTATCTGCACTTACGGCTATTTATAAGAAATTTTAATAACTGCAATTAGATGCTCTTCAGCAGCGCCACCTATTAGCAAAATTAATAATTCTTATACATTTGTCTACAAAAATAGACAATAACTATGTATGTAATAAACAAAACTAATTGAATGTAAATTAATTAAAAAAGTATATATATGAAAAAATAGTTTTCTATAAGCATTATTGATTAAAAGTAATTACTAAATCTGTCCTCTTAGCGAACTCTTTATAAGAAATTTTATAACTATAATGGGCTTCTTAGCAACGCCACACCTATTAGTAAAATGCTTAACTAAATATTTTATTAACAGATGGAGTTTAGTTTTATATATATATATATACTGGCGGTGATGAGAGGGAGAACTAAATAATCGAATGTAAGATGCAGTGATTAATATCCTTGGAGGGTAATGGCAATGCTGTAGCCAATGAAGTTTTAACTGAGGCTCGGCTATTGCTCTTACCCTCCTGCCATGATCAGAGCTTTATATAGCTCAATAACACCTTATCCCTACACTGTCCTCTACAGATAACGGGGAATATGAAAAGCATTCTTGCTTCGTCCCTTTAAGCCAGTCCTTTTAAGGATTAAGTTTTATCCTATCAAGCTTTTTCATCTATGAAAAAAATATATATACAAATTGACATCAACATACAAGGCAATTCACAATTCCACCTGACAGAATTCAGTCCCAAAGGACGTTTTCCTTTTGTCCAATCATATTTGGAGGAGATAAAAAAGAAGTATATATCAGGCCTATTCGTATATCTTAATTTCAGAGAAGTGCATGAACAAAGGAAGTCTGAAAACAAAGCCCGGCACATTCCTCATTATTATCTTCTGATCTCGAACCCAGATGACAGGCTACGATAATTAAGTCGAACTTTAAGTGACAGTCCCCCAGCCGCCTCCGATCCAAGACAAATCGCCCGTAAAGACAGTTCTGTTCAGTTGAGTTGTTAGAGCGAGGACGTACCAGTCTTTTACGATACGACAGCCGAGGATTTGCCAGTAATGTTTTCGACTTGTGAAAGCAGCGTCCCAAGAAGAAATTTTAAGGGGGAGATAGATGGCGTCGGTGTAGTGTAAAAGACACGTTGACAGGTAGACAGCTATTTTTGGGGGAAAGAGACACATCTCGCGAAGCTCTGCCGAAAGATGTTTCATGATGTTCATCCTTAGAGATTTCTCTCTTGCGCGCGCAGGCTAATGTGATACTTGTGCTCGCGCCTGATTGCCCTTTTGTTTTATTTGAAGCATATTCTAGTCCGGATGCAGAAATGCATTTAACAAATAATCAGAAAGGATATTCACACATCATATACTGGATTGATAGGAGTTCGTTTTTAGCATTCACTGTATTGTTTATACACTTCAATACCTGCATTGGATGTTTGTTAAAAAGGCACTTCTCATCTCAAAAGGATGAGAACCATCTCCCAGTGAATCGTGAAATTTGCCGATTCTCGAAGATTTGCAGTTTCCTCGTAAATTACTCCGGCAGCATGTTTTTCATTTTTTTTTGTTTATTTTTTCCTCTGATTTAGATTCCCTACCAGACCTTGAATTTCTGTATTAGTTACTAGGAAACTAGACTTATGTTGGATTTATTTACGACTAAGAAAAGGCAACTAAGGTAACAATAAATTGTGAATTCTAAAGATCAGCTTGTCTGTTTTTAAAAAATGAAAATTGAAAGAGCAAGGATTATAGAAATTATAAAAAAGAGATCTTTTTCATCTTAATAACCGTAAGAGGAGTAGATGAGTCATCCTGGATACAATAGCATCTATTCTTGAAGGGGGATTCTTCAAGAATCCTCCTTGAAGTCCCGACCTTCTAATCTATTACGCATGCGCAACAAACGACGTCGATTTAGGAGACAATTGTGTGAACCATGTTATCAACTAGTCTGTATTGTTCATGCTAACAATGCAGTCAGTGCACTAAACACTCTAAACTGGGCTCTCAAAAACAAGCAAATAAAACTGGAGGCCCGGTTAACATTATGAATGACAACAATCGAAAACCGCGCATTCAGAACAGCAAAAGATTGGTATGTGATGCTTGGATATATATTGTATACGTTTTCCCAAAATGACTCATATTTCGGAGTTAATTTTAATGAACTAAAAAACAACAACAAAAAAAAACTTGGAAAAAGTGAGTTATGATTCCAATAATAACTAAAGGTTGAACTAAAGTTTTAGATCGAATCAGGATGAAAAGGCCAAGGTCCCGCACTGCCGAGGTGATTGCATTTTTTTTGTTTGTTTAATATTAAACTTGCTTATACGAGAGGTCACAAAACTTAGGTCAAATATTATTTTTTATATAAACTATAATCACTTGCCCACACAGTGTTCTGTGTATGCCAACCCAAATGTGAGAACAGTATTCTAAGGTCGGGGGATTTGGGATTGAGAGTGTGAGAGAGAGGTCATACATGAAGTGGACAGTGTCGTGCATTCGTAAGGTGGTTTTAGTTCATTCTCCCCCCCCCCCTTCCCGTGAAATGTGAGATCATTATTCCATGGTTGGTTGGCTTTGGGGATTTAAATAGTGTTAGGAGTTGTAGAGGTGAGAGGCAGTGTTTTGAATGAAAGAGAACATCCATTATTTTGGAGGTTGATGAGGCTATGGATGTGATGTGTTTGTGCCAGAATAGGCGAGATGTGAAAGTCAAAAGTTACGAGGAATCAAGTAAGATCAGGGGAATAAAACCATGATCGTGTTTTGAGAATTAAAATTCATTAATTTTACTCCAACAGGATTAGTGAAGAGATCATTTTTAAGACATCGATTATGGAAGAACTTGAAGCTTGGAACCTTTATTAGTGAACGACAAGTGTTGATACACTGAGATGGAGTCATATGAGAAAGGCAACTAATTTTCTCCTTATCCAAATAGCACATCATCTCTTGTATTGATATCCAGGAAAGCTCGCCTTATATTACCAGCGGACAATGGGTAGATAAACATCGTAGCAATTGAGCACTTAAAGGTTTCTCAAACATCAGGGCCACGGTAGAATTCTAACCTACAATTTGTTGGGTGGAATCTAGGATTTTCATTCTCAATTCTCATTGGTTTACACACTTTTTGAAAACTTTAAAATATGCTGACTTTATTCTCGAATATTAATAAATAATTCAGTAATGAAAAGTTACGTTTATCATCAGATAATAAAACTAGATAATTTCAAGTTTTAAAAAACAACTCGAAAAATTCATATGAATGTAAATTAAGTAGTTATGAAAGCTACACTGGCTTCCCTATCCAAAGCAAGGCTCATAGTTGCAAAATAATAATTCTCCATTATTGATTGCATTTTTTTATAGAAACGTAAAGTTACCATGACAACACGTGTCTCGAACTACGTGCTCTCATCAGTAGCTCTCAAGTTTTTCGTTTGCTTTCATGTATGCTTTAAAAAAAGTTTTTTTTTTTTGCTTACAATGAATGCAAGGCTTCTTTAAAAGTGTAATATTATTTACAGACTACTGAGCTGGATTTTTCCCTTTACATAAAAGTTCGTTCCCTATAATCTAATACAAACAATCGATGCTTCTGATAATAGTTCAAGAAAGTTTGTTGCCGGACCAATGATTCCTGCTGAACAAAATCATAAAACTATTTAGTCATAACCAGATTAAAAAAAAATGAAGATGACCAACAGTAAGATCAATTAAAACAGTTAAAACTCGATTGGTATTAGGATAAGATGAGATAATAAATTTTTCTTGATTATATTTTTCTGCATCTAGGATAATGGCATCCACCTGCGATGCCATTATCTTAGATGTTGGCATTCCCTTGCAACTTCACACATTGAGCCTAGTTTTCCACCTACTGTTAAAACAATGCCCAAGTGTGTTTTATATTTGAAGTACAACTTGTGATTTATTTATTTATTATTTGAATCTTGATTATATTTTATCTTCCCAAAGCAAACTTGAGTTTCGGGAGAAAAAAAGAAAGTAACCCTAAAGATACAGATCTGCAGTAATAACGAGGATGTAGAACGCTGCTCGTGCTATATTTGATTTTTAAAAATCCTATTATGACAAAGCATAATGAGCAGGAGCATTGTCATGGTGGAGAAATCAAGTAACATAGCGGTCGCTTTGTTTTCTTTTATTTAAAATCATCTCGTAGAAACTAAAGAATATTTAAATAAATATATTGACTCCTAGGTTTTTCACATAGGAAGTTTATAATCTCATAAATGTAAATAATATAAAAACTTTGATATGAACTTGATTTAAAAAATTACTATTCAAATAGCTTGATCGTTCATTATTTCGTGCGAAAAGTAAGTTATCACTAATTTGTTTATTTTATCATTTTTTCATGGATTACGTGGCAGTTTTTTTTTTTTTTTTCCCGAAGTCTGCCGTTTTTGATGGAGCGAAAATCTTAAAAGGTGTTTCAAACTTGACTTCTAAAAACAGTGAATAACCTAAATTCAAAATTCATAAACTAATAAGAACTTCAGTAGCGTCGTCATCTCCTTCTTTACAATCATCTTCACAATTTTTAGTTTAAATTTTTTTAAAAATAATCAAAAAAGATTTTAGTTTTAACAAATTTTGAGAGACAAACTACAACGAGCATAGCATATAATCATACCGTATAGACCGTCTTTTCTTAAAAATAACTTTGAATTATAATTTTCAAATAATTTAAAAAAATAATTTTCAAAGAATATACTGGGAACATTGAAAGGGGACACTGATGTTGAAATTAAGATTATAATTTATATTTTCTGAATTCGTTTACTGGACAATAATGAGAAAAGAAAACCTTAATTTAATTCACCCCCCCCATCTTTCACTATTTGATGACACTCTTAGATGAAAGCGGGGAATAAACAAAGGAAAATGGTTTCGCTCAATTGTTGTGACAGTGACGTCATTATGCAACAATGTGATTATGAAAAGACAATTTTTCTATAATTTCCATATTTTCTACCGACTTACCAAAGGGTCCAAATGAAACCAAAACTGAGAAGCATCGATATATTTTAATATCAGATCGTATTACTAAATTTCACCAAAATTCATCTGGTCTGAGTTGATTTTTTATATTGATGGATGAAAAAAAAAAAACATCTTACATGAAAGAACGTACATACAAAAGTCGTTTTTTTTTTTTTTTTTGAGAACCAGAGTGCACTGGCATCTACTGTTCGCTACCGATTCATCTGATGACAATTTCACAGAAGACGAAACTCCCACTTCCTTTGACACACCAGGACTTTAGTTGTATTAGTAAAGCGATCTTTAATAAAGAAAAATTGCTGCTATTACAAGAATCCTATGAGTAATGTGACCACTATGCAGGCTTTTGATCCAATATCAGTTATAGATACGACTTTGTGTCGGTTTCCCATGCTCTAATGATAAAGTGTCATGCTCCGATGTAGAATCCACACACAGAGACAAATGCAAGATTCTGACGGTATTTGATTACATCTCATAGAAATAAGTGCCATCTAAATGACTCCTTTAACAGCAGCAAGGCAATTTTTCTCTTGTCGGAACAAGAATGTACTACAGTGGAAGCTGAGAGTCCATTAATCTTCCTGGGAAAAGTGGTCCTGATAAAGATCGCGTATCTCCATCTATTATTTTGCCACCAGCCAGGTGTCGAGAAGCTTACACTGCAACTGTACCTAATCGATTATAAGTAGCCACTGTGTGGAATAAAATGTCTCGAACTATATCAATTGATGCCATTTTTTTTTATCTTTTGTAATATGCTTATCTGTCACATTTGCAAGTATTGAACGAAGCCCGACCATTGTTTACAATACCTCTAGCATAGCGCGTGCATCATTAACAATTCTCTTATGGCTTCGATGTTGTCAAAAACGTTTATTGTTGTACATATCACGTGTTTGACAAGTCCAAGTTGGTGTTCTGTCGTCTGGTTTGATAGATTGCCTATAATTACCCAAAAGCTAGGCTTACTTGTCAGAATTTTAAAGGCGATACTTGCTTTTACTAAATCATTCTTTTGCACAGTAAGTTTCCTAATTCTATTGGGTTCGCGCAGACATAAGTATGCTTTACCGATTCCTTTTAAACATTACTAAGATTACCAAGTTAGACAGACGCTTGCATTGAAGAAAATCAATAAAAAAAAATGATAATAATATTGGGAAGCATCGCTTTGTTAAGATTTCTCTTTAGCGCTTTCATTGTCAATAGCACGTCATCGGGATCTGAATGCTGCCATTTATACCCACGAATTGTTCTTTCTTTTCATCTTCTTCCATTAAAACGAGCTGATCTTTTCAATTAAGTGCTAATTTCCCACTTCAATAGGCATTTAATAGAACTTTGAATGCATCTCTGTCCGTGAGTGCTTGCTTACTCTCCATACTCTTTTATTCTCGCCATATATTTCTCTCCACACACCATTCTTTTTCTTTCTTTGTGCAGTTAATTTTTTTTCCCCAATTTATTATGGAATACGTTAGAGTACCTGCATAACTGCTCAACATAATAAAATGGAAGCTCTACCCATCACATAGATTTCCATTTTGATTTCCCGAACCTAATTTTATCCTCTTCTTCTATTTTACTGCCTCCCCCCACCCCCTTATAGCCGAGTTTCCCAAATATCAGTACTTGAGAACATTTATGTAATATCCAACATCACAACATGAGCTACTTCTACTTTTTATTTTCCCATTTTGATGTTATTATAGAACATATTTTAACTCTAGAATTATGCATGGATGTTCATCATCTGAGCATATATAAAGAATACAGTTTATTTCACCGCCAAAATAGTAAAGTACATTCTAGTTATGAGGTCAACTTAAGCAGTTTTTCTCCGTTAACCCAGAAATAAAATTTACTATATACTAAGGTGAATTTGACAGTTTCGGTTTTAACTAATTTTACTAACCTATTTTAACTAATTTCTTTGTGTATTTACAATTAGTTTAAATTTAAATTAGGATTAATGACAAATATGACAATATTGACCATATCGAACCCGCTAACTGATTCTTCTATAGCATGAAAAAAAAATGGGCATTCAGAGTGTTCTATTTATATGCAAATTCATTTCGCTTTCAAATTATTTATTTCGTGTAATACATATATTTAATATGGGGTTCAATTTGACTGACTAATGCAATTCAACGAAAAAAAAAATCCATCTGTCTCTATCATTTTTAGCTTTTTCATTTTATTATACGTCTCATGTCTTACTTCTAGTAAGGTTGCATTTATCCTTTATAAATATTCTCTCTGTCTTTTAAAGTGGCGTCACTATCCATTCCATAAATAATGATTTCTACTGATTGTGTACTGGACAAAACTTTAATTCTGTTTTCACTTCATAAATCTCACTTAACCCTTTAAAACATCCACGACCATTCCAACAAACATCGAAGAAAACATCCATCGCATAGAACTTCCAGTTTTAGTAAACAGACATTTGTCACAATAAAGTGATCATTTCAATTCTCCTATCTTGTATGCATAGAATTCCAACTACAAGAAAACGTCAGTGAGGACCTCTAGCGGCAACTTTATTTACAGTGACAAATACTTGTATACTGGAGAAAAGGGAAAGCGCCACAAATCTAGTAGAGGGACTAACACTCACTCTCTCTATCTTTCTTTCTTATCTCTTTCTGATACAAATGATGAATAGGACCCGTTCGGCTTATCGATCTTCTAACGAATAAATCCCGCTTGAGAAAGTGAAACCCCTTTTGTCATTAAAAACTTATTTAGATAATATTCGCGTCTGGACTGTATTGTTTTTAAATCATCAGGCTTTTGGGTCCTCGCTTAGGACATTAAAATAGTACGGCAAAGATAGGAAGTGGCCGACGATGAGCGTGTAAAAGATAAGACATCTGCGGTGATGCTGATAATTAATTGTTCCTATTAATGAAGTAGTGCTTCTTCCCGCCACACCACGTGCGTCGTCGTCGCTTTGGACTCGTTAATAATTTTCTCTTATCGTATCTCGTCTTCCAATCTTGGTCATTATAATGAGAAATTAAGTGATGGGGTAAAGTTAGTCAAATCAAGTCATTGAATGGATTTTTTTTTTTGCTTTGTTTTCGAACATCGCCACTAGATGGCAGTTCAGGCGAAAGAAGCCATATATTTTTCAACAAGAAATAGTGCTCGTTTTATTTTTTGGAACACTTCGAAGTTCGAAAATTAACCGCTAGGTGTCACTGTTTTGTAAATATTGCAGATTTCTACAAATTATTTCAGATTTTTTAAATTTAGATTTTTTTTTTCATTTTGCAAACCACTTTTTTGTTTTAAAAATAAGTCAATTTAGTAAAAAAAAAAAATACTATTTTCCACATTCACCAAAGGTTTTTTGTTTCAGAAACTATATCTAATTATTATTACGTGATACCTCCAATAGTAGAGTGCCTTCCCTCGAGGAGTCCGGACTCCTCGAGGGAGGGCACTACAACTCTGTCTCCACCACTTAATCCACCAACTACAGTGAACCATCATCACCTACACCAACGTTATCTACTGCCCACCACCACTAGTATTTTATGTCGTAAATTGTGTGTTCTCAAGGCTAATTTGTCTTTATGCAGGATGAAAAACCCAAGTTATTCCTGCAGAACCTAGTTTAAAAACTGCTACACCACTTACCATTCATTAACACTATTTTGTGCCTGTTAATTGCGTGTGTTCTCTGGCCGATTTCTCGGTATGCAGGCAGGATGGGGAAAAAATCCGAGTTTCCTAGATTTAATCCCGGTTATGACATCGACTAAACCCACTTTCAGTTGAAATATGCATGTAAAGTTCCTCCTGCCAAGGCAAGAATCGAACTCTGATCTTTTCTAATCCAATCAAAATGAGTAATTATTGAAGTTTATTAATTAGTTTAATATTTAATGAGCTTTAGAAAAATGTAAATTAGATTAAGTTTAAGGTATTTATAATTAAAATTTTGAAACCTTTCCCGATTAGATAGGCACTGATATTTTTTTTCTAGATCCAGTCCAATCCACTCCTTTCTCGTTACAATCTCAAACCTTCCCAATCCTATCAAATATGACATCATTTAGGGATATTTTGCATCCACACCGTTAAGTAAACTGATTGACACATTTAAATAGAACGAAGAAAGGGGGAATAATTGATTTTTCTTTTTTAAAAAAAGCGTCTAATTCAGATCTAAGTTCAAGCTTCACATCCTCCTATGTTTATCCATGCGATTATTCAATTGAGTTTGATCTCATTGCATATCAGCAGCTTCGTATTCCCATTATAGTTCCAGATTTAATTCAATGTTTTAAAGACAAATATTGTATAAAAACAACAATTAAAAAAGACTTCGGTGGCACGTGGTAATACGTCAGCATGTTTCAACTATTAGTTGACTTATTGTCTCTCGGGCCAAATATCATTGTAGGCTCAGATAACCAGGGAGAAAATGACATCTTGCCAAAGAACTTTATCTCTCTACTACTATTTTTTTAAGGGTGACTTCTTTTTCCCCCTTTGTTAGAAGTATCTCTGAGAGGTTGGTAATGAGGCATACCATTAGCAGAGGGCATTGTTGGAAAAATCCTTACGTTCATGTCAGAAGACAGTTTTTTTTTTTTTTTTTTTTTTCTGTTATAAGGTAGAAATTCCTACTCATTGACAAAGATGATCCTTCAAGGATTGTTGTGGGATGACGATGCATTGCCTTCGCCAACGAGAAAACACAAGGAACGAAAGACAGTACCATTTGGCAATGTCAGCAATGCAGGGGGGGGGGGGTTAAAAAGAAAATCTAAGATGTCACGTTTTTGTCTTTGTACTAGGATCACTGTTAAATGGAATGTCGTCGGCAAGCAAAGACAGTAACCCCCCCCCCCCCCCCAAAAAAAAAAAACGAGTCTTTGACTACCGGAAAAATAAAAAAATGCACTTTTTTTATCCGTCCGAAGTTGGTCTAATGATAAAGGTGGGTTTTCTTTTCTTTCTTTCTTTTTTTATCGCCGAACTCTCTAGTGTGAATGTGTCTTCTGAGATACATCGGAAGTCGTACGAGAAAAAAAAAAAAAAAAAAAAAAAAAAAAACTAGACATGACTTCTATCGGGCCGCGACTTCCTTTTTTTTTTTTTTTTATGTATATATATTAACATCGTATCCAAAACGGTTGTCGGCATCAATTAAAGTAGAATAACTTAATATATCCCTTACTGCCATCCCCCTTATCTTCATTATCTGAAATACACCAAACATTCATCGAAAAGTGATTTTTATATATATATATAAGGAAAAAAAAAATCTTATCTAAATGCAAATATAATACTTTAATTGTAAAGAGCTTTTCTTGGGGAAGAAGTCTTTGAATAAAAATTTCGAAGTTTCTTTGAATAATTGTAAAAAGCTAAATCAGGAAATGCATCACGTCTTTAACATCAGAAAAATAAGAAAGAAATGCATAAATTAAGGTTTTTGATCGTTTTTGGTGCATGTAATAAATTGTGTCAACATATTAAAATGCCTCAACACGATTAGGCCTAATAGGTTCATTCACTACAGTAATAATGTAAAAAAATCAATAGAAAATACAAAAAAAAAAAAAAAAATAGAAAATGAATAAAAAGAATAGAAAAAATTCTTAGCCCATGGTATTACTGTACCGTAGATTTATAACTTTTCGTGAGTGGAAATTATATTAAAGAAAAAAAAATTAATCAAAGGATGTCCTATCCCCCTTACTTCATATATTATCTTTAAACGTATAAAATTTTTTTTATTACATTTTGCCCAATTTCCGGGTCATCATTGTAATAAATATATAAAATATACTTGTTTTTGTGCACATCATCAGTACTGATTTTTTTTTTAAACTATGCAGTCTATTGGCACGAAGTTAGAAGACAGTGAGGCTTTTACATCTTCTGTTATGACACCATTTACGACCACATCATAGAGATAGTGCCTTATCAAGAATTGTACGCTGTCATTTTTTTTTTTTTTTTTTTTTTTTTTTTTTACGGTCATGACGCATTAAAGTCACATTTACTGCATAAAATAAAGCGAATTCGATAGATGGTGCAGAAAACTGTAAAATTGTTATCTATAAAAAATATCGTAATGAAATTCTACGTAGAAAGAACAAGGGGAGATAGAAAAGATGTTTCATCTCCAACATGACGATAAAAATAGGCGCAAATTGCGAGCGAAAATGGACAATAAAGTAGGCTTCATTAGCGATATGTCAGTGGTAATCTCACCACTAAAAATGAGATACGGACGCAAGGTAGAATAATTAATCACCGTTTTTCCTTTTAATGGTGGTTGATGTTCTGCTACAGTCAAATACTGTACATTACACACTATGTCGATTTCATAGTTGCCAATGCTTCATTTTTTGTCACACTGGTGGCGCTGCAGTCGATCATTCTTGATTGTTGGAACGTATGGAATTTACAAGTAACTTTGATGACGTATTACAACAATAGCGGAGTTTTATTTTAGATGCATGACATGCATGCGTGTTTGGAAATTTACTATTGAAGAGTAGATTTATAGATTTTTACAATTTCGTTTCTGTATTTTGAATTGGTATGTGGTGTGGTGATTTATAAAACCAACAACTATGCTTTTTTTTTTTTTTTTTCTCGAACACGTCGGTACAGTAACAGTAAAGACGTTCAGGTGGGAACTAATATTGTTCTTTTCTTCCACGGAGATGGAAAGACGGTTTCTCCAGAAGAAAAGCACAAACAGAATAGAAAGAGGGGGGAAATGTAGAAAGATTTCTGTGCCAGCCACAACCATTTTTCCTCTTTGACTCTCTCTTTTGAAGTTCCTGTTCAAACACGCACTATCTTCTCTACTACTTAGAACAGACGTGGATCTTAAGCAGCCGTGAGACCATTAACTTGACACTGGCTCCGCCTGGTGACAAATGGTTTTCTCATCTGCGCTGACAGAAACGACAGTACTTTATTTGTTCCGGAGCAGGTTTAGACAAATGGTAGACTGCATCCAACTTCTTGGTTTAGAATGGGGAGGGGAGTCAATGGGGGAAATACGAAGTTTGCGATTTTTTTTAAAGACTATATGGAAACATTCACATTAAAAAGTTGGTAAATTTTCATTTTATATATAACTGTTACACGAGGGACCAAATAATTCAGGAGAAACATTTAATAGGGCATTCTGTCTATCATTTAATACTTTCTTTCTAAATTAAATAGCTAACATTTTAATACTTCTAACACACACACACACACACACACACACACACACACACACACACACACACACACACACACTAAACATTCTATAAGGCTAAAAAATGATTTTTTGTTGTTTTTTAGTGCAATTCCATCCTACATAATTAGTACCGTAACTAGGGCGAGAGGAGAAGGGCAATCGCCTCGAGGTCATAAGGTCACGGGTGTAAATATTTACAGAAAAACAAAGTTTGATTTAATTGGCATTGGCAGAAAATACTACAGCAATGAAGCTGGTGTATAATTACGGTAAAAAAGACAAAACCTTCCACACGCCTGAGACTAGATAACTCAGCCTTATTAATATTTCTTAATACATTGTTTTTTTTTTTAAGAAAGCTATTCCTGTATAATAATTATGAAGTAATGGGCGTACTTCAGTTAGAGGGGTACGCCTGATTAGCGCCTAGTTACGGGTCCAAGAATACTAACATATGACACTATACACAAACAAACACTAACGTTTTGTAGACCTTATAGGACAGCAATAATGTTCAACTTGGGTTTCCAGCCTTTCGTGGCGAGATTCGCATGAAAAAAAAAAAAAAAAAAGATAATAATAATAAAGTAAGTATACGGTGGTTGAGGGCTCTCTATCCTCGAAAACTCAGATTTCCCAAAGCAGACAAATTAAAAATACTGTTAAGGCCAGATGTATGCACACTAATTATGGAGCGAACATCTTCTTAACGAATCTTTTTCTCCCCCCCCCCTTTTTTTTTTTATAGATGACGATATGAGAAATATAAACCTTTTAAAAACATGAAGAGATGTATTAGGAGGGTGTCGGAATTATTAAACAGCGAGAATTCTCGAGACTATTTCCTTGATGCAACCATATAGCTGCCCTTTGTAATGTTTGCTCTGCTGATAAATGAAAACTAGCTACGTTTCTTGAATAACGTGCATTATTAGCAATCACCTTGGAGATTTTTTTTTCTTTTGAAGTACTGGTACTGTAACGGGTACTATTCCATTTTCTCTTTGCTTAAGTTACTGTTTCCAATCTACTTTCTTCAGAGAAAACGAAATGGAATAGAATTTTTAATGATTTCTTTCTGTTCTCATTTTTTTCAATGCACTCTACACTAACTAGACGACCCAACAAAATATACTCTTTTTCCTTGGTTTCACAACTGTCACCATGGAAACGATAATGGCTAGTAATCTACCTGAATGGGACATGCGTACTAACACGCATCTATTTCTTCTGAACAAAAACTTTATGTACATTTCTCTAGTAGCCGAGTATTTATGTTTTTTTTTGCTTTATTTTATTGCTGTTTTTTTTTTCAGCAATCTAGTTTGCATGAAATTGAGGAAATATACATGCTTATGACAGAATATTAAAGTATTTTGTATCTTAATTTTTTCTTTCTTTTCTTATACGAATATTTTATGAACCACACACAAAAAAAATCCTGATATGAATCTAAAGTCGAAAGAAATGATTTTCGATCTATATTTCTTTCCATTTTTATCTCAAGTTCAAAGTTCTTGACGATTTCGGAAAGACATCTCATTGTTGGTAAGAAAAAGTTTTTCATTCCTAGCAAAAGATGCGCGCTAGCTCGCCAATCAAACACTGATCATGTGTGGGCGGTTACGCTGTCTGCTCTGTACCCTTCACTTCTCTTACCACGTGCGTTACTCAAGGATAACACAACGTCACGCATCGGACACGGTGTCTCATCAGTTCATCTCACGTTCCATTAAAAAGGGTACCGACAAGATTGGAGTGGGGGGGAAAGAGAAGAAGAAGCAAACTTTCTTCCCCCACCTCAAGTCCTTTTTCTTTTGGCAATCTTTAACCTTCGCTTTCTTATAGAACTTCCTCTATTCTTTTCCCCATCTGCCTCCCCATACCCGTTTTCTTCAAGAGATTGTAGCGTAGCGTTTCTGTGCCATTTTTATCCCAGCACCTGGAGCATAACGTCTACAAACAGGGGGTTGGGAAGCAATGATACAGAAAGGTGTAAAATAGCGATGACAAAACGCAATTTTGTGAAAGAAAAAAATAAAAGAAAGCTTCTTTAATGCACAGGATCTGTGGAGTTATCTGTGTCTTAAGGGATCGAGTAAAAAAAAAAGGATGGGAACAAAAGGGATCAACTAAGATACAAGTGAAAGTGATGATGTGAATGCAAACCACATTATGGAGAATACTAAGGTAGGTTTAGCAGGCAGGTATGTTCGTGATGTTTTATAATGCAATTCGAAATACAAAGTTTAAAGTTGTAGAAATATTTCGAAACACAAATGCTAAAATACCTACTATATATATATATATATATATATATATATATCAAGCAATTTCATAAGATAGGTTTTTTAATCCTTTCTCCCAAGTAAACAAACAGACAATTAAGTCAAGTTTGCGCCTGCACGTAGTGCAAGTCTGAAGCAACTCGTGGTAAAGGTAGAGCAAGCTCTGATCACTTTTCTTAGAAGTTCCCCCTAATGCAAAGCACATTTCCTTGCGGAAATGTATGATGCTATGCATTAAGGTAATTGTCATTACCCATACCGATTTCGACGTTTATTGAGATCTCGTCAGTGGGAGCCAGACCAAAAAAATGCCAAGGGTGAAGTAATACAGAGCTTATAGCTATTTTACCCAAACAAGCTGCCATAAGGTGCTTTGACCTCATTAAATTAAATATATAAAATATAAATAAAAATCCCAGGATGAGAGTAATATGTAGAAAGTTTTTTTACAGCGTAAGCGAAGACAATTAAGTCACTTTTATCAAGTGCGGTTGCACTGACGCAAACTTGATAAAAAATTTTAGTAATACGGAGCATTATCAACTTTACCTATAGAAGTTGTAACAAGGTGTTTTTATTTTTAATAAAAATTTCTGGAGGAGATAGAGATATAATTAATTTTTTAACTTGGAGATATTATATATTATAATAACCAAGTAATTTTATAAATTTAGTTATTTTATCTCCTAATCCCAAGTATGCAAACAATTAAGTTTGCGCCTGAAACAAAGTTCAAGTCTAAAGATGGTACAACACCAGGGCAATTGTAAAAGTGGGTAAAGCTCTGATCACTATTCTTAGCATTTTCCCATAATGTAAAGCACATCTCACTAGAAGATGTATACTGCAATGCATTATGGGTGGGGTCACAAATATATATATATATATATATATATATATATATATATATATTTTTTTTTTTTTTTTTTGTGAGGGGTAACATCTATTTAGACACCGCATAATTACAATGCACGTGTATATTGAGCAGATTGCTGCAATATTAATGAATAGATTAATTTTAAAATACCTATAGAATAACCACTTATTTGTATTTTGCAGGGCGGCTCAAAGGCTCAATTTATCATCTAAGAAAAGGAGAAGAACTCATTTACCTTCTGATTCGGATATGTCTGTTATGCGTAGTAATTTTGGCGAAATTATTAGGGTTTCACCTCCTGCTGCACCCCCAGGATTGTTGAGGGCTGTGGGACGCAAAGAAAGTGCTGGAATTGGAAAGGTAAAAAAAAAAAAAATATTTTGTTGAGAAATATCCGCGACCTAAAGTGTATTTATAATTAAAGATTTTGTTAAAATTAATTACTTTAATTATATATATATTTTTAAAAAATCTTAAATATTTGCTGCATACAGCACTAAATAGTTTATCATTTCAGATTTATTTGGATTGCATGCGTCTTTTAAATTGTATACCTTTTAATTATTTTGTTTATTCGATTAAATGAATGAATTAGAGCTGCGTAAAAAGTTTTCAAAAGTAGTTTTCGTTTTACTAAGAAAACGTATTCAAGTAAAAAAATAATAATAATAAGCATTTGTTTAGCTGTCAGTTATGAAACAACAATTAAAACATTGATTCTTTTGGTTTTTCACTTTTAGCGCTTTTAATCTGGCGCAAATAAAAAAAAAACGTTTAATTTGGCGCTAAAAAAACTAAACAATGCTACTAGTCAATTTCATTGCCAAATTATAACGCATGCCTACCTCGTGTTCCTTTCACGCCACGTTGGCATTAACCTGCAACAATTACTCTCGTGTGCGCGCGACCTAGTTGGATGAAATGTAACATTAAAGGCCAGAAATTGCTGTACTAGTAGGATTTTCTGTTACGTAACATTTTGCTAGCGTCACAATCTGGTTTGCTCTTAAGAGAATTACATAATAGCTACGAAATGTGTAAAGCCGATAATGGGTTCGTTTACAAGGAAATTTCTAAAGGCCCTTACTATTACATTCTACGGGGATGCCGTTTAAAACGTGTGGAAATGTGCAAACCGAACAATCCGCGAATTTTCTGAGAAAGCAAGTTAATCTCCGAGGAGAACCTAGTTACGTAAACACTCGACGTTCGTTGAACGCTAGGAACGCTACTGCTAAAAGGATAACGGCCAATGTACCCATGCTTCATTGTGGTGAGGTTTAACAAGATTATCAGCTACTTACACTGTTTCTTTTCTACGGCACGTAAAAGGTACTCCGTGGCGAGCACTAGATTCACCGGCTCTTGTTTAAGAACTGCGGCTTGGAAGAAAAAGAAGAAAAAAAAAATGTTTTGGAAAGACAAATATTCGTGGATGGGAACTAAATTTGTGTTATTTGAGTAGTCATTCAAGTTTTCCTAAAATAGAAGCCGGTACTGTGTTTATAAGTAGCTGTAGTTGTGTTCTAAACAGCCTATTCACTATTCAGTAAATATATTTGGTTTTTTTACTACATATCTGCAATTATTCCGATTTATTTAATTAAATTAATTTTAATTGTGAAATATAAATTATTAAGTTACTATTATCATCCTCATCATAACACTCGTTACAGGTATAGACCGTATTGGTCTGTTCCGGTCTCATTATCCCTCTAAATTCCTTTTTTGAGGTCTATCCTGCCTTTTCTTTTCAATTGGCTTATATTTTAGTATTTGTTTAGGATAAGAATTCTTGGATTACTTTGCAGATCTTTGGACGGATAATACTAGCATCAAAAATAATTACAAATCTTACAAAATACTTTATAATAATTAAAGAATTAAAGGGCAACCTAAATAAAATAAAAAAATGGCAAATTAGCAGGAGAAGATGGGATAAACTCCGAACTGTATACATTTGCTGGAAAAAATGTCATCAAAGATTATTAAAATTTTTAAATAAAATGTATACAAATTGACAAATACCAATTGAATGGAATACGAGTATAGTAATACCTATAATTAAAAAAGGGGATAAAACAAAACTAAATAAATAAATAAAAAATAATTAGTTTATTGAATACATGCTAAAAATATATTAGCAGAATACTTAATGAAAATCTGAAAATATACAGTGAAAAAATATTATTAGAATGTCAAAATGGATTTAGAAAAGGACCTCTACTGTTTAAAACTACATATAGAAAAAAGAAGGGAATTTAATTTGGAAACTCATCTTTTGTTTATAGATTACAAAAAAGCATTTGACAAAGTAAAAAGATATATACTGTTTGATATATTAAAAAGAATAAATATACGTAATATTTTACTACATTCAATATTGAATATATACAAAGATAATGAAATTAAAATAAGTTGGTATATTAGCAATAAATTCGTTATTAATTTGTTTAGCGCGTAATCTTGAACAGTTTGTATTAGTTAAGAGAAGGGTTGTGTGAACAAAACTACTACGGAGTCATTATTCAACACTGAAAAAAAAAAAAAATCTCAGTTAACAAACCATTTGACCTTTTATTAATACGATAACAGCATCCGCACAACCACTGAATTCGAGAAAAATTGTAAAAAAAAAAAAAAAAAAAAAAAAAAAAAAATCATACCAATACTTATCGGCTGTTATTTGCATGCAAAAATTTATCCAGTTATTTATCATTCAAACAAGAAGGATCAACGTTATCCCTAAATCTCATCACAAATTTCATGGCATCATATGATCCCAACATACAGCCGTTAACACTTTAGAAAATTGCTTGTATTTGATCAATACCTAATGAGTGAACTATTATTAGGAAGCCAAAATAGATTTATGTAAATCCTAACGAACGTGGAATTTTGTTTTATGTTTCTGATTTTTATTTTAGCTTAACTTTGTACCCAAATTCATAACCAGTCTGTCATTTTCATCAATAACCAACAAAGACGTAGCTTGCATTACCTTGCTCCGTTACCATAGTAACTACATGGTTGAATGCATTTGTTTCGAAGGGAGCAAAGGTTTTCCTACGTTACGTACTGATTGGGAGTTGGAGAGGGGGGGGGGGACGACGACGAAGAATAAGACACTGATTACCGAGAAGAGTATCCTTTAAGTTTCGGCGTCAAATAATCAAAGAGACTTACACGTGCACGCCGTCGGACGTTGCTAAGGCAACGGGGGTAGTGATTAATGTCTTTCAAATAGCTACCTTAACCGATACGCATAGTATCGGGGATCAGCTCTCTGTATGTACTTATTTAAGGTGAGGACTCCAAAGTACAGAGGAGTAATTGAAGACAGATATGTCTGTCAGTTGTCACGGACAGGGGTGTCCCCGTCATTCATTGTGACACTGGCGTTCGCGTAAACGCTACATGAAACTCTTGTAGCTGTCGCCCTTAGAAGTAGGTGCTGGTGAAAGTCAAGACTTGATGGGGCTGATATGAAGCATATTTGGATTGCAAGAAGGGAATGTTTTGGCAGCTACCGAGAAAAAGGGAAGATCTTTCCAGTTTTTTTTTTTTTTTTTTTTGTGCTTAGTAAAAGAAAAAAAAATAGGAAAAACAAATTACGTTTTTATTTTTTTGCACGAAATCGAGTAAATAGCATCTCCTTGTATTGGTAAAACTGCATCTGTTTGTTGATCATATCGAGACCAAAATCTATATTATTAGATCTTCCCCTCTGCTCTCAGGTTTCCAAATAAGTATTGTTGTGTCACACCGGGTGATGAAAATCATCCAGCATACCTTTCACAATATTTATGTAGCAGTGAGGGTCTCATTTTCTATGGCATGGATGAAAAAAAACTGCTTCTCCTTTCATCTATCTTCCTATTTGCTTGTACTTTTTTTTTTTTATCTATTTTTCTTCCTCTTAACGCATAAACTTGAACGTGCGTGTGTTCCATCCCCCCCTTTTTTTATTTGATTCACGCACCTATTTTATGAAAACTGCACGTTTGCAAGACGATCTTTGTAACAGAATATCACAAGTGTCCTTTGTTGAATCCTAATTGCACGTCTGGTTGGTTGCCAGAAAACCCTACAATGATGGATTGCACGTCCACCAAAAGAACAAAACAGATAAGAGTTCTCTCTTTCTGTCATCTACAATGAGGCCTCCGCGAACCTATATAATAAAGATTCTTCTCATTCTCCAACACCTGAACAAATTGCTTTGTGAAATAATGAACTCCAAATGTCTCAGCCACTAAAACTCGGTTATCAAGAAACTTCCTACATGGAACACGAGTGTGGAAACACATATTGGTTAGCGCCCTCTACATCACTTTTTTTTTTCTTTATTAACTTTGCAAAGACTGGAGGGAATTTTTTTTTTTGTTGTTGTGTTACATTCATTTGACACAAAACAAAAAGTCAACAGAGCCTACGTTCCCACAATAAATAAAATCATTCTGTAGCCTTAAAAAAGCACTTTTTATAACTGGTAAAGTAGACTGAGCTATAATTGAAGGTTAAGTAATACTTTTGCTTGTGTCCACTAATTAATTTTGGAATTTGAATGCGCTATAAACTAGCATATGGTAATAAACTCCTGCCCACACACGACACTAATGTGCCAAAGGTTTTCAGATCCCTGTGGGATTGTTATATAAGTATCTTACTAACGTGATCTTCAACTTTATAGTGCAGTATTAATAAATCCTAAAGTTCTCGCATTGAAAAAAAAAAAAAAAATAGTACTTTAGAGGCCCAACATCGCCCAAGTATTCTTAGCTTACAAAACCATAATTTTAATAGGGAAAGGCAGTTAGTCTTAATCATACATATTTCTAAACTGTTGTATTGGTTGGTTTGCAGAATGAAGGACGAAATCATCTAGTATGAAACAGGCTAATTGACCTTCACCCGAAATAGCCCTTAGAAAGGTTCTTTGCGTATAAACGGGATTTGAACCCGAATCTTTTCACCCAAAGGATATTGCAAACTGAGCTACGGAGGCTCGCATCCTTCATTGAGATTTTTAATAAAATTTAGGTAAAATTTTAGTGAAAAACGGAGAAAAATTAAATGGATGACTTTGTATTTTATTTAAACTAATTAAAAAAACGACTTTCTTCTCCATAGAGGTGATTGAAAAAATTCCCTCTCACCACCCCCCCCCCCCCCGAAAAAAAAAAAAAACGTAGACCAGCGAACATGCGACTGAAAGATGATACTAAAGCATCATTGTCTTAGTTGCACCCCCCCCCTTGCTATTCCATTGTGAGCGTAAGAATTATTGGAAGGCTATTTGATTATTTACGATATGCTAGTACATTATGTCTGTTAATTAGAAAAGTAGTCAATATGGATTTCATTGGAAATATCACGGTGGTAAGACGTACTATTATTCCAATGTTAAAGATTAGCCCCCCCCCTCTCTACTAGTTTCCAAAAGTTAGGGCTAAACGACCTCGCCTACTCCCTTCGGAGAATTAAAGGCGTACCGAACTTATTTATTTTAATTACATTTTGTTGCCGCTCGCATGCTTATGGTAGATACGGTACTGCATCTAATTTACTATTATGCGTTCTTACAACTTTTAACGTGTTATTAAACTTGTTAATCCTAACAGTAAAATCACGTTAGCTGTGATTTATTGGAACGAAGCGAGATTTCGGATACCAATGGAGAAAGTTTCATTGAAGTCAGGAATTTCTTATTCTTAAAAGAACTAACTTTGCAGGACTTTTCCATCTCGTCTAAAAGTAACACACACACACACAAAAAAAAAAAACCTAACGAATAGAAAATGTAATAAAAATCAATAGTCCACCATTAATTTATCATCAGAGCTCAAAAGAATTAGGCATAAAAGCAGTGGCAATAAAAGTGACGTCTTTCCATTTAGACTTTAAGGTCCGGTGGTTCACATACTGCATTAGAGAGTGTCGCCAACAAGACCGAGTTCGCTTAAAAAAAAAAAAAAAAAAAAAAAAAAAAAAAAAAAAAAAAAAAAACGCACTCAAACTTAGTTTTTATCTTTCAGCTTTTACTGAAAAGAAAGTAAGAGAAAAAATGAGAGAAAGAGAGATCGCGAAAAAGAAACTAAAAAAAAGGCACCCAATTAGTTAGGGAGAGGAAATGCCTGTTATTGAAATAAAAGGAGAGCTAATTACTTTATAAGCTAGCTAAATGTCTCGAGACCAGAGCATTTTTTTCATTCCCCTTTTTTTTTTTACACCCGTTTTTATTAGTATCTTTTTTATATACATAATATAACCTACGTGAGAAATTCTAGACACCACCTGTACTGAAGGGGAAAACGTTTATAGGAAAATTAAATGATTAAAAGTGGTAGTAATTTACTGGGATGCTCCCATGGGAACTGAAATTTCAAGTTTTTCTTTAATGAAAATGCAGACTATTAAACTGCACCGCAGTTAATAGGCTCAGTGCATTTTCTTTGGTATAAACAGCTTAGTGACCTGCTATTACAGTCTCAACGTGAACGAATTTTTTGTACGTTTTTATTACAATCGTTACCCCTGTATGTTCCTATTAGTACATTTTTTTAATTATTTGAATGTTTTTCATTTCCTTGTGTATGCATATGTATGTATTCTTTTTATGATTTTTCCCCTTTCTCTTCTTTTATGGCACCTTAAACTTGTCCGACCTATCGATATAACAGAATCAAGACCTTAATAAGAACTACTACTCCTTCAGGCTCCACCCTATTTACCGCGCACTACTTTGTTTCATAATGAAAATACTCATTTACACACCAGCGAACTGCAGACTTTAATATATTTTTTTTAATCGAAAGAAGATAGTTTTTAGTTCCCAGAATTCTAATTCAACACGTTTGCGAAGTCAGAGCCATTAGCTTTCAAGAAATAGAAGCAAAGTAAATTATTTCAAATTTTAACATATATAACTAAAATATTCTAAAATATTTTATAAAATACTTATGAAAATATAATAATTATTAAAATTATGAAAAAATTAAGGTTTATTCTTTAAAATTTATAATTAATAATAAATTTGAAGTTAATTTCAACACCTTCATTTTTTTAAAATAAATGTATTATAAGAATATAAAAAAAAATATGGTTATTTTGTTACGTTAAGTGTGGTGAATTAAATATAAGGGGCACTCCTAAACAAAAGCAGGCAAAAAATATATATGTAGCGGTAAAAATAATAGTTTTTAAGAAGAGTAACATGGGAGTTTTCCCAGAAATAATACCTATATTTAAATCCGAGATTTTTTTTTGAAGATGAACCATTTTTGATCTATACGTATAAGGGAACTTTTTTTTTTCTGCCCAAGATCAAGGTGATGCTCAGGATATGTCCAGCAAATGATGGAGGAGGTGGAAACAACAGCTTAACTTTCATGAACGTGGACTCTCGGAAAAAGCAAGTGACCTTGTATGATCCTTCGGCTTGCGGACAAGCAACCCCAGCTGATAGGAGAGCCGGAGTGTCAGCTCCTAAGATGTTTGCCTTTGATGCTGTTTTCTCCCAAGATGATTCACAGGTATGTTTTTTTTTTTTTTTTTTTGAAATGTTTATCAAAGGGTGATACAATTATTATGATTTTGTTGAAATTAATTGTATCATAAATTTAGTCATTTAAATACTTAGAAAGTACCGAAAACTGGAGACTTATTACTAAAAATGTTTAAGATGTATTAACTTCTTAATCTCGCTAACGTAGATTTGATAATTTAATGTAAGCTACATTTTTATTGTACAAAAAGAAAAACATAATTACGTTTCCTCACAGACCGAAGTCTGTTCCAGCTCTCTCTCTGACGTCATTCAGTCTGTGGTTAATGGAACTGATGGATGCCTTTTCGTGTATGGCCATTCCAAACTAGGTAAGGAAGTTTTTTTATATACTAATTAAGAATAAATCAAATATATTTTAGTTATCTCATTTTTATTTTATTTAATCAATATTATTTCATAGTTTTTAATATTTCTTAATTAATGTTGGCAGTATAACAACTTTGTTTCAAAATTTATTTTCCAACACCGTTTTATGAAATAAATAAATAAATTTGAAATTTCGATGGAAAGTTATTTATTCCAGTTTGTTCATTTCCCACGTTTTGAATGCCGTTCTATGGCAGGACTGTTTCTTCACATGCATAATGCACGACTTAGTGAGATACACTGATGTGCTTAAAGGGGAAAAAAAATAAAGACGTAAAAAAATCGTTTCTTTCGTCAAGAGGAAGGTGTTGTTTTCTTTATTCTGCTGGTCATGTTTCCAAATCTTTTGAACTTTTCCCTGCCCGAAGTAAACGAAATTCTATTTTAATCTTGAATAAATTTTCAAAAGTTACCTCGACCCATTTTGTAAGTTTGATTTTTTTTTTTTTTTTTTTGGTCCTCTTTCTCTTACGTTTCTGCTGTCACGTTAAAGTTGTTTTCGAAACGGAAGACCCTCCTTGTTCATGAAAATTTAAAATTTAATTAAAAAACTGTTCTTTGCGCGATGAAAGAGAAAATAAATTTTGTATCCAAGTTTTTCTCCCAAACTTTTATCACAAACTATTTTACATTCAAGCTGTAGAATATACATTGTTGCGTTTACGCAGCTGCAACCAGCTTTTTCACTAGCGCCATCTCCTTGAACACGTGTGCGTTCACTTACCAAACGAGTTATGAAGCCACTATTATATTAGAGATTTTAATGTAATTCAGAATATTAAATAAAATAAAAAAATGTGATCAGTCTAACCCAGAAATCTCATTATATGGAAATGAATAACCAGCTTAAATGAATCCTCCCAAAGTCCTCAATACCAGTGAGTATTCCGTATTTTTTATGTTTTAAATTTTTAATTAAAATCCCATAGCGAGAATGGATTTTACTTGAACTGTCTTAACTTGTATTATAAGAAGTCATTAGAATCTCCAACAAAATTGGATTTACTCCCCCCCCGTTTTTTTTTTTTTTTTTTTTTTTTTTTTAAGAAAACGTATTATCAGGAAAACTTTATGCATAAAATAAATCTCTTGCCTCTTTAAGAGATGTATAACCCAACTTCTTGTCCCCCCCCAAAAAAATCTTCCTAAAAGTTACATAAAAGACTATATTAAAAAATCTCAACATTCCCACATACTTCTGAAGGGGGGGGGGTACACAGGCTACTATGATAGTATCGTAATTAAATTCTCTATTATAATTTCAATTTTATTCAAAATTAATTTGGTCATATCTTATATTTTAGCCTTCTATCGCACTTATAACAACATCACTCCATTTGAATCCTAATATTTCTCTTATCCTCCTGAAATGGAATATTTTTGCTAACCTTTTCCATTTTGGTTAAGTGTCTGGTTGGTCGAGCGGTTAGCATATCCACTATCCCATCAACTGGTCCGGTATTCGAATCCCACCATGGGTATAGATGTTTGTAATTCTCTTTACAAATAATTTTCATTGCCCGGTGTTAGGCCACAGTGCTACTATTATTGGAGGTCTGTAATAACTTGAAAAAGTTCCGTGATTGATCTCTACAGCAAATTTTTTACTATGTAAAAAAAAAAAAATCCTCAGCCTACTAATGTACTATTTTAGAATCTTTCGTGGATCGTCGCATAAAATGTGGCCAAGTCATCTTATACTAGCTCTGCTCAGACATTCTTAGTGCTAATGATGTCAAGTTCCTTTTTAATACGGTATGGCGCAAAAATAAATAAATAAATACTGAACTTCGACACCCCCCTTCAGTACACGCGCTATGAGATATTCCGTTCGACCGCATGCACAATAATAGAAAAGCACGTGTAGAGTCTAAGCCATTATATTGAAGAAAGGAAGTTTATTGTTGAGCATTATTTTCGTGCATACTGAGTTGGTAGAGCATCACTTGACGCCTTCGTTTGGGGTATTCCACCATGACCCACCTTCAAACCTTGATGAACTAAGGGATAAAATTACACGATATGTCCAGCAGATGTCCCAACGGTTGTTCTCCAAAATGACAGAGAACCTTCGCATGAGCTACGAAATCTGTCTTGAAAGACAAGGTGTCCATGTGGCGCACGTAATCTACCGTCGTTAATGCTTTATTTGACCAAGATTCCACCGATAGTTGTGGATGTACATATCATGTGTAAACATATATTTCTTTGTTAATAAACCCATTTATTCCATAACATATATCGTTGTAGTTATTCAGTACTGTACTGTTTTTTTTTTTTTGTGTCATACTGTATATTTATTTTAATAAGATTTCGTCATTTCACAGAACTCTCATACCCGCCTCCAAGTTTTAGGTTAACTGTTTTCATTTTTAACCCTAAATTCTAAGGTTTTTATTTGAGACAGCTGACCATATATATTGAAACAGATTATCGTAATACAGTCATGCTATTATTCGGCTTATTTTTAATAATAAAAAAAAAAAAACTAGCAATTATTATCATTCCTTCAGCATCTCAAAATACGAAATACGACAAAATTACAGGAGGTATGAAGAATTTTTTTTTTTTTTTGTTACGTAAATAAATCCGTATTATCATTTACAAGGCCAAAAATGTTACACTAACGATTTCAAGTTGAAAATATGGTTTTACCTTTCATTTTAGTAGCTCTGACGGTATACTAGTATTCCCAAACTGAGCTTCGTCAGCCTAAGAATACTCTAAATATTGGAAATGCTGTATATAAATATTTGGTGTTCTTGCCAGAAAAGATGGGCTGCCATCTAAATAGTATAAATGCCGGTCTTGCACCAGAGACGATGGACCATTATTCCTATTTAAAATATGAATTAAATATATTTATCTTGGAACATTCCGTAGCTTATCAATGTTATTTATAGCCAGTCAAGTAAAGACAGTAATATTGCAGCCTGTTGCAAAATAAATGACCTGTGGATGAATGCTTATAGTAGCCTACTATTTCATGCATGTCACTCGCTTTATGAAGAATCGTTTAAGTTGAAAAGAGAGAGTTATAAATTCCATCAAATCGACCAGGACAGCTGAGAGTGATGGATTAAAATGAATGACCAGCTCAAGACCCTCACTGATTTGAGAAAAAAAAGACGTGTGGTTTGAAGGATGTCCTTTGATACGTCTGTTTATTGAGCTATCAGCTATTTTAAACTCGAATCCATCAAAAAAGTTTTCATTTAATTTTTTTCTGACTGCAAAAAAAAAAAAAAAAATTAAGATGACAAACGCGTTATTGTGATCAGTGTGTTCACAAATAACTTTTCTATCTTGTCGCAATTTTGGTCCAACATTATGTATTTACTAATTTAACGAACCAACCTTTGAAACAAAAATAGGTTCCAAAGAGCGCACACTGATTATGAATACACATAGCTGTAGAACTAAGTCGACCTTCATCAATCATTTTGATGAACTTTGAAGTCTGAATAGTGAGATCTTTGAAATTTAATTACCACAAGAATAATCCTTTTACTTCTTGTAAGCGGAATCCTTTTTGAAGTAACAATTACAGTTGACAATTACATACCAGCTCTTTCACTGCTTACTCATCATATTCCGACCATTTTTTATTCACGCATTTGCGAGAATGTTTGGTTACGGTTAAAAAAAAAAAAGAAAAAAAAGCCATATTCAATACTTAATGAGGATATAAAGATCCATCTTTTTCCAGTCAAATAACATAACACAAAAAGTTTAAAAAATTTCTCAGTAAGTTTATGAGAATGTCTTTGGCATAGCAGTTGCCTTAGCCTGCACTACTTAAAAGACAGGAACTCTGCTAAGGCCTTACGGCTGATGGTACGTTGAAGTACAGGAATAACTCTCCAAAAACTCTGAGTGATCTACCAGATCATTCTAAATCTCACTGAGTGAAGCTGATAGAATCACTGCTAAACTCATCACTCTAGACTTGAATTATTCAAGGTCAGGAGATTCAGCTGTGGCTCCACTCAGTGACAGGCAAAAACCAACCGCCAAGCAGTATTCCTCTGCAAAACGAGCTATCTTTCCCCCAAAACTCTGGGTTCAGTAGGTTTTTTTTTCCTTTTTGGCTAGATGGGTGAAGCAAGAATGCTTTTCATCTTCCCCGTTATCCGTAGAAGAAAATGTATGGATGGGGTAATATAGAGCTCTAAGCTCTGGTCATGGAAGGAGGGTAACAGCAATAGCCGAGCCTCGGTTAAAACTTCTTTGGCTACAGCATTGCCATCTGTTACCCTCTCGAAAAAAACTAAATTCGTTGCATCTATGTTCCTTATAAGGATTGGCTTAAAGGGGCGAAGCAAGAATGCTTTTCATCTTCCCCGCTATCTGTAGAGGACAGTGTAGGGATAAGGTGTTATTGAGCTATTAAAGCTCTGATCATGGCAGTAGGGTAACAGCAATAGCCGAACCTCAGTACTTCACTAGCTACAGCATTGCCATCCATTACCCTCCAAAGGTACCCATTTTAGTCATCTCGTACGACATGCATGAGCTACATTGGGGCTATTCTTATCGCGGCCACCACACGGTGCATCTATGTTATCAACTCAACTTTACTGACATAAGGGGTGAAGCAAAAGCTTTTCATATTCCCCGCTATCTTAAGAGAAACTGTGAGTAGAGAACGTTTATGAGCTAATTGCTCGCCCTGAGTGGTGTTGTGTCCCATTTTTCGATCTTTATTCTATCTAACAATTTCCGCTTATCTATATTCTTCTATTATCTACGCTCGAGATATCACCAAACATTTTTCTAATATCTAAGTTATTTCTCCCCTTAGTACCCCTAATATTTGTATTTATACTGCGCCTTTTGGGATATTTAGTTTGAGATATTATATACAAAAACAAGGAGAAAGAACTCAAATATGTCTGAAAGTGTAACTATGTTGCAGTCGTGACACTTTATCTCGTTTCTTAACATTAATTTCCCGCGTGATTAGGTTCGTATTTTTCAAGTGGTGCATTGGACAGCAATTTCAGACAACTCTTGTATCATTGAACAAAGGTTTATTAAATTCCTTAACATGGTACAATTCAAATTTTATGATTACTCAATTTAATTCTAAACTAAATACTTACAAACTAACATTAGCTTATTAGAAGTAATTAGGCTATGATCCTATAATGAGTATTACGATCATGCCGGCATAACAATTCAACACATAAATTCACTTGACATGGACAAATAAGATTAATTCACACTATTTAACTATTCAAACTTAAGTAGATTAACTAAACCCTTTTCTGCACTAACACACCACAATGACATTTTAACTTTCCAATACATTACAATAGACATGCAAAATTTTTAGGACACTTAATTATTCACATAACATTAACACTAGTCAGCTTACTTTTAATATATTCTGTCAGATACTAAAGTCCTAGTATAAATTTTCCTTGGTCACTTCAACAGTTCCGTATTAAATAATGATACTTATCACAGACAAATTTTAGTTAACATTAGATATAATTTACAGTACCTTTCTTTCTTGGGTTTTTCATATGGGCCTTTACCTTCTTCTGATTGAACTAGCTTGGTGTAACTTCTCAGATAATCTGCTACTCCTACGTTCCCTTTTGAGTTGAATTATGCTTAGACACACTCTGAATCATCTATATATCGGCTGTGCAACTCGCGACGTGGACATCTATTTCTTTACAGCTCTCCGTTTTTCGTAGTTGTCACTGAAGTTGGAACACAAAGAATATGCTTTCTTTTCCTCGACTATATGGCATTCTTCGCTTCTCACATAGGAAATACGGAACCGAAAATCCGCTCATTTTTGTTTCCGTGTTGTGATGTGGAGATATAACCCCTATCTCGCCACTCAGGAAAACACCGTGAAATCCCTACGAAAGAGCTCGCGAAGGACTCTCCTGGAACGGAATCAAAACCAAAACCAAAAAAGCCTCGTTGGGGGGGGGAGGGTTGAACCCTTTTATACCTGTTCTCCTAACGGCACTTTTTCTAACTTCTTTTCTCCTCCCCCTACTTGTTTTTACTTCACCGACCAATTAGGGTGGCGTTTTTCTGCCAAACGTCCTTTGATCGACGAGCTCGTAACGATGTCTCAATCCGGGAATTGACCCTAAGCGATTTTCTGTTGTTTTTCTTGTGCTAGCCTCTAACTTAATCCCTTCCAAAATTTTTCTATGAATTTACTAAATAACTTAATCTCTAGCCTCTCACATACCATCTTTTATGACTAATCCTTTTCTGTCTTATTTATTTAACTTTTCTTATTTAGATCATATCACAATATTAATATATTCTTTCTTTTGTTAGTTAGTTTAACAAAACTTTTATATTTTATATATTTTATTGGATGCAAGAATCTTCCTTTTTCTTTTAATTAGTTCAACTATTATCTTTTATGCAGGGATTTTAATTTATTTTATTTATTCTTCACGTTACACCATGATAGCTGAGAATTCTATATTCTTAAGATATCAGGTGTAACAGTGGGCTAGGAGATTAGTCCTCAGTGTTGAAGTTTAGGATGGCTTTAGGTCTTTTATGTTTGAAATAATCCATTACGTCATAATCTGCAGCCAGTTGGATCAGTTGAAGTACATAAATGTCTCAGAATGATCCTGGCCGCCCCGTGGTTCATCCGAACTGTCCAGCTACACTGGGAGACAAATGTCCCCTATATTTACGCTTTCATGCAGACTATAGCAATCAAATTCTTTTCAAAACATTTATTCTGGATACGTTGTAATTAGAGAATATTAGTATTTGCAGCATGACTCCAGGCCGGTGAAGTGTAGATGAGTATTGGACGAACCATCAGTTTGTATATGAGAAGTTTGCTTCTGGTGCTCAGCTTACTGTTTCTGTTAATTAGCGAGTGGGGCTGGGCTATGGTTTTTGATGTGATGTGAAAGTCAGTTTTCTGTCTAATATTACTCCAAGATATTTGATCTCAGTTTTCCACGGGATTTTAGTGTTGAAAAGGAGGATATCTTCTTTAGGAAGCACTGATCTTCTAGAGAATAGGATGGCTACGCTCTTCGGGGGATTCACTTGGAGTCGCCATTTGGTGAAATATTGTTCGATTAGCAGTAGTTTTCTTGCAGTTTCTTGATTGCCTAGGTGCGGCTTTAAAGATCTGGCTAATATCTCTGTATCATCTGCATATAGAGCTTTAATTGAAGATAATGGGTTGTGCAGTATATCATACAAGTATAAGGAGAATAGGATTGGTGCTAGTAAGGATCCTTGTGGAACTCCAGCCAAGATGCATTTTTGTATCGAGACTACCCCACACATCCTGACTTGCCTGCGCCTATCGTAGAGGTATGCCTTTATAAGATGAATGATTCCGATTGGTACACCAGATGATATCAGTTTGTATAGCAAACCATAATGCCAAACCTTGTTAAATGCACTGGCTATGTCAAGGAAAACAGCCCTAGTGCATTGACGCCAGTTAAAACCTGTGATGGTGATGTGTTCCACTAATCTGTTTATTTGTTGCGTGGTGCTTTGCGATTGTCGGAAGCCAAACTGCTCCTCAGGCAGGATATTTAGTCGGAGTACTGAATCTTGGAGTCTGATAAGAATTACCTTCTCGGCAATTTTGCCGAGATTTGAGATGAGGCTGATTGGTCTGTAATTTTGAGGCAATCTGGGATCTTTTCCAGGTTTATGGATTGGTATTATGTCCGCCAGTTTCCAGTAGGAAGGGAAATGTTTGTAGTGAAGGATGGAGTTAATTATATTTGTCAGATGGACAATAGCTCTACGTGGTAGAAGCTTTATTACTTTGTTAGAGATACCATCGTGTCCAGGAGCCTTTTTGTTCTTAAACTTCTTAATAATATCATATATTTCAGCAGGTGACGTGGAATATGTGATAACAGAATTGAGTGAATATCTGACGTTACGGTGGATCTTGTATATATGGTTAAAATAGAGGTGATAGTATGCATGTTTACATTGTTTTTCAAGATGATTTGCTATTGCTTCAGCTTTATCAGCATCAGTGTGGATGAGACCTGAATCTGTTTGGAGGAGGGGGGGGAAAGAGGTTTATTTCTGTTTTTAATCTTTCGGATGAGATTCCATATGGAGTGGCTAGAGATGGAGGTCAGTTTTTCTTCCATTGTTGAGTTCTATGAGCTATATCGAGGGCATCTCTCACTGTAGAGTTGAACCTCTTCAAGATCCGTTTGTCTTGCGGCGCCCTGGTGTTGTGGTATCTTTTTCTTGCCTTATTTTTTTCTCTAATCAGATTTATAATATCTTCTGGCAAGTGGTTGGATTTGTGGGTAGTTGCAGGGGTAGTAACTGCTGCACAGGCTGCTTTAATCTATTCTGTTAGATTTTTAACGGCTGTTTCAATTTCCTCTTTTGATTTAATGATGGGAACTGGACCAATATATTTTGGAAGTACCTTGGAGAGCCTTTCCCAAGGAATGAATGAGTGAGGGGGGGGGGATTTTCAAGGTTTTCAATTTTAACCGTATTGGGTTATGGTCTGATGAGAGATCGTTAATCGTCATTAAATTGTATTGGAGTCTGATGTGCTACAATATGTCTATGTCCAACACATCAGCCTGACCATAAGTGTTGTGATGGGTGGGGTCAGCGGGACTTATTACATGAAGGTTGTTGAAACCAGCATAGTTTTGTAGTATCTGTCCATTTTTGTTGGTGGAACGGCTATTCCAGGTTGAATGCTTGGCATTTAAATCACCTGCCACAATGATAGGCTCTCCGGTATCGAATAAGGCGTTCAAATCCGAGAACAGTAATGTTTTTTGTGGAGGATGATATGCTGCAAAGATTTTTAGTTTGCCAACAGAACTAGTGAGAATCTCAATGCCGGTGACCTCGAGGTTAGTGTTAGGAAGGATGTTTATGGAGTGATGAGAGATGAAATTTTTAATGAAAATGGCTGTGCCTCCTCCTCTGTGGGATAGTCTATCAGCTCTGTACAGTTGGTATTCACAAATGTTGGGGTTGTCTGAAGATCTTTGCAGCATATCATCGCGTTCCACGCAATGAGCTCTGGAGATTCTTTTTTTAATTTGTTACTGTTCATTAGTGAGCACTGAGATAATGGCTTGTGTGTCCTTTAGAAATCTGTTAGTAGAACTTTGTGAAGGGTTGGATCTGCTAAAATCCAACAGCATATTTGCGAGAGAAGAGGTAATGATAGCTGTCAGATTTGTGTGTGGTGTTGTTGTTGTCTGTTCACGGGATGACTGTTTAGGACGAGTTACATCCGCATATGTCCTAGATTGTTGTTTCAGAGTTACTCTTTTGGGAACCTCTGGCTTCGTCTGAAGGGCGTCTGACCTTTTATATTGAACTTCAGGAAACTGTGAAGTAATCTCTGATGTAGGTGTGCTGAGTGAGGAAGAAAATGTTTCTGCTTCTGATTTTCCATTTCTTGGATTGTGAGCGCATCCTTTGTAATTGGCAGTGTGAGGACCACCACAATTTGCACATTTAGCCGGGGTAGATTTTGGTTTAGTGCATGTATTTGTTGGGTGGGCGATCCCACATTTTAGACATCTGAATTCAGCTCTGCACATCTTCTGGGCATGCCCAAATCTTTGACATCTGTGGCACTGCCCTGTTGAAGCTCTTTTTTCTAAGTGGTTCTATAAGTAATTTTTAGTCCACGGATGGATGTCAGATCATATATTTGCTTATAAGCTTGACTGATCTCAATTAGAACCAGTAGCATTGGAGTCTTGTCTTTTTTGGTCATTCGACTGACCTTAACTGGTGGTAGGTCTTGGTGGTGTAGATCCGCAACCACTTCTTCTATGGATACTTCCGAGACAAATCTGATTACTTTCTTGAGGTTTCTTTCTGATCCTAGTGAAAAGGTGTGATACTGTATACCTTTGGCATCCAATTCACCAGTCAACCTTCGATAATCCATCACTGAGCAGGGCTGTATTTTAATACCTTCTGTGACATTCTTTGCTTGACTGTATAAAATCTTTAAATTGGACATCCAATTTATCTTTTCTCGCAGAATAATCGGAGGTATCTTTTCCCTTGAGGAGGTAGGAGAGTCTGGGTCAGGACCGTCTTCTTCCATTCGATCCGCTTTGGGTGGTTCAGAGGCTGCAGTTTTGCGAGCGCGAACCTCCTGATAATCGCGGTGATCTGCAATGGAATTGTCACCAGCAGTTGTTTCTATTACGCTGGTGCTATCTTGATGGATACTGGGAAGAAGTTCAAAGAGTTGAGGGTCATCTGAATCAATCTCTTTTATTTGATGAATTACGACTTTACCTGGCCATTTAGTGTGCAGTAGATTGCCTACATGCTTGAAGACAGCCAGATGTTCTTTGAAATTTAGTTCTTCATATGGTGCCTCCATGATTTGCTCAAAACTCTGTTCTGTGGAACAGGACATGCCTTGCCCTTGTCACGATAGCAAATAGACAGTTGCTTATATGAAACAATGGCGATCCTAGCGGCAGTAGGCCTAGCATATCGCCCTTGTAATTTCAATTGACTTACCTGGATAAACCACTATGGAAAAATAAAGTGTCTGTTTATGGTAGCAGGCAATTAACTACTATTACTAGTGAATAAGCACAAATCGCTAAAAAACATATCAATCAAATTCGCAATTCACCATCAATAATACACGAAACACTAACACGCGAGCCGCCATCTTTTTCATAATCGTGATCATGTTCAATAACTTATCCTTATAAGGACTGGCTTAAAGGGGCGAAGCAAGAATACTTTTCATCTTCCTCGTTATCTGTAGAGGACAGTGTAGGGATAAGGTGTTATTGAACTATTAAAGCTCTGATCATGACAGGAGGGTAACAGCAACAGCCGAACCGCAGTTAAACTTCATTGGTACAGCATTGCCATCCATTACCCTCCAAGGGTATTAATCACCGACTGTTTAAGAAAAGGTGAACTCTCAAAAAATCGGACGATCTCTAGACCACTCCATAGTGGGCGAAAGACCGTCCATATCTCAGCGTTGGTTCCACTCAGTGACGGGCTCCCCCACCACCGAGCAGAACCGCTCAAATTCCGAAGAAAATCATTCACCGACAAAGCCCCTCAGCGGGCCGTGCCGGAGAACACTTTGCCCGGAGACTCAAATTGCTCCCTTAAGGCAAAAACCTTAAGAGAGCGAACACAAAAACTCTCGAATCTCATCGCCCAAGGGGGGCAACAGTAACAGCCGAACCTCAGTTAAACTTCATTGGTACAGCATTGCCATCCATTACCCTCCAAGGGTATTAATCAATCACCGCATCTCACGGTCGATTCCAATTATCTCGATTGTTCAATAACACAACATTAACATTTCTGGCTAGATGGGTGAAGCAAAATTGCTTTTCATATTCCCCTTTGTCTTGTAATGGAAGAAGTTTGAATGGAGTGTTTGTGAGCTATATGCTCGTCCATTGAGGGCAGTGAAGTTAGTTGCGTTCAGCTGAACTTAAAATAGATTTTGGTCTTTTAAATTTGTAGATTTCTTCTTCATTATATTCCGAGGCTTCCTTGATTAACGGGTTTGGATGGTTACTTGTCTTGGTAAAGAACTTCTCAGCTAGATTTATGAGAAAGGAAGAGATATAAGGGATATTAACTTCTCTATGGATCTGGGTGTTTCTTATGAACCAAGGGGCATCCAGAATCATCCTCAGGCACTTATTCTGTAATCTCTGAAGTTTTAGAATGTTAGAATTTGCGGTGTGGCTCCATGCTGGGGATGCGTAAGTGATAACCGGTCTAATTACCATCTTGTAAATTGTTAATTTTGTTTGCATGTCCAGTTTACTTTGTCTGTTGATCATAGGGTAGAGCTGTGCTAAGACGTTGAATGTCTTTGAGGAAATGTAACTAATATGTTTGCTGAATAGGAGTTTACTATCAAGAATCACTCCAAGATATTTAACGTCAGTCTGCCATGGAATCTTTACTCCCAATAAATAAATATCCTCCATGGTATGGATTTTCTTTCTATTAAACAGTATGGCTGAGCTTTTCTGAGGGTTAACTTGGATCCTCCAATCTGCCATCCACTTTTCTAAAGTGTGTATGCTATTTTGTAGTTTTTTAGTTGCCAGTTTTGGGCTCAGTGAACTTGACATCAGTGCAGTATCATCAGCATATAATGCAGTGAATGTTGTTCTTGGGTTCAGAGGGATGTCTGCTACATAGATTGAAAACAGTAGAGGTGCCAGAATAGATCCCTGAGGTACGCCTGCCGAGATCCTGCGTCTGGTCGAAACCGTTTCGCCTACCCTGACCTGCATGTATCTGTCTTTCAGATAAGAATATATTACCTTTATTAGTCTGACTGGGAAATTAAATTTTATCAGTTTGTAGAGAACTTGATTGCATACTTTATCAAACGCCTTCTCTGCGTCGATGAAGATGGCAGCTGTATTGAGTTTCCAGTTGAAACCTTTAGTAATGATTTCTACCAGCCGGTGCACTTGTTGGGCTGTACTGTGGGCCCTACGGAAGCCGAACTGTTCATTAGGCAAAATTCCTAACTTATCTGTTTCTGCTTGGAATCTTGAGAGGATCACTTTCTCTGTTACCTTTCCGGGGCTGGATAATAGGCTTATGGGTCTGTAGCTTTCAGGAAGGTGAGCATTTTTTCCTGGCTTCTTCAGTGGTATGATTGTGGCTGTTTTCCATGTAGAAGGGAAATGCTGGAATCTAAAGATAGCATTTGTAATGTTGACGAGATGGACTATGGCCTTTCTAGGAAGTAGTTTTACTATTCTGTTAGTTATGCCATCCGGTCCTGGAGCTTTTCCATTGTTTAGATGGGAGATGATATTTATCATTTCTGCCGGATTTGTAGGAGTGATATGTTCTGAGTTGACAATGTTCTGTCTTAACGTTCACCTAACATGACGATGAATCTTGTACATAAGGTTGATATTTAAATTAGTATACGATGGGTTGCACTGAGATTCTAGGTTATCTACTAGTGCTTCGGCTTTCTCTTCATCTTTGTGAACTGTCCCTTTCTTGGTTTGGATAGGGGGTATGAGTTGCTTTTTGGTACGGATTGCTCTTAAGAATTTCCATACAGAATGATCTTCGGTATTGATGTTAGCCAATTTGGTTTCCCATTGATGGTTTCTGTGTTTTTGAAGAGCCTCTCGGACCTGCCTGTTTAGATTGTTCAATACTGTTTTATCTTGTGGGGCTCTGGTATTGTGGTATCTCTTCCTGGCTCTATTTTTTGCTCTGATTAGGTCCATGATTTCTTCAGGGATACGGTTTGTTGGGTTGAAGACAGTTGATTGTCTGACTGATTCAATTGCTTTCTGAATTTGTATGGTTAAGTTATTTATTGCTGTGTCAATCTCTTCCTTTTTACTGATATTGGGTACCGGACCAATATGATCGGGAAAAACCTTGGCTAACTTGTCCCATGGTATGAATGTGTGCAGAGGAGAGAATTGATCTGATGAACCTAGGTTGAGCACTATGGGACTGTGGTCAGAAGATAATTCGTTGACTGATTCCAATTTGAATTAGTATCTTAAATTTTTAAAAATGGCAATGTCCAGCACATCCGTGCCACCCGAAGGGCTGAAATGGGTGGGCTCAGTAGGGCCAGCGACTACAACAGAGTTAAGCATTGCATAGTTGAAAAGTGTGTGGCCTTTGGTGTTAGTAGATGAGCTGTACCAAGATGTGTGTTTTGAGTTGAAGTCTTCTGCTATTATTATGGAGTCATTTGGACCAAGTACGGAGTCCAGATCTGTTGTCAGCAGAGGAATGCTTGGAGGGTTATATGCAGCATAGATCTTGAGACTCCCAGCATTGAAGGTATGTACCTCCACACCAGTCACCTCCAGGTTTACTGTTTTGGGCTTGTCTATTGTGTTATGATTCAAATAACTCTTTATATATATGGCTGTGCCTCCACCTCTTGTGCCAATTCTGTCGTTTCTGTACATAGTGTATCCACGGATTTTTGGGTTATTAGCTGGTCTTAGGTGTGTTTCACCAATCAAGATGATATCAGCACTGAGACGAGTTGAAAGTTCTTGTAGTTCCAAAATCTTGTTCATCAATCCATTTGCATTCCATGCTATTATCCTAAGAGCTTTTGGTTTGAATTTATTATTCATGACAGATTGCTGTTATAATGTTTTGAGTGCTTTGCAGGAATCTCTTTCTGGAAAATGTTGAGGGGCATGTCTTGCTGAATTCTTGCAGCATAGTGGCAAGTGAGGCTGTTAAAACGGATGTTATGTTGGAGCTTTCTAGCTCGAGAGATGTAGGAGGCTTAGTTCTTGCAGCCTCAGCATATGTTTTGGTCGTGGTTGTTCCTTCTTGTGAGGAAGAAGGCAAGGTGTTTCGGACTGGACGACGATTTGTTTGGTTGCTTAAAACGTCGTTACGTGGCGGAACAAGATTGACGTTTGTTGGTCCTCGGTTTTTTGGATTGGAAAGGCATCCCTTGTAGTTGGCGGGATGAGGTCCTCTGCAGTTTGCACAGCATGCTGGAGTTGTGCGAGGTTTGGTGCAAGAGATGGTCTGGTGTCTCTCGCCGCACTTCAAGCACTGTAGGCTGCGTTACATAATTTTTGGGCATGTCCAAATCTTTGGCATCTGTGACACTGACCTGCAGATGCTCTTTTCCTTAGAGGCTCAGTTGTAATTTTGAGACCGCATACTACAGTCAGTTCATAGATCTGCTTTTGTGTGTTGTTTATTTCCACCAGCACCAAAGCCATTGGCCTTTTATCTGCTTTTATCTGGGGACAGGCCCTGTCTGGAGAGATCAGTGGACACATCTTCAGGAGTGATACCTTCAGCTATCCCACGTAGAACAACTTTCAGGTTCTTTTCATTAGGTAAAGTGAAGGTGTGGTATGGGACGCTAGCTTTGTCCAGAAATCTGGTCATCTGTCTGTAATCCGAGACTGTAGAGGGTTGTATTTTAACTCCCTCATCTGTGTTTTTTTAGCCCATGAGAATGAGATGTTTTGCTCTCTTAGGGCTGATGAGATAGGGATCCATTTTTCTTTATCCCTTAATATGACTGGTGGTATCTTTTCTTTAGGACCATTGAGTGCTTCTATCCCTGTTGTTTTGGGTTCTTCCACATTGGTGGAGATTTTCCTCTTCTTTTTGACCAATTGGAACGCTGTATCTGTTTCCAAGGTATGATGTCTGCTGTCTTGGGATGTAGCATCTTCCATACTCGGGGAGTGTGCTAAATCTGATTGCGTCTGAGTTATGGGCTCTTCACTCATGTCAACTGTATTATCCTCTGTGACTGCTGTGGGGGGGGGATGTGTCAAAGAGCTTGACTTTTCCTGGCCAATTATCACTCAGCAGCTTTCCCAGTCTGAGGAATTCAAAGTAAACTTCCTCGAATTTGGCCTCATTTAGAAGTTTTGCCATGATAATATTCGGAAATAAGTCACAGATGGAGAAAGAGTAGAGATTGCTCAAGTGTTCCGTGCAGGTAAAGATAATCCTGTGGACTTTTGAGGGTCGACTAGCAAATCCCGTAGACACACTAAGGTGTCTACCAGCAATAAGATGTGGTGATATAAAATACAACAATGGCGATACTAGCGGCAGTAGGCCTAGCGTATCGCCCTTGTAAATTCAATAGACTTACCTGGATAAACCAGTATAGAAAATAAAGTGCCTGTTTATGGCAGCAAGTAATTAACTGATATTATTAATGAATAAGTATAAATATCTAAAAACATATCAGTCAAATTCACAATTCACCATCAAAAATACACGACACGAAACCCTAACACGCGAGCTGCCATCTTCAGCCGAATAAAATAACACAATAATCCATTATTATTTTATATATCATTTCTAAGTAAACTGCTGATAAGTGTATACATATAGTACTAAGATATAGAGCTAAAAATAGTTTAATTTAATAAGTTAAGTAAAATTCAATAAGAATATTAAAGATCCATCTTTTTTATAACCAAATTTAATTTCGTTTAATTGAATCTATGATGTATTACAGGAAATTTCATAAATAAATAGGCATTTCTGTATTCTCGAATTCCTGATATTTATGAAAACCCCAAATACAACTGCGTCTATTGCATATTAACACCCTGAATATATTGCAAAATCTTCCACAAAACTAGTCACATCAAATATACAACTCGCTTACAAACATTGATTCAAGTTTGCTCACTTATATTGTTTTGTGCGTACTGCTGCATTCTTCTTACAAATTTCCAATGTCAGCGCCAATTTTTGCTGTACCGACTGTCTAAACGAGGAGGGGGGAGGGAGAAATCGTATTCTGACTCTTTGGCATTTCAAAGTCGTCTATTTCTTATAGGTTTTGCACAAGCATTTTATGAGAGGAACAAAAAAAAAAAAAAAAAAAAAAAGATGGCAAAGTGGAAAAATAAAAGCTATTGCTGTAGTTACGATAAAATGTAGTCGTTTTTTTTTTTTTTTCTTCAATCAAATAAAATGAAACAGTAAGACAACGGGCGAGACGAGTAATGGGATGGCTGACTCATCTATTCCACATCCACAAGCATCCTTCTGGCCTCGTTTCTCTTCAATATGCCACCGGTCTTATTGTCTTCTTTTTTTTTTCTCATGTGGATATTTTTTATTCTCCCATAAATCCTTCGCACTTCAATAATTTCCTACTTATTCTTTTCCTCAGCTATTTGCCAATATTCGCAGAAACTCAAGGAGCCTTTAAGACATCTCCCCCCCCCCCCCTACAATTGGTTTTATCTCATTGCTCTTTCATCTCGCCTTGGGAGGAAAAAAAAAAATGAGCTTAGCGAATGCTGCACCAAAATCTGACAATACATCTTCACTGAATTTTGCAACGGAAATTGTGAAGTTAGAAGGAAAATATAAGTGATTTAAAAAGTAATTCTTAAATACCTCCGTTCATTATCAGTCTTAAATTTATTGCAATTCTTATGCATTCAGGCAACTCTTTCCTCTAAACATTAAAAATGAATGTAATCTATATCTTAGATAAAATATAAAAATTTAAACATCAGAAATGACTTTGTTCATTAATTTCATAATAAATTATAAATTCTTTTAAATGGTGTTTGTCTTATTAATACAATTTTAATGTTAATTTTCTGAAAAGACTATTAATTTATATTGTAATATGTATATTATTTTATATTTTATATTACTTATTAAAAAAGCTAATTTTTTTAAATCTTCATTTTTTTTGTGCATAATACAGAAGTATTCTTATGTTATATTTAAATTATTTCCTTCTCATCTTTGGTTATTTATGTTAACTATTAGCAGTTGCTTGCACGAGAAAGTAGCACTTAGAAGAAAGAGAATAATGATATTTTGTAGGCTGAGAAAACTACTGACAGAAGCTGTCTGTGCAGGGAAAGATGGGATTATCATTAAAAAAAAATAAGGCGACAATAATCATTTTATTTTGGTAGAACTTGTATTTTTATTAGAAAATTTGTTACTGTTAAGACTGCATAATACGAATAACTAAGATCGGTATTATGATAGTATAAGATGGCTATTTTTTCCTTAAATAGAACCCTGACAAATATGCTGACAGTAATTTTGTTATTAATCTCTTTCGAAAAGAAACCATTATTCTTTGTAATTCATGACATTTTTATTATAATTTTCAAAAATAATCACGTTCTTGGAGACAATGATTTGTGGTTGTGTATCTCGGGTTACAAATTCTCCATTTTCACATCAAGATGGTATCAGAAGCAGTAAATTTTTACTTGTAAACAGCTTCTACCAGCGATGTTTTGTACTTTATTGATATATGTAGTTCTATATCATATTCACGATGATATAATTGCATTTATTAGTTGCATTTTGATGCACTGTGGGGCGCGACCCACTGGGGGAGGCGGCATACTTTCCTACAGATAAAAATTAAAACTGCTCCAAATCAGTTTTAAAAATAACAACAAATAAAAATACAGAAAGAAAAACTTTTGATGATACAGGTTTTAATTATCATGAATTTCAAAATAACTAGTAATTATTTTCTTCTCTCGCACTTATAAAACGCGTGTGCCAGAGGCAGTGTTGATAGTTCGGCAGCGGCCGCATCTTTGTCAGAGTTCTGGATACATATTGACAAGGAATTCCCAACTTTGAGCCAAAAAGCATTGAAGATCTTTATTTCTTTCGCAACAACTTATTTATGCGAGAAAGGCTTTTCTGCTTTGACAGCTATGAAGTCAAAGTATCGTTCAAGACTAAATATTGCTAAAGAACTTCGAGTGGCCATTTCTGATATTACACCACGTTTTGATAAACTCTGTTCTCAAAAGCAGGCAAAATCCATCACATTAGACTTTGACATTTAAATGTTTGATTATTTTACAGAGAAAACTTAAATACTTGTTAGTTAAATATTGTTTCATTTCAATACATATTTTGGTCAATTGCAAGGTAAAACTAATTTTTATGGTAGGCCTAATATTGTGATACTTTAATTATTTTGTGTCAAAAACTTGTTAAATAGTATGTAGAAAACACAAAATAAACTGAATAAAACATCAAATTTAGTATGACTTCTATTTTGATAAATAAAACGGGCGGGAGGGGGCGCTGACAGTGTTATCTTTGTAGTGGGGCTCAGAGGTAAAAAAGTTCGAGAACCACTGGTCTACACCATCAGGTTGTGGTAAGTAAAAATAAAATAAAATCAATTTCAATATTGTTAATGTTGATTCAATCAATATCAGTATGAATGCTAAGCAAAAAAGTGTAATCTTGCACAACAATTTTATATCTTATTATAAATAAGTTATGGGAGAAAAAATGAGCCGAGAAATGCCAAAACATAAAATAATAACAGGAGTATTAAGTTTATCGTATTCTTGTTCTATTTTCCGAAATAAAAGAAATATTAAATGCCGATTTCTCCATGTTCATTGCGATCAATTTACCAAATATTCCGAATAAGTTAGCCAGTAGGAAAAAGCACCAGAAAAGAAGACTACATTTCTGATTTCAAAAATAGGGTCTTCTTTGTACACAATTTTTAAACAAAATTAATTAATTCATTTCGAGGAAGTTGACTTAGTAGATAACTACGACAAATGAAAAGTGCAGTTACACGAAAGACGAAGGCTTTAATGATCCATGGGGGTGTTGTAATAGCGAGTTCTTCTGTAGAATTAGTGATAATGACTACACTGCAAATGGTGTCTTCAAACATCCTTCGTAAACTGCTCATTCCATCATCTCCTCACTCTTTCTCTCTCTCCCCTCACTGCGACCATTTGCCTCTTAGCAACGGTTAGGATGCTATTTAACTTTTCAATCGATACACGCACAGCAGTATACACTATGGGAAACGTTCACTAACAAAATTAAAGCTCTACTTAAAATGGCCTTCATTTTCTTCTACCCCCCCCCCTCCCCATCTCTCTCTGTCCTCCAGAAGCTATCTGCTTCCCGAACTTCCTCTGTTTCTTTGAAGCAAAAAACACGAAAAGACGGTGCCTTTCTTTCTGTCTTGATTGATCGGTTATTCAGTGAGAAGATCATCTCTTAGGACCCAAGTGCAAAGTGTTGTACTTTCTTCATAGGGGTTGTATCTCTCTCTCTCTTTTTTTTTTTTTTTTCATTCACTACTGAGACGCTACGTGGCAATCGAACAAACACCTGAAGAGTATAACTTGAAATAGAGAGAGAAGGCTGTTCATTTGTCTGGTGGAAAAACATTGTCGTAAATCCATAGAAACGAAAATACATTTACATTTACAAATTACAGTCTTATTAAATATTATTACAGTCTTATTAAATAAGGCTTTAGTATTCAATTTAGTGTGTTCAAAAAAAAAAATTGGTGGTATCTCAGAATGAATGCTATAATCAATTAAAAATTACCAAGTAACAATTACGCAGCATAGAAACTTTATCAAAGCTATATTTAAGAAAAATAAGTGTATTTCTAAAACTTCTTGAATAATTTAATGACTTAAAAAATCCTTCAATATTTTTCTAAAATTTCATTTAACATATTACTTTCTTTTATATTCTATATGAAATATTACTGAAGTTTATTTACTTATTAAATACTTAATTTTAGTGCATAAAATTTCAAGTTGGAAAATAATATTTTTGCACTTTTACAATTTTGTGAACATAATCTTCAAGCAACGATTACTATGATAGCCTGTTGTGCGAGACAAGCTAAAATATTACATATTTTGTTCTTTCCGTCCCTCTCCAATTCAGAGAACAGATTGCACAGGATTGTGACCCCCCCCCCCTCTAAATCGACTTATAGCACCACCTAACGGATAAAAACTGCAACATCATAGTAGTATTACGTAATATTTTATTAAAGTTGAAATGAATTATTTCAATTGCTGGATTCAGTATTCCAAACAGTCGTGATAGGTTCTTAAAGTGTTAATATTTAACCATCTGAAACAATCAACAGAAAATGAAAATATCAAAATGTTTATATCGTTGAGATGAATAAACAAAAGAAGAATGTGAAATGTAAAAATAAAAATACTGTTGTTAAAGTTTAATTTTTTATTATTTTTTTTTCCGGATTTATAATAATTTCGGAAATGCATTGAATGGTCTATTATATATTTTATTTACAGGGAAAACATATACAATGGTTGGGAGTAGTCACTCAACACAAGAACTTGGTGTTATTCCTTGCGCCATCACCTGGCTTTTCAAACTGATAAATGAGCAAAAACAGAAAACTGGAGCTCGATTTTCGGTTAGAGTATCAGCTGTAGAAGTTTCCGGACGTAATGACACACTAAGGGATCTTCTTTCAGAGCATGCTACTGGTAAGTTTATTTTTCTTTCAAATATGATTATTATTTAAAATTAAAAAAAAAAACTAGAATCTCTCGGCAGATTAGTCAAACACATTATCAAAACACGTAATAAGTCCACTTTGTTATCTAAAAATAAGGAAGTGGTTTTTGCCTTTTTTTTTTTTAGTTATGAATTATTGTAAGACAATGAGATAACTGTAAATGAGATTGTGCTTATCTAATGCACATAAAAGTTAGAAAAGAAATAACAATAATATTTTAAAATAAATATTGTTATTATTTTTAATATAAATTCTGAATATTTTTTATCAAACAACGAAAAAATACTAAAAAAGTTCAAACACCTATCAGTAAAATACATGAATAATATTGGTATATTCCATCGTTGGGTTGAATTGGAAAAAGCAGTAAAATAAAAGTAAATTTGGTCGTTAGATGGCGCTAGTCGAACATGCTATATTCAGAAATATACATTAAAAATTAACGAATTTCGAAATGTGGTGAACTCGAATACACTGAAGCCAATGATAATGAAAAATGAAGGAAATGAAACGATCTTATCCAAAAGCTGAATATACGTTTTAAAAAATTGGGTGCTAAGAATCTGAACGTGCATATCTTTAGCAGCATTTATTATTCCATCTCAACTATATATGTATATATATATATAAAAAAAGGTTGGAAACTCGCAATTTTTTTTATTGCAGTGCATGTGTCCAATAATCAAATAGTGATTCTTTTACAAATCTCTATCTGAAAAACTGATAATTATAATGATCATGGTATTCATTTTTCATTATCATGGGCTTCAATGTATTCGAGTTCACCACTTTTCGAAATGCGTTCATTTTTAATGTATTTCTGAGTATAGCATGTTCGACTAGCGCCATCTAACGACTAAAGTACTGCACACGACCTGGAGCAAAATTTGTTTTATTTATGTTTTGTTTATTTGCTTCTTCTTCTTAACGGTTGAATTAACATTTAATAAGTTTGGCACGACCTAGCGTTTCAATAAAATCACAACTTACGAATGCACCTTCGGGCAAAATATATTTTATTTTCCTCTTCATCGTGTATCGTATTCAAAAATGGGAAGAAGATCAAAGAAAACCACTTGAGTGCTGGAAACGAAATTTGGATGAAGAACGAGGAAAGAGTGCAGGCAGAAACTATCAATCTTCGTTCGATTAACGTATCTTAGACACTCTTAAGCCATCAAGGAAACTAAGTCTCAACAGAAGAAAAAGAAGCGCAGGAAGAGGGGGAAAAAAATCCAGGCAGCCTCTGAAAGGAAACTTCGTAAACCGTTTTATCTTATCCAGCCTAAGGAATTATTTAATTAAGGTAGTCAATAGTGATGAGAAGTAGAAGCCAAGAAAACGGAGAAGATAAATTAATTATCTAATTAAGCCGCCTAACAGACGGAGCCTGCTTGAAAACACACACAAGTAGGATATTGACAGCGACATGATTTCTTCGTGTTTCTCAAGAACTTTTCTTTCTTCTAATTTTATCAATCTAACGTGGTTTGTTAATCTTCCATGAAGAAACTGCCACCTAGTAGCAACTTCTGAAACTAGATGCAGTACTTGTATATTTCAAGTTTATATTTTTCTACACATTTTTTTGTAAGTAACTCATAGTAATTCATTTTACTTGGTAGGCACGGAAGGTAGCGGAACATCCCCTGGTGTATATCTAAGAGAAGATCCCATATTTGGAGCTCAGCTTATGAATCAATCCGAATTGAGAGCGCCTAATGCAGAAAAAGCTGCCTTCCTTCTAGATGCTGCTCTTGCCAATCGCATTGCTGGTACGTATTTACCATTTATGGTAAATTCATGCCATTTATCACTAGAATTCAAATAAATAGAATCTGATTTCTGGAAATTGAAATATCGTATTGTTTTTTTTTCCAGATTCAGATGAAGACTCAAGGAACTCCCATTTTCTTTTTACTTTACATGTGTACCAGTACAGAGTAGAGAAAGGTGGAAGAGGTGGAGGTAAGTCCTTAATGCTATATATATATATATATATATATATATATATATGACATCTATATCATATATATGTCATACCAGTGTGTTAATTAATGACACGATTCTTTTATTAATTTTTATTTATTTATCTTTTAGTGGCAGGTGGTCGAAGTCGCCTTCATCTTTTTGATCTTGGAAGCTGTGACAAACAGGTTAAATCACGAGATGGCGCCACTAGTAGTTTGTCTTTGTCTGCCTTAGGAAATGTCATCTTGGCGCTATTCAATGGACAAAAGCATGTGCCTTACAAGTAAGTAAAGCAGACGCTCAAAACCCATAACTAATACTTTTATTGCAGAGACATACCTTTTGTTATTTCATATAATTAAGTTGTTTAAAATAATTTTAGACTAAACCATTAACGATGTAACAAATTTTTAGGCCAACTTCCAGTGGATTCCTTCAGTATTTATTTACCAATGACGCTATGTTTACTTACTGATGAATCTGACAAAAACTGATGTAGCATCAAATTTAATTGTCCTTAGTGAAATCTACTACTTTTTAAAAATTTATTTCAACATTTTAATAAATTGATGCAAAATTATATAAGGGGGACCGAAAGTAATCAATTTTTTGAACTACATCTTTAATATAAATTTTATTAAAGAATAAATTAACATTATTGAATTCTATAATCGCCATCGTTAATTATAACCTTATTCCAACGATCTACTAAGTTTAGAATTCCTTTTTTGAAAAAAGTTTTTTCTTTGGAGGCAAAAAATGATATCGAACTCCTTTGGACATCATCTTGCGAACGGAAGGTTTTGTTTCTTATGCTGTGTTTTAAGGACCTGAATAAGTGATAGTCACTAGGGGCAATATCCGGCGAATATGGAGGACGTGGTAGAAGTTTCCATCCTAACTGCCTAATTTTTTTCTTGAGTCATTCTTGCAGAATGGGGTTTTGCATTATCTTGCTGCAAAATTACCCCTTTTCGATTGACAAGCGCAGGACGTTTGATTAACAATGCTTGATGTACTCGCTCTAATTGTTCACAGTAGATGGATGCTGTGATAGTCTTACCTTGATCCATGAGTTCGTAATGAATAATTCCATGAATATCCCACCAAACGCACAACAGAACCTTTTGTGGATGAAGTCCATCTTTAGGTGTTGGAATTGGAGTTTGATTTAGAGAAAGTCACTGCTTTTTGCGTTTATTATTCTTATACAGCACCCATTTTTCGTTACCAGTTACGACTTGTTCCAAAAATGGGTCATTTTGTTGTCTGGTCAACAATGAATTGCAAATCGCCCGTCTTTGTGTTTTATTGTTTTCTGACAGTTGATGCGGTACTCATCCACCCTGTTTAAGAACCTTGCCACTCTTATATAAGTGCTCTTGGACAGTTGACCATTATGAATTAAGTTTCTCTGCTAATTCTTGTATGGTCTGTTTTGGATCTGATTCAACGAGTCTTAAGAGCATCGTCATCTAGAGTATACTAATTTCCAGTCCTCCCCGCTAGATGTCACTGCGTTCAGTAATTATAATCATCTTAGATATTCATTAATTTTAAGTATTTTCTGACAACTCATCCAGTGTTATACATTAAAGCTTTCATTTTTCCTCTTTTTTTTTTTTTTTTTCATAATTATTTAGCATTTATCTTACTCTCCACCTGTCAACATTTACTCTTTCACCCACTCGGTAAAGCTGTGTAAATAACTCCATTCACTCCATTATATATTTTTTTCCTTCTTCGTTTACTCTGCTTATTTCTTCATTGAATTTTCTCGTACACGTTGTACGGGTTCTCCTGATTACTTTCCCATGTTAATCTATCCTCCTTTTTCTGCACACTTAATTCCTTTTTTTTTTTTTTTTTTATCAACTTTCATTTTCCGTTTTGTCTCGCATCTCTCTTTGTGGGTTTCTTTCACTCGAACTTTAATTAATGTTAGAAAGGTGACACCCATACTCGTCATTCTCCGTATACTCTCGAACTGAACCGCTTGGCGGAAACCATAAAGGTTTGTGTATGGGTGAGAGAGAGAACGTTTGCTCTCTGCAACGGGATCTCTGACAGGTGAAGCAAGAGCGCCGATCTTCCCAGCGTTCCTCCCGTCTCTAGTAACAGATGCCAGGGACTAATTACCCCGCCAGTAATGAGCTTCACTTCCGTAGGAAGAGGTTGCTATACGACAACACTGTAATCACTAAGGAGCCCGTGTTAATTATAATTGGATCTGGACTGTCGCTAAAGACTTGAATCGTACTGGAACATATAATGAAGTTGTACGGACCTTGTTTCTGTCGTCACAAGAGAGGAGTGGGTCTTCTTCCCCCCCCCCCCCCACTTCATACTTCTTTCATGTCTTGTGCTCGGAGGTTCTATTAATATGACACCTACCATCACAGTACCACGTGAGGGTCGGCATCACCTCTATTGTTTCACGGATGCTTTCCGTGGTTCCCGGAGGTCATCGCCAATCATTGACTTCGCTTTAATAAGCTCTTCGATAATCTCAGACGGCGAAGACAATAATGTTACCATGGCAACCGGTACGAGGTTGGAGTATTCTGAACCAATAATGCGTCTCAATACTTTAGCACCGCAATCCGCAGATATTTTCCGTTTATTGCACGGTTATTAGTTGTGGATGTGCATACAGAAATCAAAAACAGTATTTAAACTGAACGTAATGCGAAACTAGAGAAACTATTGAGATTGTTCAGTGACTGTAAACTCTGCACTCCGATGTTAAGTGCTGTATCAGAATTTGCCACAAAGACCAAGAGAGATGAACCTCAAAGTAATAAACTCGAAAAATTCGGAAACACTGTTTTAATGATCATCTGAATATTTTCAGGATTACCATCAAAATAGTCTGCGTGATATTTTCGGGTGTATGATTTTAATAGCGTCACTGAAATTTTCAAGAGTATCGGAACATTTTCAGTTGCCCCATTAAAATGTTAAAACTCAAATGCTCCTATGTTCGGATGCCTGTGTACTAAACGATGAATTCGCACCAAATAATTGAAGTATAAATTACCATAAAAGAGAAGTGAAATGTAAAGAGTGGAATATGAGATACGAGACCATATTTCACGCGATCTGATCTAATGGAAAAGTATGAATAGCAGTACTTCCCAGTTACCCTCCATAGCGTCCTGAACACCATCATTCCTCCAGACTTCGATCCGTAACCTAAATAAAAAGAACTATTGCGTAAGAACACTTTACCACCATTCATGAGGTTTCTGATGAAGTGACACCCGACTTATCAAATGTCACCATGGATTTAAATATATATATATATATTCTTTATATTAAATTAACAGACGGTTCCAAAGAAAAGCCCCCGAACTCGGTAACTAACTACAGTACATTTTAGTTGAAAAACATGGGCTCGACCATCTAGCACATGGAGAATCTTTATGAGAATGTTTTGAAGAGGTAAAAATTAGTTTTTCTTCCCAGAAATTGTTTTTTCATCCTGAAAGTCTGTCAGAGAGCACATGCAATTAACAGATATAACACATAAGTCTCATAGTTGCCTCTCTCGTAAGCCACAACCCAAGGGTCAGCATAATCATTCTCCATTATTTAACCAACACTTAGTGATACAGCAGTTACTTCTCTTCGCACTTCATATTAGGAAAAACCTGGTTGTTGTTAACAGCTAAAAATTAATAAATCATGAACTAAATCAACACATTTCAGAACTCATTTTATTCCCATTTTTAAATTTTATTTTCCAGGGACAACAGACTAACCCAGCTTCTTCGAGAAGCTTTCAGTAGTCTGACATGTAGGGCTGCCGTGATCGCCCATGTATCGGCAGCACCCTATCACTATGCAGAAACCCTAGCTACGATTCAGTTGGCCTCAAGGATACATCGGCTAAGGAGGAAAAAACTGAAGGTAAAATCTTATATTGATTTATACCAAATAGTCACACTATATAGAACAAATATTTCGTATAAAAAACTGGATTACTGTCTTTTACAAGATCTTAACTTAATACTGTAGTAATTGCCACTACCTACACTTGCTATAATAATAATAAAAAGACAAAACATGGTAATAATTCAAAAGAAGAAGCTTTTTTTTTTTTTTTTTTTGTCACGCATGACATGCTTCTAAAGATTCATAACATCTCTCGAGACAGGTTACGAAGAATTTTGTTTGATAGTTTTGTAGGCGCGGTTTAAGAAATGAATGTTTCTGCAAGCTTGCCAAGACAAAGAAATAAATGAAAGCAGCCATAGACCAGGGAGAACGCAGTGGAGATACATCCTCAAGAATAGATATGAGGATGGCACGTGTAGCTCGCATATTACAAATGGTTTTTATCACTCACGTTTAATGATGCAATGCGGAAGTAACTTTTTTCCCCCCAACACCGAATGCAAATAAAAAACAAAAGACAAAAACCACGCATTAACTAAAGGTTTGTTTCGACGAACGACATGTTACCCTTTTAAAATATGTTGTATTTTATGTAAGTAGTTGTCCAAGCAGAAGAATCGTCACCCAGTGAGTTTTGTGGATTTTATTAGGATTGGACATCAACAGTCCAGTATTTAGATTAAAATTAACTTTTTTCATAGTAATGATAGTATATTAATAGACCACGGAAGTTCAAAACTGTAGCAAACTCTCAGCAGGTTGGCCAAGTCTATAATACTTCTGCTCTTAAACCAAAGGTTGTAAGATCACCGTCGTCCTTACTGGAGGCCCGAAGTGGCTTTTTAAAAAAGTTCCACGTTGTTCAAATCAGTTTCCATAGCCTACTTAAGGTACTAAGATCCAATAGGTTCGCTACCTTTTTTTTTCCAGTATAATTCATAAAAAAATTAATACACATACAGTTTCAAACACTAATAAAGTCCTTTTAAATCACTTAAGAATTTCATTAGTGAGATTTTGCATTTGCCGAATTTGGGTGCTCAGTCTTGAGGAAAGACTTGGCTTGCATTGATTAACAAACCATTAAGATAGTGAGTACTATCGGTAGAACCTAATAAATACATTTATTTAGCATCACAAATGATACTTCATCATTGATCAAACCAATATAAAAGAATAATAACAGAATAATGAAATACAGATTTGAATAATAAACAAAAGAATAATGGTTGAATGTTAATTTACATCATTTCATTCATCTCGCTTTCTCCATCTCTATTGATGCGAGTTTAATGTCATTATTTACTTTGGTGATATTAAGCAGCTTTCACTGGAAGGATGATATTCATGTATACAAACATAAAATCCGTTCGTAATAGAAATCACTTGACTGGCAAACATAGAACGAACTGTGATCAGATGACTAACAAACTATATGCCGATAAGAGGAAGCATGTCATATTTACAAACTGGATCCCCTTGAGATGTATATTCTTGAAAAAAAGAATGAAGTTTCATTAAAGTAATGTCTAGAATGTAAGTAGCGGGTTTAGAAGTTTAATTGTTCTAATAAAAAAATAAAAAAACTGTTATTCGCTATATCACTCATCAATTAGCTAAAAAGGAAAATCCGTGTATGTATATAGCCACATTATAATACTTTACTAGATTAATGAAAGCTAGATAGAGATGTTGATCATAAAATCAATTTCTTTACTTTCATACAATCACAAATTCTCTTGTTCTTATTCCTTTCAAAGTCTAATAATAATTCATGTTTCTATCTGATTAATACAACACTATGCGTGTTGTAATGCTGCAATTTTTCGTTCCAGTTCTCCACGGCTACAGGCGACAGTTCGGGAGATGACCGAGGTGCATGCCGACCATTCACCCGAATGCAAGCAGTAGGCGAAGAACCTGTGAGGACAGGAAACAGCGACCCAGACTACACCTCGAGCAGTGAACAGTCGTGCGACACGGTCATTTACGTGGGAAATGCAGGAGTTCCTTTAAGCGAACGCGAATTTACTGATAATGAAGGACCACCTTCTTCTCTTCCCATCCTTAAGGATCAAGTCCTTAAGGACTGTCCAACAATTACTAACAGTCGAGCGGCGGCAGCTGGAGTCCATGGAAATAAGCAGAACACTCAGCAGCAATCAGTGGGCAAGAGTGGTACAAAAGAAGAAAAGAAAGGAGAAGTGCAAGGGAGTAAACGTGCCTTACCATCATCTGAACCGTCAGTGACGGCCTCCCCAAGTCCCTCACCTGCAGCAATGTCTAATGTGCAGTCTTCCCCTCGAAAATCCCTCACCCGTCACCAAAAAGATGCTAGCAGCTCACCTAAACCTACCAAACATGTGATGGCTGGAGCTTCCACCTCCACTGCATCTCCCCTACCTCAGAATAGTAAACACACAGTCTGCCAAGGTTCATCTGCCGATCTGACAAAAGGGACAAAACATTCATCTCCTCATCATTTGCCCAAATCTGCAGAAAGTTCCTCTTCCCCTCAATCTCCAAGAAAAAGTGCCACCAAACATCATTCTCAAAGGCACAGTAAACACGAACAACATGCAAGTCCACGTTCGTTAGAACCAAATCCTAATAAGTTGGGATCAAAGGATCCCAAAGTCCAAAGTGATGAAGCTTGGATTGATGGACCGAGATTTACAAAGCCAAAATTTGACTCGCGAACATTGCACCAGTTGCAAAAGGAGCAGTGGGTAGACGGACCAGCGATTTATGGATTCATGGATGTCCACAAAGAGAATATGATCAGGAAGTGGGTTGAAGATCATTCTCGTCATGTGCAAGAAAACTACACGCAGATCCAAAAAGAAGTTTGGATCGATTTTCCACCAAAAAATGATGACCGTTTACTGAATGGAATTCTAGAAAAGTATGTCCCTCCATCTGATAAGACTGCCAGTGGCGATTGCAGCCGGACTGTACTAGAAGCTCGGAAAGAAAATACAGAGGTTGGAGAAGAACTAACAGAAACCAAATCGAACACTGCAAACAGAACAAGGTTGGTTGTGCCAGAAGTGAGTGCTGAAATATCTTACAGGAGAGAAGAAGCATCACGAACTGGTGGGGGTGATGACTGTACTTTGGTCAGTATGCAGTCACAATGTGTGACAGTTGGAGAAATCCATCCAGGTGAACGGTTAGCAGATATTGACAACCAGGAATGCAGTCGGTTCAGCCAGCGGCACTCTGGTGGAGTCCCTGAAGAGTTTGACGACATTTCCAGCAACTCTGCAGATGTCGATGAGTTAGATAACGACGAAGACTTCGAGTTTACTGATACGGAAGAACCCATTGGCCCAACTGCCATCTTCAATATTCAACATCGAGAAGCAGAAGCGTCGTTTAGCGATTCTCAGAGGGTGGAGTACAACGAGAGTGATGAAGAGAATGCAGAAACAGTTGAAGAAATCGAGCAAGAAGTTATCATGCAAGATTCTTGCATTCAAGTAACAGAGGAAGATATTTTTGCAGCTTGTTGTTGGCCAGATGAAACAAACATGTCCGAGCATCCCCTTCCATGTGACCAGGAAAGCAACGATGGTAGTGAACATCCATTGCGCATTCTCAGTGCTGAGGGACTTAATCTTGCATCCTCCTTCACTGACTCGCGTGCTGTAAGTATGGACTTGGACAGCATTAGTGTGCCAGACACGTGGAGAGACGATGGAGGAAATAACTATCAAGGAGTCACATGGCGATTGCTTCGTGGTACCACACCATTAACAAAGAAGACATTTACAGAAAAACGACTTGGTGAAGAATTCAGTAGCGGCATGAAGAATAATGCACTGACAGAGAAGCTTCAAAGGATTGTTCGGTTGAGAGAAATGCTACAAAAAAGTTTGGAAGGCAAAACCGAAAGGAGGTATATGATGAACGCTCTTGGACATGTGCCTTTATCTTCCTCTCGTCTGACTATGTCAGAAATGATCTACAATAGCAGAGACTCTAGTCTAGAAGATCTTTCGGAAAACGACATCAACAGCATTCACAGTGAACCAGCGGAGTTGGACCTGGACAAATACGACTTCAGTTTTAATGTCAAGCCAATGAACGGACTCCGTCTAGAAGCTTTTTATAATCGGATACACAAAACTCCTCTGTTTAGTGAACATCCTTTGTATGCCAAGCCAACACAAGTAGTGCCTCCTATTGTCAAGAAGCCACAGAGGAGATCGTTTGTGGGAGAAAGCTTGCATGGTTACTCTGAAAAGAAAATTTCGGATATCTATGATAAGGCTGCTCTATTAAAAAGCTCAGGCACTCTCAAAAGGAAGATAATGACCTCGTTAAGGCATCCGGATGGATCATCCAATCCTCATTTAGATAGATATCCATCAGTGAATGAACTAAGTAAAGAACCTTTGGAAATTAACACGTCTTCTGGTAACAAACCTTCTCCAAAACAGCAACGTTCGCCCGGAAGTGGTGCTATAAACGTAGAAGAAACTCCGCCAGATAAAGAAGTTCGTGATGTCTTGGAAGAAACTCGTCCTTTAACCCAGGAATCATCTCCAAAAGACCTTAGAAATTCCAATTATACAGAAAGTCCTGCAGAAAACCCTGAAGTTTCTGATAGTCAACATTCAACAGTATCTTCACGAATTTCTAGGTTACTGGGAAATAAAGGACGGGCGATGTTCAAAGCTGACAAGCACGAATCGTCGCACAGTTTTCGCCATTGCAAGCGAAAATGTTCCAAGATGAATCATCCTTGTCTGCAGTCCAAGTTGAGCCCTCTGAAAAGCCTAAAGCATCCGGATGCTAATCAACCACCTTTCATCCATCCCTGCCTTAGCAGCAGTTCTTCCTGGACCCCAAATACCACTGTGATGTTGCCTCAAAACGAATCGCTGTACGTCTCCCCCGACTTATCTCATCGCACGGCAATCCTGTGTCGAAGTACTTCCACTCCGATGAGGCCTTTCGTCGATGGAAATGGTTGTCTCGTCAGTGACACGGATACAGTGGTTAGTGCCAGTAGTTTTCCATCGCCGTACACAAAGGTCGCGGCTCCGTGGATGGTCCGACATTCGAGTAGTGGACACGGCAGTGACAGTAGTGTGAACAGTACGGACTTGAAGGAGACCAAAGAATTACTGGGAAAACCAGTGAAGACGCAACAGTTCAGTGGGACGAGCAGTGGATATGAAAGTATGCCGCGAGATAGTGAAGGAACTCCGCTGTCGTCATCTAGTCAAGACTCGAGCAGTGAAGTGGGTGGGAAGAGAGAAGGAAGAGGCAGAAAAGGGACCAGAAAAAAATCTCAAGGTAAAATACATTCATATTTACACGTCATGAATAATTCGTTATTGTTTGATAGGAGAGGAGATTCTTACGTTGATTTCTTTTTCTTCTACGTTCAATAGCTAAACATTTTTTTCTTCTTCTTTTTTTCTTTTTAAATTTAGGTTCTGGAAAAAGAAGTCGATCTGTTCCTGCGAGAGCCCCCATTACTACGAGTACCACATGGCAGCACATTTCCGTTCCCATAGAGCGCCAGCCAATGACGGGTAGGGGGAGATTAGGTCGCGAATGGAATGACCCCTCTCTATGGAAGTCCGAAGAAGAAGTTTGTTGTACTGGTTTACTCTGCTGTAAAATAATGGACTTTTACTGAAGAGAAAAAAAAATTGTGTGCGTGTGTGTGTGTCATTCCGATAGGGAAGAGTATCAGATGTTATGCCTTTGTCAATGCCGGCCATTGCATCGGTACATTTGCTTATGAACAGTGAGAACTAGAGATGTACAGGCATGCCAAGTTCCTTCACGATCGACCTTTTTTCATACAACTTTGATAAACCTGATTTGGTGTACAGCACAAAATAAAGAGATAAAGCACTGAATTTCTTCTTTGATTTATCGTACACAACACTTTTCCCCATTCTTCCTTGTTCCCAAGATTCGGTGAAGAAATGACGTCACTATTCACTCAACAGAGTAGTATCTTCTAACTATCTGTTACAAGTTAGAAGCAGATACAAAAAAAAACTGGTATCACAAAAAATCGTGGGGATGCTTTCGAAATATACATACACACTGCAAGTACAGTGTATACGTGTTTGGATAAAATATCAAAATTATGGTAAAAATTTTTAAAAAAATTAAACATGAAAAAATATTGTTTATTATCAATAAAATTATACAGTTTGGTATAATTCAAAATTACTTAAAAATAAAATATATTCTTCTTGCTTTGTTTCATGAACAAATATTGTTTATTATCGATAAAATTATACAGTTTAGTATAATTCAAAATTACTTAAGAATAAAACCCATTATCATAACCCCAATAATGTTCTAAAATAAAAACTATAACAAATGTTATGTCTTTAATTGTAATGTCCAAATATTTAAAGAGACGGAGTAAACACGATAAGCACTACGAACACTCTACTACTGGCGCAAACTGCATATAAACAACAGTGGAACTGCGCGACGGACAGTGCCGCATTATGCTAATACCTCGCATCTCACTATGACGTGCATATGCTTGCGCGCGTTGCTGCCATATTGCTACGCAGTATGCTATATTGCACTGATTTTTATTATTTTTTATACAAAATAAGAGCATTGTATAGGATTGTTGATGATAAAATTAAATATTACAAGCAAATATAAATAAATTAATAAATATATTTATATATCGAGAAAAATTGGGGGTGCTGCAGTTCTGCAATGCCTATGCACGAGCCGCTCTCCTGGTTGCGAGTTAGCAGCAGTTTCAAAAACCTGGTATTTTATTGGTCATCCTACGAACAACCATAATTAAATGTCTTCATTGTTTTAATATAATAATTTTCGCTCGTTTGAACTACTGGTTGATAGCATTATCAATGTCAAATGTGAAAGGTGTAATATCTAAATGGCAAGTTTTATAATATTTAGCGAACTGTTCAACTTTTAATTATGCAAATGACTTTGCAGCCTTCCGAGAGTGTTGATATCGGAAACAGACCTGCTCCATTCTCTCTTGGTACGGTATACGCAAGCAACCGCAAAGAGTCCCAACTATTACATGATAAAGAAGGGAAGAATGTTGCTCATACAAACTTATAAAAATTATAAAAATAACGAATATAATTATATAAAAAAATAATATAAATATATATTTATAATATAAATATCGCATATAACGTGACATACTTTTATACATTATAAAATTTTTTTTAAAGAATAAAGTGCTAACTAAAACCTTGATTAAATAAACGAATAATTTTAAGGGTGTTTTTCTTTTTTTTAAATAAAGGAGATTGTATAAGGTTATTTAGCACGGAGTGGAGTTACTGCTGAAGCAATTAGGACATGAGGCTATTATGTCTGCTAATTATGTACGTTCTCTGGGCTAATGTATCTGCTTTGCGAGATGAAAAATTCTACCACTTTATGAGACCGACTAGCTCACATTCGGTTGAAAGCCAACCGAATTATGTAAATAATTGGGGGGTTTCACTTTCGTTGTTTTAATGCCAATGTTTTTTCAACGACCGATAATAAACTCCATACTTCGGTCTCCAACTATTCTACATAGATCAAATATATAGTTTTTTTTTTTTTTTTTTTTTCTTTATGAAACGTGGCTAGGTTTTAATAGCAAGGAGAATTGGCTAGGACATTTTTTGTAATATAAGTTTTGAATACTTCGTTTGGTGTTGGGCCTTACTTTAAATTTCTCCAATGATTAAAAAAAAAAAAAAATTAAAAATAAACTCCGAATTTTCAACAGACACCAATTAGAATTAACGGTTTTCCTCATTCTTGTTACCCTTACATCCATAAATCGTTGGTAGACATGAACTCAGTTATGCTGAATATATCTAATTACTGCTATCCCAAAAGTTATGTATAAAAAGCGCTCAATATGGGGATAAAAAATTAACAGAGGAGTTATTATCCTTATTTCTCTCTTACACACCGAAGTTCACTGAAACCCATTTGCAACTACTAGAACAAATCAAAATACGTATTCATGTAGAACATTTGTACACAATAATGATCTATGGCTAGTAAAAAATTAAGTTTCAACAGAAATTCATTAGAATATGCTCGAAGAAAATAGTATCACAGAGTTGCCAAGAATACTGAGCCATCGATTTAGCGAGAGATTTAATATCGGTAACTGAAATAATTCCTAAAGTGACTAGTTATTACATCTCTGCATTATCTGATTGGAAATCTATGATGTCGCATTAGTTCACAAAACCAATCATTGAATCTGATGAAAAAGAATGATTCTTAGACGATTGGGATTCTTATTCCTGCAGCCATACGCATAGGATCATGATATCGTTTTCAAGCAAATGACATTAGAAAAAACTACAAATTCCTTAAAATCTAACAGCATGGATCTCTGTTAATTACGCACGTGATGGGGGGAGATGAGAATAATGTTGCAGATTTATGATTCTTCCGAAGTTGTATTTTTTAGAATACCAGATGTCTTCGTTTCCTGGATTGGATTCAGAACCAGATCTTTCAAGTGATGGCATCTTCTATATCGACTGAATTGGATGCTAATTTTCATCAGAGTCCAATTCAAATGTTAATTATTAAACCTGCAAATATTTCAGGAAGTCATTAGCAAATAACAGGCATCGTCGATATCCAAAATAGCATAAGAAGTTGCATAAGGACTTTCAAACGGGTTAAGAGATGTTGGAATATCATCTTCCATCGCCTGGTGTGAGAGTACTGCTCCACTTCATTGAATACCTGCAAGAGGTTTGTAAAAGTTTCATGTTGGATCTACAGAGCACGGTTTCCTGACTATGTGAAGAATAAATAAAATAGTAAAGTGGTAAAAAAAATACTTATAGTACAACAGTAGTGTGGGCAGTCTATGTTTACAACCTTTGGTGGGCAGAGGACACATTTAAAATAATATGTGTGTGTGTGTGTGTGTGTGTGTGTGTGTGACTGGTCGAAATTAAGCTCCTATAATATTCCTCAATTCGATTTCAGTCGAACCATCTTATTAGCAAGGCATTAAGCAATATTAAGGAATGGTGACAGATTATCAGTGCTACAATTATGTATTGAAATATATCCTCTCTGGCTGATTATATATAATCAATCAATCCTTTACACGAGTGGTGATATAGTGTTTTGTAAATCTCTCGTATAAAGGATTGATTGATTATCCTGAAATATTTGCAGGTTTAATAATTAACATTTGAATTGGACTCTGACGAAAATTATGCCTGGCCAAGCAACGTGGTTAGGAACACTGGAGATACCAGTTAATTTTTGGACAGCTATAAGTTATAGCCATTTGAGAAAAAAAAAAAAAAAAGCACGTGGAATAAAGTAGGGCAAAGAGAAGTTGATTCGGTAGCCGTGGACAGTGTCTTCGTAGCCTTACCTGCAAGTGAAAGTAAAGAATTGTAGACAGGATTTGGAATCGCCGAAGCAGGCAATGCTACGAGGACACTATTATGCCTACACTAGCATTGCTACGAGGACACTAGAATGTCCAATAAGCAGTGAGTCTGTGGAATTGGAGTCCTCACTTAACTGGACTGCCATCTTCAGGACAGTATCGACCATGTTTAGGTTTCTAGAACACCATCCAAAATGTGAGAATGGTAGATGCCCTTTTCGCTGGTTTGCGGAAGAGGAGAAAAACCTTGCTACCTTCTTCCGAGAGCGGGTAATTCGCCACATTAAAAACCCTTATAAGGTTCTTTGTGTTCTAGATGGGATTCGAATCTAAGACATTTCAACCAAAGAGCATTGTTTCGTACCGAAAAGGAAAGAACAGCGGATGCTAGTTCAGCCTACCCGCACATATGAAAATAGAGAAGAGGTATTAAACAGAAAGAGAAGGTCCAGGAGGCAGCTGAATTTGTGAAATTGGAGTCGTTACTTAACTGGACTGCCATCTTCGGAACAGTATCAATCATGTTTAGGTTTCTAGAACGCCATCCAAAATGTGAGAACAGCATTGAAACGCGGGCTGATTGGGGATTTATAGTGATGGGAATTGTAAAAAAAGGAGAAGAGGTGATGTGCTTATGCTAGGAAAGGTTAGAAGTGCATCCCAATAAAAGATTTGCTCTTCCATGGAGCTCTTAGCATTATTATTAAAGGTGAGAAAGGAGAAGTGCGGTCTTTGTGTGTGTGAAATAAGACAGGACTGCATTTGGTAACATTGTATTTGATGAGATGTCCTCACTGGTACGAAATATGGCGAGATGAGCGTTTAAGGCATTGATTATGGAAGGTCTTGTGGTTTAGGAACTTTTATTATTGCATAGTTTGTCAAATGAAAAAGAGCAATGGGGTGAACTGTCATCAGCAGCATAATTATAGACAGGATTTTAGGTTAGTGAGAAAAGATCATTCACTTATAAGAGGAATAGAGCTGGGTAAAGTACGAAGACGCAGGGCACATTGGATTAGTTGTTAAATCCGAAGAAAGCCATCCAACTTGAAAGATGAGAAGTATGCTGAATAACCAGAGGAAATTCGAAATACAATTGCGAAGGTTGGACGAAGACCATAAGATGGTAAATTCGTAAGGTTTCCAGATGCAATCAAATATCTCGTAAATATCTAGATAGATACGAGTTTCTTCACACCTCTGTTGCCAAGGAGATCTGCAGTGGATCGAGAGTGATTAATCCATGTCAGCGGTCACTAATTGGCAGGTTTCTTGGTAGTGAAAAGTCGATTGTTGGTTACTTTGTTCATCATTTACGAGGTGTTGAGGTGAAGGAAACGAGAGGATAGCGTGACAGTTGGCTATTATCTCTGTCCTCTTTGGAAGGGCTTGAATATTGGTTTGTTTGCATGCTGCAAGAAAGATGCCAGATGAGTATGAAGGTTTGTAAAAGATGGCGGAAATAGGATGAATGTTAATTTAGTAGCAAAAGTTTTAGGCACTGTTGGGAGATAAACTTTGGCATGTGTTCTGTACCTTGACTACCTATGTTTCAATGGATGACATGCGACTATATTGTAAAAATGAACAAGTAAAATAATAGTTATGGTGTAAGAAAATCCTATGAAATTTTAAATCCAACGGGTATTGTGCATTATGAACAGCATTTTAAATATGCAGCTTGCAATCATGTTTTATAATTTTCGTGTGTTCAGGTCACGTGTTTTCGATAATCGGTCACTCAAAATACTATAAATTTACACAAAGAAACAAAAAAAAAGGTGAATTACATAGGAAGTAACAATGAATTTTAAGAGCCAACGTCAACATTTTTTTTCTATTTTTTTAATAATTTCTCATGCACAAGAATCCGTACAGCCATAATTGTTGTTATAATTGCTTTGTTTAATTCTTTAATGCGATGACTGTCATACTAAAATGAATGCTTAATTATTGTAAAATTAATAGCAACATTTGTTGCTGCGTTTTTAAATATTGATTTATCTGTAATAGTTTTTCGAGGAGAATTCTGAATAATAAATTACTTTTTCTTTCCAAAGGAAGAAGATAAGGTTCTTTGCGATGTATTCGTAGAAACAATTACATCAATATAATTTTTTTTTGTCGGTGTGTGACTTATATTTTGTCAAAAACGGAAACAAAATTCTGCATAATTTTCTTAACATATTTCAACGCTTCAACTTTTTCCCATTTACGTTATTTTTTCTGTTATTTAAAGTTATATTAGTTTATCTCTGTGATAAAATAAATTATGTTTAATCAAGATGGATATCTCTCTCTTTCTGCTTTTATTTCCATGGCAACGTTCTGCTTGCGTATACCAGGTAGTAGTGGTCATACTTGATTTCGGTATCAGCTTTTAATTTAAATGTTAATTCCCGGTCATATTACATATACTTACGAAAGTAAGTACTCAGCAGAAATCCGAACAAGAGTGTGCTAATTTTAAGCAGATCACTTCAGGTATAAAACTTGAGTCGGTAGCAATTTCATTCCTTATTATGTATCTGTTATCTTTTTAATTTTAATTTCTTAACATATGCAAATAATGTTATCACGAAGATAAGAAAAGTCGTAAAATAATAGAAAGTATTATATTTAAAATAAATAATTCAAAAGATATCTTTCTATAGCAAAATTTTCGATGGAATAATGAATTTTTGAATTACACCTGTTATTTATCTTTATAACGTCAGTAGACTTTCAGTGCCGGTGGATAAATAGAATCGACATTGAGGTGAAAATGAATCAATCGGCCGTCAGATGCGGTGAACTGATTCATTCAATCCAATACCCTTGGAGGGTAATGGATGGCAATGCTGTAGCCGGTGAAGCTCTAACTGAGGCTCGGCTATTGCTGTTACCCTCCTGCCATGATCAGAGCTTTAATAGCTCAATAACACTTTATCCCTACACTGTCCTCTACAGATAACGGGGAAGATGAAAAGCATTCTTGCTTCGCCAGTCCTTATATAAGGAAACAGAATCGACCGGAGATGATATGGAAAAGGCATGTGAGTGATGGATGAAACCCTGGGAGGGTAATGGATGACAATGCTGTAGCCAATTAAGTTCTGAGGCTCTGCTATTGCTGTTACCCTCCTGCCATGATCAGAGCTTTAATTCCCCAATAACACATTATCTCCACACTGTCCTCTACAAATAACGGGGAAGATGAAAGCATTCTTGCTTAGCCCCGTTAAGTCAGTCCTTATAAGAACATCCAAAATTCGAAACAAAAATGGCCTGGGTTTGTTATCTTGGCTTATTGTACATTAGATTATTACAATAAAGCGCCAAGAGGCTGTTTTTTTCGGCGACGTAGTCTCTTGGCTTTTTATTGTAGTAATAATATAATATATGGGTACACCTTTCTGGCAATTCGCATAGTAAAGTATGTAAGTTCGGTTCACTTAAACCTTGGTATTATCCAGGTCTCCCTACTCACTGATGAGACCTCATTAAAGGTCGAAACTGGTCTGGATAGTGACCTTCCCTCATAATGTAAAACAGTAATACATCTCCTAGGAGCTGCGTTTTACATTATGAGTATATATTAAGGACAGTGATCGAAACTTGCTCCGAGTTGCCCTAGTGTTGTACTACTAGGTGTTGACTTGCGCTTGGACTCGCCGGAAGTTCTTTGGCATGAAACTCTTAGATTTCCAGTTTTTTATTCGGTTTTGAAATAATTAGGGATTTATTATACCCTTAACTTAACAATCTTCAGTGCCGTAGAGGCAACATTCAAAACAAAAACGACCTGGCTGTTATCTGGGCTTATTGAAAATACTAATTTCAGGATGTTAAAATACTCGTGGGTTACTAACATGGAAAACATTGGAATCAAATCACACTCTCAGAAATTCTGATGAAGTATTTTCTTGGATTTTTCCTACCTTGTTTCGAGACTAACGGCCACGGAGGTGGAGTTAGAGTAGTACAGTTTTTACATCAAAAAGACTTTTAAGAAATGGAATTCGGGGTGCTTCAGCTAATTCCGAAAGAATTATAAAAGAAACTTTTTTATGACACGACAGACTAGAGCACGAACATCCAAAACAAATGGGAACAGCCATTCCACAGGCTTGAAGGATTGCTTAATAGCCAACTTCCAGTGAAGTTGGTGAAATCGCTTTATCGTTCGAGACCATGCGATTCCTATTGAGACATATGCCATGCACTCAAAACGGTGGAGCATTTCTTCTATCATTGCTCACCAGCATAGCGCAACTTGGCTGAAATGCTTAGAATCCCAATGCCAACTTTTTTTTTTTTTTTTTCGGAGTTGGTCCTACTGCATTTCCCTCGCTCCTAGAAACCCACACGTATCTAATTTTCTTCGTTAAAATTCTAAAGTACCATATGTGGAAAATGCGAATAAAATACCTCACTGATGGGGAAAATAGAATCTATCTATCTACCTCAATTCTTGGAGCAGAAAAGATGCATCTTAGGCGAAGAATGAATTTTAAGGAAGTCGTGTAGCCACCAATACTTTGTAACGTCATACAAGGAATCATAGATGGATGCTGACTTTCCTTTAACTTTGGTATCCATTGATTCCATACCGTTTTTGATGATACATTCTTTTTATTATCAGTATTGTACTTTATTTCATTTGATTTTATACCAAGCTGGGGGAGAGAAAAACTGGCTTGAATAAACTTGGGCTGCGAAGACATTGGGGGGGGGATCCCCCAATCTTATTAGGGTCATGTCTTCCCAGTTCGTTTTATTGGTTTTTCCATGTTTTTATATAAGTTTTAACGTTCACTTTTTTATTCCATTATTTCTTTTTCTTTTAACTTTTTTCCCCTTTTTGGGACTTTTCCTTTAAAGAGTGAAAAGTCAAACGACCGTTGTAGAAGTCAGGTGGGACAACAGCTAAAACTACTCAAATGAGGTCTCTTTCTCTCCTCTTTTACTATCTCACTATCTGTGTTCATTCCTTTTCTGATTCTCTGAATCTTAGCCCCACTTTTAAACTATGTAACGATGAGAAAATGGAACCCACAATATATTTAATTTAATTGAGTTGCCAGAAAGAAAAATTAATTAAAAAACATAACGAAAGAAAGACATGCAGAATGAACGATTTCATGTGCGAAAGTATGATGATATAACTGCAGTCAACTGTTAAGAATATTGCAGGGATCATATTTGCAATAATACCATCTTTATAAGGTGGAGATTCAAACAATAAACCTATATTTGAATAAATGGCAATTATAATTCGGAGTTGCTTAATATGATTATCTATTTGATGGAGTATTCCTTGAAAAAAATTCTATTTCATACACTAAAATCAGATCTCATCCCCTTAGTAAAACTGCTGCCAAACCTCCGTAGTGTGTCTGTTATAAGTCAACCAAGGCTGACTCACCTATTTGGCAGAATCGAATACCTTAGAGATTTATTTAACATTCCGATATTCTAAAGCGTGCGGGTAGCTAATCCTGTTATATCGCGAGGCTTCCAGCTCCGCTGTATGTATGTGTGTGTTGAATAACATACATAGGAGTCATGAGAGTGCGAGGAGACGATGTTGACGTTTGCAAGGTTTCTGCCTTTCATATTCCTTCTTCACCAACTGTAATCCAATTTGTTCTTCGAATCCGAAAACCACGGATATCCCTGTGTTATTTCGAACCTTCCTATGTCGTGCGAAATTGCCCATTGTTTTTAAAGGCTTACATTTATGTATTTTGATACTATTTCTGTCTAAAATCCCCAGCATCATAACACGAAACGTCTTCTTTAGAAATTTCTTTCGGGTTCTTGGTTTTACAATGGCTTTCTCGTCATTACATATTAAACAATGCACGATTTCAATAAACGGCGAATCAATCCAATCGGAAATTTATTGGTATTTATTTCCCAGTTTCCAGTGGCCTGCTGCCATCTAGAGTGTGGGCAATACAAAAGAAAAGAGAACAAAAATACAAACATAAAGAATAGACAAGCTAGTCATGTGATTTTCCTTCATGTTTTATTATGGTTATGAAATTCAAATAATCTGAATATGCCCTCCAAACGTGGGGGGGGGGGGTGAGAGTTTTTCGACATTCGCGATTTCATAAATAAACGCATATACCAGAAAAGACGCTATGATATGGTCATTTTTTTTGGGGGGGGGAGAATGGACTTGACTTTTTATCCCTTCATCTGAATTAGAAAATCTATGAATAGGGTATTATTGAGCTATATAATATGAGCTCTGGTCGTGGTGGGGTAACAGCAATAGCCGAGCCTCAGTTAAAACCTTTATTGGTTGGCTACAGCTTTGCCATCTGTTATCTATTACCTAGGGAGTCTCCCCTAAAGTGTCACTGATATGATAGTTTACTTGAAATATTTGAAGTATGACAATAATAAAAAAAACCTACTTGAAATTAACTTTTATATTAATATTATTGATAATAATTTTAGGTTAATTTGAAAACTAAGTAATTTTGTTTAATTTTAAAAGTAGAGTTAAATATTATCTAAATACTTAATGCTTTTATTAAATACTAATATATTTTATTTGACTTTTTTTTTTATTTACGGAAGCAATTTCTTCCCTCCACTCCATCCCTTGATGGCTACGATCGACTATGTCATTGGCTTTCATTTTCATGCGTAGAGCAATCAAAGCGTCACATTTTCTACAACAGAAAACAATTTTGTTAAAATAACTTTTGTAAAACTACAGATTTATTTTTCTGAAACAAACAATCGATTCCAATTCCTCTTTATTGTTTGTTAAATTCCAGTTGGTAGTTTGTTACTAGAAAGGAATATTATAGGTTTTAAATATTAACAAATCTTGAGGTTAGTCTTTTTATTGAAATTTAATTATTGGCATAAAATCTAAAAAATAACCATATCTAAAGTAGAATTTCATAATAGTTTTTGTTGTTTTCCGTTGTTTATTTTATATATTCTTACCGGTGAGCTGAAATCATAAAAAAGACCATTCTTTTTAGTGTTTACTTTCTGAAATGAGTTATAGGAGCAGGTGTATTTTATCTACACCTGTCAAGTACGGTTAGGGAAAAAAAAAATGTCTGGAAGATTTTGTAGTCTACGAACCAGTATGGACCATATTTTCGGCTTCTTCATGCTTCGATCCATCCGTACATTTCTTTAGAATGGTTGGTGTCACAAACGACAGTCAGTTCACCTGTCTGTCACATCAACTAAGTCTTTACCCACTTAGCTCTCTCTTAAATTAGAACCGGAGACAACGGAAGTATAAAAACTCTCTTCCTTTTTATGTCGGCATTGCCGTACTTTAAGTGCGGGAGCCTCGTTAGTAAACAGTCCGTGTAGGGAAAAGACGTCAAGCACACACTTGGCTACTTAATCTTTCATGGAAACGGCAGAGATAGTGAACTGAAGTCCAGAAAAAGAAAAACAACTATCTAACATCACATAGACTTAAACCTATTATCGGATTACAGATGCGTTTCTCGTAAGAGAAAAAAAAAATGAGTAAAGAAAGACATTTTTTATCCGAAGTGTTCCATGGTAGCTTTGGGCTGAATGAGGCAACAGCCAAGGACTTAAGTGTGGTAGTTAGTTTAAAGCCACCCACAAAAATCTCTTGTGTGGGCAGTAACAATAACTTGCCATCAGTTAGGATGAAAAGATATCTAAGAGGTTGAAATAACAAAGTATATTCGAGATGGAGAAAATACTATGATATTTATGCCACCCCTAAAAAAAAAAAAAAAAAAAAAAAAAAAAAAAAAAAAAAAACGAAAGTTAAGATAATTCACTTCAAATCAATTGACTATTAGATAGCTCTACGTCTGTTTTAAAGTGTCATTGAATATACGCAATTAACAGACTTAGAGAAGAAAAAAAACACCCTAAATATCATCTAAATATACGAAAAATGGCTTCATACCACTGTGAAGTCACCAATATTGGCTTCGCAACACCATTCTAGCTTTAATGTTACCTTACTTCTGAAGGGGAAAAAAAATGTAAGTACGGGTGTGGTTGGTGTGTTGTTTTGATTAATGATGGATTTTTTTAATCAATAGCGGTCGCCATGGCAACTGCCAAAAGTTTACAGTCGACTGTAAATTGTTTCTTTTCAGTTGAGAGAGAAGTGCAACCGTCTAGTAGTGTGAAAATTTAATGACACGTTTGCAGAGCAAAACAATTGTTGCCAATGACGTAAAGTCTTTGCCCAAGCCGCTAGGTTAGCATCGTGCAGGCGCGTGCGTGATGCAAAACTAGCCGTCGAGATGAAGGAGAAAATGAGAAAGATAAATTGTACGGTGAAATTAATTTGTGTATTTGTGCAGGTGCCTGAGGGGGGGGGGGAATGAACTATAATGAAAATGTTGGAAATGTGGAGGGTGATATGCACTGGGTTAAAAGTTTATTAATGCTTTCTTGTTTTCTTTATATAAGTGGATGGTGCAGAATGTCACGAGTTCGTTACAAAGTAGCTAAGAGATAAAGACAAATTACGGAAAAGAAAGATCAAAAATAACCGAGACAAAAGAACATAGAACAGATAAAAGGAAAGATTAAATGACATAGAAAGCACACTATAAATAAGCAAGAGAATGAAGAAAGAAAAAAGAAAGAATAAAATCAATAGAAACGGTTAGTAACTCAGCGAGAAAGAAGGAATAAAAGAAAATTAATCGTTCACAAACTATCGCATACCCAAATATATCTGCAATAGAGAAAATATAGTTATTAAAAATATGACGTAACTAGAACCTCAACGCGCATAGTATGATAAAAGTTTATTTATTGCACTATTGACAATAGAAACATGCGCAAATAGAATGTACTCTTTTCATAGAACCAAAGATGTATGTTTTTGATATTTAGAAATACATCCATTGTTCTACTGCTTGTTATACTCAAGAATCTACTGTTGTCATGGAAATGCAATATCAGATCTGTGTTAATTAAATCAGTAATATTTTATTATATAGAGAAAAATGTAGGACAAAAGCAAAAAAAATCAAGAAAGATAGAAAAATGAAGGAACGAGTGAGGTAAAGACACCAAAATGTGAAAACTATAAGTATAGTACTAAGCAAAATACAAGAGTGAAAAGTTCATAAATTTGGTTCACGCTTCTACCCACTCTCTATTCTGGAGATTGACAGAGGGGTTGTGTCCCTAAGAAAACAAAGACAGTGTTTGCAACTCTACTGATGCTGAAGTAAGTCCCAGAATGAAGGTGAGCCTGAAGCATTTCATCTAAAAAAAGTCACAAAATTGTCGTAAACTAGAACAGCTCGACGAAATGCGACACCTTCGAGATCAGCGAGGTGCAACTTACGATCCCCTCTTTAGCTATCTTACCGCTCTGTAGAAAGCGAAGGACCAAGCAGAAAGTTAAATACATCAGTGATGCGAAAGTTACGAACCAGATGTTCATCCACGAACTTGTACGCGTGATGGATGATGGAGTTAAATTTACGACGAAGTCTTCCACTGTAAGACTCCGGAGAGATTTTAAAGGCGTCCACCCCGCTGCTTGTTATAACTTCAGATGTTCGCATTTGTCCACGTTCTAACCGAATTGGTCCTTTTTGTTTTCTAAACGTGAGGTCAATTTCCGGCGCTTTATTCTTCTTTCCGTCTATAATAGTTTCTCTCAGTACTTTCATATAAATATACGTAAAACTGGTCAACCGTTAAATGGAACAAATGGTTATTAACATTGTTTTCAGTTCTCCAATCGCTTCGGTATTCAATTCGCAGCGTAGATAGCCTCCTCCTTTCTCCTCTTAGTTGGTCTGCACCGCCCATAGCATCCCTTCCATTGATTCGGTTGAAAAGACAAAAGAAATACAACTTTTATGTGACATCACTAGAAAACAAATCAACAATATACTAAGACGGTTTCTATAGCAACTCCCATTCGTTTGTTGCACAGCGATAGGCCTACAACAGAGAATAACAATAAGGGGAAAATATTGCTTCCAGCAAGTAACAGAGGGTTATTTGCTATTGTAAAGATAACTTGGGCAACTTTTTTTTTTCTGGTTTGCTGTTATCAATTAGAGTTGAGCATCAGCAGGTAACTGAATTTCTTGAGAAAACTTCACCAAGAATATTTGCTGGACTCTAATTTTCATAAATCTTGAGGTAAGTTTACGACCATAAAATATCATTTTTGTAAAGATACGAAAACAAAAACATACTTTCTCTTTTTCCAGAGGAGTAAAAAGAGAAGGAGTACGTTGAATTGCTTGCATCAATTTTGATTTAGGTAAAAAAAAAAAAATGTTCAGAGTGTTTCCATCGAAAGTTCAAAACTCTTCCGTCAGATATTATCGTAATGACTTTAGTTGAAGAGGTCTTTAAGCTTGGTCGCCTCTTCCCATTCACACCATCGCGCCTAGAGAATTAAAGGAGATTGTATCTGAGTACCTGGAGTGAGTAATGGAGAAAACATGAACGCTTTAAGCTTAAACGTTTTTAATGTATCTTAAAAAGAAAGGAAGAAGGAAGTAGCTACTAACAGAGGAAAGGGGTGGGATGCGATAGAGAGTGGCGATAAACTACAGATGCTGTCAGGACTGTTAATGTTTTTTTCTACCTGTTCGAGAGAAGCTGTTGCTTTAAATTTTATTTCTTTACCCAAATATCTATTTCTAAAAGAAAAATACATTTAAGTTTCAGAAGCTTAAGAAAAATAAATTAAGAAGATTTATGACTTAAAAATACGATATCTACTGCTGTTGAGAAGCTATTATTTATCATAGCTTGTTATATTTCTTCGTATTGTGCACATTTTCCACCTCTAAGATGATTTCCAGGGATTTGACATCCCGTTAGCACTAAAGCATAAATATCCATTCTTAAAATAAACAATATACACAATTCATGCTTGCTATGTAATAGAAAACTATTATTCTTGGACAGTTTTGTCCCATTTCATACGGAATTTTAATCAGGTATAAGGGCAGAGAAGTTCCTAAACAATATCGTGCACTATTATATTTTAATTGCATGGTTCACTTAAACTACTCAACAATTCTCTGAACTCTCCCATTCCACAAGAAATATTTTTACAATCCACTTACATCACATGAAATAATATTCATAATTTATTTATATTTATAATGACTCCCACGCTTGAAAGATTATAAGACCTATAACAGTGTTAGGAGAGATTAAAATCCAAGATTTTAATATTTAAAATCTTGATGTTCATTCATAATTTAAAATAAATTATATAAAACTTTATGGAGGCTTTTTTGTAAGCTTAATCGTATTTAATAATATTTTTACACAAAAGTCATAACTGAGTTCCGTAAACGCTATCAATAATACGCTTTGTTTATAAACAGATTATTATAACTATATAAACTTTATGGAATTGAAATATATTTATTTCGAAAATTTCAATAAAATTAAAATTTTATTTTTTATAATTTATTTAAGTTAAAATATTTAGAAACCTAATAATTTTATGAAACTCTATAATTAAAATATTACGTGTATTTAAACGTACTTTTAGCAAATAAGATAATTAATCACAGTTTGCTAGGAAAAATGCAAATTTTTAGGGACTACAGGAAAGAAATGCGTCAGAATAATTTACATTTTCTTGAGGAAAAAATATTTTATTTTACAATATCGTAAACATTTATAGAAGGCTGTGTTATTGAGAATAAGAATTTATCTTTATTTTGAGAGGTGATGATGGGCTCTAGTCATAAGAAATTTTGATTGAAATGCGTGGGATAATAAGAAATAATAGCCAATGACTAAGTTAGTCGAAGTATCAATCGGAAACATTTTATTTTCCGGTCTTGTCTATGCCAAGTCCCTCACTATTGGAACATTAATTCTTATTACGCAAATTATTGCACAGACATTTCTCCTATTCAAAAATGCAGTCAACTTCTGAGTAAAAAAAATATTTTAAAATAACCATTTATCTGCGTTTAGTTATTTTAAAAAATCTCACAATGATTACGGTTTGTTTGCAATATGTTTCTAAAACAGAATTGCACTTAATGGTCCGATTACTTTGATGTTTTCATTTCCTGCTCTTGTATTGAAACTTTTGAGAATTATTTATATAAAAACTAAATATTAATAATATCGCCCTTTATGAAGTTTCCAAAATGAACAAGTAAAGTAATGCAGTAATTTGATAATTAATATTTATTAACAATGTATCAGAGTGACAGAATCGTTACTGGAAATATAGAGTGGTCTCTCCTGCTGTTAACACCTGGAACAAATAAATGATAAATTATGATATGTCGGTTTCAAGCAGTTTAATAATAATATAGTAGATGAAGCCGATGGTTTTAATTTCAAAAATATATGAACAAAATAAAAGTTAATTATATTTTACTATTGATTATTTTAATATTAATTTAATTTTTTATTTATTTAGAAGTAATTTTCATTATTTTTAAATTTATTAAATGTTTCGAAGGACACCCTACATAAATTAATATAACGAAGATTGATTCAAAGTAAAACAATTCTACGCATTTTTTTATGTAATCTTGCGGTTACCAGTTATTATAAGAAAACTGCTTCTTTTCTGATTTTGTAAGGGGATTAACTACAGAAATCTATTTATTCTCTTCTTTGAGACACTAACAAATAAAGCAAAAACTGCTTGTCTTATCTCTCACTTATCTTGTTATCCAACCTGGAAGGCAATCGGGGTCCAAAAATCGTTTCGCTCGCTAAGAATTAATCCACTTGTGTTTGTTACTTAAGATGATATTTGACACAAACCTTTTTCCACTAGAACATTCTGTTCTCTCTCTCCAGCATCCAAACAAATGGTTTTCGTTATTCGTTTTTCTTACCACTTTTCTAGCCACAGTAATTTTATGTGTTGTCTTCCTTCATCCATTCGCGTGCTCGCGCTCTGCCTACTGTAATTAGTTTATGTGGTCACCGGAAGTGAAAATAAATTGCATTTGCTTCATTGCATTACTTCGTTCACTTCATTTGATTTTTGTGGGCTTGATTCTTCTAACCTTCTTCTTATCGTCTGTGTTTTTTTTTTTTTAAAGCGCCAAGAGAGAGGCAGAAAACGTATTGTTAAAAGGTAGAAATCCTTATAATAAAACAACCCGACTCTAATTTGATTGCATTTCAGAGAGATATATTAATAGCATCTTCTACCACAAGAAGTGTTTTATTTTTATTTTTCGTAAACATGAAATTATTGTTGATCAGTTAACAAGCAATTTATAACAACAACAATTATGATCATATAATTCGCAACTGTCTATTCTACAGGTACTTCCAATTGACAACCATCATTCCTCCACTTTCTGTAGCACCTCTTAATGCAAAAACAGCAGCTTCACAATATCGCATTACCAATTGTTAACGCACCGAACCTGCTTCTATTCCTCCTATTTGATTCCATCCACCTCTGTCCTCTGGAGCAGCCTTCCCCGTGAAGTATCCTAATCAACTACAACCCGAAAAGCTTCGAAAAAAACATCAATAAACTTTTGTCTCTGCCATCTTCTTCACCTCTATACAAGGCATGATGTACTTATAGGTTACACGACATCTATTTATGGGATCCATAGAGAAAATAATGCTTATTTGCTAATAAACTAATTTTCAATGACTAAATGACGTTGATTTGGTGATCATCGATGTCTAAATGTGTTGATCTGGATCGATGATGATGATGGCTAAATGATGTTGTTCTGGTGATCACTGATGTCTAAATAATGTTGTCTGGATTCATGATGTTGTCTGGTGATCACTGATATCTAAATGATATTGATCTGGATTGATGATGGTGGCTAAATGATGTTGATCTGGACTCATGATGATGACCAAACGATGTTGACCAGGATTCATGATGATGTCTAAATGATGTTTATCTGGTGGTCAATGATGTCTAAATGATCTGGTTATCACTGATGTCTAAATGATGTTGATCTGGATTGATGATGGTAGCTAAATGATGTTGATCTGGACTCATGATGGTGGCTAAATGATGTTGATCTGGATTGATGATGGTGGCTAAATGATGTTGATCTGGATTGATGATGGTAGCTAAATGATGTTGTTCTGGACCCATGATGTTGATCAATGATATCTAAATGATATTGATTTGGTGAAAAAATGATTCTGTTTTGGAATCAATGATGGTGATTTGATTATAAGTAATGATGACGACCAAATAATAATGGCTTGATTATAAACAAGTACTGTAAGGCAATTTGATAAACAAATGATAAGCTATTTTTAAAGGTGGCATTTTAATCATGAAACACACCATTCTTTGGGTGTAAATTTTCTTTATAATAATTTGAGCGTCTTCAAAGATAAGTAAAACAAAAGATCCATACTGAACAAAAAAAAAAAGAAAAAAAAAAAAGAATATAACAAGCTTTCATTTCGTTTTTTTTTAATTGAGAACTTTTTACCTTCCAAGCTTTTAAAAAATATTATTCCCTTCTCTCCCATTTTACATCATTTATTGCTCTCCAGAGATTACTTTTGCATCAGTGAGTTGCCGACTATCGTGATGAATTTCTTAATGTAAAATAGTGATGAGCATTGCAGCGAATGGAGCGTCCTGCTGAACGTCGAAGTGTCTATCAACAATGGAGTCACCCACGTGCATCACAAAAGTGACACATTGCTGCAAACTAAATAAATCATCGTGAATGCCGCGTGCCAACATTGTTCAGCTGCGAAAGAGCTTCAAAAGACACGAGAAAGCAAGCGTGACCACGCGAAGCTACAGAAGGGATTAGATAGGGTGGAGTGCGAAAAATAAATGCAGTGTCTTTTAATCAAAGTGAGTTATTAATGAATGATGAGCACAGAATTTTTTTTTTAAATAACCGCCTCGCTGATTGGTTAACCTTCTATTCATATAAAACCGGTATAAACTAACTAGAAAGAATACATGAAATTTTTTCCAAAAACTAAATAGTAAAAACTTATATTTTATGTATAATTTGCACATTCTTTTTATGTATATGTTATAATTATACTTTAAGTTTTTGGTAAAACCTACTGTTGCATCGATTCGATTAAATGCCTTTTCGATTAACTCTCCGGATACCAAAGACACTAGCAAATGCACATTTCAGAGTTTTAAAAAAAGTCTTCAGCTATTTGTTGCAATCTTCTTCTGATTAAAAAAAAAAAAAAAAAAAAAAAAAAATTGAGGTCAAGTTTATATTTTATTCGTCAACCATACTAAGTGCGTGGCTGGCTCTCTGATTGGTGTTTCATTAAAGTAAACAACCAATAAACATTCTGATCGTGCGAAATTAATTATTTATGTCCGTCTTGGAACTGAATTTTTCTAATTCGTTTTCAGAAACATGCTTGACTGTTGTAACTTAATTCATAATTTTACATGTTTTAATAAAGCAATTTGTTTTATTTCTATTGAATAAGATAAAATAACGTATATTTTAAATAATTTAAAATTAAATATTTCAAATAGTTTAGAAAATTTTTTGAAATTTTAAATCTAATAATTACACCTTTTAAGATTTTACATTAGAATTTTACAATTGGGAACAAGCCGTTACGTAAGGTACGAAAAATTCATATTTCGCATAAGGCGGTTTAAGTATTTTCACTGTGATGCTCTCATAAAATCTCATAAAATTTGGTAGTAGTAGTAAAGCAATTGGAGAGTGCGCGTCTAAGCAGGAAATGACATAGCAACGTGCGATGTATATGTATACAGTGGTATCTCGCTAATCCGAACCTCTTTAGTCCGAACCCTCTAGTAATCCGAACTGCGGTTTGAAAGAAAAAAAGTTTTATTTATTATTATAAATAAAATAGTACACAATTATTATATTGTGTACTATTATTTTTATTTAATAATAATTATTTTAACAATTAGTATTTATTTTAATATTATTACTGTAGAGTATTTTTTCATACTGTCGATTGTACGGTTATACTGTAGGTCTATTTTGATTTATTGCGTGTTCACGTTTGCTTGAGAAGCCGTCGAATGAAGCAATTCGAGCGTCATGGAAAAAACTGTGGCCTTCTAGAATTTACCAAGATAACTACGGTGATACACCAAAAGAGGAAATTCAAAACGTGCATAATTTGGTTAAAATATAAATCCAGATGTTGAAATTTCACAAACAGATGTTACGGAATGGATTACAGGTAGAACCGAAAGTGAATTCGAAATCAAATCAGATGCTGAAATTATAAATATGACAATACAGAATGAATTAGAAGACGATGATGACGATAAAGAACTCGAAGAAAAAAAAAGTAAAACATGAAGAGACAGTTGACAGTTTTAATATAGAATGAGCTAAGCAGAATGATACGCCATTCCACAAAATTTCATTGTTAATGCACTCCGAGAAGAAGCATTCGAAAAACGTTTAGCTTCCAAGAAGCAAAAGAAAATCAGTGACTTTTTACAAAGAAATGAAAAAAAAAAAAAACACGTTTTTTGTGTTATTTCGTGAAACTTTGTGTTGTGTACAAGAAAGTGATATTTTTTACGTAAATTAAGTTATGTACTGAGCTATGCGATTTTATTAAATCAGAATCCTTAATAATATAAGTACATATAAACTAAATTGTTTACTAAAATAAACTTGTGTACTGTATTATTTTTTTAAATTTTACATTGCAGTATAGTAGCTTTTTTCTATTAGATACTTCATTTATTTACCGAATTAAATTGATGTACCATTAGAATGTGATTATTTTTTGTCTTAAACTAGTTATTGTTGTCTCTTGGGCGAAAATTCACTTTTTCGTTATTAGCACGATTTTTATTGGTTCGGATTAGCGAGATACCAATGTATATTGAACATTTAGACAAGCACTACACAAAAATTGTATAATACATAATATATAATCATGAAATTGTGGAATAATAAATTAAGTACAGAGTAGAAATTTTGGTTAAAAATTGTGGAATATTTAGCCGTTTTACCTTAAAATATTAACCAATTTTTCAATCTACTAACTTTTATATGCACTTTAATAATGTTAAATGTTACAATAAATACAGGCCATAACTTTTTTAAAGCTATTACAGTTTACAAACGTGTCTGGAAATAGCAACCGACTCCTTGGAATTCAGATGATTTTTAATAAAGCTAATGTGTTTTATTTGTATAGAGTGCTCCAGACGGATTCTTTTAATTTTCTTTATGTGCTTTCTGATAGAATAGCATAAAAAAATTAAGACAAAAAATTAGTTTTGTAGCTGAAATAGATTTTTCTTTCATGTACACACTAGAGGGAGGATACGCAATAGAATAGCTTATTTATTGATAAAGGATCTTGGCTTTTCTCTCTCTCGTAAATAAATTGCGTTATTTTCTATCTTCATTATCTTTCATAAATGAAAGTGGAACTGGGTAAAGAAGAAAAAAAAAAAAGGAATCTTTCTTTTCATTTTCTTCCCTCCCCTAAAACTTGTCTCGATCCTGTCCTCCCCCATCTAAAGTAAATATATAAGGATTTATAATGAATTTTTCTTACCTCACTTTATGCATGAATGCAAAATATAGCAAAAGATAAAAATAAATGCAATCTGATTATAATCAATTCTTTTGTGGACGCACTGGTGGATTTTAAAATATTTATTATGTTAGCTAATCACATACCAGAAGCAATTTGCGCAGATACCTACAAAAGTACTGGAGCACTTGGGAAATACAGAAGGTAACAAATACTGCCTTAAAAAAAATTTGTACTCGAATTTTTAACCTGCATTTTCAGACTTCATATTGTACATTTTTCATGTAACTCATCTCAAGTTTGATGAAGAATCGCCGCCATCCTTCAAGAAGAACTGTCTCCTGCCACTGATGTTAACTTTTCTTCATTCCACAAGTGTTTAGTCGGGTTTAGACACGTGTGAATTACAATCCTGCATTTTGTTTCTACTGGTACTCATTGATTCACTCTTGGATCTTCTAAGTCGGAGAATGGCAGATTTTCTTCAAGGGCTGCTCAATAGCATTTGCTACAATACTCAAATCCTTTTCAATGAAAAAGTTCAACTTCAGAAGCCGAAGTGCCTTTCGAGAACACAGACAATTACACTGGTCTTATAGCCTTAGTTGCATCTGCAGTAATTTAACTTCCATTTTTGGCCACTTCCATTCAATGTATACCATACTGTTTTGCTAGGAATGTCTGCCGTTTAGAACAGCCAAGCAAATTAAAACACATATCCATGTTTGAAGTACTTAAACTATACTCAGCCTGATGATTTAGTTCAAAGTGTAATTGCCTGTGTTCTTGAAACGCACTAATTAACAGACACAACACACTGATTTGCTTGTTCGACTGGTTCTTATAAAGATTCTTCAATACCAGGACAAGATTCAAACCTAGCTGTTTCCAACAAAAAAGGGCATCGTTCATACCGACTGACCTACGGAGACTAGTCAAGTATCGCTCTGCTTGTATGGTCTAGTACTTTGAGCAATAGTGTATATCACCCCTCCCCCCACTAAAACTTAACTCGATCCTTTCCTCCCCCTTCTAAAATAAATATATATGAATTTTTCTTACCTCACTTTATGCATGAATGTAAAATATAGAAAAACAAATGCTTTGATTAACCCCTTAATCAATCTCTGATAATTAATTATCAGAGATCCCTCTTTACATCCCAGGCCACCTGCAAATGCCCATAGAGGGCTCACCACCTAGATAGGATTTTAGTTTCACTTTGTATTGTATTTGTGTGTGTTGTTACAAAAAGTTTTTGTAATCCCCGAAGATGTCTCTGTGACGGATACGAAATATTGGAAGTATTAAAATTAGTTTTAATTCTTTCTCAATGCTGTTAATATTCCATTAAATCTCTAACATGAATTTGTTATATAATATAAATAATATACTTAGCTATAAAATTTATTATATATAGTTTAAGTGTAAATATTTAGCGATAAATTCAATCCAATTTCTTTGAGTATTATTAAATTTATCCTTTCTGTGAAGTGCTAACAGCAATTCTAATAAAGTTTAAAAAGCTTCCAAAAGGAGTTATATTATTAAACTTTAAAACATATTTGTTAAAGCTAAAATAATATATATTTTAACTTATTTTTTACACCTTTTTAGACCTTTTCAATAATCCACCCTACCCTAAAAGACATCATTTGCTCTTATCTACATTTCCTTGTTAGCGCGCAGATATCTGAAGTGCTAAGTGATTTATTACACTTGTTGTCTTATTTCGAAGTGTGGGTGCAGCTGAGTTATCCCTCATGCTGCGAAGACTTCCAGCTGATTAAGAAATGGGAGAGTGACTTTTTTTTTTTCGGTATTCGACTCTGAGATTTCTCACCCTGATTATATCCTATGTTTCATAACTGCTTTTTTTTTTTTCGGGACTTTTCTAACCACCGATAGATGGCGGCATTACAAACAAAACTACGCACAAGACATAATCAGTGAATTGTTGAGAGCTTTCACTTTTGGCCTTCTAAAAATGAATTATGGTATAAAGACCGGAACTCTTTTCTTTTTCTACTAGTCATTTAAATCACTGTGAAAATTTAATGGACATTTTTCGCACACACAGAAATCAGACAGCATGTCATTAATCTTACTGCAATTATTAAAGAATCTTCAGATCCTTTACTTTCGGATTCTTTGTTATAGAAACTTAGGACGAAGTATTTCGCTTTCCTCCTGTCCCACTGTTGCGTAAAATGACAGAGTCATTAGCGATTTTCCATAATTACAAACCATGAAATATTACAGACGAGTCTGCTTTGAGTGGTTGTTGTGGAAGCTTCGTCAATTAAGTCATTACTAGTGAGAACAACCTCACAGCAAACAAAGGCACAAAGTAAAACATTGCGGCAGTGCCAAGTTGTCTATACGCGGTCATTACTCAAACAGATAAAATTAAACTTACATTGTCAGCTGGTGGAAATGACAGATGGCGCAATCGACTCTTGTCTGTTAGACTCTTGTCAACAAATAGAGGAATGAAGTCTATAATCAATAGAAAATGGTGTTATAGGTAATTTTAGCAATCTAAAACACTTTTGTCCACTTATCAAACAATTGAAACCAAAAACTAAAAGTTAATTAAAGATTATTTAAAATTATATATAGTATAAATGATAAAAACAATATTTTTACTATATTTTCTATTATATAGATGACAAAAATAAAGTTGTTAATTCCTATAATCATAATTTTCAGTGATATGATATATTTAATGCTATAAATGATTATATTTATATTAAGTAATATAAACAATTATATTTCCAAGAGAAAAAATAATTTCTATTTCCAAGAGAAAAAACAATTTCATGTTAGCGATTACATTATATATATATATATATATATATATATATATATATATTACATTATATATATATATATATATATATATAATATAAATAATTTAATTTAAATAATTTATATAAATAATTCATGGGATAATATCTAATATCAATATGTAAAACAATAATAAGTGTACGAAAAGGGGATTATTAAAATAATAAAAATATAAATAAATAAGTTCAAAATGTAGCTATTTTATATAAAACTTATTAGCAATGAATTTAAATATTTAAACAGAGTCATTTATTGATATATATAAGGTAAACAGATGTATTCACAGGATTAAAGTCATTTATGGACATCCGAATTTGAATCCATATTAAATAATTCTAAAGAATTCTACATAATTATAATGGGTGACTTTAATGCCAAGATTAGAAGCAGAGATGACCATCTGAACTCCATCGGTAAATTTGGATTTGGACAGAGGAATGAAAGAGGAGAAAGACATTGAATTCGCAGAATAACTTCTTTAATTAACAACTTTTTCAAGAATAAAAATTTGTTAATTAAAGAAACTTATGAACAGTTTTTTCAAGAAGAAAATCAACCGAAAATGGACTTGGAGAAATCCAAATGGACAAACTTACAATGAAGTAGAGTTCATCCTCTCCAACAGAAGATATACAGGGTGTTTCAAACAGAACGTCCCGATTTGAAAATTGTATATCTCTGCAACTACGAACCACAAATGAATGCGACTTGTACCATATGCCATATTATACCATATCATAATAAAATATATTATATTATAATATTTTATTATATTATACCAATTACTATTCATTCTTTTTGAAACACCCTGTATAATAAATAATGCCGAAGTGCTTAATAGATTTAATATAGGAAGTGAGCACAGACTAGTAAGGGCAAAAGTATGGATTAACAAAAATGGGAACGGAATAAGTTCATAAGAAAAAATCCAATTTAGTGAATCCACAAAACCTCTACCACAATAAAAGCTGTTATAGAAAATCACTCAAAAAGAACTAAAAAAGTTAACACAGCTACTATCATCGATGATGCTAATGAAATCTTAACAAAATCTATCTTGAATTGTGCACTAGAAATAGGAGGTGTAAAAAGGCACCAAAGAGAGGAAAAACTAAGAGAGGAAATCTTAGATCTGATGAAGAAAAGAAGAGATATGAAAAAAAAGAGATTTGAATAACACCAATAAAATAGAATATGCGGAAATTTGTAAAACTATACGTAAAAGGATGAAACATGAAATTAAATCGTATAATACCAGGAAAATTAAAGAAACAATAGTAATATGAAGGTCTTATGACGAACATTATCAGTTGGAACAAAGGAAATAGCTGCTGTAAGAGGGAAAATGGTGAACTTATAAAAAATAGAGATACAATAATCAAAAGAAATCAGGAATTTTATACTGAAATCTATGATGACAAAGGCCGAGACATCCAAGAATCATCTATAGATAACTCGAGTGAGGAAGAATACGATGCCCCTCAGATCTCACAAGCTGACAAGGTTACAAAGCGGAAATGAAGAATGGAAAGGCCCCAGGAGAAGATGGAATTATGGTAGACTTCTTAAAACTGGGAGAAAGCCCTGTCATCAAACAGTTGAGTAAACTCTTTAATAAATGCCTAAAACAGAGAAAAATTCCAAAAAATTGGAACAATTCACTTCTAATAATAATTTTTAAAAAGAGCAATAAGGAAGAAATTAAAAAGTACAGACCTATTAGCCTACTCCCTACCATATATAAAGTCTTCATAAAAATTATAACAGAATAAAATCTAAACTAGAGGGAATGCAATCCTGTGAACAAGCTGGATTCAGAAAGAATTACAATACTTTAGACCATATTCACACATTAACACAGCTCATTGAAAAATCAATTGAATACAATAAACCCTTATATCTATCTAGACTACGAAAAAGCATTTGATTTAAAACATTTGCAACACTAAAAGCACTTGAAACCTTGGGAACTGAGGAACCATATATTGAAACACTAAAACATATTTACAATAACGCAACTTCTGTGATTAAATTATATAAAAACAGTGAAAAGTTCCCAATACAAAAAGGCATCCGGCAAGGCGACACCATATCTCCCAAATTATTTACAGCTACACTAGAGAAGTCATGGTGAACAAAAGGAATAAACATAAATGGAGAAAGGCTGCATCATCTGAAATTTGCAGATGATATTGTCCTAATAGCAGATAATCTTGAAGAGATGGAAGAAAGACTAAATCAGCTAAATGAAGCCACCAGATTAATTGGATTAAAAATAAATAGAGAAAAAACAAAAATAATGATGAATAAATACATAAACCATAGAACTGTCAAAGTTGAAAACCATGAAACAGAACAAGTTATTCATGTTTATATTTGGGCCAATTGTTATCCTTTGAGGAATTGACAAAGAAAAGAGATTGAACGAAGAATTCATCTTGGATGGATGGCTTATGGGAAAATGAGAGACATATTCAGAAATGACATCCCTAAGAGTCTAAAAGGAAAGCTTTCGACCAGTGCATACTTCCTGTCCTAACATATGGAGGAGAAACATGGACTTTAACAGAAGCCCTAAACAAAAAGTGAGAACAACACAACATCGCATGGAAAGAAGTATGCTAAAAATAACATTAAGAGATAGGAAGACAAATACCTGGATAAGATCTCAAACAGTTGTTATGGATATTGTAAAATACATAAAACAGGCTAAGTGGAGATGGGCTGGTCATATTGCCAGATGCAGTGACGGGAGATGAACCAGGAAGACAACAGAGTGGAGACCAATGGATGGAGCAAGACAAAGAGGAAGACCGAGAAGAAGATGGAGGGATGAACTGGAAGAAATTGCAGGAGTGAGATGGATGGGAGAGGCAGAAAACCGAGTGGTCTGGAAAATTATGGGGAAGACCAGCAGTGGACAGAACCAAAAGTTTGAAGAAGAAGATGGACTTCAGAAGATATCATAGGATTGCATAGAACTTCGTAACAAAAGTCTAGGTTTCTCTAGAAGGAGAATTGACTTAAGCAAATAAACTTGTCTAGGTAACTGCATTTAATCTAAACATTAACCACGGAAAGCAAAAAAGCACAGACTACACAAGTGTAAAGAACATAGCGATTGGTTCACAGAACACTGGAATTCCGCGATGTGAAGTGAGGAGAGAGAAGAATCAGTGATTCTTCTCCACAGGTGTGTGTGTGTGTGATTCTGAATCACACACACTTGATTCCGTTCGGGCGTGGCAGAGTGTGGATATGCGGATGATAGGGAATACCTTGTGCGTTAGTACATTATTTCTACTGCGCAATGTAGCGACGAAAGGCATAATAGTCTAGAATTGTTTCTCTTGGTTGTACTATGTAGGAAGGTAAGGTCCAATTGATACGCAGCACTTCCAGATAAAGCAGTGCTCACTATATTTTAGAAATTTTACGGAACACACTCCAGTATGAACACTGCAGAGTATCCTTGAATAACACGATAGGGTACATTGTCATGGAGAACCTGAAAATATTGATTGGCATGCAACGTCCATTTGGGAACGTTGTGAGAAAGCTAATCAGCAATCTAAGAACAAAGGGTATTCCGCATGCTATAGACATGTAAATATTATACTTCCTGGAAGTATACTACTGTCCCAATACTTATTTCAAAGTAGTATATATATCCTTTATGAAATATATCCAACTACAGGAGACTATCGATGAATTGACTTGGTGTCAGACGTTGCCTAGACAGCTGACTAATACGTAACAACCAATTACCGTAACAACATGAAATCAACTTTATACGCTACGAAGGTCACAAGATTTCTGACCGTAGACGCATTTACGGTTTTCACAAAATTCTATAACGAACATGCTAGTCATACGACAAAGAGAAAGTGTCGAAAGTCTACATATACATTATAATCATCATAATGTCGCAAGCTTTAACTGAACATTTAATATTAAATGTTCAGTTAATAATAGCTATTTATTTATAGGTGGTATTCGTTTATTGAATATGAGTAACACAAGAACTGGACAATTGTGATATGAACATATGCTTATCTAGGAAAAAAGAGAGGTTGCACCCAGTATATAACATCATCTTACTGATGATGATGATCTTACTTCTATCTTCTTGAAAAATTATATACAAATCTGAGGAGGGCATTTACTGGTGACTTATGGTGTCGGAAATAGTGAGTATTATCTATATAAATAATAATTAACATTTTACAGAGAGAGAGAGAAAAGAATGAATTAAAATCTCGTAGTTGACAAATTCATTTTCCCATACAAACTATACGTGGGTCGATGACTACCATCTGTATAGTAGCATCTTAAATTGGACAATGTGGAAAAAGGACAGCACTTATTAAATTATCTGATTAAGAAAGAAGGAGGCTAAATTACATTATCCTCCCTCCATAATGCATACAAAATGTTGACAATCTAACAACTGAAAGAAAACATGTGTACTAAACACTCCGATTAAAATACCAGTTTTTCATTGTAACTTCACTTTTATGATAAAAAAAATATTACATCCATCAAATAAGAATGCACAAAAAATATTCGTCAAGGAAATATAGGAAGAGAAATGTTAAGAAAAAAAATACTAAACTGATCTAAAAAAAAAAAAAGATTTTTTAATGTCGGTGATCAATTGTTCTGCTCATTACTTTACTTTGATCATTTTGTTTGAGATCGGTTGCCTTCACTTCTGCAATAATTCTCTCTTCAAAACCCCACCCCCAAAGTAAAGGCAAAAGGACAGGTTAACCCAATTTTCATGACAAATCCAAAAGGAGCCGAGATAACAGAGAATTGGAGTAAGTCCATTACTGCTAGGAAGTCTCCCGACACATTAATTACTGGTGTTAATGACTTCGCTGATTCCAAAGTTAATTAGAGGTGGTGCAAGTGATCTAGCGCCTTTTTAAACACTCTTTCTCATCTTTTTTCCTGTTCTTCTACAGCTTCGGTTGCAAAATTTATGGCCCGCAAGGGAGACTTCTTTCGTTTCCAATGACCTCCACTAGTGGACTTTTCTTCAAGAGAATTTAGGAGAAAGAGGTTTGTCCTTCCATGAATAGTCGACTATTCATGGAAGGACAAATTATGTAATCAATAGTCAGAGAAATAAATGAGTGTAATGTTGACTGAACTACATAATACGAGAAAAGATCATTTGTACATCAGTGCTAGAGGCATGCTAGCAAGAAAATAAAGCGTATATAAAAAATTATTGCATTCATTGAGCCTCCGGAAAAAATATTGTAATTTACGTGCAAGTTAAAACAGTTAAATAAACAAATAGTTGTGCGATTGTTATCTGCTGGGAATTTCCCATAAAGATTACTCAAGCATACTTCAACTTCCAATTTTATCCTTCTGCTACCATGGAAACAAGAATTGCCAGGCAACAGGGAAAATATGTTATCTTTAGAAAATTATCATACAGTTCAAGATCGATTACATGCAAATGAATGGATGGGAAAAAGTTTTAATTAAAATGTATCTATGGGTGGAATTTCTGAGTAGCTATAGAAATCATTTCTTGTGGTTTATGGTAGAAAATTATAATAGAGATATAGAAAACTTTTTGGAGATTCTTTTCGAGTGGATCATCTCATACTCTAAATAAACACTAAGAATAGCAAGGATGGTGATGGTGGTGCAGATGCTCTGATAATCACCGATTTATAGAATAACAAAATTGTAAAAAATGAAGAAAACATAGAAAAAAACCATTAATTTGAGAAGTGAGTTTTGTTCTTACTTGGAGAAAACTTTGAGTAGAATTAAATTCACAATATAATCAAAGTAGGATACAGATTCCAGTTGGGTTTTGAATGATGCATTAAAATGATTAGATTAGCTGGATTATGTGAAGTGCAATTTGCATTTACCATCAGAGAGCCTAAGATCATGAGACGTCAATATATCGTGCTTGAGAGACGAGAAAAAAATTCTGCCTTCTTAGCAGCAACTGAAAGGCGAAACTCTGAGGTATGTGCCATTCTTCCTGCAGGCATAACTGAAGGAAATGCTATTCAGTGAATTATACAAACTATAATGCGATTAATTTTGAACTCTCAGAGAAAGCCTTTGCATTTTTCAAATGGAAGAAAAAGCAACTGTAGCTCTAAGAAAAGAAATAGACAACTCTCCTGAGTGGACTTAATGGCACACTCTCAAAGAGCAAGGTTTCTTTTATAACAGATAGATATTCCAAGAAAGCAGAGAAAGAGGAAAAAATTGTTTTAAACTTACGATAACTGAATTTCATGGGAAGTAAATTTAATCTGCGAACTGACGCAGCTTGGGAAAAATCAAGAGAGACAACATTAACTTCGCGTTTGTCAGGTCAGGAAACGAATGTTTAACTACAACCATACTTCACTGGATTTCGGATTCAAATTGCTGCAATGAGCGGAAGAAATGCATAAAAAAGAAAGAAAGAAAGGAAGGAAGGTAGAATGACTGATATGATTGGGGGAAAAGTTCATAATTTGGAACGTTATTTCTGCAAAGATTTTTTTTCCCGTTGGGAAACGTTCTTTTAACATGTAATTTATTCCATTTGATGACATTTTCTTTCTCTTTTCTAAGCAACCTCATCGTTCAGACTTATGTTTTGATAAACAAATCATCTATCACTGTCCAAATATCTGTGTGATTATTCAGCAGTCTGTACCCCTAATTCTATTCACATTTCAGGGCATATTTTTATTTCATTTCTCGTAGCCCACAATCCATCTAAAATCTCATTTGTGTTATCTGAAATTTTACTTATAAATCTTAATGGAATTTCGTAAGCGTTTAAGGAGGTATAATTCTGTTTTTATTAGTTGCGCAGATTTCATTCCTCTCTTGAATTTTAAATGCAATTTTTATTAATATAAGAACATCTAAGATAATTGCTTCTAATTTGGAAATTTTAACTCTGATTTATATATACTGAAGCTATAGCACATAATTAACTATCGACTGTTTACTATCATGTTATGACAGTTCAAAGGGGCAGAATCGGCTTTATTTCATCTTATATCATCTTATTTCATCTAACCAATTACTTGGAACTAAAGTATCATATGATAACTGATTTGACCATTGATTCCAGTTCAAATTTTATTCTAATTATTATTATTATTATTAAGAGAGACCTCCAGGGAGTCAGAGACTCATCGAGGGAGGCCACATACTACGCACACCAGCTATCATTCTTGAATTCATTCACACTTGCTTGCCCTCACAACATCCAATGGCAATCCATTCCAATCACGCACCGCCCTCTGAGAGAAAAATCTGGCCCTTACACCCTTCTTGGCAGCCTTCATTCTCAGCTTCCAAGGATGCCCTCTCGTCCTTTCCCCACCCTCCATATATTGAAAAATCCCATCAATTGAAATCCTGTATGACTTTTTCAGCAGTTTGTAAGTTTCAATCATATCGCCTCTCTTTCTCCTGTTTGCTAGTGTCTGCAATCTACAAATTCTCAACCTGTCTTCATAATCAGTATTCCACAATCCTGATATCATTTTTAACATTCGCCTTTGTACTCTCTCCAATATATCAGAATCACATAGGAAACTAGACCTGCGCGCAATAGTCCAAGTGAGGTCTTATCAAGGCCTTGTAAAGAGGCAAAATAACATCCTTATCTTTACATGTGAACGTTCGTTTCAGCATTGCAATTACCTTTTGAGTTGTATTTGCAATCTTTGCTACATGGCCCCTGAACTTCAATTTCCTATCTATTAACACTCCAAGATCCCTGACCTCATCAGTTTCTTCTAGCCTAATCCCACCAAGATAATACGACATTGGATAGGTAATCATGCCGAAGTGAATGACTTTACATTTACTGACATTGAACTGACACCCACTTTCCCATGTCCACAATTTCAGCCTAATCAAATCATTTTGCAAGGACTGCATATCAGCACCATTCCTGATTACCCTGCCTATCTTTGCATCATCAGCAAATAACTGTATGTCGCTTGTCAAATCCTTCCCAATATCATTAATGTACAGATTGAATAACAGTGGACCAAGCACCGATTCTTGTGGTACACCACTTGTTACCTTAAACCTAGTAGCTCAGACCCTCCCCCCGTATAACACTTTTTGATATCTGTCAGTCAGCCATCCTCTTATCCATGTTAATGTTGTATAACCCATATTCTCCAGTTTATGTAACAGTCTACCATGCTGTATTCTGTCAAAAGCCTTAGCAAAATCCAAAAGTATCATGGTTTGAAATATAATCCTCAAAGAAAACCTGTTGGTTGAGTTAAGTATTCTTCATATTTACCTATTAAAACGAAATTTCAATTTTTATTTTGTTATATATAACCAATAACTGCTTCTCTAAAAACACATTAAATTGAGAAAATCAACATAACTGCTGTTGAATGCTTAGTGTCATTGAAATATCGCTCAACTCGTTAAAAATAAAAAAGCTACATGTTACATACAGCTATTTCTAAATTTCGTTTTGTGTGGAAGTTACTCTATACTTGTCTATAACTTTCCAAACAACACCCTAATAATCCACCTTACTTCGGAACTAACCTTAATCGTAAGGAAACAAACTATAAATGGATATATAACCTATTCTGCATTTTCCAGTCCTTATAAGGACTGATTTAAATAAAGGGACGAAGCAAGAATGCTTTTCATCTTCCCCATTATCTGTAGAGGACAGTGTAGGGATAATGTGTTATTGAGCTATTAAAGCTCTGATCATGGCAGGAGGTAGCAGCAATAGCCAAGCCTCAGAACTTCATTGGCTACAGCATTGCCATCCATTACCCTACAATGATATTAATCCTACCATTCCACATTTTCCAGTCCTTATAAGGACTGGCTTAAAGGGGCGAAGCAAGAATGCTTTATCTTCCCCGTTATCTGTAGAGGACAGTGTAGGGATATAGGGATAAGGTGTTATTGAGCAATTAAAGCTCTGATCATGGCAGGAAGGTAACGGCAATAGCCGAGCCTTAGTTAGAACTTCATTAGCTACAGCATTGCCATCCATTACCCTCCAAGGGTATCACATTATCCAGTCCTTATAAGGACTGGCTTAAAGGGGCGAAGCAAGAATGCTTTTCATCTACCCCGTTATGTGTAGAGGCCAGTGTGTGGATAAGGTGTTATTGAGCAATTAAAGCTCTGATCATGGCAGGAGGGTAACAGCAATAGCCGAGCCTCAGTTAGAACTTCATTGGCTATAGCATTGCCAATGGGATATTTATTTATTGGATTGAATGAATCAATCACCACATCTCACTGTCGATTGATCGACAAACCCTGCTCACATTATCCAGTTCTTAAAGTTCTTAAAAGAACTGGGCGATGGACTGAGTCCTTGACTCTTTATCCCGTCATCTGAATGAAGATAATCTGTGTGGATGTAGTGTTGAGCTAAAAAGCTCTAGTCATGGCTAGGTAACGGCAATAGCCGAACCTCAGTTAAAACTTCATTGGTTACAGCATTGCCATTTGTTACCCTGGAAGTCCTAAAAAGTACCCAGTTTTGTTTTATCAAATAGAAATAGCAATATGATATAAAACATTAAAAGGTGAATTCTATATTTTCAGAATTTTAAGAAAATTTTAAATATATAAAAGAGATAATTATTTTTTTTTAAAACTAAAATAAAGTTTAATTATTATTTATAATAAAATACTTTGAAACTTTTTAAAAATAATGATGTAAACGATTATTTTTCTTTCAAAAATAAACTATCAAACCAAATCTCTAAAATCATGAGTAGGATTTTGGCTATGATTACTGCTTACACTGCTTTCGTTCTAAGATCAAACCTTACCATCTAAAACACCAGCATTTCATACAGTGAAGCCAAAGTATTATTGTAGTTTTCAAAAATATTTTAATTTATACTGAATGATCATAGAACTTACATATCCATTTCGAATTTTGCAAAATCGTTCGATAGGTTGTTGCTAAGCAACAGTTCGTCCAATACGTATTGGCAAATCTATAATAATGGTGTGAGAATAAGTCTTTAATCTACTTACCAGTTGTACGAATCACAATATGATCACAGGGGCAAGAGCTCAACTCTATTTATTATAACTTTCAAAATGTTTAAATATGTGAAGCCTAACATAGAATCCCCGCCGCTGATTTTCTGATCGATAATAGTCTATAATGTTAATCACTTCCTCTTATTCTGGTAGCTTAAATTGTGAAACCTTCGATGGCACACGTGGAAGCTATGACCATGTGACAGCTTTGACTAAAATCCAGACAAAGCGTTGCTGGTGAAGCAGACAAGGCTGAACGTGCTTGCTAATGATGTAACTCATTTCAGTCTCACATATCTTGGGTAATGTATGCGCTGACAGAAGTGGCGAACCTAAGTAGGTGGTATTGCATTATAGAAATAATGCAATACCACCTACTAAAATAAACAAGTATACTTGTAGAGCTATCGCAAATACTTGATAAAACAAGTCCCAACAAGTTTACATTCGCATCAATTAATCATATAATTAATTATGATTTTTCGTGATTATATTTTTATGATTTTTTATATTTTACATATTTTATAATTATATGATTATGTGCTTTTTCGATAAAAAAATTATTTTTTGCTAATATTTTGGGGTTCCACTAATAACTTTTTCCCCAGGTACCACAAAACTTACAGTCGGCCCTGACTATCGGTGAAGTGTCCACATCAGTAGTTCAGAATATTTCATCCTTCAATACTTAGAAACATTTATAATTACCCACGGGAAAAAAATAAATACACAATTTTTGTGTATTTAATTAAATAAAAATCTGAGTTAGGGACATCGCAGTATTCAGTATGTTTTTTTTTAACAGCACGAGTTGTATCCACTTAAATTTTAAGTGTTCAGAATTGTATGAGAGAGAAAGAATAATGTAGCCGAAATGTTTTCCATTTGAGAGAACGATTAGATGAAAGCAAATCTTATCCATTTTATGCTTTTTTCTTTCGTTGTTTTTTTTTTTTTATTTTTATGTTTCTCAGCCTGCCTTTAGTTTTCTAGATTTATTCATCTCCCCTTCTCTCTGAGTCCTATTATCTATTCATCTTCTACATTCAAACTTCGCCTGCTTAGCGTTCTGAACCCCCCCCCCCCCCATACACGCACGCACACACACGCTCTTATTTCTAACATTCCACAGAATCTAGCAGTTGGGTTTCTCCATCAATCCTATAATCCTAGGCATTCCGTATGCAGGAGAATAATAAGGGGGGTTCTTTCTACTGATAGCAAGATTACAATCCATCCACTAGGTCGACGACAGCCTCGTTACGAATACAACTGACACTCGCCAATAAGACGTTACGGTGTTCCTGTGGAAAACCCTCAAGTATACATTTCGCAGAGACGAACGCAGTGATGAGAGTATCACTCTTATCTCTGGAGAGGAAGATTCTTCATTCAGACTTGTAGGTTAAAGATGCGCGCGCGCGAGAACGAAGCGGAGGCCCCCTTCAATGCCTTCTTTACACTATCACCTCTAATGGCTCGCTTAATTACCTCGAGACCACCTCGTAAAATCCACGAACGTCTCTCGTTAAACATTTTATAGTTCGAATGGCTTATCTTCTTGCATACCTTTCGGACTTGGGATCTCGTAAAAACGGCTACGGAGCGTGTTAGGTGGTATTTTAAGATCTCGTGGCTTTAGAAGTCTTAAAGTATATTCCATAATAATGAAGACATAAAAATATATGACACTACTTGTCACTGCAATAGCTAAACTTGGCATTGCTCTAAGAGATCGTTACTGTCCCAACTTATTTGGCTGTTTTTCTTTTTCGCTTTTGAGAAAAGATTTCATTTATTTGCTCTTTTGTCCTGATTTTAATAAAAATTGTTTTAATGGTTTTTAATCACTTGTAATTTTATCAGTTCAACAGTTAAAAACAGAAAAAACGATAGATTCGTTGTCAATACTTAATAAGCTACGTTTAAAATAAAATTTAAAGTTTAATGTTTAAACTTTAAAGAGGGTTTATAAACTGCCTATTCTGTTACTTTTAAGATTTAATATAAACAAACATATTTACATATTTACTTAGCAGAATATGAAAAGGAATTATTTTTAAAAAACAAAAAGCACCTGTTTATAAGCACAGATCACTTGCCTGGTGCAAAAAGGACAATTTGTCATATGATTGGATAAGCATGGCTTCGAAATATCGTCTAGAACGGACGGGAGAAATTTTATAAGAGATCAGATGAATCAGCTGGTGTCATGATTTTCCGTCTGGAAATTTGGGTTTTTTATCCTATAAACACAGACAAACCGACCAAACAATACATATAATTGGCACACACAGAAATATATGGAAATATATTTTATCAACTTAAGTCCATGAAACTAAAGGTTGTCTGTAAGCGAACATGTGGCCAATTAATCTTTGAATAGAAAGATGAGAAATATTTGTAGGTTGAAGTAAAAATATGAACATGAAAAAATTAATAGTACAGTAGAATCCGTTTATTGTGATCGCGGATATATTATCAATCGACTACTGTTATCAAAATCCTCGAATGTTTAGCCTTTTTGCATCTCAAAATTCTAAAAAATAAGAGTTAATCAGGAGAAAATTTGACAAGAACATTTGTCGAAATCTGACTTTTTTTTGTTACTCTTCCTTTAATATCTTAATCTTCCGTAAATCTTAAATCTTCCAGGCAAATGTGGGGGGGGGTATTTATACCCCCGGGGGGTATTTATGGCAAAAGCAAGTAAAAAAACGTAAAGATTTATCTTTTCAAGAAAAGTGAAGAATTTTGGAGTGCTATGATAAGTTGCCCAAAACGAGTTAGCGTAGTGCGGCTGTACACTTAAAAATTTAAAACAAATTTAAATTTCACAACCATTCTTGTGTAAGATCTTAAAAAAACAGATCAAACATTGAAACTTTAGCTCGTACTAATGAGAACATGGATCGGAAGAAAGCCTGATCTGCTAAGGATACTCAAGTTGAATCAGCATTAAAAATTTGGTTTAGTAATGTTTGTGAAAAGAATGCATCGATTTAATGGGCTTTTGATGCGTCAAAAAGCAGAACTTGCAGAAACAATGGGGAAAGAAATTTTCACCGCAACTAATGGATGGTTTAATAGGTGGAAAAAGCGAGAGAATATTGTGTGAAGAATAAAGTGTGGATTTTTTTTTTTATCAGCTGATGCCTGGATTAATACTGAGTGGCCAAAAATTATTGCTGAATATCCTCGGAGGATATTTACCAGGCAGACGAACGAGGACTCTATTTTCGTGCAAAGGATTTAAATTTTCAAAAGAGCGAGTGACAGTTCTTCGTTGTCTATGAGTATTATGAGTATGAGCAATTTATTCATGAATATTTATTTTTAAAATAAATTTTATATTTTTGCTTATTAAAAAGTTGTTTATAACATTCAGTTAAATAATTTTCATAACAATAAATTGAAATAAATGATGCAATTTTTTATTATCCTTTGATTAATGTTATCAGCCGGTTATTGTTATCGCAAAGCGACTATCCCAAAGTGATCACAATAAGTGGCGTCTACTGTATATATCAATTTTTTTAATTATATATTATATTCTGTTAATCTTTAAAAGTTATGTTTGGTTTTTATTTGTTTTATGGTCTAATAATAACAAAGACCAACTTAACGAAAGAAAATATTCTATGTATATAAGTGTTTATTCAATACAAAACTCCATTTATCTGGAGATTCACCGCGGCAACAGTTCCATTACCAAACTGAAACATCTGAAAGTTCAAATAATAATTTCAAAGCAAATAAGTATATAAGTTTTAAATTATCCAAATAAACGACATGGTTTCCCCCTTGCAAGATTGTGTACATCACTATGTCGAGCGACTAATGAGAGTGAGAATGTCATATAATATCTGTCCTAATTTTTAAGTTAATGTAAAATTAATCCGGAACTTGAACCTGCTTAAACTGTCGATAATATCAGGCACGTACCAGAAATAAATAAAGAATAAATCATTCTCGTATGCGTACTAAGCATTACTATGACGTGATGAGAGAATCCTGATTTTGTTGTTCGTTTATACTTGGCATAACCAACATGCTCCTTCCCTCCCCAAATTTTTTGCGATCTTAAATATCATCCTATTTGCAGATTCAATTTATTTTTCCGCTTTAAAAATACTATATACTTAAGTGTTTGTTCTAGGATACTTAAGTGTTTGTTCTAGGATACTAACAAAAGTTTCAGTTCGTTCGTCATTATTATTTGTGGCTACCAAAAAAAAAAAAAAAAAAAAAAAAAAAAAAAGGTGTTAAAGAGAATTTCGGCCTCTGTGTACGCTACCGGGTTTGGTGGAAGATAGCAGAGATTTTCTTTTAATAACCTTGACAGTTATCAAAATAGCTGCTACTTGCATATGAATCATAAAAAGCATCCAACGACATCAACGTAATACGTGAAAAAACAAACTAATCCAACATACTCCATTAGAAGTTCACATATTGCGTTGGACTCTGAGAATATCAATCAAGAGACACTTAAAGGATACATCCAGGAAATGATGATGAGGTCTATCACACAGGATTTAATGTCGTGTCCTATACAAGAAGAGAGATGGGAGGCAAATGATCTCATTTATCTTATATAATAAAGTGCAGTTTTCCGTAGTTTGATAGCCAACGGTTGAATTTTTTATCTAGTGTGTGTGTGTCACAGACACGGCCATAACCTTGTTCGAAGTTCACAAATTGCAAATGATATGTTACTGATTGCTAACACGTGTTGAACAAGTTATTTATAGGAATGTTTTGATTACAGTTTACGTCTTGAATTCAATGTATTTTCATACGGTAGTAATTTATAGCTTAGTTATAGATGGGTACACTTAATTTTAATGTATTTCAGTGGAAAAGTAGGTATAATTTTAAAAGTATAAATCATTCAATTTAAAAATAAATAATTCACTTATATTCATTTAATATAAGAATAATAAAGTAGTGTTTAAAAATAAATCTATGTATCATAAAAATGTAGAAAATTTGTGGGAAGATAAAAGAACGATACTGATGTCCTATAAGGTTTACAACTTTTTTAATGAGAAACATTTTTAAAAAAATGACAGAAAAAGAATGATATATGCAGTTATATAATACCTATATCAGGTGCATATGACTATTATTTGCGGACTTGAGATAACCATTAATAGTAATGGACTGTGTTGTGGACTAAATATTAACAGCTTAACTAGGGATTATGTATTAGTCTCGGGCATTAATGTTAAGCATGTTAAATATATTTTTATTTCGCATTCGAAATCGTTTATATATTTAGAAGTGCGATGTTTGCTTTGCTAAAATCAACACCCCCGTCTTCTTTTCACCGAGCGATATTTGTATTTTTCTCCAGACATTCCTTTCGTATTTGACCATTGTGTAACCCCACTTCGTTCATCACTATCTTTTGCGTTGTCGTCGAAAAGCCTCGCGTTTGCTCCCAACATAATGGAATTAGATGGGGGGGGGAGGACTCGGAATGCAAACGAAAGTTGAAGAAAGAGATTGAGGTTGGGAGGGGGGGCGACGAGAAAGGGCATGGAAGTCGTGCAAACATCACTTCAACAGATCTCAAACTCACCTCGGCAGGTCGTACCCACATATACACACAGAAAGGGTATGAAAAAGAAAAAGGGAACGAGAAAACTCCAAGTCACGCAGAAAAGAAAAAAGGACAAAATTCTTTGCTGGAGGCCTTCGACGGAAAAGAATTCACAACCGCTTTTATACCCCCATCGCAGACATTTCCTTAGTGTTCGATGCTTCCAGTAGATGGCGTCTCACTGATGTTATAACACAAAGCACTACTTGACGCGGTGCAATGTGGTGTAATATCAGAAATTCAAAAAGTAACTACAGCAATCCCTCGATTAATGCGCGCCCAATTAGTGCGTGGTTTTTTTTTCGATACACAGATTCGATTAGTGCGCCTCTAAAATTCGATTAATGCGCCTACATGCATCTTAAAAATAAATGTTACAGATTTTAAAAATTTTCGATCTATACATTTTTTAATGGCTAACTATTTTAAAAAATCACTCACCAGGATGAAATAATTTAGCTACCGATTTAAAACATTTTACAAAGTTATTTTTAATGGCATACTACACTATTTCCATGTACACTATGTTCCAAATTTACCGTCGAAATTTATGTCGTCTGCTTTACATAGCATATCTCGTGCAATTGTTTTCCTTATTTTTTTATTTTAAATTATTTTCCTACCCTTTAATCACGAGTAAAAGAATTAGTGAGCAAAAAATAGAAGTGTGAAAATGATTCGAAAAGTAATCTGATTGAAAAAAAAACTTGAAATAATAAAGAAAAATGAACAAGGCGAGTCCAGAGCAAAGATAGGACAAGAACACAAAAGTGGGTGAATCAACTGCTGAATACAAAGAGAAAGGTAAGGCTGCTTCAAGTTCATTATGCATGCACTCGAAATCAAAGTATTATAATGAATGAATTAGAGAGACTTCTTTTTACATGGATCGAAGATTGTAACCAAAAACGGATTCCGCTAAACACTGGCCTTATTAAATCAAAAGCATCGTCTCTTTGTAACCTGGAAAGAAAGGGCTATCAATGATGGAAAAGAAGAATTCACGTTAGTGCTGGTGATTTGAGCGTTTCAAAAAGAGAAATAGCCTACATAATGTTCTAATCACAGGCGAAGCTGCAAGTGCAGATAAGGAGATATCCAGAGATTTTGAAGAAAATTGTGTAAGAAGGAGACTATTGTAATCAACAAATATTCAATGTCGATGAAACCGACCTTTTTTTTTTTTTTTTTTTTTTTTTTAGAAGCGAATGCCTTCCAAGACTTTTCTAGCCAAATCAGAGAAATCTCAGCCTGGTTATAAAGTCGCAAAGTCGAATGAAATTACTGCTAGCCAAATGCGAGCCGTTTGGAAGCACATTCTTTCACATTGTGCAAATGATTTTAGAGGCTTTTCAAATGAATCTAAGTTAATTAAATCTCGTTCTGAGAAGTTGAGCGATTCCGACCTGCTAATTTAGATGCACAGAGGGAAGATCCTGAAGAATATGAAGAAACTTTAATCACTGACAAGCCCAAAGAGGTTCACAGAAACAATTTGAAAATAGTTTTCGTACAATCGAAGTTTTTAAGCAGCAATGCTTAGAGACTGACCCTGGTGAAGAGAGAGAAGCAGTAAAATTTGCAGAAGAGGCAATAGGGCCATAACGTCAGTTGTATGAAAAAAGAAACAGAATGCCCTCCAAGCTACGTTAGCTCAATTCTCTGTTATTCTTAACAGAATTCTCTGTTATTCTTAACAGAGAATTGAGAACAGAATAAATTTATATTCTGAATATGTTTTATTGTCTTTCAGCTTCGTGGTTTTCTTTTAACTAGGCCCTGAGATATACCCTAATTCTTTTATAAAAAACTTAAAGGCCAAAAAAGAAATCTGAGGAACGAATTATACATTTTCCAGTAGGTTATTATATTCGATTAGTGCGTTTTCGATTAATGCGCCTGTTTTAAAGAACGCATTAGGAGCATTAATCGAGGGATTGCTGTATATTTTGAGTATTTTTTTTCATTTTTTTTTTCATCCTAACTTAAATATGAGCTAAAAACGGGAAAAAATTTCCAATCGAGGTTAAAATAAATAAAAGACGCCAGCGCTATTGGAAGAAAAATTTAATTGGTTTTAAGGCAGATACAAATATTTGATTCGTGACAATGAAGAAAAACATGAATAGCTATTGCAAAAAAATCCCAAACTACAGCGTAAATACAGAAAAATAACTGAAAGAATTAATGATGAAATAATTATCGAAAATAGTATGAAACTAATTTTTGCATCAGAAATCGGCACGCATGCGTATGTGTGAACACGTGAACTGTGTTCAACAATGCGATGTCAGTTTCATCATAAAATCTCTTTAATAGATTATATCCCAATTTCCTACCGTTACTGAATCATTCTCCGGGTATGTAAACCCCCTCTTTCCTCTTCAGCTTCCTGTAATCCCACGAGGTGTCGCTCTTCTGTCGAGGTTGAAATTGACTCGGATCATTACGTTGTATTATTCTCTCAGACAGCTACATATGACCCCGGTGAATTTATCGCTTATTTTGATAGCAGCCTTTTGTTACTTGTGTGAAAAGTTTGTCTACAAGGTCCCTCGTAATTAAAGGAAATAATTAATTTCGAGGGGAAACGCTAGCAGTGTGGACCTGCTATCAGTGCAGGGTGTTAAACTGCTGGTGTATACCACCTGTCACCAGAAAACGTTAATCAGGTGCTCGGCTTTTAACCTATCACAAGAAACATTTAATAACCGAATGAATGAGGTACACAATAATAAACCGGATGATAATTATTAGAGATTCTTTTTAAATTGTTTGTGTAGAAGTGGTTTTGTAGGAAGCATGCTAACTTTAGCACATTAAAAAAAGTGGAAAATATTCTCGCATTTTTGATTACAAAAGGGATAAAGTTGTAACATATAACTATTGCAGACAACAATAATCATAACAAAAACATAGCTATTTCTTATCTAGTTTCTTTATGTAATAAAAATAATGGTGTGTTATTAATACATGAAAATAATATTTTTTTGTACTTTTATTCATCAAAAGTGTCAGTGTTTTATTTAATAAAATAAAATATTTTATTAATTATTTTCAAATTTTCATTGAAATTCTGGTTGGCTAAGTGATTGATAGCTCTGGTGTTCAACTAGTGGATAGTGGGTTATAAACTCATTACGGCCTGTATGTTTGCGATTGTCTTTTAGGTGGGAGATGAATTTCATTGAAGGAATCACGTGCCCACTTACTGGAAGTCTGAAGTGGATTGAAAAAAAGGTCCATGTTTGGAATCCAGAGCCCGGTTTCCGGATTATGTAAAAAAATTAAAAATAAAATAGAAAAACTTTAGGTGTAGCCAATTTAAAGGAGTAGTCAATATACCGCTTACTTGAAACATATGAATCAGTAAATGAGTAAGCAAAAACACACTTATAGTAAGTTACTAGAGTACTAACCAAGCACGAAAAAGGCATTAAATTTTTAACCGAGTGATTTTGAAATCATTTTAAATATTATACTAGTATTTCAGAGTAAGTATGCGTATGCTCATGGTAATCTCCACGACACTAAATTGGCAGACGGAATAAATAGATAGAATGAACTTAACAAGTGGAGAAAGACTGCCTAACGGTTTTCCAAACTTTAGAGGGTCAGAGGATTTAGTTCTTTTTATTATTTCTCCTTTCTACCAAGAGATTATCCAATCGATTTACACGAATTATCCAATCCCTACAGTGTATCAAAGTCAACAATGCTACAAATCCGAAGACGATTTATGTTCTGAAATAAAACCGGAATACTCGGAGACCACAGTTCGGGCACAGAAAATTCATTTCCAAATATCAAATATAATTCGAACTTTATTTATTGAGCCTAGAATAGAACCAGGTTCAATAATTCCATGCGCATGACCATTGTAAAAGTGCAAGACGTTCAACTGCAGACTTATTTTCGTGAAAAAAAAAAAATGCTAAAGAAACTATCCAAATCGACATTTCATCCTTAAACAATGCAAATGTACCATTTCTCTTTCTCTCTTTCTTTAATCCAAGCCAAACTGTTGCGACGTAAAGTGTAAAGTTAAAGAAACCTCTTTCTACGGAATGCCATTTACCTTTTTCCGCAGCTATAGCCGTAATGCCACAGGAGATTACAGACAGGTTGGGTCGAATGCACGTGTCGCTGCAGATTTAAAAGATCTGTACCTTTTTATTGAATAACTTCTCCCTTCGCCTTCGGTTTTATTTATGTAGCCTGGAATGTACACATACAGCCAGCACAAGCCGCGTTGCCGAAACGTTCCGTTTTCACAATGTGTAATTGTGAGCAGAAGACGAAAGTATAGTCGTTCGGACAGTAGGAAACTGCGGACGTTTTTTTTTTTTTTATTTAATGACCAATGTCCAGCGGTTCAAACGCTCCGTGTACTCAATTAATGCGTGGCATTTATTAATAAAGTTTAAGTCACGTGATGATCTTTTTTTTTTCCTTAAAGGATAAATGTTGGGTTTTTCGATAGTTCAGTGTTTATATTAAAATTCTTACTTCCAATGCCGCAAAACTTGGATCCGAATAGCGAGGTGCAGAAATGATTCAAATGACCGATATGAAATATTTTCAGATATATCGAAAATACACTTCAAGTAAACGCAGGGCGAGGGTTGAATAAATAAATAAAAAAAAAAATCTCAAAAGAAAAAAAAAGAAAAGAAATTCTTGTCCGAGAGGATGATCGAAATTTGTTATTTTGTCTTATCTCCTCTAACTTTTCATAAAAACCAATAAAAATCAACTTTCAAATTAGAGTTAAAAAAATCACAATAGAGATTTGTTCCGTTACATGAAGCACATATTTGTGTACTGTACCAAATATATGCATCCTAAACTTTCAACGCCTTATTGTTTCTACTTATTTCTACTACTATTGTTTTTAATGACATACTTTTTTAAAGATAAATATACAAAAAATATTTAATATATATATATATGCACAATAAAACTATGTAAATTTAAATAAAATCTATAAAAATTTTATTTTAAATTTGTAGCAAAATTAAACACCCGTAACTTTAATATATACATAATTCTTAAATTATTCCATATATGCATGTATAAATTCTTGGTAGGGGTTGGGAAATCGACCGTGAGATGCGGTGATTGATTCACTCAATCCAATACCCTTGGAGGGTAATGGATGGCAATACTGTAGCCAGTGAAGTTCTGAGGCTCGGCTATTGTTGTTACCCTCCTGCCATGATCAGAGCTTTAATAGCTCTGAAACACCTTATCCCTACACCGTCCTATACAGATAACGGGGAAGATGAAAAGCATTCTTGCTTCGCCCCTTTAAAGTCAGTCCTTATAAGGACTATAAGGTATAAATTCTTTTGAAGGTCCAGCGTGTAATCTATGGTAATGCTTAGTCAATGAAGTATCAACTGAGACTCGGCAATGCTGTTACCTCGCCAAGGCCAGAGCTTATAGCTCAATAACACTCCATCCATGCATTTCAAGTGTCTGACCTTTTAATTTGCAGAATAAAAAGCTAAAATATGCTCATGACAGTGATTTTGTGAAATATGCTCTAGTTAATAACAGCATAGACACAATTGCTACTTTTTTTGAAGAATAACTCTTTTTCTCTCTCTTTTCCCCTTACACATACTTCCAAATTTCTTTTCCTACCCTTACTACAGGATGGACAGCGCTTCAGGACATCAATTTCTCTTACGAGAAGTGACATATTCCACGTGAAAAGGATAATTTAACTCGCTGTTCGGAGATATTTCGTTGTTTAAAGCTGTCACCAACAGACACGTCAATTTCCTTTGGCGATTTGTAGCAGCATTAACCGAAATAAGAAAGTGGCACAAAAGAACATGAAGATACTTTCGACATCAACACAAGACTTGGACAGCTGCCACGCACACCTGCTTACCTGAGATACGAACTTTAAGTAGCTCGGGAAGCGTAGATAGCCACTAGGTAGGATATGCTAAACACCGGATTATCTTTTCTCCCCGTTGGGCTTAACGTTTCTAGGCAAGTCAAGCTGAGTTGGTTGCACTTATAAAGCCTCAGACTGCTTATTAAAATCACTAGTGGCATGTTATTAAATCTAATAATGGCAGAGTAAATTTTAATAATATGCAGCTATTTATGAAGGATTACTTTATCTTTATATATAAGAGAGTGATTTTAAAAAAATCACGAAACCCAATTCACACAATCAAAATAGTTTCGGAAAAAAGAATACCATCACAAAAAAACTGCTAAAAAGCACGAAATGGTTATTAAATGTAGTAAGAAAGTTACTGATGAGTCCATTATCAATTAGAATCTAGTATCTGTATAAGTTCATAACGCCAGGATTTGAATTTCAGGGAATCATTTATTTATATGGCTTGAATAATTCCAATTATTATTGTATAACTTTTTTATAATTAAAAAACCTGGTTGGTTTTATTTTAGTAATAAACTCTACTAAAAAGAATAACTTTAAATATTTATTATTTATAAAGTCTTCTTTTTTAAATTTAACCCACTGTTTTTTTTATTATTCTCAGACATTTTTAGACACCAACAAAAAATTCACTTAAGAAAAATACATAATTTCAAATGATCGTGGGTTTTCTGAATATTTATATTCCGTGTTTGAAACTAAATATATTCCAATTATAGTGCTGGGAATTATGTGTGTGTGTGAGCGCGTGTGCAACAGAGGATATAAATAAACATGAAATTTTAAGAAAAAATGTTCTGATTTGAATAAAATATTTTTCATATATTATTATAGAAAAGACGTTATAATCAAGTTATATCGCGGATTTACACATAAAGGCTTTATGTGTAAATAAAGATTTACACATGAAGACTAGATGGCCAAATTTATTCAGTCTGTGAGTTAGTTATTTGTGGTACATAATGCAGACATACTACGCACCTGTGGTATGATGATGTGTAAGAGCTCTTCCTTGAACCATCCTTCACACATTATTTTCAAAAATTTTGAAAATCTTACATAAACTCAGGCCAGTCAACTTTACTATTTGAATACATTTATTATTTGCAGTAAAGCGAGAGCCCCCATCCCTTTTTCTCCTTTAGGGAATGTGATAATCTGTAGGTAAAATTCTATCAATGGTACTGTAGTGCGCAGAGTCTGATTTCTATTTCCGGTAGCCAATTTAATAACGCAAAAAGGAAATGAAAAAGTCGACATGATGTGAAATATTAACTCTCAACTCGTGTGTTGCCTTATTACTTAGTTCTCCAATCACCCACCTAAAACGCAAAGATGAACTGCTTCCCCACGTTTTATGTATTTTTTACCCACCAACTCCCTACCTCCTTGTTGTAATCTAGAAATAACTCGACAGTCGTAATTGGGAGCGTGACAGCTGAACCTGTCATAGTGACAAGTTTTCATTAAAATCGCCATAAAAGAACTCAAGATTCACTCAAAAATGGAGAAGCCAACTTTGTTATCAAATAGAAATAGTGAAAACAATTATCACTTTTAAGACGTCATCAAAATCTCACCTGCATCAATGGAAGCAACTACGTGTCATATTAGCCAAGTAAAAACGGCTTCTTTTTTTTTTAATTTATACATTTATTGTGATTTTCAACTTTATGAATTTGAAATTAACTTAGCTAAAGAATTTTTTCATCAAAATATAGTTTACTAGTTAAGTTCTCTTATAAAATTAAAATATTTATAAATAAATTTATAAAAAAAAATATGTTATACATTTGGGATAGCTTTAATAAATTTATAAAACATTTTGAAATTAATATATTTCCTTAAGCAAATAATTAAAATGAAAATCACTGCGTACTTCGAAAATATCAATCGGTGTCAATAGCAATATTATCAATGTAATGAGAAAGTTTACTGATAAATATTGTGCATGAATTAAAAATTATTTTATATTAAAATTTAAGTCACATTTGGTTTAAAAATCAATAAATTTATTAAAAATATATAATAATTACATTCTTTTTCTTAATGTTTCTAAATTTTCTTATTCCAAAAAATAGTTATAATTCCACACCTTTTTGTATTGCTCATGTTCTCTCTTAAATAGCATAAAAACAATGGATTGAGATGAATCAATCGACCGTGAGATGCGGTGATTGATTCATTCAATCCAATACTCTTGGAGGGTAATGGATGGAAATGCTGTAGCCAATGAAGTTCTAACTGAGGCTCGGCTATTGCTGTTACCCTCCTGCCATGATCAGAGCTTTAATTAATAGCTAAATTTTAAAATAACTAATAGAACAGATTACAGCAGCCTGTGCAGCAGTTACTACACCTGCAACCACCCACAAGTCCAACCGCCTGCTTGAAGATACTATGAATCTGATTAGGGAAAAAAATAAGGCTAGAAAAAGATACCATAACACTAGGGCGCCACAAGATAAACGAATCTTAAATAGGTTAAATTCTGCAGTGAGAGATGCACTCGCAGCTCATAGAAATCAACTCTGGGAAGAAAAACTGACCTCCATCTCCACTGGCAGCCACTCTGTATGGAATCTTATCGGAAAGATCAAGAACAAAAATAAACCTCTTCCCCCTCTGCAAAGAGATTCAGGTCTCATCCACACTGATGCTGATAAAGCTGAGGCAATAGCGAATCATCTTGAAAATCAATGCAAACCCGCATACGGTCACCTTGACATTAGTCGTATCTACAAGATACACCGTAATGTCAGATATTCGCTCAAGTCTGCTCCCACACATTCTACTCAAATTACACCCACCTAACCTGCTGAAATATATGCTATTATTCAGAAATTCAAAAATAAAAAGGCTCCTGGACCCGACGGTATCTCCAACAAAGTTATAAAACTTCTACCTCGCAAAGCTATTGTTCATTTGGCAAACATAATCAACTCCATACTTCACTACTAGTATTTCCCTTCCTACTGGAAATTGGCGTACATTGTTCCAATTCATAAACCTGGAAAGGATCCCACTTTGCCACAGAATTACAGACCAATCAGTCTCATCTCTAATCTCGGAAAAATAGCTGAGAAGGTAATTCTTACTAGGCTTCAAGATTCTGTACTCCGGTTAAATATCCTGCCTGAGGAGCAGCTTGGTTTCAGACAGTTACATAGTACCACACAACAAATACACAGATTGGTGGAACATATCATTACAGGTTTTAACTGGCGCCAATGCACTGGGGCTGTTTTCCTAGACTTAGCCAGTGCATTTGACAAGGCTTGGCATTATGGTTTACTATACAAGCTTATATCATCCGGTGTCCCAATCAGAATCATTCAACTCATCAAGACGTACCTCTGCGATAGGCGCATGCAAGTGAGACTAAGTGGAGTAGTGTCCCCACAGAAACACATCTTGGCTGGAGTTCCACAAGGGTCCTTACTAGCACTAATCCTATTCTCCTTATACCTGCATGATATACCACACAACCCATTATCTTCAATTAAAGCTCTTTACGCTGATGACACAGCGATATTGGCCAGATCATTAAAGCTTCACTTAGCCATCAAGAAACTGCAAGAAAACCTACTGCAAATAGAGCAATGTTTTGCCAAATGGCGACTCCAGGTGAATCCTCAGAAGAGCGTAGTCGTCTTGTTCTCTAGAAGATCAGTGCTTCCCAAAGAAGATATTCACCTCTTTAACACAAAAATTCAGTGGAAAACACAGATCAAGTATCTCGGTATAGTAATGGACAGTAAACTGACTTTCAACTCCCATATCAAGACTCTCTGTGCAAACACATCCAAAAGCATAGCCAAAACTCTATCCGCTAATAAACAGTAACAGTAAACTGAGCACCAGAACCAAACCTCTCATATACAAACTGATGGTTCGTCCAATACTCACCTATGCCTCACCGTCCTGGAGCCATACTTCAAACTCAAATATCATTAAATTACAACGCATTCAGAACAAGTGTCTTAGAATGATCCTGGGCGCTCCATGGTTCATCCGAACTGTCCAACTGCACCGCGACACGGAGGTCCCCTATATCTACACCTTCATGCAGACTATAGCAACCAAATTCTTTTCAAAGGCAACTGTGCATCCTAACAGACTGATCCAACTGGCCGCTGACTATGATGCAACGGACTATTCTAAGCACAAAAGACCTAAAGCCACCCTAAACCCCCTCACTGAGGATTAATCTCCTAGCCCACTCAGGGCGAGCAATTTAGCTCATAAACTCTTTCTACTCACAGTCTCTGTTAAGATAGCCGGGAATATGAAAAGCTTTTGCTTCACCCGTTAAGCCAGTAATGTTACTAGTGTTACTAGATTTTAAAATAATGTATCCTTAAAAAAATAAAATATGAATATTTGTGGTCGATTCATTTTACGTAAATTTATATTTATACACATATAATTGCTCATATTACATAAAAAATAACTGGACATTTGGTTGGATTCGTTATTCTTTTGGTTGGCTTAAAAAGCATGAATAGAATACGCATCAAGCGACTTGCATCCTGATTAGTATATCTCATGATATAGTTTATATTTTTATTGATAGCACATTATGTAACTTGGTTTTGAATAGTTTATATTTTTATTGATAGCACATTATGTAACTAGGCTTTGAAATTTTTTACAGTAATCGTTTACCAATATCAATTGTCGGTGATTAACAAACTCAGCAGTAATTTTTTTAACAATACATAATTTTAATAACATAGCGTCGATGTATTTCACTTGATTTATAAGTGAGCTTTTTTTAACTTTTTTCTTGATTATTTTGCTGAGTAATACACAGATATCTATTAATAAAAAAGGGTCAATCGTTTTTATTGTCTACATTGAAAATAAACTGAAATAAATATTTGATGTATTAATTTTTAAATTAATATAATTCGTATGTTTCTTATTTTATTAATTTAATATCACGCCAATGCTGATTTAAAAGTAAAGATATAAAAGAAAATATTCTAGTGCTCAGTAATTGAACACTGACTGCTGAGGTTAGATTTAAAAGTAGTAATGGTTCTTGCTTTTCAGGATAATGTAACTATAATTCACTCAAAATCCTTCAGAAATGTACCTGACATGCTACGTAGAATTCGTACTCGGGTTTAAACCACATTGTCATTATTCTTAAAACAAGTGATTTAACGTGTTTCTTGCAAAAATATTTTTCCTTGGGCTTCAAAAGACAACAAAAACTATTGCAGATATTTTTACAAACTCTCCATAAATGGTTTAACTCTAAAAATGCATATTTTTAAATTTCTTTTTATTTGTCACTGTCTTCAACGACCACTTGGGCATCACCACTTGTTCTAGGCAATTACTTACAAATGCTGCAAAGGTCAGTATTCGCCAAAGTGTTGATCACAATGGGAAAAACAAAATCTTTCGGAGTTCGATAAAGGGCTTATTATCGGAAGATGGAAGAAGTCGCTGTCACTTCTGTTCAGCAGTGGTTCAACAAGCGTGTCAGGGACTTCTTCCATCTTCCCTGGCTACGTTACCACAAATCCCGCATCTGAATCCCTAAGAATGTATGGGACATGTTAGAAAAACAGATCCAGGAGCAAAGTCCTCTTCCCTCAAATATGAGTAAGTTAAAGGGCTGTCTGGTGAATGCCTGGTATGCTGTGCACGTTAAATGCAATCCAACACCTTGTGGAATCTATGCCAAACTACTTATGTGATGCAATTTGGTGTAAAGGAGGTCTAACACGATATTAAAAAAGTTTCTAATTCAGTGGCCGTTATGTGTAGATGGAAATACCTATTAGCAAAGTTTTCCGTCTAAGATTGTATTATATTGTCTTTCTATATATTGCCTTTCAAGCTGGACAGATTTTGATGAAATTTGGCATTTGATTTCTTCACTGAACATTGGCGAGAATTTCCAGTCTTAGTAATTATATTATAATAAAAATGTTTAGAAGAAACCTAATAAAGCTAAAGCAGTCAAAATATTGTTTTACTTTTATGACATTCGATGTGACACATTCGAAGTGTTAGCCTACCAGCACAAGCTTCTTTCGATATGCGCTGCTGTAATTAATCGACTCAAAAGATCTCCGTATACTGCCTTTCATTAATGTATTATACTGTCTCCAGTTGAAAATACACATCCAACTTAAAATTACTGTCGGCATGTACAACAGGAAACTAAAAATATTTGAAGCCTGTGTTTGAAATATTTGAAACCAATGTTTGGAGAATTCTCTGAATATTTTTGAAAAAATCACCCCTAACGTACTATTGCACATTCGAACCATCAATTTCATAAAAATAATCCAATATTTCGATGCTATAGTTTGGTAGTAAATACGAATCTAGCATTTCTGTTTAGAAAAGTCTTCGAGCAAGTTGTTTTAATAGGCTTCAGATAATCGTAAAAGGTATGAACATCCCAAAGGTCAAAAGGTGATATGGCGTCTTATTCCACCACATCATTCGCCATTCTTCATTGAGGATACCTTCGCTAATATACGTTTCAGAACTTTATATTCCCACAAATAACCAATCCTGAGTCATTTTTCAACACAACATTAATTTACCTGATCAATAAGTCGATGAATTGGAAAAACAGATTGCATGACTTCTGTGAAGCCTGACTTAATGCTAGTACACATATTTCCAGACTATAAAAGATGCTATCTATACAACAAAATGGACAATCTTGTGGAAATGCCATTCGTTGCATTGGGTGTGGATTGAACCGGAATAGACGAACGCACATATATCGACAAGATCAACATACTTGATTGCACTAAATGACATGGAAACTTAGAAATGTTTAGAATTCAGACAAGGAAACACATTGATTAATATTAATTCCAGTGTTCTTTCGTGATAACCATTGATGATGTACAGTGTATAAATACACAATCATTAGAATTGATTATGAAATTTGTAACAGATTTAAGCGAATTTCGCTTAAACAGATTTGACCGAAATTCGTCAGTTTTAGAACCACAAAGCAAAGGATTAAAATAAGTTCTTTAGGATTCCCCCACCTTCCAAGGTAGTGCAGTGGCATTGTTACTACAGTGTTACTCCTATAATAGATGAGTTTTACAAACCGTTACTATGACAACCGTAGTGACACGCTTACAGAGATTGAGAAGAGAATGGTAGTTTCATTTTCACAATCTATGTGACAGTAATCACAGATAATATCCACTATCCATAGTTAAATAAAAAGTGGATATTATATTACTAAGGCTAGGCAGAATCCTCCAAAATCTCCATCCTTGTGGGAAGTGAAATCCAGATTTTGAGACAATCAATGTGCATGCCTTATTCTGAATGCACTACGGGAATGTTGAGTATTTTACGATCCGCAGCCTTTCGTGTATCGGATTGTAATAAAAACTTGGGTATTTTATTGCTTCGTAAAAGAGTTCTTTAATAACAGCGAGATGAACATCACGCAAAATACAAAATGGCTCAGGTAAGTGGGAGATAAACATGCCATGCTTATATTCGTTAGGATTGGGGTGTTTGTTGATGATAACAGTCTACAAATCCATAATGACTAGATTGCATGCACTATGAGAAGGTTTGGTTTTCGAAAACCAGCTGCATGACCCATGCGAAACAAATATCGTTTTAATGAAGAAAGAATCCATCTAATTAAAGACTCAAAATAAAAATGGGATGATTTTGTTTACCTATAAAGTCAAGATGATAAACAAGGTTATTTCAACTATTTGATATAGTTGATGGTATTTGATTAACCAAGCTATTGGTTCATTGCTAGGTATTTTTAAATCAGTTTATTAAATTATTTAATACATCAAAACGCAAATTTTTTTTATTAAAAATGCCAATAATCTTGCATTTCATTGAATAAAATGTAATTATTTGAAAATAAATAAGAGGGAGATTTATCAGTATCAAATTATGTGCCTCTAGATTTATTTGGTTTTTGAATTAAATTATGTTTCGGGGGGGGGGGTGAGATTTCAATGATGAAATTGGAAAGAATATTACAAGAATAACAGCGAACAAGAATAATATTATAAGAAAGAATAAATAACGATATTTAAGACTCGCTTTCTCTTTGAAATGTGTGCGATTTACTGAGCAAATGGAATACGTATTCCTTTTCATTGCACTTAACTGTAATCGGCAAGTTATGTCATATTCGCAGAGTCTACCTAACCGTTATCACAGAATGGTTCTTCCAATGTCATTTATTACGGACAGGCGTGTCCTTGTCAGAAGCAGTGTCATCGTGTCGGAACAAGACAGAATGACAAAGTTCAGTAGTGTAGTGTTGAAGGCTTTTCTCGTTTTAATTCAGTGAGCGTAGAATGTTTGATCTTGTACTACAAAGGATGGCAACACAACCGAGAGTATGATAGTGGAAAGGAAAGTGTTTGTATGGAAGGAGAGGAGTCGATCTATCATTTTCGTCTCCCGTCAAACACTATTCTGCCTATTATTTGGTTCAAGGTAGATGAATATTCGGCGTTTTCGCAAACATTTACAAGAGTAACACTGAATATGGTCTTGTCAGCAGTGGATAAATGAAGTTACTCTTGAAGATGACACGTCATACGCTTACTGACTGTCAAAATTCTTGTTCGGAATTATGTTCCTGTATTAAAGGCTTTGTGTTAATAGACTATTCGCTCTTTAACAGTCTTTCTCTCTGGTTTTTCACAAAGTTTTACAATTCTTTATGCAGTGACAGTTGTTGACCGTTATTGAAGTCATTTAATAATTTTTTTTAATAGTTGTAAAAATTAGTTACAATTCATTTCATCATTTAATTCACATATGATAGATATGACACTTGTAACTCTGTTAAAACCTACTTATTAAATATTCGGAAATATATTTCCCTCGATTTCGGTGAACTTTGAAGTGGTTCACACAATATTCTATCTCATATGTTACTGTTACTATACAAACAATTATTATCATCGTTAACTTTTACTAATCCAAAAAGTTCTCTATATAATGATGTTAATATAATAGGTAGCCTATTTATAATCAGTACGGTTTTAACGAACTCTCTCTTTAATCATTAAATGCATCCAATAGAAAGAGTATCGTATACTTTATGAATCTTAGCAATATATTTTAACGTATTTTACTGGGAGTCAATTATAGTTCCTATGCTTCAGAAACTATAATAACGAGCACTCCTTCTAGCGTAGTCTCAAGGCCAACAGCGCCCTTTGTTTTTGAAAGACCTAGATTTGAATCACGTCTGGGATATTTAAGGACTTAGCAGCTGAGGATGATGTAGCCGGTTTCATGGGGGGGGGGATGACTGCAACGTTTTCCTCCTACAAAAAATATTCATAAAAAATAGACAAACTCAACTAAGATTGGCCAACCGGATGGCGTATTGTTTTCTATTAGAATGGAAATATATACTGTGTATATATATATATATATATATATATATATATATATATATATATATATATATATATATATATACAGGAGGTATAGGGCTAACCACCTTATCCTCGATACGGTAGCGGTTAAGCGTCTAGAAAATCTTCGACATTGCAAGGTAGAAGAGGAGGGAAGGAATAATAATAATAAGAAAAAATAATGTAATAATAATGGTTATGATTATAATAATTATGACAAACTTGTTCCAGCCCGGTTGGTAGAGGTGATAGAGTAAACCGCTCTTTATAAAAGAATTTAAAAATACATCAAACTTTAGTCTTCTCACAATATTAATGTACTATAGATTTACAATCTGTTGTGGGTTGGAGGGATCATATAAAAGAAAAGATAACAGTTGTTATATATTCATACGCAGGGCTCAACAAATACGCAACTACGTGGTGAGTAGATTTTATCAGCTGATGAGTAGCTGATGGAAAAAAATAATATTTTTTATTTAATAAAAAATAACTTTCTAAACAAAATCTTTTTTTTACTTTAGGAACCGGGTTTAGCACATCCATAATCACTTTATGAAACGTAACTTCTATTGACTTCCTGGAATATATAATTTAAAAATTAATAAGTTTAATGGAACATGTGCACTAGACATTTAAAGTAACTTTAATGGCTTACACGTAATAAGAATTATATAGAATTTATTCAAAAACTCCAATCATCAGGAAGATACACCGTTAACTACATTAAAAGATGAATCAAAATAATGAGTCATAAATCATGCGTATATTAACTCATGTTTCGGTAGCAGCTGAAGTATATGCTGTTAGAGGTCAAAAGAACAATATAATAAGTTGGGTAGATAAAAACAAAATTTAAATAATTATTAATTTTTTAAAGAAAGACGTATGAACAGTTACCAGTGAACACTTCCCAAAACTTGGATATTTGCATCCAGTGTGTACGATTTTCGTAGCATTCCGCATGTTTCGATGAAAAGGCGATCGAATTTGAACTTGTTGAAATGAAGAATTTTGTATAATTCCAAAGAAGAACTTTGTGCCTAATTTCAACAGCGTGAGAAGCAAAGCCACACTGGTCAGATTCCAACGAGTTCGAATCTTTACTGGAAGAACATTCACTCATCACAGACTAGCTTACGATAAACTGAAAATTCAACATGACCTGTAGGATTACGAAGACAGTATCCAAAAAGGGTAGTTGGTTATTGGATTCACGTTGAATAGTGAATTTGATACGGAGTACAAGGAGATTTTCTCTAGGAACTGAGGTAATTCTGACTCGATGTGAGACCAGATTGCAAACATATCAACAAATCGTAACCGTATACGAGGCTGAGGGAATACAGTGTCAAAGAATTATTTTTCTAAATAATCGCTAAGCCTAGTGAGATAGAACTGCCCATTGCTGTTCCTTCTATCCGTTTGAACAACTTATTAGCTATTTTACAAGCCATGTAAAAGAGCTTGCGTTGATGGTAAATTTAAATAGGTTGACAATTGTCTTCAAGGAAATCATATTGTGAAAACTGTAGAGTCTCTTGTGATGTTATGTTGGTGAATAGGGAGACTACATCAAAAGAAACCATAATATCGTTATTAGACAGATGTAGATCTTTATTTTCTCTTTAAAGTCAATACTGCTTTTGATATAAGAGCCGGTATGGCCAGTGAGATTCGAAATATGACGGTTTGCAAGGTAGTATGAGTAGCTCACCTACTCGTAAGTGGGAGAGCCAATACAGTCCACTATTAGGCGTAGTGGGTTGCCATCCTTATGCATTTTAGGAAGACAGAGACAAGGACGACGGGATGAAGAATTCGTAGCTTCTCAACGTGGTAGAATCGCAAGATTGTGCATTGTCTAATACAGTAATTTAATTTGATTTGACATTTTGTTGGATCCCTGATGATGATAACACCGTACGTCGATTTTATCACTTAATAAGATATTAATTTTACGATTATACTCGGTGGTAATCATAACAATGGTAGCGAGCGAAGAGCGTGTACTTCTGAAAAGGGTAAATTCAAGACCTTCTTAAAGGAACCTCCGAATAAATAGCAAGGTTTCTTCGTAAAGTCAGTCTATACAATTCCGTCAAACCAGCTCCGGAACTGCCTTTCTTCTTACCATCTACGAAGGATATATTACCACCAATTTCCTTAACAGGTGCTTATCAATTATCCTGCTTATGTCATCTTTCCGATTTTGGACAAACTGGTCTGGTCGTTCTACCTTGATTAGAAATGAAGCACGTCAAGACTGTCTCATTTTTGGAATCTGACAATTTTCATTCCAACGAGTTCAAATTCGATCCTTGAAACATGTGAAATGCTACGAAATCGATCGTCCGAAACTAAACCGATCAGACTATAAGCCAATATCCAAGTTTCGAGAAGTGATCACTATTAAATGTTTATAATTTTTTTATTTAATAATTATTCTAAACAATTTTTATCTACACATTTTGCTACAATTGTTCATTTGACCTCCAATAGTGAAATATCACATACCACAGTTGCCACAGAGACAAGAGCTAATACGAGCTCGTATATACGCATAATTCGTGATCATTATTTTGATTCTTTTTTTTTTTCCAATGTAGTACACAGTCCATCTCCTAACGATGTCCTCCTAACGTTGTATGAAATATATTGGAGTTTTTGAATAAATCATATAATTTTTGTTACATGTGTAAGCCGTGAAAGTAATTTTAATATATCATTTAAAATGAGGGGAGAGAATCTTGATCGAATACATTTTTTTTTTTTTTAAATGACGAGTAGGTTTTTTCTAAAGTTTGTCAAGCACTGTTCATATGTAATTATTACAGACATAAGAATGACCAGTCCTATGCTGTGTATGATTATAACAACCAGCCTGTCGACACTTGTGCTAACCGGCTTATAAGTCTTGGACTTCGAAAATTTCAAATATCATTGTTACTTAGTTATAAAACCTTTAAATCACAGATTTAGCAAAACTTCTTCGGTGTACAGTATACAATTCTAATATATCGTTATTACAGGATTATAACAACCGTCAGGCAGGTTCGCTCAGTGGATAGGATGCACACAGCATGTGGGTTGGAAATAGATGAACTGAATAGAGACCAACCCGCCACGGAAATAGCCATCTGTAATAGTCATTCTAATTCTGTGTGGAATGAAAATTACGATCCTTCCATTTCTTCTAGCAGGAAACTTTACAGTTTCAAGTATAAATTTAAATGCGTTATTTAAACATGTTTTTAGAATTATCGAAAGATTTTTTAAGTTCGATTTTGTAATGCGATATTATTAGTACTCGCTTTTCTTATTATTTTTGAAGTTTATTAAATTTAATATGATATTAATTACACATTTATATTTTTTGAAGTACAATTCAGAATAAATAAAACTGATGAATCCAGAAAGAAATTAATGGACATAACACACAAAATAGAGCAGGAAATTTGGAAGTGCAAACAAGAGAAATGGCAGAGCTTTGCGGTAACCTGGACCTAAGAAAAGACAGCCAACACTGGAACATTATTAGAATCCTAGACGATAATATCAAAGAAGAGAACCAACAGAAAACAAACTTTATCATAAATGCTGAGAGAAAAGCTATTACAGATCAAGAAATTGCAAACACACTGGCAAATTCTATTCAAACAACTCCAAACTTCAGTAAAATAGAGAGGACAAGACCCTCAATAAACTCACAAGTAAAATACTGAAACAAGCAAGAACATACCAAACTAATGACATCTTCTCCGAAGAATTTGCACTAAGTGAACTAAATTCATCAATCGAGAAAACTGCACCTAATAAACCTACTGACAATGATCTTATCTTTGGTCATATGGTCAAACATTTTGGCAAAAACGCCAAAGAACAACTTCTGGACATTCTCAATACCTTTTGGCGAACAGGCAAACTTCCAAAAGAATGGAAAAAATCAGTTATTGTATCCATCCTGAAACCTGACAAAAATGCTGCAGAATGGCACAGCTATAGACCTGTCGCATTAACTAAACTAGCATACTCTGTAAAATTACTGAAAGAATCATACACTCCAGGACTATAGAACCCGTCATTCGACAACGCATCAATTATTCCACTTCTGCCAAACAATAATAGACTCATTTCAGGAAAAATCAACAAAAAAGACAACTGCCATATTCCTTGATATGACTGCTGCTTTCGATCGTGTTTGGATCAAAAAATTAATACAAACAGTACATGATATTGGAATTAGAGGAAACGCTTTAATCTGGATTGCTGATTTCATTAAAGGAAGAAAGATCAAGGTTAGAATCAATGTAGCAATATCAAGAGAGCGGAGAACCTGGGCTGGTGTTGTTCCCCAGGACTCAGTACTCAGTCCCTTACTATTCCTTTTATATGTCAATAACATTCATTCCTACCTTACAGAAGATACAAAAGTAGCTTGCTAAGCAGATGATATAGCCATCTGGGACACTAGTGCTAAAATGAAAGAATCAGAGGAAGTTCTAAATACATCCATGAAAGGATTAGAAAAATGGTCAGATGAACTTAAACTCAAAATCAACCCAGACAAAACAAAACTAAGCCCCTTTAGTACAGACAGGAAAAATAGACATTCCTACGATCCCAAAGTCATGATCAACAACAAGCTAATTGAAAAAGTCACAAATCCAAAATACCTTGGTATTACCGCTTGATCAGGAATTACGTTCTGCACAACACATCTCTAACACTTCCAACAGAGCTCTAAAAAATTAAATATACTGAAAAGGCTTTGTGGAACAAATTTGGGGGCAAAGCCAAAAATCTTCAAAACTACTTACACTACACTAATAAGGCCAATAATGGAATTGCAGCACCTATCTGGTCACCTTCGGCCTCATCAGTAAAGGAAAAATTAGACAAAATACAAGTAAAAGCATCCAAGATTATCATTGGTGCAGTCTTATCCACTAACAATATCAGAGCCCAACAGGAAGGAGGCAATCAAAAATAGCAATACCAAGCTCTCACACAAAACACCCATAAACTCTTAAATCAACTAAAGTGTTTAGGGAAATGTTGCATTTTACAATGGATTCTTGCTCATGTAGGCATTGATTACAATGAAGCAGCTGATAAATTAGCAAAAGATTCCAGAGAACTCAACCAAGAAACTCACATAACTCTTGCTGATGCTAACGCACTAGCAAAAGCTAAACTAATTCCACTGAAATCAACGATTACAACATCAAATTCCCGAAATCAATGCTGACAGAAAGACCTTCGCCACGATAGTAAGACTACGAACAGGACATTATAGAGAAATGATGATCAACACTGATGATACAAGAACATATAGACACTGCAACAACTGCCCCAAAATACTGAACTGACATCTTTACCTGTCCAGCAATTACAGCAGCTTTCCAAGAAATAGATCCAAATCCTGAACAACAGCTCTATACAAACAAAATCATCGACATAGCCAAAGCAGTTTATAGAAATATCTAATTGTAATAATATAATACTACATTACATTTCGCATAATTGTAATAATATAATAGTCCTTATAAGGACTGGCTTAAAGGGGCGAAGCAAGAATGCTTTTCACATTCCCCGTTATCTGTAGAGGACAGTGTAGGGATAAGGTGTTATTCAGCTATTAAAGCTCTGATCATGGCAAGAGGGTAACAGCAATAGCCGAGCCTCAGTTCGAACTTCATTGGCTACAGCATTGCATCCATTACCCTTCAAGGGTATAAATCATAAATCACAGCATCTCCCATTACATTTCACATAGTCCTTATAAGGACTGGCTTAAAGGGGCGAAGCAAGAATGCTTTTCATCTTCCCCGTTATCTGTAGAGGACAGTGTAGGGATAAGGTGTTATTGAGCTATTAAAGCTCTTATCATGGCAGGAAGGTAACAGCAATAACCGAGCCTCAGTTAGAACTTCATTGGCGATGTGTAAGTAAAGCCAACTCTAAAAATTCGGATTCGGACGATCCCTAGGCCACTCAATCGTGGGCGAAAGACCGTCCATCTCAGCGGTGGCTCCACTCAGTGATGGCCTTCCACCCACACACCACCACCGAGCAGAACCGCTCAAATTCCGAAGAAAATCATTCACCGACAAAGCCCCTCAGCGGGCCGTGCCGGAGAACACCTTCTCCGGAGACTCAAATTGCTCCCTTAAGGCAAAAACCTTAAGAGAGCGAACTCAAAACTCTCGAATCTCTGCGTCCCAGGGGGTAATAGCAACAGCCGAGCCTCAGTTAGAACTTCATTGGCTACAGCATTGCCATCGATTACCCTCCAAGGGTATTAATCCACATTTCACATATACCCTTATTGGCGCATTATATTATAAAATGATATGAAAAACTTAATGGTGCTTTGTATTCTTCGAATTTTTGAAAACTAATTTAAATTATATACAAAAGTTTTTATTTAATTTCCATAAAACATAAGTTTTGATACAATTTATTATAAAAAATTAATGTTTTTTTGAAACTGTATAAACTATATAAAACTTGCATTACGCCACGTTTATCACACTTTTTATAAATATGTAATGCATCTTCAACGATATTTCTTACACCATAAATGTTTTGCATGTCCAAAATATATTTTCAGTATGATAGTACGATTCTTCACAATTAAAAACATAATTAGTTTGTATTTTATTAATGAATTACAATATATATATATATATATATATATATATATATTATATCCTGCTTACCTTCCATTGGAACAGAGTTAAAAATAACTAAACCTGTAACTCTAGACGCAACGTTAATTTTACGTCACGTTAAGTACCTGATGCAATCGTAAAAATCGAGTCAAAAGTGGAGATGATGGGAGAATTAGCTACAGGGAAAGATTGGATCGAGTTTTTAAATCGCGTCTTCGTCTGCTTTCAACTGCGCATCCTTTAACAGGTACACCGAGCTTGAATAAAACGAGAAGTTTCTTAAGAAAATAGCACATGTCTTTATTCCCACGCTGGTCGAAGAGAGAGATAGCTCGAGCAGGCAGCGTTTTATTTCTTCTCTCGAGCACGTTTTTATCTATGCAGACTTTAATTCACAAACTGGCAAGCCGTTGTCTCTTAGTTCGCCTTCCACTTTGCAGTTTTAAGTAGTTTTCCACGAATAGATATCTGTATTGGAAAATTGATCCTGATTGTTAGGAAGATAGGAGAGGAAAAAGAAAGAGAGATGGCAGTGCACGAGGCGGCAGTTCTAAACGGGGAGATTGTACTTGATAAGAGAGAAAGCTTAATAGGATGGCGCACATCATTAGTACTACAGAATTAATTTGTGTTATTTACGGAATTTCATTTCGATGATGCACGAAATTAACTGCCCCCTCCCAAGATATGAATATTATGTTTATGTCTGTGGAGGTTATTTATATTTTATACGTAAAACTGTGCGTAATTATAACAGCATATTAGCATCCTCTCGATGCTATTGCCTCTGTGGAGAAACAAGTCTAAACATGTCAGGGCTCGTTTTGTTGTGTTAAATTTCAAGTCATTGACTTTTTTGGTACCATAAATCAAAATTATTTTTAAATGAGAAGACAGAGGAGGGGTAGACATTGACAGGATTCCAAAATTAATTGTTCTGACACCTTTTTGTATTATTTCAAATAATTTTCTTTCTTCTCTTTTGTGGAAATTCTTGACAGGTCATCCTCACAGCTCGCATAAATGAATAGTAACAAACTCATTCTAGCATCTCTTCAGATAGTTCCTTGGAATGCAAATGGCCTTCAAAACAAAATTCTGGAACTCCGAGATTTCACATATAGGTATCAACCAGATGTTATATTAATCAGTGAAACTCATTTAAGACCCTCAGACAGTCCTAAAATAAGGGGTTATCGCCTATACAGAAATGACAGATTGCTCTACAGAGGCGGCGGCACTGCCATCTTCATTAAAAACTACATTAAGCACCACTAATGTAGTTTTCATTAGTGGTGCTTAATGTTTCCATTAGTGGTTGAAGGTTTTCAACCCTACAACCACCAACCTTGAGATCACAGGCGTGGAAGTAGTCACCAGCTCCGCTGGCAAACTGAAAATCTACTCAGCTTACAACCCTCCCCAAAAATCTCTACTACACTCTGACCTAAATGCCATCTTATGCGTCAGAGAGCCCACCATTATAGCCGGGAATCTGAACTCCAAGCACCATGCGTGGATTGCACAACCACCAACAAGAATGGTTGCATCCTTTCCAATTACTTAGGATCAAGCAATGCTGTTGTGGCAGGCCCCACTGAATCAACTCATCTCAGTATGTTTGGCACTGCTGACATCCTGGATATAGCTATCATGCAGGATATCAAACTTCAATACAGCATCATATCTATAGATGAACTACCATCCGATCACAACCCAATTCTACTACAGCTGGGAAAAGAAGAATACATGTCTCCTCCTTTTCACTCCTACATAGCATGGGAAAGACTATCAACAGCACTCAAGTATTACATTGAACCTATTCCTCACATATGCACAAAAGAAGAAGTAGAAACTGCAGTTACAAATCTCACACAACAAATTAATTCTGCTATAAAGGTAGCTTCCTCCTACAAATCTGCCCGCAAGCCAGATCGTTTGCCTGAAGATATCATGAACTTGATCAGATACAAAAACAGAGCTAGGAAAAGATTCCATAACACGTGTGCACCACAAGATAAAACAGCTCTAAACAGGATAAATGGGGCAGTAAGAGATGTACTCAAAGCTCATAGAGACCAAGTATGGGAAGAAAAATTAGCTTCTATTTCACCTGCCGATCACTCCATCTGGGGACAACTGAAAAATATCAGAAACAAAGACAGATCCCTTCCCCCCCCCAATATTCTCTGACCAGGGATTTGCTCACACAGATGTAGACAAAGCAGAAGTTATAGCAAACGACTTGGAGGGAGGAGCAATGCAGGCCTTCGTATGAAAACCTTGACTTTGATCACATATATAAGATTCACAGCAAGGTCAGACACTCACTCAAACTTCCTGTCACCAGCACTGACCATATTGCACCAACATCACCTGCTGAGATATATGACGTTATTAAAAAATTAAAGAACGAAAAAGCTCCTGGGCCAGATGGCATTACTAATCGGGTGATCAAACGTCTGCCCCAAAAAGAAGTAGTGCACCTGATCATAATTATAAATGCAATCCTAAGTCTTCACTATTTTCCTTCCACCTGGAAACTGGCTGATATAATTCCTATACATAAGCCAGGCAAAGACCCACACCTACCGCAAAATTTTCGTCCAATTAGTCTCATCTCCAATCTGGGTAAGGTTGCGGAGAAGGTCATCCTCTAACGACTCCAAACCTCAGTAAATGACCTAAACATCCTCCATAAAGAACAGTTTGGATTTCGGCAACACCATAGTACTACCCAGCAAATCCACGGAATTGTGGAATACATCACCACCAGCTACAACTGGCGCCAGTGCACAGGAGCTGTTTTCCTAGACCTATCCAAAGCATTTGACAAATTCTGGCATTTTGGACTCCTACAAAAACTTATCTCAGCCAGTACCTCACTAAAAATGGTTCATCTAATCCATTCATATCTTCAGAATAGATCAGTGCAAGTCAAAATCAACGGTTCTACATCGTCCCAGCGCCATATCTTTGCTGGAGTGCCGCAGGGATTCCTACTGGCTCCATTGCTGTTTTCTGTATACATGTCGGACATCCCGCACAATCCGATGTCTTCCATTTTGGCCCTGTATGCGGATGATACAGCAATACTAGTCAGATCTCTCCGACCCCATTTCATTACAAGAAAGCTTCAAGAAAACCTTCTAAAGCTGGAGGATTGGTTCTCTAAATGGAGATTGGAAGTCAACCCCCAGAAAAGCTCAGCCGTTCTTTTCTCGAAAAGGACAATGTCTCCTGCAGGAGATGTGTTACTATTCAATACTAAAATTCCCTGGCAGACGGAAACAAAATACCTGGGTGTAATTCTCGACAAAAAGCTATCTTTCAACCAACACATCAAGTCTAAGTGCGCAAAGTCATCTAAAGCCATAACTCAGATCTATCCGCTGATTAACAGAAATAGCAAGCTCAGCAACAGAATCAAATTGCAGCTATACCAGATGACGATTCGTCCTATAATCACCTATGCCTGTTCAGCTGGAGCCACACCTCTAATACTAACATTATCAAGATACAGCGAGTGCAGAACAAGTGCTTGAGAATGATTCTGAACGCCCCGTGGTATGTTAGAAACAATCAACTTCATAGAGATACAAATATTCCCTATATTTTCTCTTTTCTGCAATCCTTAGCATCTAAGTTTTTCCTAAAGACGTCCACACATCCCAACGATTTGGTTCAGCAAGCTGCAGCATACGAGGCAAAGGACATATTCAAACATAGAAGACCAAAAGCTATATTAGCCTCCTATAACGATGCATAATCTCCATGCCCATTCAAGGCGAGCAAACTGATCATAAATTTTACCCTCACTGTAACCACAACAGATAGAGGGGAATATGAAAAGCATCTTCCTTCACCCCCTAAAGACATAAATGTCAATTGTCAATTGAGTTGGTCTGTTTGGGTATTAATGTTGATCTAATGATGAAACCATGGGAGGGTAATGGATGGCAATGCTGTAACCAATGAAGTTCTAACTGAGGCTCGGCTATTTCTGTTACCCTCCTGCCATGATCAGAGCTTTAATAGCTCAATAACACCTTATCCCTACACTGTCCTCTGCAGATAACGGGGAAGATGAAAAGCATTCTTGCTCCACCCCTTTAAGCCAGTCCTTATAAGGACTATAAGGACGTGAATTGGTCTCACCGTGTGGTGGCGTCATTTGCATTTTCGTTACTAGTTGTGAATACTGGATTGTGTTGTCAATTAGTGAGAAGTATGGCGAAGTCAAGCAAGGGTAAAGGAGGAAATCAAGATATTTATAGGTAAACTTTCTACGTTTTGTGACTAGGGATCTCTCTTTTGGTGGTAGATCATCGATTTGATCTACGGGATTTCACATTTAGTTCTAGGACCAGCCTTTTAAACTTTAAGTTTTGATAATTGACAGACATAGACATGGAAAAACTGATAGACGAGACAAAGTTTGAGGACGTTTATCGGGAATTTATCCGGTTGGGTGAGGTGCTTAGTTAGTAGTAGGAGGCCAGGAAAAGTAAAACTCCATGACACGTTTCCCCACAAAAATTTTCACAGATGACAGTCTGGATAACATGACGGCAATAGACGTCGGACAACGAAGATCGGGTCAGTCACTAGATTTTGAGGATGCGCAAATACCCCAAAACAATGCGCACCATATATTGGATACAGCTGACGCAGAGGAAGAATTCCAAACCGTTAAAATTAAAAAAGAGAAAATTTCCGTTACTGTAGAAATGGAGACTGATATTAATACAAATACTAAAGAAAGAATACCCCCAGTCATTCTAAGGGATAAAAATTATTGGACATCAGTTGTTACTTCACTCCAAACTCTAGAAATATCATCTACGAAAGCCACTAATACAGAAGAAGGAAATCGCATCCAGCTAAAAACTTTCACCGATTACAGACATCTAATTAAATTTCTGGATAATAACAACCTTCTCCTTCCTTACCACACATTTGCACTCAATAGTGAAAAGAACCTTAAAGTTGTACTCAGAGAGGTAACAGAGTCCATTACAACAGATGAAGTACAAGCAGATCTCCAAAACAAAGGCTTCAGACCTACAAAAGTCAGCCGAATGCGCAAAGCTGATAAACCCCTCCCCCCATATCATCTAATATTGATAGAGATCAGTAAAGACCAAAAACACATCTACGATCTTCACACTATTTGTGATTTAGTCGTAAAGACTGAATTGCTAAGGCATAAGCAAACAACGACGCAATGTCATCGTTATCAAAAGTTTGGCCACTCATAACGCTACTGCAAAGCAAATTTCCGATGTGTCAATGTGGTGGCAAACACGCAACCAATGAATGCCAGAAACCCCGCACACAACCAGCAAATTGTGCGGAGGCCAACACCCCGCAAACTATAGGGCCTGCATAGCATTTCCTGAAAACCAAAAGGCCCTACTCCAAACCAACAAACCTATACAATAACGCACATCCTCCCATCAAACCACAATCTCCCCAACGGACAAAAGGATGTATGCTGAAGTTACAAGACCAACTTACCTAAAAGGCCCAAAACCAAAACAGTCACAGTAAACCAAGAAACCTATCCTACAGAACATAACAAGCCACATAGGAGAAATGCTTGCTGAACTCCGGCAAACCAACCTAACTCAAGAAGCTAAGGATATCATCTTAAGACACACTCAATCACTGCTTGTTGAAATCCTAAATGAATAAGACAAATAGAAAACCTAAATCATTACAGATTGTCAGCTGGAACGCAAATGGACTATCCAACAAAATGCAGAAACTACAGGAGTTTGCAGCAGAAACTCAAGCAGATATCATCCTTATAAATGAAACACCTTCGTTCCAGTGACAAGGTCAGAATCAATAATTATAGCACTTAACGTACAGACAGATCCTATGCAAGCGGAGGACTTAAATATAAAGTATAATACAATAGCCGAACCCCAAACAGAACACATGGAAACCACAGGAATAGAAATACATATGGAAAACACAAGCAGTATCAGGATATTCGCAGCATACAACCCCTTAAATAAAAAAAACTCCTAGGCGGAGCAGTAATTGTAGCTGGCGACTTTAATTCCAAACATTCCACATGGAACAACGGAAACTCAAATATCCACGGCAGACTACTGAATTCATATACCACTACAAGAAACAAGTAATAGGACCCACAGAACCCACACACTCCGGGGCAACTGGCGGTCCAGATGTACTTGATATAGCAATACTAAAAAACATTGCGCACAGCTATCAAATACAAACAGTTAACGACTTAAGTTCTGATCACAACCCCATCATTTTGAAATTAGGAACCATACAAGAATTAACGGAAAACACCACCACCTTTATAAATTGGAAACAACTTCCCTCATTTCTCCAGAAAAACCTTGGCCCAGTATCACATATAACAACCACCGAAGATATAGAAAAAGCAGAAAACCTTTGAAAAACAATTACTAACCGCAATATCACAGGTAAAAAATATAACTAAGTGTGCACCACCAAATAAACTCACAGAGGACATAAAACGTCCTACCAATGAGAAAAACATATTAAGAAGACAATACCACAGAACAATGGATCCTACAGATAAGCAGGCAGTTAACAGAGCAACAAACCAGGTTCGGTATGCTCTAAAGAACCACCGAAACCAACTTTGGAATAACAAAATACATCACCTAAACACAGAGGATCAGTCGTTGTGGAGAATGATCAGATCACTTCGTCCAATTCAAGGTGAATATAGAGTCGCCTACAATGATGAAGAAAAAGCATTAGCATTTGCAGACAGCTTACAAAGACAATGCTGCCCTAATTATACCAATATAGATATAAACTTCATAAGAAAAATCCATACACAAGTACGTAAAATTACTCAAAACGTTTCATTCCAATCCAATAACAAACCTGTGTCACCAACAGAAATATATGAGATCATAAGAAAGCTAAACAAAAAAGATTCCAGGTCCGGATTGAATAACGAACAAAGCACTCAAACTACTCCTAATGCCATCCTTGGGCTAAATTATTTTCCAGAGCGATGGAAGCTTGCGGATGTCTTCCTAATTCCAAACGCTGGGAAAAATACACAATTTCCTCAGAATTCGGCTCTAGGAAATATCACTCCATAACGCTCCAAATTTATAGAGTCGTTGAATACATCTCACAAGGATTCGAATGGCACCAACATTCTGGCGCAGCCTTCCTGAATATAACAAGCATTTGATTTGAGTGTAACACAATGGTCTAATTTTTAAATTACACGAAGTTGGAATTCCATTACCACTAGTTCTACTTATCAAGTCATATCTGAATAACAGAAAACTTTAAATAAAACCCAATGGAATCAGATCCACAGAGAGGAGAGTCACGGCTAGAGTCCCTCAAGGCGCTCTGCTTCCCCCCCCCTACTGTTCTCCATATACATAGGAGATCTTTGTCCCCATCCATCACCACTCCTTATGCCAATAACACAATTATCATAGCGAGATCCCTCCGTACAGAGAGCAGTTCACGAATTAGAGAATTGGTACAAAAAATGGCGTATTGCAATCAACCCAGGAAAAAGCTCTCCAGTACTTTTCACCAGACGTAAAGCAGAACCGAATACAAGCATACAAATGTGCCAAGGGATGACTTTTCCAAACAACTCTACTAAGTATCTAGGAGTTCATCTGGATAAGCGCCTAGATTTCAAGACACACATAGATAGTGTTTCCACCAAAGCAAGTCAGGCTATTGTACAGCTAGCTATATCCACTTTTGAATAGGAATAGCTTCCTAAACATTCACAACAAAATTCTCCTCTACAAATCAGTGATAAGACCTCAGATAACTTACGCCTCAGCAACTTGGGGACACACGTCTAAACAGAACATCCTCAGATTGCAAACGATACAGAACAAATGCGTTAGAATGGCATTTAATGCTCCTTGGTTCATCAGAAATTTGCAATTATACCAAGAAGCCAACCTTCCAGATATCAAGACCTACATGATAGGCATTTGCAGAAAAGTTCTTCATGATCACAGATAATCACTCAAATCAACTAATTCGACAGGCAGCAGAACCTTCAGATCGTTTCAAATATAAAAAAATCGAATTCCGCCGTCGCTAGAGAAAGCTAATACAGCTTACAATGTTCACAATGAGCGGGTAAATTACCCACAATAAACTCCTCACACTCAAGCTAAAATAAGATGAAGGGATGAAGAGTTAAGGACTCGGTCCATCTCCCAAAGACGTTCCAAGTTCCTGAATTGCTTAAGGTTTTACAATGAAATTAATTCATTCAGCAAAAGAAGAAAATGCTATACGTATATGGCACTGTATTATTTAACCATCGATTTAATTTATGTTGTACGTTTTAAATGTGTGCCTTTTCATGGGTTTCATTATACACATCTTGAAGAAAGTTGAGGATCTTGGTTTACAAGATCCTCAGCTCATAATCAACAGAAAAATAACGTGATATGTTTTGGCTGCTGTGTACGAGTTCTTCTAAAGATCTGTTTGCATTTTGAGGATAAAAAATATAGTTTTCAGTAAAACATCCTCTGTTATGCATTCACAATCGACTAATTCATAGTTAAAACCAAACATGAAAGAAATTCTCAGAATAAAAACTCATTATACAGGGTGTTCGGGATAAATTTGACATATTTATAATTAATTATATTTTTCCGTAAGTTACATGTATTAACACACACTTCTCTTCATTTAAAAGTTTGGACCCTTCTTCATTCACATACAAGATGTCAGAAAGGATGGATAGCTGGAACCCACCTGAATCATGGAAGAGAATAACTTGTATCATGATGATTCGTGCCCGCCATCAAAATAAGGATATTACGACTGCTGCCCAATGCTCCCTGAATACAGTAAAAACAATCAGGCATGAACTAGAGACTTGCAATGGTGACTACGAGGATGTAGCAAGAAGAAAGATCCCTAGCAGACGATCTGATTGCGTTCGTACAGCAGAATTCCTCGCAAATCTGCAGGAACAGGTGTTGAAGAACCCTGGCATTGGAATTCGGGCTTTGTTCGTGGAGTTGCTAACTGTAGTCAAGCCCTGGATAACAAGGGTAGCCAATGGTAGGCCGTATGTATGGCAGCAGGATTCGGCCCCTTGCCACACCTCTGGGAAAAGTCAAAAATGGTTGTCTGAAAATTTCTACGACTTCACCAGTCCAAATGTTTGGCCTCCAAACTCCCCAGACCTTAACCCCATGGATTATTTTGTATGGGGCGCAGTTGAAAAAGACACCAATCGCACTTCCAGTAATACAAAAGCCCAGTTAATGGATAAAATTAAAACAGTTTTTGCGGCCCTTCCCAGGGAGACTGTAGCATCAGCTTGTTCGAGGTTCCGAAGCAGAATTGAAGCTGTGATCGATGCTAATGGTGGTTATTTTGAGTAAATCTTGTTGATAGTATTGTAATTAACTCTGCCTGTAATGTTTTTTTGTCAATTCATTAAATTTAATAGATACAAAGAAGATTTTCTTTTTCCTTACGAAACTGTCAAATTTATCCCGAACACCCTGTATATTAAAGTTCAAGATTAGCTAAGATTAGACAATGATACAGATTTTCATCGATAAGAAATGAACAGTATCAAGCCAAGGATATCTTTTTCATTCTGAAGAAGTGATAGATTCCTTCAATGAAAATTAAGGAATCTATCACTTCTTAATTAATTGCAATTTAGTCATCTTGCAAGGACTAGAAATTGAGAAATACACTAGTTAATCCTAGTCTCAATTTCTATCCATTTTTTGATGTTTCCATTTGGTTTAACGATCCAAATTTGGACTGCCGAGTACGTTAGAGATTCACAATTGATTCTCAGTTTTCTAAACAACTAAATGTTAACTACATGTTCTTTCAAGTACTCGGAATGATACCGTTATACAAGTATTTAGACAGGCCAATAATTGGATTATGGCTCTTGCTTCACTCGCCAAGGTTTTTCAATGGATATAAAGAGAATCGATGGTATTCAAAAAAGATTGGGTGTGTAGAGAAACTGTATTGTGATAATTATGGGAATCGATTCATTACTTGCAGTCTGATTAATTTATATAATAGGAGGTGGAGAGGAGATCAGAACATACAGAGTGGTTCAAAATTCATTCCACTACAAACTTTGAGGGAAGGTAGAGAACATCAAAATCAACCATATTCACATAGGAAAGCATGACCGGAAACGCCACCCGAAAGTGATAGGTGGCGCTGTTCGCCAGCGCTCCAGGTGAGCAACTGGGGCTTCCTCATTCAATCTTTCGACGTTGTACGAAGAACATGCGTCGTTTTACGAACGCTGAGATGGCAGACATGCACCTCGTTTACCATATTATGTATCCAACTACTATTGAACTGTTCGGTTACATCTAATAAAGTTTTTTTAGATTACTTACTGCCTTGTGTTATTTCTGTATCTTTGTGTCCCTGTTAGTACCTTCCGGTGGCGTTTCCGGTCATGCTTTCCTATGTGAATATGGTTGATTTTGATGTTCTCTACCTCCCCTCAAAGTTTGTACGTGGAATTTTGAACCACCCTGTATAAGATAGCAAAAGTTCGTTGCATTTGGCTAAACCAGGCTAGAGGACGTTTATTGGTGTTTTTGCTTCTGAATGTTCCGGATTTCTCTACACAAATATAAAACCTACCTTCTACACATTTCGTTATTTTTGTTACACGTCCCTCCCCCTGTTATAAACACGAATTAGGTATTTAGTGGAGTTTATGCAGTTGCTACCCTAGATGAATATGTCTTCTGATCAAATACTTTCATTACAACAGCAAATTATCCTTTCCCATATACCAATGCTGCTAAAATAACGAATTTAATATAAAATAGCTTTGCTCTTGAGTAGAATTAATGCAGAGACAGCTAAGGCCATGAGGCAAAAGTACTGTTAATTGTGTTTAGCGGTGGTTTGTCTCCATTGAAAGAATAAAAATAAAGATGTTAAAATAAAAAAAAAAAACTATTACAATAACGAATTTAATATAAATAGCTTTTATATTAAATATATTAATAAACCAACTAACAAGTGGAAACTTCTCGGTAAATAGATTCATTTAAAAGCAGTTGCTAGTGTGTACGACTGTTGAAAGAGAAGGGTGATAATCGACAGGTAATCTCGAAATTATGAAGAAACAGGTACTTTATAGGAGCAAGTTAAGTGTTTGTTACTTATGCAGATATATTTACCAGAAAGACTACCCAAGAGTCATTACTGGGTGTTACTAGAAAACTCCAAACTTTCAAGGGTTTATGTAAATTATTTTAATGGCAAAATGAATGCAAAATGTGTCCTCCTAAGGTCTATTTAAATTATTTCTGTAATGACAATGAACAGCAAGATGCAGTGTCATGCTTCTGATTCTTGAAAAGATTAATGACTGATAGAAAACATCAATATTGTCATTTGCGTCCAGTGAAGAAATACAATATCAACAGGTTGAACCGGAACATCTAGGCACCTGAACAGTATTTAAAAAAAAAAACCTTTAACTACTAGGATATCAATTCAGTAAAATAAATTATTAACTAAAGATATAAATTATAAAAAAAAATAAAGTAGATGCTAAAAGTATGAAACATTAAATATTAATTCAAATTGATATAGTTTATAAGATTATTTTAAACATTCTTAAAAATTTCTATTTATTGTAGCTGCACCTTTTAATTTTGTATATTATGCAATGCGGGATTTTGATAGTTGATACAAAATGTGATTCAAGGAATTTTGAGTAGTAAATAGTTTTACTACTATAATCAATCGGTTTATTTTTTTAAAGAGGTCCAAAGAATCAGCTAAGTAGGTAAGTCAACAAATTTCAAAACAAGGGCGATACGCTAGGCCTACTGCCATTAGTATCGCCATTGCTTCATTAGAAACTGTCTATTATTACTATTGTGGAAAGGGAAAGTCATGTCCTGCGCTACAGAACAAGGCTTGGATCTAACCATGGATGCACCGTACGAAGAACTTAATTTTAAACAGCTTCTGGCAATATTTAAACACGTAGGCAATCTGCTTCACACAAAATGGCCAGGAAAAGTTGTAGTTCATTAAATAAAAGAAGTTGATACAGATGACTCTCAACTCTTAGAACTTCTTCAAGACAGCGCTAGCGAAATAGCAACAACTGCTGAGGATAATCCCCTTACTGACCACACCGATTATCAGGAGATTCGTGCTCGCAAAAAACGCAAAACTGCAGCCTCTGAACCACCCAATGCGGATGAAATGGAAGAAGATGGCTCTGTCTCCCGGACTCTCCTACCTCCTCAAGGGAAAAGATACCCCCCCCACAGATTATTCTGCGTGAAAAGAATAAATGGATGTCGCTAAGGACTACGATGTACAACTTACAGATCTCATACACCCAAGCGAAGAATGTCACAGACGGTATTAAAATCCAAGCCAGGACAGTGATGGATTATCGACGGTTAACTTCTGAATTGAATACCAGAGGTATTCCGTACCACTTTTTCACTAGAATCAGAAAAAAACCTCAAGGTAGTGATTAGAGGTGTATCTGAAGATGTTTCCACAGAATAAATCACTGCAGATCTACACCAGCAAGATTTACCACCCGTAAAGGTCAGCAGAATGACCAGGAGAGACAGGACTCCAATGCCACTATTAGTAGAGATCAGTCAAACTTACAAGCACATATATGATCTGACGTCCATCTGTGGACTGAAAATCACTATAGAACCATTAAGGAAAAGGGCTTCAACAGGGCAATGCCACAGATGTCAGAAGTTTGGTCACTCCCAGAAAATGTGTAAGGCTGAATTTAAATGCTTAAAATGTGGGGTCAGCCACCCAACAAATACATGCTATAAGCCAAAATCCACCCCAGCTAAATGTGCCAACTGTGGCGGTCCTCACACTGCCAACTACAGAGGATGCGGGCACAGTCCAAGAAATAGAAAACCAGAAGAAGGAACATACTCTTCCTCTCTTAGCACACCTACCTCAGAGACTACTTCACAGCCTCCTAAAGATCAACATAAAGGGACAGAAGCCCATCTGCTGAAGTCAGAGGCCTCCTAAAAGAACAACTCAGAAACAACAGTCTAGGATATATGCGGATGTAACTTGCCCTAAACGGACATCCCTGGAACAGCCAACATCACATCCAAATCTGATAGCTATCATTACCTCTTCCTTGGCAAATATGCTGTTGGAATTTAGCAGATCCAACCCCTCACCATGCTCTACAAATAGATTTCTAAAGGACACACAAGTCATTATCTCAGCGCTCACTCATGAACAGAAATAAAATAAAACCAGATTCTTTACAGATCATAGCATGGAATGCGAACGGATTAAGAGGTAGAATCTTGGAGCTCCGGGAGTTCGCCCAAAGGCGTCAGCCAGATATACTCTTGATAAATGAAACCCATCTACGACCATCAGATAATCCAAACTGGATACCAGATGTAGAGAACTGACAGATTATCCTGCAGAGGAGGCGGCACTGCTATTTACATTAAAAATTACATCAATCATCACTCTATAAATATTCCATCCACCATTAATCTTGAGATTACAGGCATAGAAATTCTCATGTGCACGGTGGGCAAACTAAAGATTTTCGCAGCATATAATCCTCCGCAAAAAACATTAGTTTTCAGATCTGAACGATGTACTGATCAACAGAGAGCCTGTCATCATGGCTGGCGACTTGAACGTCAAGCATCCTATCTGGAATAGCCGTTCCACAAATAAAAATGGTCACATCCTCGCTAACTACTCTGGATCCAACCATGTGGTTGTGACAGGCCCCACAGCGCCTACCCATCACAACACATACGGTTGGGCTGATGTACTAGACATAACTATCCTACAGAATGTAAGACTCCAGTACAGTGTAGTGACTCTAAATGATCTTTTGTCTGACCACAATCCCATTCTATTAAAGCTGGGAAACCAGGATAACCTGTCTCCTTCCCCCCCCCCACTCATATATACCTTCGGATAAGCTATCCAAAGTATTCCCAAAATATATTGGTCCTGTACCATTAATTAAATCCACAGAGGAAATTGAAACAGCTATAAAGGATCTAACTAAACAAATCAACACTGCCGTTGCAGCAGTAACTATTTCCAGAACTACTCCCAGATCTAACCACTTGCCAAAAGACATTATGAACTTGATCAGAGAAAAGAACAGAGCAAGAAAACGATATCACAACAAGCGAGCACCTCAAGATAAAAGAATCTTGACCAGATTCAACTCCGCAGTTAGAGATGCCCTCACAGAGCACAGAAATCAAATTTGGGAAGGAAAATTGAATTCTCTCTCTCTTGACAATCACTCCATATGGAATCTTATCAAAAACATCAAGAATAAAACAAACCTCTTCCTCCTCTCCAAAGAGATACTGGCCTTATCCATACTGACGCAGACAAAGCCGAGGCAATAGTAAAATCTCTAGAAAAGCAATGCAAACCCTCATATGACCATCTCGACTTCAATCACATATACAAGGTTCATCGACATGTTAGATCTTCGCTCAAACTTTCTGTCACATGCTCTAGTCAAATTGCACCCAATCAAGAAGCTTAAAAACAAAAAGGCTCCTGGACCTGATGAAATCACAAACAGGGTGATAAAACTACTACTCCACACAGCTATTGTGCATCTGACTAACATTATAAACTCCATCTTACACTACAAATATTTCCCTTCCCACTGGAAACTAGCAGATGTAATTCTAATCCATAAACCTGGAAGACCCGCGATCACCTCAAAACTACAGACCAATTAGCCTCATCTCCAACCTAGGCAAAATTGCCGAGAAAGTCATTCTAATTAGACTCCAAGAACTAGTGCACAAATTAAACATTCTTCCTGAGGAGCAATTTGGATTCCGATAATTTCACAGTACTACACAACAAGTATACAGATTGGTAGAATATGTTACCACGGGATTTAACTGGCGTCAATGCACTAGGGCTTGACGCCAGTTTTCCTTGACATAGCCAGTGCATTCGACAAAGTCTGGCACTACGGCTTGCTATATAAAATGATAACATCTGGAATACCATTGGAAGTGGTTCACCTGATCAGATCATATCTCTATGATAGGCGCATGCAAATTAAGTTAAATGGCACACTCTCCATACAAAAACGCATCTCGGCTGGTGTCCCGCAAGGATCACTACTGGCACCAACTCTTTTCTCCATTTATATGTGATATTCCGCACAACTCACTGTCATCTATGAAAGCTTTATATGCAGATGATACAGCGATATTAGCCAGATCTTTAAAACCGCACCTAGCAATCAAAAGACTGCAGGAAAATCTACCGATAATTGAACAATATTTCACCAAATGGCGACTGAAAATAAATCCTCAGAAAAGCGTAGCCGTACTGTTCGCCAGAAGTTCAATGCTTCCTACTGGACACGTTCTCCTGTTTAATGCAGAAATCCCTTGGCAGTCTGAGATCAAATATCTTGGCATATTGTTGGACAGAAAATTGATTTTTAGCTCCCATATCAAGTCTCAATGTTTAAAGACATCAAAAATCAAAATTAAAATCAAAACACAGCAAATTGAGCACCAGAATCAAACTACTAATATATAAATTGATGATTCGTCCTATACTCATCTATGCTTCTCCAGCATAGATGAGTATAGGACTGCTAATACTAATATCCTCAAACTACAACGTGCGCAAAATAAATGTCTCAGAATAATCCTGAACACACCATGGTTCATACGCACTGTGCAACTTCACCGAGACACAGAAATCCCTTATATTTATACCTTCATGCAGACTATAGCAACTAAGTTCTTTTCAATAGCATCTGTGCATCCTAATAATCTAATTCAACTAACTGCAAATTACGACGCAACAGATTACACCAAGTACAAAAGATCAAAAGCTATTTTAAACTGCAACCTCAATGATCAATCCTCAGGCCTACGCAGGGCGAGCAACAGGCTGATTAATATTTTCCCTCTCACAGTTTTCCTCATCAGACAGTGGGGAATATGAAAAGCATCTGCTTCACCCTTTAAGCCAATAAAGTTGAAAATTGAAACTCAGACCATAATCGTTCATGTAATTAGTACGTTGAAATTGATAGCGCCCCCATAGTTAATTTTCCGTCTCTATTTCTGTTATCTTAAGATTATCATGGAGAGGATTTACCAAACTAGGATAGTTCTATTAAAAACTGGTGAATAGATGAATGTTATTTTCGGAAGGCATTGAAATTATTCCACCTGTAATAAACTAAATCCCAAGTAATATTTAAAATGTGACCTGGGCCGTCATCTTTATTGCACCTTTGACTTCTATTGGAAAGTTAGCCTATAATTTTGTGTTTGGGTGGATGAAATATACATCAGATCTTTTCTAATACAGCTTCAGAGCAGTATTAATATATAAACAAGTTAAGAAATGAATATCACCACCTGTATTTCATTTCATATCGTATACAAAAAAAAAATAATTCTTTTGATTGAAGATGCAGTCTTGGGCGTGTTCCAAGAGAAAATGGTGAAGATTTTTCTCAACATCAATTTACCGACGCGAAAAATATGAATACATGATTTGGTAAGCAAGTACATTTTAAATAAATAATTAAAATTACAATAGTTGGAGAAAAAAGAAGCCTTTATCATTCAGCGTAGCAAGAGCTGTATGGGACGAAATTAAAATATGAATATTTTAATACTGGCAAACGAGAAGTGAATTCATTAATTCATATTTATTACAGAGATATGTTATGTAAAAGAAAAAAAAGGTTGAGAAAGATGATGTAACTTTACTATTATTTCAAGGCTAAAAATAAAGAACAAGGGAAAGTTTTGAAATGGAAATGTTAATCTAAATTATACCAGAATAGAAATGATGCCATTTATATGGAAATTTCGGAGACAATAATTGACCATCTAAACAAGGGCTTATTTGCAATTACAATATGTGGGTTAAATTCGGCCTGGTGTGATAATTATATAATTTAGAAGTCAACATTAATCATTTGAATAACACGTGCTAATCGCTCACAAGACAATTGCATCTCACACAATCTTGAATTTATTAAATGCATTTCCACCATTTACCTGAGTTAAACATTGCAGCATTTTTAGATTCATACATGCCTGATTGGGTTTTAAATGATAGTTATAATTTTAAAACGTCGATTCTCAAGTAGTAACTGTGATTAAGCAACAATAGATGTTACACGTATATTAGGGTTGGATAGCTTCATACATATTATACTTCATACATTTTATAATCGCAAACTTTCGATTATAAAATACCATATTTTTTACTAGTTAATATTAATTATAATATTATTAACATTTTAAATAGTCCCGATTCTCAAACAGATCTTCAATAATGCAGATTCATATGTTTTTTTCCGTTATTATTATCTTCCTTAGGCATCCATCCTTCAACTTGGCATTTAGTGTTGTTTCCTTTTCCGTATCCATCTTTCTCTTTACTTCGTTCTCTCTATCTCCTATGTATTTTAATCCGATGCCTATAATTAATTCGTGTTAGCAAAACCTTCGAAAGTAATACAAAGAACTCCACTATTTAATTTCCTCCCAACTAGTCCAATAGAGAGACTTTACATTTCAAAGGAAGACCCTCCATTGATTAAAGTTTACAGGGTGCAAGTGCTGAAAGGTAAAGAGGAAACCAAATAAAAAGCAACTAATTAATTAACTTTTAAGCTGTTTCGATGTACTCTTTTCCTATGTGGACGTAGTCCCCCCCCCGTCTGACAATGAATTGGAGGATAATCCTCACAAGGGATAATGAAGATTAACAGAATTTTAAATGAGCAATAAAAGAGGAGGAAGACGAAGGTTAGTTTTGTTTTTATCTTAAGGAGACAAAACACCCATTAACAAGTACTGCTAACTCCACAAGGTTCAACAATTAAATCTGAAGAGTTCATTTTGTTTGGGAAAAGAGAATAAGAGCGACAGGGAGAGTAAATCAATTATTCACGGGCGATAGAAAAGCTCCCATCGTCTTTAACCTTTGTTAACTGCCGATTCTAACAGAACGAGAAGAGATTCACAAAGTCCTTCAATTCCCTGAAGGTTATTGACGAGGTAAGCATAAGAAAGAGACTCACTTATGTGACTTATTCAAATGAAGGTTAAAATGAGATGAAACTTGTATCGGAAAGAATATTTTTATCGATTTAACACAATTCTCTGTGTATGCTTGAGTGATGCAGTTTCTCTTTTTTTGATTTACGCTCAATCCAGATTGACACTGTCAGTATGCATTCACGTTATCAATGAAAGGAATATATTAGACTAAAGAAACCCAACCTAAAATCATTACCAATTCAAAAAAGCACGCGCTTGCGAATCTCTCTTTCTCGGCGATTTTTTCTTTCAGTATACAAGAGAACATTAAGCCCGTGTTTTCGACCAGCTGTCATACAAAATTACAACTTTCTACCTTGCATTGGCACACGAGAATTCCAACATACAACAAACAGTGATGTATCTCAAGAAACGTGTAACTCTATCTTGTAGAAAAGCCGCAAGTCTTTTTATAATCTGCCGCTCTCTGAACTGTATATTGAACATCGGTGAAATTTCCACGCTCTTGGATGCTTCTACCTCTTACTTCTCTTTTGTAACGAAAGAGGGGGGGGGAAGGACAGGCACAGCGCAAACTTCAAAGAATTGGCTTCCAACACTGTAGCTTAGTGAGTATTGTTGAGCAGCTCTCTACGGTTTTTTTTAAACCGTGTCTCTGTAGAAACTATCTTTATCAGGTTGCTATGGTTACGCAAAAAAGGAAATGGGTTTTTTTTATGCAAATACAACAAACTGGGTGATTGTGTTAGCTGAAGAACTCTTGGTAGTCTATATACGATAACACTGATTAATTTTTAATGTAATCTTTCTTCGCGAATGTGACATAAAGAGAAATGTAGTAACTACTTTTATTTCTCTATTTAACTCTAGTATAGCAAACACCTAACGATCTACGTGAAGATTTACTTATATGTAAATCTTATATTTACATTGCTTATGAATATCGTTACGTATTAAATAATACAGTGAATTGAGTATAGAATAACATCAAGTGCATTTCGTTTAAGAAATATAAATTATCAATAAAACTACTTGGGTATTCTCAATTTTTTTATTAATTTTCGTTTTTTATTTTTAAATAAATACAGTTTTTAAAAGAACTAATTATTTTTTCTATTATCAATTATAGACAATGTATAAAAACACCAAAATGTTTTTTGTATGAAAAAGTACCACCTGATTCAGAGGTCATGCCAGTAGAATAACATGTGATCAAATCATTGTTTCTCTAGCTTACAGTTTGTAATGTAACTCAGCTTGTCTTGTATATTTGTGTATGCTCCAGATGATGATCTTGATATGAAGATTGAAACGTCAGGATAATAAAATGAGTTAGTTATAACACGGTTGTAAAATCCATAATTTCGAAAATGAACTCAAATAATTCTCTTCATTAAACTGAAAAAGAAATATTTTTGTCCTTTGGAGAGTAATGGATAGCAATGCTGTAGCCAATGAAGTTCTAACTGAGGCTCGGCTATTGCAGTTACCCTCCTGCCATGATCAGAGCTTTAATAGCTCAATAACACCTAATCCTACACTGTCCTCTACAGATAACGGGGAAGATGAAAAGCATTCTTGCTTCGCCCCTTTAAGCCAGTCCTTATAAGGACTAAAGGGAATTAAAGGAACGGTATATTGAAACCACTGTCATAATGTAGGAAAATTCGTTAAAGGAATGATATATATATTCAAATCACTTTCATAACATATATATATATACAGGGTGTTCGGGATAAATTTGACATATTTATAATTAATTATATTTTTCCGTAAGTTACATGTATTAACACACACTTCTCTTCATTTAAAAGTTTGGACCCTTCTTCATTCATATACAAGATGTCAGAAAGGATGGATAGCTGGAACCCACCTGAATCATGGAAGAGAATAACTTGTATCATGATGATTCGTGCCCGCCATCAAAATAAGGATATTACGACTGCTGCCCAATGCTCCCTGAATACAGTAAAAACGATCAGGCATGAACTAGAGACTTGCAATGGTGACTACGAGGATGTAGCAAGAAGAAAGATCCCTAGCAGACGATCTGATTGCGTTCGTACAGCAGAATTCCTCGCAAATCTGCAGGAACAGGTGTTGAAGAACCCTGGCATTGGAATTCGGGCTTTGTTCGTGGAGTTGCTAACTGTAGTCAAGCCCTGGATAACAAGGGTAGGCAATGGTAGGCCGTATGTATGGCAGCAGGATTCGGCCCCTTGCCACACCTCTGGGAAAAGTCAAAAATGGTTGTCTGAAAATTTCTACGACTTCACCAGTCCAAATGTTTGGCCTCCAAACTCCCCAGACCTTAACCCCATGGATTATTTTGTATGGGGCGCAGTTGAAAAAGACACCAATCGCACTTCCAGTAATACAAAAGCCCAGTTAATGGATAAAATTAAAACAGTTTTTGCGGCCCTTCCCAGGGAGACTGTAGCATCAGCTTGTTCGAGGTTCCGAAGCAGAATTGAAGCTGTGATCGATGCTAATGGTGGTTATTTTGAGTAAATCTTGTTGATAGTATTGTAATTAACTCTGCCTGTAATGTTTTTTTGTCAATTCATTAAATTTAATAGATACAAAGAAGATTTTCTTTTTCCTTACGAAACTGTCAAATTTATCCCGAACACCCTGTATATATTCAAATCACTTTCATAACACTGGAAAGCTACAGTCCAACCTTTGATGGAAGAGACAGCATGTCGAATGAGATGATAAAAATGTCTTCGACATAATTCGTCATGTTCTGTTTTGTGCAAGCCATAATATCCAACACATTAAACAATACAATTTGCTAATAAAAGCACAGTGTCTATGGTTTGCGTATCTGAATAAACACATTGTATCATCAATAATAGATTAGTTGGATTCAAACTGCAATATTTCACTTATTTTTCGGAATATGTTTGTGTGGCTTCTGAGCTTCCTTGTTGCCATATTTTCTGCGTGTATGAGATCAATTAACTCATCTTGAGTTAATTGACCACATAAAAATATTCTGTACAAAGGTGTAATAATATTTTGTGTAAACTGGCAGACGACATAGCATTGTGGTTTCCTGATTTAATGCAATAAAAAATGAAGTGAAACAATAAACAACTATAGTTGTCTGTTTCAAGAATGTGTTACGTAGTTGAAGTGTCCTCATTAATAATATACAAACAGGGTGGCAAATCCTTTAATAGATAGAAAAATCCATTGTTGTAATAGTTTTGCCTGAAGAGGAAAAAAGAAACTAATATCAGCTCTTTCTTTGTTCTTCGTCTGCCTATTTGGACGGTTGAGCCCGAGTGTAAACAATAATTAGCTGCAATCAAGTCGAGAGAAATGGCCTTAGCCGTAAAGGAAGAGAGAAAGAGACAGAATAGAGTATCATAAACAGAGGTACTTCGTAAATGAAGAAAAGAATACAGCTGTACTTACTTGGCAACACAATTGAAAAAAGATAGAAGAAAAATACTAGTTTATGGCAGGAAAAGATAAATGAGGAAATGTTGATAGGGGGGAAAAAAAAAGCCGACTGCTCTTATCAACTGATATATTTGTACATAAGGGTAATTTTAAGAGGCACGAAGTTTAGAACACAAACTACTCGCTATCATCCATAATAATGGAAAAGAAATCATCACACTCATCCATTTTGGTAACCTAAGTTCTCTAAGAATACCAAAAGGACTATACTTGGTTCGTGAGATAAATTACTGCCTTATTTTATTTTTCGAAAGAAGTTAGATACAGATGCTGATCATTTGGAAAATGTTTGGAACAATAAAAAAATGGGATACGGAAAGCATCCAAATATACTTTATTATTACATGGGAGATAGTTAATCTGAAAGATTGTTTTCATTCAAGCCTACTCAGTTTCACTGCGTTTCGAATGTAATTAAAATGTTTTCTTGACTACGAGACTATTCCATGCTATCACCTTCGAAATAAGCGATAAATGATCCAATGGTTTCCACGGTACCTACAGCTGGAACAAATGTTTACTAACTACACAAGAGTCATCTGGCGGTCGGTCCGGAAACTCTTCAATGACACATCGTGTTTTTTTTTTTTTTTTTTTTAATATATATATATATATATATATAATAACAATCACATTTTTTTCTAGCATTAGTCACTGCTTTCCTTATGAAATTTTATTTAAATTTTATTTTATTTTTATTTTATTTTCACTTCTGGGAATGGTGCGAATTCAGGGATAGAACAACTCTATTATTCAGTTTTTATAAAAATATTAACATTTAAAATTGTTTAAAAGTTTGAAACACTTTTAACCTTTTGAAATATTACTGTATCTAGAAGATTAACAGTGCTTCCCAAACTTGTGGATGCCAAAGCCCCCTTTGGAAAAATTAAAATATTTCACGGCCTCCATCGAAAAAAAAATCGTAATATAGACATATATTATTATAATATTTATCGTATTTATATTCAATACAATTTATATTCAAGATTATGCGTTCGTAATCTTTTTTGTGTTTCTTATCAATACCTTTGAAATGAAACTTATATGAATAAACATATATTTACTAATATTCATTAAACGCCGAAATACGCAGGAAGAAAATTTGTGTACTAACACCAATGTGTGATTTTTTTTACATTAAAATATAAAAAAATAACACAAACGAAATAATAAATAATAAAAATTAAATACGTTTCTTTTAAGATAAAAAAATCTATTCAGTCTTAAAACATTTTAAATTTGTTTTTATTATTTCACGGCCCCACTCAACAAAACGTACGGCCCCCGAGGGGGCCGCAACCCACAGTTTGGGAAGCGCTGCTCTAGAATGGTAGAGCATGCCGAAGAATATTCGCAGAAAACCCGAGTAAATGATCAGCATGTGCTCGTTCCTTCCAGGCTGTATACCTGGAAACCATTAGAATATATTACTCGAACAAAACTGTTCTAATAAATACTCAATTATTCAATTTATTTAAGCCAGCAACTAAAACATTGATAATTAATACAATCGCTAAAGTTTGCAACGTGAATTAGTCACGTGAAAAAACGTGTTACCTACGTCATCAACTAATAAAAATGAAAATCCAATGGCAGTTGATAATATTTTGGCACGCATCCAAATCTCGTTCAGTTTCACTTAAGGCTATTGTGACGTCATGTTTAATTTGCAACTAAAAGCTATTTATTACGAGCAGATTGTGCTGTTTTAATTTTTAACTTTAGCATGTTATGTTTTTTTTTAAAGCTAGGAAAATGGGAGTACGTATTTTCATGGCTAACCAAAGAGATTATCCTGCATCAACGACAACTAAGAAGAATGTACGGCTATTTACCGCTAAACATGAAGCATTAATGTCCATTAAGGAAATGGCTGACCGCCATAGAAAACAGCGACAGTCGTAAATTACGTTTGCCAATTTTAAGAGTCACGAGACCAGAGCGTGGAATATGCGTGCGTTTAACATGGTTCCCCTGTGAAGTTAACAAGACACTAAATTATTAAACGGACACATATCGGCTATAAATTCACGCGGGAGATATATAGGGTACACGAACGTGACGTATTACTTGGGCAGGGGTATCGCACGTGTTGCATTTGGACGTTTCATTAGGGAGAGAGAGAGAAAAGGCATAGAGAAGAGAGATTGTCACACACACAAATTTACGTTATTAACACAGCATTGCCCAAACGCTGTACATAATCACCACAGTACTAGTAGGAGGGGGGGATGGGGGGATTGTCGGCACGCGCAAACTGGCAACACCGATAATTTATGTGACGATTAATCCGAAATGACAGTATTTGGAAGGCCAACACTGTTTATTGTGTTGCAAAAGTGACCGCAGCCTACCGAGAAATATGGAGTTCGTGGAATGATCCGACTTAATCGCGTTTCGCGAGTCTTTTCCGTGGTATTATATTAATGAAAAACGCTCACGAATTCTCCATTAAAAAAAAAAAAAAAGAATTACTAAAAACGTCATGATCATATTGTGAACACGTTTGAACTGATTTTTAGTATTTAAGCCAACAAGCGATTGTTATGGCGAGTATTCCATTGTAATCAATGATTGCTGTGTTCACCTCCTTGGTTAGTCCGGCTGCATTGCACCCGTTACATCTTGCAGCTGGAATGGGAAACATTTTTGCTGTTGCACATTCCAGCTGACCAAGGATGTCCATACTTCAAATTGTACCCTGTAGCTGTCACACTATGCCTCAATGAGAATCTAAACCACGTGCTACTATGGTTTTTATAATAATATATAATGATATATACTATACTTTAAATATATATACACACACTTTAGCAATAAATTAGAAGCAAGAGTACCATACATCGAATATGGGATTCTTTACTGATATGTAGCTTTTTTTTTTATAACGCAGAGCATGCTTCATTCCTCGACTAAGTGGGATGATTACCCTATTCACTTGGTCAACTAAGCCATCATTATTCGTTATTTTTTAATTGTTTTATTTTTCATTTTTATAAACGTTCTTTTATATACATTAATTACACAATAATAATTTGAACTAACCACTTATCGTAAATATTATTTTACTCGCAGCTTACAATAATAGTAGTTTAAATATAACACCAACAATATTTATTATTCTATTTGTTATTATCTTTATTCACTATATTAGCATCAGTTAATGTACTTAAACATCGGTTATAATTTTAGCACTAATATCAATGTAATAAACATTGAATTTCTAGTTGCATAAATATTACTACTAATATTTTGTTTTATTTGTGAAAGACATATATGACCTGTTGCTTCCATGTAAAATTAATAATTTTAAACAATGGTAAGTAATATTTTATGGATAGCACGCGAAGGTAGAACAAGTAATAATAAAAATACAATGGTGTGCTTTGCAGATGCCAAAGAAGACGGTATATTTACGAAGCATATTTAGAATTAAGTCAGAAATGGACTGTCACATTAATGACACAGTGACCCTCAATAATAGTCGCACCAATTGAAAACAAGTTTCAATATATTTGGGGGCATATTTTTTCCGCTGGTTGACGACTTTCCTCCTAATCCTGGTTTCAAACAGAATTAAAATGGTTGTCAAAACTTTTAGTTATCAAAGAATTAACAGATTTATTATATGACTATAATTTATTGAAACATTTCAAAGATAACGTTGTGTCCTTCACAATTCACTATGACAGTAATCAGCGTCCGTTGTTTTCGCTTCTGTTTTTTTTTTTTTTTTTTAGCGAACAAAAGATGGTCAACTTTGACATGAACGATGATATATCGATGTTTGAAGAAACCTTATATATAAAAACGAAGGTCTTCGATTCTTTTCTATACAGATTTGTGCCGTTTAAACCTTCCGATATAAAATGTTGCATGATCTCTTACTTTGACTATGATAAGAGCAGTAAATCATGTTTAGATGCACAAATTCCAACTCAATCTGGGATAAAATTTGACCCTATCTGGGTTTATCGGAATAATATCACAAAAGCAGTCTTTTTTCTTTCTGTAGAGATATCGAAAAAAGAAATAAAAGTGGCTGAAAAAAGTCACAACAGATAAAATTAATTTTAAAAAAATTCTAGATAAAATACATTTTCTGAAGTTTGAAAATTCTTGTTATTTAAAATAGAATAGTCCTGTTAGCGAATGGCATGAAAAAACCTGATATTATGCATATTATATTTCTAATATTATAAATAATAATTATGGCAGGTTTATGAATAACAACCTGTTAACTTACCAAAATAAATTATTAGGCTAACGAAGGGCTAAGGGGATATCCGTTAAATCGAAAGTCCGTTAAATCGCGAATTTTTTTGTCCTTTAAATCGAGGGTTTATCGAGAGTGTCCATTTGCAAATATTGTAAACGGAGGAAAATGTTTGAATAATAAGATCATTATGGAAAGTATTCAAATTACTAATAGCGATTCAATTTTGTTCTGCACAAAATCAGGTACTGTGTTCGTATCTCCATATATGTTCATATATTTTCGAATAAGGGCCATTCGAAGTTTGTTAAAAAACAGTAACCTATATCAAAAATATCCTACTTCGAACTTCCAGAGTTCATAGTGGAAAAATGTAATGCTGACGCGAGATGCGAATATCAGAGTATGAACATACTAAACATGCAAAATCACGCATTTTTAACATTAGTTCCGAGTTCTCTTAATAGAGTCCACCAAGATCTACTTCAAACACTGCGTTGATTTGAATTTTATTATTCCAATAATAGTAGCACCCATTTTCACGAGGGTTACCAAGCAACAGTTCTATCAAGCACAGTTATCCAACATCTAAGAAAAGGAACAATAATCCAGTTGAAAATCGTATTGTGGCCATTTAAGTTTCAAAAAATGGAATTGTTTCAACGTCTATTTAAACCAGTTGTGATAGCGAGTGGAACGAGGTAAAGTGTAGGCAACAACACCACCACCTGTTGGCGCTTTCTTAAACCCAGATTGCAGTACAGAAAAATACTGAGACAATACCAATCTAATAAACACTACGAAAGTAGAGAAAGATAAAATTTAAGGAACATAAGGATGCTGTTAGCATCTTAACAGCGTGCTCCCATTTTCCTGATGTGCATTTTAGAAAGATTAAAAGACGATAAAAGACTTCAATGTCTGGAAGCAGATTACTTAGCAGTTGCACGAGCTGGATAATAGTCAAGATAAAGAGAGAATTTCCTTGAGTATTGTACCGGTCTACAGTCATAATTAAGTGACGCTTACGGCAGATGAACAAGTCTCCTCCCCCTCCGTAATGGACTATAAAACTCAGTGTTTCAAAATCGTGTTTAGAAGGGATGCGATGACGGTGATAACCTTCTGTTTATAACACTTAATCCTTGAGCCATGTTTAAACCGACTTTCCATTGCTAATAGAGATTCGAAACTGTGTGTGTGTGAGTGTGTGTGAGAGAGAGAGTAAGAGTGTGCGTATGCTGCTGCTCTCCGTCTGTCTCGAAGCAAGACAATCTATACCTCCTTGTTTTCAAAATTATCTCAGTGAGAGCGAGAGATACAGAAGATAAATTTGCATTAATAAGAAAACATGAAGGGTGTTAGGATAATGTTTAAGATTGTTAAAAACTATAATTTGGCATATTGTATATTAGAGTCACCGAAGAAAATTATTTAATATCTATGAAAATGCGGAATGATAACATCTAAAGGAAGAAAGAAGATAATATTCTCATCAAGTTGTCGAAATAAAAAGAGATAGAAAATAAGACAATTTTAATATAAAACTGTTGAGTCAAAAAAAGGTTACAAACAGATTTCAACTTAATCGTTTCTGACCTTGAAATATTGGTTACTTACGTGCATTTATTTGCTTATAAAAGAAAGAATTATAACAACGAAGATGAACAATGTTGAAACTTGAAAAGGGAAGCATATAAAAAGACTTATTGAAGCCAGCAGTACGGAGTATATAAAGGCTTATTGAATGTTAGAATTAAAAAGTTGAGGACCAGATAAAAGTTTTGGATATGATATACATAAGAAAAGATAGAATTAATTTTCTCACACATTACTATATGCACCACCACCAGGATGAGCTGGTAAATTAATACTAGAACCAATATTCTGTCCTAAGGTTCGACTCTTTCTGAGCCTAATTAGGTTGCTCTCTGCAATAAGCAAACCTCATGATGATGTCGCGTACTATAATACGCTAAAGAGAGCAGCACTAGAAGTTTTTAGAATTATTTCAGACTCAACTGCAGTTCGAAATCAACAGTAATTGCCTTTAAATTGTGTACAATTTATTAAATGCTAGCAAAGTTGTTTTATTAGGTCCTAGTTATGGTAACAGGTGGATGATTTCGATCTTCACAACTTGCTTCACTCTTTCACAGTGAAAAGCCCACAGATCATCACCAAGAACTCACATTTGCTTTAGATGTTCCCGATGGGTTTCACTGGAGCATGACAAATAAAGCTGCCGTGCTGAGACCATTGAAAAGAGACACCACTTTGACACATACGTAGCGCAGCACGACATTTTTTTAGGCGAGATTCAAAATGGACTTATTTATTCCCACTGTCTGGTGCTCGTTAGCCATGACACCCTGATGCATTCTATACCACAAGGGTTCCATATGCAGACACGATTCGGACGTGTTATATTAGCCACGGTGAGTCCCATTTAAATATCATTAAAGCTACAAAAGGGCTCGGAAAAAAAAACGAAAGTTTGTAAGAAATGCCTTTTCAGCAGCGGATAAACCATTCATGCATGAGACGATTAAAAGCATAGACCCAAAGGGCTGAAAGAAGACAGGGGACAAGAGAGAGAGAGGGGGGGAAAGAAATTACCTAACTGTTCCTTTTTTTCCTCCCCAACGACCTTAACCCATTCGTGCTGACTCCCGTATAATCACTGCCGATTCTGCATTTGCATTAGGGACTTGCCAACTACCACGTGTTCAACGGCTTAATGTTCCTCCCCCCCCCCCATTCGTTCCGTTTGTTCGACGTCGACGAAGCTGAACTCGCTGCACTTCATTGAACAGAACTGGTTGAAAGGGGTGCACTCGTCTTTTCCACTTCCCTTAGCACGTGTTTCGAAGTTAGGGCTGCGATAAAAAAAAAAATGGAGAGAACAACGCACGAGTGTAGTAAAGCTTGATGGTTTTGCTCCTTTCAACCCCTTTTGTCACCATTCGACTGCCTGATGGATCGTAGAGACAAAACAAAGAACAGGCGGATGTATATGTAGCCCCATTGTTCGTCGGTACAAAGTGCTGTTTTAGTGAGCACAACACCCGACCATTGTCACTCTGAAACTAGCGATTACTTGTAGCCAACTAGCCATTTCACGTTCATAAGTCAAGAACGCGAGTGTTTTCAATAGTAATTCTATGACAGGTTTAGACAGCTTGTACTTTGTTAAATGCGTTAATTCTTTTGTGTAGAAAGAGGACGCCACACGGCAATTTTGTTACCATGGTTTTCTGACAGGCATTGTTTGAAAACGGTTAATTTCCTCTTAATGGGAGTAAATGGCTCAGTTGTTGCATCACATTTCTAACTTACTTAAACACGTGCTCATTTCCTCTGTTTGAAAAGTACTACAACCCACGTGTAGCTGTTATTTTAAATCGAGCTGGTTATTTATTCATTGTTACGTACTAACTGCTTAACAATGTACTTTAATGAAACAAAAAAAGTTGTAATATTCACATGAATAATGACTTTACAGAAAGGTACTGAATTTATTAACGAAATTGTAACTTTGCTAACATTATGAAGCTCATATAATTATCAATTTATTCTGTTAAAAAGCTTGTAATGAGCAATTCTATTAGCATTTACAGCAGATATAAAAAATACTTCTAACTAATGAATTTAATTCAAATGATGCAAGTTTATTCCGTAAAACTACCTCTATCAGAGAAAATGACAGAATGATGACTTCGTTAAACAAATAACGAAATCACTCCAATATGAAATTGAATGTCCTAATGACTCTTAGATGATCATCATAGAATCCATTATATCTGTCTATTACCTATGAACTTAGGTGACATCCTGAAATGTTTTATTCTTATAATCTTCGCTGTGGAAGGTATAATTGACTAAAACTACAATTTCGTAATGGATTCTTGACAAGGAGGTTACGTGCATGTTTTTTTAAGGAAGGCCATTGACTCAAATGATGTTAATGCATCAGTGAATTAGCCTAGAATTTGAAATGCAAGAAAATACGATTTTATATTTCAGCTGTTAATTTTGATTCCTTATTACTAAAGGATCATCTCCCACTGTAAAATACTACGAACGATGCAAGACAAACTTATATTCCTGGACAAACGTGCCCGTTACAATCTAATAAGATAGTTTTTTTAGACTGAAAATGTATTCTTTTTTTTCCCTTCATAGCTACGGTCTCAAATATTAAACAATACAGGCATACTGATCCTGTCAATCAGTCTACTGTACTGGGGATCACAGTCATACCCAAACAGGATTAAAGCAAGTACAGTGAATGTGTGAGGTTGATCGGATCGATCGAGGCTTAGCAAACAAAAATTGACATTAATAACTTGACGGGGCCCACCCAAGCTAAATATTTTGCCATTTTTTTATCAATCCCGCTAACAAGTCTCGACTGAAGCAGTTAAATGCGCTTTCCTTGTTTGCTCTCTCAATTCTTCTGTCAATCATATGATAACAAAACCTTCATCCTCTCATCACCGCTATCTTTAACTTGCGGGAACTCGAGAGAAAAAAAAAAAAATCTCGGGAGTGAATTTTAGTCATAAAATGGCTCTCCCTTTTTTGTATAAAAATATATATAAAAAAATCTTTCACGTTCCCGCGGGCGGAATGCTATACTTAGTCTACGATATCAAGTTGCTACTTTGACGCTACCTACTGAAAAAAAAAAAAAAAAAAAAAAAAAAAAAAAAACAGCACGTGCGCGCGCGCGCTCTTGTTACCATAGTAACTGCCAGAAGTTGGTAATGCTATCGACTTGAAGGCATTTTATTGGATTAGATGACGTTTCCAGGAAATTCTTCTCTTAGAGAAGAAATTTTTACCAAAAGTGTCGAATACGTTGTTGTTTTTTTTCGTTTATTTTTCTTTTCTAGAATTTTAGTCTTGTTTGCTACTCACACCACAGGGATAAATATATATATATATATATATATATATATATATATATATAAAAAACTGAGAATTTTTTTTCTATAAAAATCATTCTGGTCCATCAAGTTGTTCTCACGTATATGTGAAAGGGAAAAAACCCTTATGTTATCTGTTCACCTTTAGTTTAATACGGATTTTATACTCTTTCTATTGGGTAATGAAAGGATCGTGTCATGTATTCAACTTAGTTTCAGTTATCAAGTCACCACTTTTCACAACCGACGTATCTACTAGTACTTGAAATGGATAAAGAGCATCCACAAGTGGTGCTCTTTCTCAGTTTGCAGAATGAATAAAATATCTGTTCAAATATTTAGGACTCAGTTGTGAATATTTTTAATCTACCGTATAGATATAAAATGATAAACCTTTTTATGAAACGTTTTTGTGTCAAGTTATTTGAAAAGTTTTGAAACTCAGGGGCTACCCTGAGTGTCGAGTCTTCAAAATTCGAGTCATCAGAATTCAAGGAGAACCGGCCTACCAGTCCGGAACTCGGGGCAGATCGGACCCCTTTCGAGTCTTCAAAATTCGAGTCAGAATTGAAGGAGAACTGGCCTACCAGTCCGGAACTAAGGGGGAGGGGGGCGAAACCTCCCTTTCGAGTCTTTAAAATTCGAGTCATCAGAATTCAAGGCGAACCGACCAACCAGTCCAGAACTCGGGGGGGGGGGCGCCGTAGGCGTCAGGGGGAGCGTCCCCCTAGTAATATATAAGCACAAACTTGCTGGTTCGATTGGTCAAGTGGATAGTGTTTCCACTCTCCCATCAACAGAGTGCGGGTTCGAATCTCGCTCTGGGAACGACGTCAGTTATCTTTATATGGTAAATGAATTTCATCGACTGGTGTGTGATTATCACCCTGCTTACTGGAGGATTGAAGTGGCTTGAAAAAAAGTTCTATGTTTTGTCTCAAGAGTTTTGGACCAAGTAAAAATGAAAAAAATAAATATCAAAATATTCTTAGTTGACCTACTAGAGATTTACAACCTTAATTTTTCGTGGGTGGGAGGCACATAAAGAAACTAGAAGTGTATAATTCATATTCTAGAATGATTATTTTAACAGATGTCGTCATCGTTTTCAAATAACAGAACATAACTTCAGTTTATTGTGTGTGCTAAATGAGTGAATTTTTATGGCTGATTTGCTTTTTAAGAAATGAAAAAAAAAACACGATTTGTTGTGTTCTAGACGGGACTAGAACCCACAAAGTTTTACAGATGATTTTTAACAAAAGAGCGAGGAGTTTTAAGATAAAATTTAGAGGTTATTACGCTTAAATTTCAAAAGTGTCAAAAAAAAAAAAAAAGCGAATCACAAATTCTGGAGAGCGAACCATTTTCAAATGTTTTATTATTTCTCTGTGATTTAGTCGATATTAAAAACGCTTAGCAAGTATTAATATTGAGTTATCCTTGGAAAAAAATCGATTATTGACTGCTTATAAAGTTCAAAGAAAAGATAAGGCATCCCAGGAGATGTAAATAGAGAGGAAGAGAAGGATATCGGCGAAGAAGGGAAAAACGACCCCTTTACACAAAACGATCTCTTGGGAAACGCCACAATAAATTCAGATTATTTCGACAACGTCCACGTGCGTTTGATGCTCAAGAGGTTCTCCTTTATCTGAAGATATCCACAAGCACCCCAGCTTGTCATTACTGAAAGACCCCCCCTCCTCTTTCTAGTGGTGAGGTTATTCGTTCAACATCGATGAGCCATTTGCTTAGATGTAACAAGGAATGGGTTATCTTCGAAACAACCGCCAAATGACCCCACAGGGTTTAGAGAGATCGCGGTTACTACGCTGTGCACATGACATTAATAGGCCCCTGAATCTTAAAGAGTGAGAAGTGATGGAGCGAGTGCCAAAGACACTGGCGCTGAAGAGCGAGTCTGCTGTCATCTTGTTTGCTGGACTGACAATAGATGTACAATTGCTGGCTGAATTCTTATAGCAAATACCAATACTTGCACTTTCTTTGTTTCAAAAATTGTGCGTTAGGCGTTCTTATTTTTATTCGATTCCTTTGAAATATGATTCTCTTAAATAATTCCATAGATTGTTCTTTAACAATTTATCTCAATTTTTTTTTTGCTTCGTTTTCACTTTTGTTGTTCTTTTTCTTCTTTCTTTGCCGGGTGAATTCTTATAACAAATACCATTACTTATTCTTTTTTTGTTTCAAAAACTGTGGTAGGCGTTAATAGGATAAATAAGAATAATAAATAAATGAAAATATTATTGGTTTATAATAATTTTAGTAAGGCTAATTCAACTGAAAACTATATCCAGATAAGAGTTATAAAGGTTACTGAGTGCATAGGGATCTAAATACTTATAAATGCTGTGCTCATTGTCTTTTGGTTACATTTTAGGAAACCATTTCAGCTATTTGGGCACAAGTTTAGCAAAACTTTTAAATTAAATATCGAAAGAAATCAGAAACTTAAAGATGGAAACAGCCAACAAAAATTAGCAATCCTTATATGGTAGAGAGCGAACTGAATAAATTCACATGGAACAAAAAAGAAATTAGTCAAACCAATAAAGACAGGTGTATGCAAGAATGTTCAAACCAAGCTTAACTTATGGATCTGAGAGCTGGGTTAGAAATAACACAGTAGATCAAAGACTCGAGACTGGTGATGTAATATTTCTATACAAATTAAGGGAGTGACATCTTCTTTCCCAATATCATATTAAAAATGATAGAAACTGACATTGTTAGCATTCAAGAATATGGTAGAAGAGCTATCAGATTACCGGTATTTTACACTTAAACAGAATGGAAGAGGAAAGGTTAGCAAAACAGGTGTTTGCTCTGATGGTAAGTAAAAAAAAATATCCAAAGGAAGACCAAGATCTAAGTGAACGAATGAGTAGCAATTTAAAGGACCGAAATATAAGATCGTATACAATATTGGAGGTCTTAACAAATAACAGAATTTGTAGGAAATTTTTAAGTGTGAATATATGTAGATGAAGGTTTTAACTTTTCTTGTAGATGCATAATGACTGTTGGAGTTAACAGATGGTTGAAGCAGATCTGTTGAATTGAAATCCATAGTCTTAAAAAGCATAGCTCACGTTTATCTAAATGAAATCAATAATAACAGTCTAAACAACCCTCGTTCCTTTGTCCTTATTTAGTCCTTACATTTTACATTCGTTACCGTACTCAATGTTTATTTTTCACGGCTATAAGGGAATAAATGAATTATAACAATAAGACGGTAGGATGATGATTTTTTTAACTTTAATTTCTAATGTACACATCGTTATCCAACTCGGGAGTGAATCGATAAAATGTATGGATACATCTGACTTTTTCAAAAAAATAATAAATAAAAGTTGTTTAAAAGCATTAAATGCATGTACAGTTTTCTTGGAGATAGATGAATCTGGAATTTTATCAAATGCAGAATTCTTCGTATTTCCAATGGCAAATGTGTTGTCTAAAGGTTTGTGAATTAGCAAAATTTAAGGATAACAAGAGATTTTTCGTAGAAAGATTATTAAAGTTCTTTTTAATTGCATTTCAAGGTTTACGAAATAAAGAAAGTGCATGTATATTTATATACTTATATACTTTCGTCAGTAACGCTTAAGGAGGAACATTTCGATGAAAACGTGAACTATTTGAATAGCTGAATCTGTTTGTCTTTAATTAGAATGTGTCATGAATAACGTTTTTTATTGTTTGTTTTTGTTGCTTTTCTTTATATCAGTCGCATCTTATTTTTCATCCCATCGGTCTTGAAATTTTGCTACGAAGTCTGACCTCCAAGTAGACTACGTCTACTTGCTATAAAGCAATGCGCCATTATTTGAGTAATATGAATTTAAAATCTTTTGAACAAAAAACAAAATATGGCTTACTAAGTAGGAAATGTGTATATTACATGAACGGTGCGTGTGCGCAATTAATTTTGGTTTAGATGACTGTGGGTGGTGGTGCATATCTCTCGTATTGATGTTTAGGGTAAGAATGTTGTAGTGGATAAGGAACTTTTTTTTTTGAGGGGGGGGGTAAGAATTAATATTGGTGGATTTTTGGAGTTGGAGTTTTTTGTTTTACGTTTATAAACTTTTTTGTGGGAGAATTTTTATGATCCTCAGTAAAATCGTGTTTCGTTGGGCTCCATTATATATGAGGAGGGAGAGCTAATAAGCTAATGCTATCTAGAAACCAGTCTGAGAAATCGTCTTGGCCAGTAGAGTGCTGGCATATTCTTGCCGCCACCACGTTCACCAGAGCCCCTGTTTATATACAAACACAAGTTGAGCCCCCCCCCCCCAACAATAACCCATAATATGACAATTCCCGTTTGTTGTTAACCAAGAGGGATGTAACATCATGCTTGTTTCCATGGTAACAATAGGTTTTCTGCTTATGCACACAGCCATTGTCTATTTTCACCGTCTTCCAAAACATAGCAAACATTCTCTTTTCATTTGCTTATTCAAAGTTTGCTAATTAAAAGTAAATTATGTTGTTTGTGCTACTGGATAATAGGGTTCGCGAGTGGTAGCATTTAAAACCATTTCTTTTCAGCCTGTGGATTGTCTGTTGCCTTTTATAGCGAAGCTGTAGTCTATAAATAAACGAAAAAGATCGATCAAACACTCACTGGATAAATCTTTAAAGATCTCAAAAAGATAAGGCAACTGAGAAACTACAGGAAGATATTTACTACCCAACCTCACAAAGTGTCAGATTCAAATGAAAAGTATATTTTATGATTATAAACAAAACTTCACAATGTTTGAAGCTCTGATTCAATTGCAATTAAGATGAGTTTTTGTTTTAAATTATTTTTGCATGTAATAATTCATTTTGAGTGAATTAATTTTTATTAAAATTTAGAATCTTTATTTTTGATTTTAAATTTAGTTAATAATTGGAATATTTTAGTAATATAACTAAGTAAAAAAGAATTAAGAAAGAAACACCATTCTTGGAATGATATGAATTAAGCTAAATAACATGCAGTATTTAAGTTTTAGGTTTAATTGTTATGATCACATGCTTCATACATGCGTGTAATCTTGTGTAATCCTGATTTAATCAGACTAACAGAACACAGAGAAGGGAGACAAAAGGTGCATTATAAGGAATCAATGGTAAAAGATTCACAAAAATTCCATGCAAGGCTATTAAGTTGGCTGCCAAGTGGAAAATCCCGCTTTTGAAGTCGTTTGCGTTTGGAGTCGAAGGAGGAAGCGATGGGATAAAGCTCGGCCGTGTCGTTATCTGAAGTCTCCGTAAATCCAGAGTCGGTGGACTCATATCCACGTGACACGCCACGTGAAACCTTTAAATCATTTAAAGAAGGCAGCACGACAATTGTAGCAGTCAGGGATGGGTCTAAATATTTCTCGCGCGCCATATAAATGTCTTCCGTAGCTGTTCGTAGTGTCGAAACTAATACGCCGAGGTTAGCGGAGGAAGTTTATGACCCAGAGGATGGAAATAGCCTTCGTCTGCAGATTGGGAGGTGGATTTCTTTCTGCAGATTGGTTGAGTAATAGGTCAGTGTGACAGACCAGAGAGCGATGGATATAAATGCGAGCTAACAGAGTGCGGGAGTATCAGTGGAACCTCGTTTTTAATTCATATTTGCTAAAGTTGACCAAAAATATGAATTTAATCAATTGGCTGAGGCAAATGTGAAGTATAATGATATACTAAATAACTACTATTGCATACTCTGCCAATTTATATGATTAATATGTAAATAAGTATATTAATCTGGATTCGTGAAGTTTAGAGTAGTTTTGCGGTTTATGCTAAAACCAAAATGATAAAGAGGGAAGTTATTTCAATTAGAATCTGATATTTTGTTTTCCTTTTTTTTGGTGACAGCAATATTAGGAAAAAACTATCTCCTTGAGTTTCCAAGTTTGTTTCTATATCTTATTTACAGACATTTTGCATCTCTCTCTCTCTCTCTCTCTCTCTCTCTCTCTGATTTTTTCCTTTTTCGTCTGTTTTTCATTTCTTTCAAAGAAATTTCGTTCCAAAAAAAAAAAAAAAAAAAAAAAAAAAAAAAAAAAAAAAAAACCTTTCAGTGCTGCCATTTTCAAGCTTTGCTAATTTTTCTTACGCCATCCATACAGAAGAGCATCTCCATGATACAATTAGTAATAGCGAATATCTATTAAAATATTTTCAACCGAAGCTGAGTTGACCGGTCTCCTGCAGAAGTGAAAGGTGTTTTTTTTTCCCTCAAGAAAACCTCGCAAAAGACAGTGTCTGACTAGAACCAAACACATACAGCAGATAATAGCAACCCGATTAACTGTCTCCTATTTAATATTAAGGTTTAGAATAAGTCTTGTTACGAGTGATGAAACTAAAACATGAGATAATAAATTACATTTTTGTAACATTTGATTGGAAAGGTATGGTTTTGAATCTTATCTAAGACTAGAGAAATACTTATGTGAATGCAAGGTAGTTCATCTCATAAGCAGACAACTTAGTTCTGAAACACACACCCGCTTGACAGACTGGAATTAGTATTCCGTGAAGACAACTAAGGTCATGGGGAGCTTACTAACTCATCTGCACTTGAATGCATTCAATGTTCCATACATCCTAGATAGAATTCAAACCTACGTCTTTGTCACTAAAGAATGTTTTCTATCTGTACTACGAAGGCCACAGTTGACAAAGAATGCATTTCTTAAGGCCATGGTTACTTAGGTTTAATATCGAAAGCATCTTTCGGGCATGTGTGATTTTTAAAAATTTTTATTTCCTTGCTGTGATCTTACTTCTCTTTCTAAAAGAAAAACCACTTGGGTGGCAATACAAGAGCCTGAGTTATAACAAAAGATAACAGTAAAACATTCATATAAGGAGTATATCAAGCTGTTTGTCGCTGCTTATCAAGTTGCTGCTAACAAATACTGTTACGAGAAAGAACAAAATAGAAAGGCTCACGTCAGCAGTTCCGCACAAAAATAATAAATTGCTAGGACGATTTACTGCATCTTGCACATCGTATGTAACGGAGATACTGCAAGGAAAAAAATAAAGATATCATTTTACAAGTCACGCATCAGCGCAGTCCTTGTTAAAGCGATATTCTACACGCAGCCTTTACTCCTAATGGCCAATTACAATCACTTTTTCAGCATCGACATTTTCCGATGTTTGTCCTAGTAACTGCCACTGAATCATCTCCGATGTCATGAGTTTTATTTAGACTCTTCCTCCTTGCTGTGCTCTTAATGTCACTTCATCATATGACATAAATTTAAGTTTTCTTATGTTTGTTGTTTATTTACCAGATTAAAACAAAGGCTGTTTTTAATTTAAATATCAAATACACAACGCCAAATATAATTTCGTAACGAAATTACGCCATCATTTACGGTTGATTTTATTTAATGATGTGTCAGACATTTTGAATCGTGCTTAACATCCTTTTAAATAAATCTCAAAATTATTTAGACACAGAAATATTGATGAAATATTCTAGGGATTTCATGATCCTATTTAACAGTTGGGAGTTCATAAAATAAAAATCTAACGATTTTTATTTTATGAACTCCCAACACGAAGGCTGGAAAATCTCTAGCTCTTCTATGGTGCGTGTGTGTGTGGGGGGGGGGGGGTGTAGAGTATAAGAAGAAAGAAGAAATCCGTTAAAGTGTTTCTTGAACACAAAATTTTAAAAGGAAGAAGAGAGCATGGAGGTTGTTCAAAAAGAACACGTAAATGAAATTAAAGAGGAGGAGGGTTATTTAGTTCAGTAGTTTAAAGTTGAGAAGTACGTAAATGGATGGTGACCAACAGTGGCCATGTTCTTAGTCATGGCAGAAAGTGAAGAAATGATGGGCCAGAATTGTTCCTTGAGATACCTATAGAGGAGATTCATATTATCTATGAAAGAGCCTGGAGTAATTCAGAGAAATGAGTGAGCTATTAACAAGAGTGTCCTTGTGAATAGCAGCAAGAATTTGTAGAGATTTTTGGCGCACTACTCGAAATGTGAGAGCAGTATTCCAAGAATGAAAGCCTTTGAATACTGCTCGAGTAGAAGTGACATTTTTCTTATGAGAAACATTGGACTACGTTTTGATAAAATCTATATTCTAAAGAAATCGATCTTTTCAGCATTTAAAAAGATTCTCATCTTACAATCGTTGGAAATCTTGATTCTTTTAATAATCCAGCATAAAAGTATTGATTTTCTTTTTTATTTTTATGGTGATCCCACCCACGATAGGTTATTTGTAAACCTACAGTACATTCGTACGATGGGCAGGCTAGAGAATTTTCAATTTTTATTGATTTTCTTTTATTATTATTATTTTTTTTTTGTATTTTTTTTTACAGTCTGGAAACCGTGGTCTAGAGATCAAACATGGAACTTTTCTAAGCCATTTCAGTCTTCCAATAAATGGGGTGGTGATCTCACACCGACAATGAAATTCATCTTCCATCTAAAGACAACTACAAACATCCATGCCCATAGCAGGATTCGTACCTGCATCCTGTTGGTTGGAGAGCGATTATATTTAATAATCTTGAAACGAAATATTCATCCTATTGAAGGTTTAAATTGCTCAACAATCTCCATGTGGCATAGATTGATGAACAACTTAAGTTTTTATCATCGCCTGTAATTTTAATCTGCATTACGCTATTATAGTATTTTATTTCAGTCGGGAGAGCAAAATAAAAAGTAAACTAACATATTACTTTAACTCGGTTTTGCAACAAGCAAGCAAGTTAACGACATTATTAAAAGGAATATTTCAAATAGACTAGTTTTCGTATGCATGATTCACGTTGTATTTATGATGACCAGCAATAGGATACATAGAATGTTCCAGATCATTTAAACGTGCAAAGATTTTTGAGCAAAGACGACTGTTTCAGATATATATCTGAAAGGCCTATTGTTTGTCCCACACAGAAAATTTTACACGAATAATTGGGTATATTCCTAGTGAATGTGAAAACTTCGGAGTGAGAAGGAGACATCGGGTAGAAGCCACTTTTATGCTTCGGTGATGCAATAATTTTGAGATATTATCCATAACGAACTAATGTAAGGGAGGGATACTGATTCTTTTTCTTTCTGCCTATCTGTTTATCTACGGCTTATTCAAGGATGTTCTCTACCATTTTTTTATTCATTTTGTAAGGAAAAGATTGAGATGTTTGAGTTCTTGGTTTGTATTCTCCATACTGCTGGAAATGTGATATTTTTTATGCTGGGGAATATTGTATGGAGACATCGTAATCCGTGCATTCGTTTTCTTCAGGCTGAATAACAGACAAGTTCTTTCTCAAAAATATTGTCAACAAGGAATAAAAGTATTTTTCTCGCTGGTAAAAAGATCTCATTTTATCAAACTTTCTCATTTACCTCTAAAAAACCTGAAATAAACAAGTTCAGCTGTTCATGTCGAATTTTCTATGTGCATCAAACAACAAGCCAGTTAGTAAAGGTGAGCATGCCAGAAAACATCAAGAAATCCGCTAATGCTTTTTATTCCCCGAAGGGAGTTAGGGCTAAATGGCCTTGCAATTTATCCGTAACTAAATTTTTGGTAAATAGAAAGCCAATTTCTACCCTTAGCCAATTACAGATAGCTGAACAAAAATATCAGTAATTTTAATTGCTACCTGGGGAAGAGAGTAGACAGTGTCGCCATGTTGTGGATCAAAACTCTAACACTTATATTATTGTCTGAAATAGTGTGCGTTATACGATCGATTATCTGGAGTTATCAAATGAAAAAAAAAAGAGTTTCTGAAAGAAAAAAACTTACTTCTGCGTGCCAGAGTTGTCTAACTCAGGAACCGTAGAGAAGAGGCTTAAAAAATGTTCTAGTCGGTGACTAGAATCGAACTTAGAATGGCTTTCCTTCTGGTGGCCTAGCACTATGGACGAAACGTCCATTTACACAGGATTTACATGAATAATACAGAATAAACAAAACAGGACTAGCTGCCATATAATAGAGGAAAAATTATCAATTACTATGGCAGTGGACAACAATTTCCTACAATGATTAAATTTCTTCAGAGCATTAAGATAATGATTCATTAAATTCTTGAAAAATCAAGTTAGTATATCAGTTTAGATTTTTTATTGTACTCTCCTGAAGAAATATACTGTAATGCACAGCGAATTCTAATATAGATTAAAACTTTTCTTTAAAAAAAGTTTAATAATCTCCATGGCATTATCAAAGAAACATTCAACATGTACCCCATCCAAGAAATCTCCGAAGCAAAATCTTGATCCTGTTTGAACATTATTCTAAAGAAAGCTCACCATCGTTGTAAATTCCCAATCTCTTGTATTTGAATATCTGAGCTCTTGTTTTTGCTCAGGTAAATAAAAATGAACCCAAACATGATAATTGCAATTACTTAGACCACCGTCTTCAAAGTTATTTCCGATAAAAATGAACACGTTTTCGTAAACTCATTTCAGATTATTTTTTCATATAATAACTTCAGAAATGAAAAGGAATAAGAAAGTTTAATAATCACTACTTTTACGATGCGTGTGGTAACTGATGGCAAGGAATCTCACCCACACAGCAAAAGTGTAAACTATGTGTCCCTGCAATATAAAACCGGACGTGGGATGTTGTAAAGAAAGCCATTAAAATGTAAGGAGAAAAGAGCAGAAATTCCACAGCGATCATAAACATCCCGTACAGTCCACATATATTAAACGTCAGAGTCACTAAATCCCTTTGAGTCATAAATGCCTTTGGCCTTCATTTCAAAGTGCAAGACACCATAAATATGTTACCCCTGTATAGGATGCCATACTGCATAGCATAGGTGCCATACAAGTCTGGTGACATGCAAACGTGTAATTATATACGGCATATGGTTTGCATTCCCACTTAGTAGTTTATTGGGCGCACAAAATGGGAAAAATTTGCTTTTTTTTTAAAGATCCTTTTACTCCACTGATAATGAGAAAATAATTTTATGAGAAACCTTAAAAGTGTGAAAAGACTTTAGTGCCTTCTTTCAGCTGAATAACATTGTTTCTTCTCTTTCTTCAGCTCCCATAAAGACAAACCTATAAATAATAATATGCAGTAGAAAAACTGGCAATGAAACCATGCGAATATTAATTGTTGGACCGTGAATTTAAACGTCACAAAAATAATTGCAGAAATTTATGTAGCGAATTGTAATACTTTGCTTTTTTTTTTTAACTAAGAGGAAAGAAAACTTTTTAATTCTGCTCACAGTTAGTTCGTCTGATTAAAAAAAAAGTGTTTTCTTTGAACATAGCGGTAGAGAAAATACTTCAGTCATTCTAAACTATCATTACGTTGTCAACAATAAAAATACTCAAACAATAGTTCCACTCTACCATGTTAGTTTAATTATATCAGTACAACATACATATTTTACATATAGATGTTGGGATAATTTTTTTTATACCAATCACACACACACACGAGAGGTCAAGAGACTTATAAGCATATCAGTGGCGCGTATCTGGTGCAGATAAGAACCGAGATAGAAGTTTATTGATGGTTTTTAAGAGCTGAAAGATGTAATTGTTTGGGAGTACTTCATGAGGAAGACTGTTCCAGAGGATAGAGGTGGACGGAATAAAAGAAGAGAAGAAGCAGGTTAGATGCAGTTGCATAGTAAAGGGATCCTGGGAAGCCAAAACAATTAAACCATTATACAAAATCATTCAATAAGACTAAATCAAAAGAAATAAAATTAAAGCTACATTGTTTATAGCCAATATTCAACAAGCTTTCCTGTTAAAACTATAAAAGATTCTAAAGTGGTCATGATTTTATGAAAAACACAAACCATCACTACGAAGTGGTTTTGTATTGGACTACTTAAAACATAAGCCAACCATGAGCCGGCTATGCTACATCATGCCGGTTCCAAGCCGAGTAAATAGGTCTAAAAAGAGGGCTAGCAACCCATTTTCGTTTAAAAAAAAGCTTTGCTACGGAAACTAGGACCACCGAAAATTCTTACCAAAACGTAACCCCAAGTAACCCTTAGCGAAAGCTTTCATGGAGAAACTAGGGAATTGAGGAATATAACAGAAAATTTGGACAAGACACAAAAATCAAAAGAGATATGTAAATTCTTTCCCACCCCCCCCCCCCCCCACCCCCCCCCCCCCCCACCCCCCCCCCCCCCCACCCCCCCCCCCCCCCACCCCCCCCCCCCCCCACCCCCCCCCCCCCCCACCCCCCCCCCCCCCCACCCCCCCCCCCCCCCACCCCCCCCCCCCCCCACCCCCCCCCCCCCCCACCCCCCCCCCCCCCCACCCCCCCCCCCCCCCACCCCCCCCCCCCCCCACCCCCCCCCCCCCCCACCCCCCCCCCCCCCCACCCCCCCCCCCCCCCACCCCCCCCCCCCCCCACCCCCCCCCCCCCCCACCCCCCCCCCCCCCCACCCCCCCCCCCCCCCACCCCCCCCCCCCCCCACCCCCCCCCCCCCCCACCCCCCCCCCCCCCCACCCCCCCCCCCCCCCACCCCCCCCCCCCCCCACCCCCCCCCCCCCCCACCCCCCCCCCCCCCCACCCCCCCCCCCCCCCACCCCCCCCCCCCCCCACCCCCCCCCCCCCCCACCCCCCCCCCCCCCCAAAGCGAAACTCTAAGAACTAGGACTAAGATCTATGAGTTTCATACCGAAAAACTATCGGCAAATCCAAATGTAAGTAACCACTTGGTAGTACAACACCAAGGCAACTCGTATCGAAGGTGGAGCAAGCTCCCTCACTATCCTTGATAGTTTCTCATGATGTAAAAACACAGCCCCTAGGGATTGTAATGCTGTAATTACATTATGAGGAGAGGTCACTACCCAGACCGGTTTCAACCTTTTTTGAGGTCTCATCAGTGAGTAGGTAGAATGGGAGTTCATGTCTTTCATCATCGGCCTTTGGAGTATAAAGATTGCTGAGAGTCAGCTGGTAGTAATAGGGGAAGAGACCAAAAGGTAGAGTATGATAGTAGGAGGTAGTAAAGAGGCCTCGGTCAACCTGTTTAGCTGTATAAACCAGAGGTTGTGGCTAAAAGGTCTGTGAGCATCTTCTGCTCGCACCTGTTCTTTAAAAAAAAAAACTTTGAAATTAACTTTTCTTATATGCGTTCGTAAAATACTTTTAAATTAACAATTTAACTAACCAGGTGTCTATGGAGGTCATCTCCTAACACCTCTTTTAGTATAAAACTTAAGTCGGATTTTTTTTTTTTTTTTTCGAAAAAAAAGGGAACACTTAACTACGGGAGTCAAAAGGTAAAAATACTGCGGGAACGAAAGCATTTCTGCGTGAATTAGAACCTAAAAGTTATGAGCGGGTTTTTTTTTTTTTTTTTTTTTTTTTTTTTTTTTTTTTTTTTTTTTTTTTTAAGAAGCAGTAAAGAACTGGCCAACCTTACACCACGGGAAAAGCAAGAATCGGGGGAAGAATCCGGCCTGAGAGATGCCGCTCCCAAGGAGCAGCACGGTCTCGCTGTAAGCCTTCGCAGCCCGGGTTCTCAGATCTGCCCCCTCCTGTATGAACTGTAAGAACCCGTGAAGAGAGAAAAAGAAAAATAGATCTTACTTTTTAAAGGAACAGACACGGTATGATTAGGCCCCGTCTCAGGACACAGAGGATAGGAGGTTGCACCATTTATTTACAAACCTCCCATCCCCTAATATATGTCTTTCTTGTGCGAAAAACCTACGGAGGTCGAAATAGATACCGCTGAGTATTTTGGCTTGTATTATGTTTTCGTCGCTGATTTGGGACTTTTTCCGCACTTTCCAGATGTGATACTTGATTACATTGATGAGAAAAATTGTAAATTTCTGAATTTTCTTGACTGGTGGGGGAAATTGCAGATACAAGACCTCCTTTCACTGCTCTGGCAGACGTCGCACGGTCTTGAATTGTATCGGGACATAACCAGTTTCACCGGTAGCTGACCAGAGGCTATTCGCCATGCCAGATCGCGGTGAAATGGCTGTCCCCAGCTATTTCTGATATTTTGAAATAGCGTTTCCATGTTAGTTTCTATATTTGGCATATCACATCTGTTAAGTCGAAAGAACTCGCAATATCTTGCTTGTGGCTTTAATTTTAGGATTTCCATCCCTTCGGTTTTAAATTTTTTAAGCTGTTGGCATAATGGATAATACCATTCTGGCACAACCTCTGCGCTGGGATCAGCATGTCCCGTGGTCCCGAAGTAGGGCAGAAAATGCCCTAGAAAGTATTTAATTAGGGATCCTGAAATATCGTTAGATTTTAAGGCCTTCCCTATGGTTTTAAGAGTGTTTGCATAGAATAGGCCATTTAATTTCGGAAGTGAGAAACCCCTTTCATTGGTTTTGAGATTTAGATATTCTTTTTTAACCTCATGCTTTCTTCCGTTCCAAAAAAAATCTATTAGTATTTTGTAAAGTTGATTCTCTTGTTTTTTTTTTTATATTAGTTATATTTATTGTATGCATTAGCATGGGGATTATTACTGTTCTTCTGTAGAAGGAGAAATAATCGGGTTTAAATGGTTTAAGTTCTTTGCGGACTCTCCCCGCAATTTCTCAACAGGCGGCTCGCCGTGAATGGAACGCCTAGTACTGTTAGAGGCTGAGTTTGCGGGACTAAACCACAGGGAAGGTTATTTCTATGGAAATTTCCAAAAACTTTCATTTTTGTCTTTGAAGTATTAACGCGAAGGCCATGTTGAATTTTTGCAAAATGCCGAAATAAATGTAGATGGACTCAGAGTCTCTGAGCGTCGCCACTACATCATCGGCATATGCTACAATTTTGCTCTGTCTGGAAACTAGGGGTAACGGTATTCCTCTAACTGCACGGGAGTTATCTATTTTTCTTATGAGGGGTTCTAACGCGAGTGAGAAGAGGAGAGGGATTAGTGGGCAGCCCAGTCTTACCCCCCTTTTTAATAGAAACTGGTTCCAAGAGGAAACCGTTGATAGCTATTTGGGTAGAAGCCTCTGCGTAGATGTTTTTGATTGTTTGCCTAAGCCTCCAGCCCACACCTATTTTCTGAAGGATGTCCTGCAAGTACGCGTGTCTGACGCTGTCGAACGCCTTTTCCAGATCTGTAGAAGTGCCAAAAGGTATTTTTTGTTTTTGGCAAGACGGATTAGATCTCTTAAGAAAAAGAGATTTAATTCCATCGATCTACCCGGTATTCCGTAAACCCGGGTGCTTGTTATGATTCTTTCTATACCGCATTTGATGCGTCTGCAGATAATTTTTGCAAATATTTTGTAATCCGAATTAGTTAGGGAGATCGGTCGCCAGCTATCTGCCAAGGTGCGATCTCGATCTTTCTTAGGGATAAAAATTGTGTAGTTTTTAGCGAATTCCTCGGGGATATTTCCCGAAGTGAGGAATTCGTTAAATATTTTTACTATAACTGGTAGTGCGTAGTCCCAGATAGATCGGTAGAATTATATCCCTAACCCATCTAACCCTGGGGTTTTTCTTGCCTTCATTGTTTTGCAAGTTTTTTTTTTTTTATTTCCTCAGCAGTTATCGGCCTGTCATGCAGAGCGCCAAGATGCTCGGGAAGACGTGTGATGTCCCACTCACTGAAAACATCTGCGCTCTGCTGATCAGAAAAAGCGCCGAGGTACTGCTGATGGAAACAGCGAAGTATTTCAGGGGGTTGATTTTAGCAGTTGGCCATTCTCTTGGATCTGGTAAACCGTTCTCTCGTCATTTGCCGCCACCCGCTGTTGATTATAGAAAGCGGCGGAAGGTGTTTCCAAATATCTGAGATAGAGTTTCGCTCGAAAATCGAGATCCTCAAATCTACTCTGCTGCTCTTGCTGTAGCTCGATTTCTACCCGTCTGATAAGATAGCTACAGGTAAGGCTGGTACCGCTCGTTGGTACGGTACCAGCCGAGCTCCCTATAGAGATCACTCAGACGTTGTCTCTGTTGGTGTGCCCTTTCACACCCACACCGTGAAAGAATTCCCTTGCCTGCGACTTGAACTGTAGCCAGGTTTCCCACTCCCAGTTAGTGTCTCTCCATTCGTTACAGAGGTTCTGTAGCTTATCCCTAGAAAGGCTGGGGAAATTGGGAGGGAGCCTCCAAGGACCTCTGACTGTTTCTATTATTTATTATAGTATCCTTATTTTTAATAGTACCATTTTGTGGTCTGTTAGCAGACCTCTCACAGAGATATGACGTACCCCAAGAACATGTAGTTCTAAAAACTGGGATACATAGAACCTGGCGAGCCTTGTTGATATCTGACCACGGCACCACGTTGTTCCGACTTTTAATGGATTCTGCCGCCTCCAGATATCAACAAGGTCGAAGTTTTCGCAGCAACGTTTCAGTGCTGCAAAACCGCCAGCTCCGCTGTTAGTATTCCCGCCTATTTTGTCATATCGTGCATCTTCTATACAGTTCCAGTCGCCCGCCACGATTAGGTGTTGCGCACCTAGAAAATAGTTTTCCAGTGTGGCAAAGAAACCGTTTCGTTGGTGGGGGCTATTCGGAGCGTAGACAGCCACAAACCGGGTGTTGCGGCCACCGTACTTCCAGTCCACGGACAAAAAACGTCCCGTAGCGTCTTTCTAAACATTGAAGACCCCCCCCCCCCGCGATTGGGAGGCAAATTAGTATCCCCACCCCTCGCGAGTGAGCTTCCCCGAAGCACCAGTAGCTGATGACTGGGTAGCTTCTCGAAAAGTTCTCCACGTCCCAGTGTTTGTAAAAGTGGATTTCTTGTAAGAATAAAATGTTGATATTATGCATTAGCATCAGTCTCCAGACAGCGCTTTGCGCCTGAGGATTGCGCAGACCGCTTACGTTTAATGTTGCAATTTTTAAACTTTGGTTCATTTTAGAGGTTGGGGGGGAGTGTTACTTTTTCGAACTTCCTGGATTCTGGGGTAGAGGGGGTGGTTGTATTGCTATCCTCCATGTTGCCGTCCTAGAATTTCATATCATCGTTAGAATCGTCTTCACCGGAGATCTGGGATTCCAGTTCCCCTGGTTCCGGGTTCTGCTGGATTTGGGCTGCTGGCTTTTGTCCTTTTATTTTCTTCCGTGTCTGAGTCTTTTGTGCGTTTTGCGGCACTGTTTGCTTCCATTTTTTCTTCTCTTGTTTCTGTTGTACTAGTAGGGGTTTCTACCTTTGCGGAGCGCTTCTTCTTTTCTGTTTTTCTTGGTGTGGTTTGTTTCAACACTTTGGGATCTGCTGCCAACATCGTGTCAGGCGGTTTGGCTGTACGGATGGAGCTGCTTCTTGTTCTGCCATCGCAGGGTTTCCTGTAGGTATTGCAGAGACAGGAGTTATATTACCTCCTCTTCTTTCCGCATGTGTTCTTTGCGGGCATGCATTTACTTTGTGTTTTGTGTCCCCACATTTTAAACATGATTGATCGCATTGATCCAGACTGTGTCCTGGTGTCAAGCAGTTTGACATTTGCCTTTGGGGCAGTCTGCCCCCATATGTTCGAAGGATCCACATCTGAAGCACTGCTTCTTGACGCCAGGGTAAATGATCATTACCCTGGCTGAACCGATAAAGACGGAGTTGGGAACGGGTGTTTTCATCTCCATGGAGACGTATACCACCCCCGACTTCCATTCTGGGAAGATTCTTAATTAGAACGTCCCGGCTTTCTAAATATTCTACTGGGAACCTGTCTATTCTGATAGTTTTTAACACACTTCCTATTATAGTAGGGAGGTATTTTTGTCTTTCGCATGGAATTCTTAAAGAGAATTTTTCTCTCGTTGCTTCGTCTTTTAAAACGACCTGGAATCTCCCTCCCCCATGTGGGGTAAATCCGAATATATTAATCCCTACAGTATCTATTAAAGCTTTCGCGAACGTCCGCTTTTCAATGTTAGATTTTATCTCGAAACCGAGGGTTTTCACTCTAAGTAAGAAGGAAGTTATATCAGAAAGTTAAGAATATCCTTGTTATAATTTCCCGAAAAAAAAAAAAAAAAGGAAGGAACCAGTGGGCCTTACAGGTAAAAAAAAAAAAAAAAAAAAAAGAAAAAAGAAAATGCAAAGCGTAGACCTGGAAGACAACAAGGAACTTTGAACTTGAGATTATGGTGGGTAATTTACACGCTCATTATGAGCACTGAGGCTGTATCAGCTTTCTCTTGCGATGGAGGATTTCGGTTTTTTATGTTTGAAACGATCTGAGGGCTTGTAGTCCGCTGTCTGCTGAACTAGCTGATTTGGGTGATTATCCGTGATTGTGAAGAATTTCTCCGCAATGCTTGTCATGTAGGTCTTAATATCTGGAAGATTGGCTTCTTGATGTAACTGGATGTTTCTGATGAACCATGGGGCATTAAATGCCATTCTTAGGCATTTATTCTGTATTATCTGAAGTCTGTTGCTTTTAGTCATGTGACACAAGGTTGGAGAGGCGTAAGTTAGTTGCGGTCTGATTACCGATTTGAAAAGGAGGATTTTGTTGCTTATGCTTAGGAAGCTGTTCCTATTCAAAAGGGGATATAGCTGTGCTATAGTCTGACTTGCCTTAGTGGCAACACTATCCATATATGACTCGAAGTTTAGACGTCTATCAAGATGAACTCCCAGATATTTGGTCGAATTGCGTCAAGGGATGATTTTGCCAAACATTTGTATGCTTGTATTCGGTTCTGCTTTACATCGTGAAAAGTACTGCAGAGCGTTTGTTTGGATTAATTGCGATACGCCACTTGGTGTATCAAGCTTCCAATTCATTAACTGCTCTCTGTAGTTTGAGTGTTGCCAGGTGTGGACGGAGGGATCTGGCTGATTGTCATTCGCATAAAGAGCGGTGATAGCTGGAGACAGTGGGGAGATCTGCCATGTATATGGAGAAGAACAGGGGAGATAGCAGAGAGCCTTGAGGGACTCCAGCCGTGATTCTCCTCTCTGTGAATTTGATACCGTTGAGTTTTATTTTAAATTTTCTGTTATTTAGATATGATTTGATAAGTAGAACTAGTGGTAATGGAATACCAACTTTGTGTAGTTTAAAAATTAGTCCGTGGTGCCACACTCTATCAAATGCCTGAGTGATGTCCAGGAATATTGCGCCAGTGTTGGTGCCATTCATACCCTTGGGTTATATGTTAGATAACTCTGTAAATTTGTAGCGTTGTGGAGTGATATTTTCTAAAGCCGAATTGTTCATCTTGAATGACATGATTGATATCTGTTGCCTCTTGAACCCGTGTGAGAAAAGCACGTTCGGCTATCTTACCTATGCATGAAAGAAGGCTGATTGGTCTGTAATTTTCAAGAAACTATGTATTTTTTCCAAGTTTGGGAATTAGGAAAACGTCGGCAATTTACATCGCTCTGGGAAATAATTTAGCCGGAGGATGGCATTAATGATGGCTACCAGATGCATAACCCCCTTTGCGGGGAAGTAACTTGAGTACTTTGTTTGTTATTCCATCTGCACACGGAGCATTTTTTGTTATTTTTATTTAGTTTTCTTAAATTCTCATATATTTCTTTTGGTGACACGGATTTGTTATTAGATTGGAGTGAGGCATTTTGAGTTATTTTACGCACTTGGGTGTGAATTTTACTTATGAAATTTATATCTATATTGATATAATTGGGGTTGCATTGGTTTTCTAAACTGTCAGCAAATGCTTCAGCTTTTTCCTCGTCGTTGTAGACAACATTAGATTCACCTTGGATTGGAGGAAATGTAAAACGCTTTGAACGGAGTGATTTCATCATTTTCCATATTGATTGATCCTCTGTGTTTAATTGGAGAATTTTGTTATTCCAGAGTTGGTTACGGTGGTCCTTTAGGGCGTGTCGAACCTGGTTTGTTGCTCTATTAACTGCTTGTTTATCATCTGGGTTCATTGTTCTCTGATATTGTCTTCTTAATCTGTTTTTCTCTTGGATAAGACGTTTTATGTCCTCTGGGAGTTTATTTGATGGTGCACATATGGTTATATTTGTTACCTGTGTTATAACTATCAGTAGTTGTTTTTCAAGAGTTTTCACTGCTTTATCTACATCTTCGGCAGATGTTATATGTGGTATTGGACCAAGGTTTTCCTGGAAGGCTGAGGGAAGTTGTTTCCAATTTATAAATGTGGTGTTTTCCGTTAAATCTTGTATGGTGCCTAGTTGTAATATGATGGGGTTATGATCAGAACTTAAGTCGTTGATTGCTTGTATCTGATAGCTGTGTGCTATGTTTTTTAATATAGCTATAGCTAGTACATCAGGACGTCTGGTTGCTCCGTAATGTGTGGGTTCGGTGGGTCCTATTACTGTTATATTTCTTGAAGTGGTGTAAGAGTTGAGTATTTTTCCGTTAATATTTGAGTTTCTGCTGTTCCAGACTTAATGTTTGGCATTAAAATCTCCGGCTATAATCACTGCTCTGCCTGTATTTAGTATCACTTCTAAGTCAGATTCAAGAAGTTTTTTATTTGGGGGGTTGTAGGCTGCATATATCGTAATGCTGCTTGTTTTCCATATGTATTTCTATTCCTGTAGTTTCCATGTGTTCTGTTTGGGGTTCGGCTATTGAATTATGTTTTATGTTTCTTCTCACAAAGATGGCAGTGCCTCCACTTCTAGCAAAGAATCTGTCTGTACGGTAAGTGCGATAACCGTTGATTCTGATTTTGTCACTTGGACGAAGATGTGTTTCATTTATGAGAATGATGTCTGCTCGAGTTTCTGCTGCAAATTCCTGCAGCGCCTGTAATTTGATGGATAAACCATTTAAGTTCGATGAAACAATTTGTAACGATTTCGGTTTTCTTTTAGACTTATTCATTAAGAATTTCCATAAAGAGTGATTGTGTATGCCTTAAGATGATATCCTTGGCTTCTTGAGTTGGGTTGGTTTGTCGGAGTTCAGCAAGCATTTCACCTAAGTGGCTTGTTATATTTAGTAGGATAAGTTTGCTGTGATTGATTTGGTTTTGTAACTTCAGCATACGATCTTCCGTCCGTTATGGAGACTGTGGTTTGATGGGAGGACGTATGTTCTTGTAGAGGTTTGATGGTTTTCGGTTGTCTTTTAGTTTTCAGGAAATGCTATGTAGCCCCTGTAGTTTGCGGGATGTGGGCCTCCACAATTTGCAACCGCTTTGCTGGTTGTGTGCGGGTTTTTTTGCATTCAATTGTAGCGTGTTTGCCCCCACATTTAACACATCGGTATTCTGCTTTGCAGCAGCGTTGTGAGTGGCCAAACTTTTGACAGCGATGACATTGCGTCGTTGTCTGTTTATGTTTTAATGATTCAGGCTTTATCACTAAATCGCAGATACTTCGAAGATCGTAGATGTGTTTCTGGTCTTTGCTGATCTCTACCAATATTCGAGGGTATGGTGTTTTGTCAGTTCTACGCATACGGCTGACCTTTGTAGGTCTAAAGCCTTTGCTTTGAAGATCTGCTTGTACTTCTTCTGTTGTTATGGATTCTGTTACCCCTCTGAGCATAACTTTAAGGTTCTTTTCGCTATTAAGTGCGAATGTGTGGTAGGGTAGCTTGTTGTTGTCCAGTAGTTTTGTTATTTGTCTGCAATCGAAAGAAGTTTTTGGCTGGATGCGAATTCCTTCTTCTGTATTAGTGGCTTTAATAAATGATATTTCTAGGGTTCTGAGTGAAGTAGCAACTGATGCCCAATGGTTTTTATCTCTTAGAATGACTGGGGGTATTTTTTCTTTTGTATTAGTGTCGGTCTCCATTTCTACTGTGTTTGGTGATACTCTAGTAACTGAGATTTTCCTTTGTTTTTTTTTGGTTTTAACGGTTTGGAATTCTTCTGTATCCAATATATGGTGGGCATTGTTTTGGGATATTGCCGCATCTTCAGGGTCTAGTGATTGCCCCGACCTTTGCTATCCGAAGTCCGACGTTGTCACGTGTTCATGGTGACAATTTTCCTGAATGTCGTCTGTGACGATTGTTGGGGGAAATGTGTCATACAGCTTAACCTTTCCCAGCCAGTTAGTATTAAGTAGTTCACCTAAGCGGATAAATTCCTGGTAAACGTCTTCAAATTTTGTTTCGTCTATTGGATTTTCCATGTTTGTGTCAATTACTAAAACTGAAAGTTAACAGAGAAACCTTACCTTTTGCTGAACAAATTTTAATCCAAATCAATTTCTCTAGATCGAATCATCAATTCATCCATCATTATATCACTAACACTTCACTCATTGATCTATCCCTAATCATCAGTATTATATTATATTATATCTCAAAAACTTTCATCACTGTTGCATTAACTATGAAGACCGCTGAGAAACACGTCTGTACTCCTTCACTAACGCATAAAGAACCGTAATTGATCCAAACTAAGAAGTTCGACCAAGAGCCCTACCCTGGGTTGAAGTCCTTATAGTCCTTATAAGGACTGGCTTAAAGGGGCGAAGCAAGAATGCTTTTCATCTTCCCCGTTATCTGTAGAGGACAGTTTATCTGTAGAGGACAGTGTAGGGATAAGGTGTTATTGAGCTATTAAAGCTCTGATCATGGCAGGAGGGTAACAGCAATAGCCGAGCCTCAGTTAGAACTTCATTGGCTACAGCATTGCCATCCATTACCCTCCAAGGGTATTGGATTGAATGAATCAGTCACCGCATCTCACGGTCGATTGATTCATCAAAATTCAATCGTTCATATTATCTGGGTTGAAGTCCTTATAGTCCTTAAAAGGACTGGCTTAAAGGGGCGAAGCAAGAATGCTTTTCATATTCCCCGTTATCTGTAGTGGACAGTGTAGGGATAAGGTTATTGAGCTATTATTAAAGCTCTGATCATGGTAGGAGGGTAACAGCAATCGCCGAGCCTCAGTTAGAGCTTCATTAGCTACAGCATTGCTATCCATTACCCTCCAAGGGTATTGGATTGAATGAATCAATCACCGCATCTCACGGTCGATTGATTCCTTCACCTATATTTTCTGGGTTGAAGTCCTTATAAGGACTGGCTTAAAGGGGCGAAGCAAATTGCTTTTCATCTTCCCCGCTATCTGTAGAGGACAGTGTAGGGATAAGGTGTTATTGAGCAATTAAATTAAAGCTCTGATCATGGCAGGAGAGTAACAGCAATAGCCGAGCCTCAGTTAGAACTTCACTGGCTACAGCATTGCCATCCATTACCCCCCAAGGGTATTGGATTGAATGAATCAATCCCTGGGTTGAAGTCCTTATAAGCACTGGCTTAAAGGGGCGAAGCAATATTGCTTTTCATATTCCCCGTTGTCTGTAGAGGACAGTGTAAGGAAAAGGTGTTATTGAGCTATAAAGCTCTGATCATGGCAGGAGGGTAACAGCAATAGCCGAGCCTCAGTTAGAACTTCATTGGCTACAGCATTGCCATCCATTACCCACCAATGGTACCAATTTTAGTCGCCTCGCACGATATGCATTAGCTACATTGGTGCTATTCTTATCCCGGCAACCACACGGGGAGTCCTGGGTTGAAGTCCTTATCCTTATAAGGACTGGCTTAAAGGGGCGAAGCAAGAGTGCTTTTCATATTCCCCGTTATCTGTAGAGGACAGTGTAGGGATAAGGTGTTATTGAGCAATTAAAGCTCTGATCATTGCAGGAGGCACAGCAATAGTCGAGCCTCAGTTAGAACTTCATTGTCTACAGCATTGCCATCCATTACCCTCCAAGAGTATTAATGCAGAAATCATATATATATGATTATATATATATCATATATATATCTATGCTAAGAATGTAATTTGAATAATCTGAATAGTTAACTTAAGATTTATATTTAAATAATAATAAAATGAAATAAAAATTTCCATCAAGGTATTAAACTTTCTCCTACTATGAACTTACTTTCCTTTTTTTTTGCCGATGACCAAATAATAATTGCAAATTCTGAAGATAACTTATAGAGGGGTATTTTAAATTTATATGAGATAGCCAATGATTATGGAATGATAATATCAAGAAAAAATAAAAACAAACGATGGCCTAGGACAAGATCCATAAGAACTAAAATAGTAATAGATAACAAGATTTTAGAACAGGTGAATTCATTTAACTATCTAGGTTGTATGATTACATATGAAAAAGATATAAACCTAAAAATTGCAAAATATTTAAAAATAACAGGTGTAATTAACTCTATAAAACCAAACCTAGTACAAAAACAAACCAGACTTAAAGTATACAATACGTTAGCCCAACCATTAGTCCTATTGTATGGAAGTGAAATGTGCACAATAAAAAATGACAAAGAAAGATTAATAACAGCAGAAATAAAGTTTATGAGAAAAACTGCAAATTATACTCAAATTCCAGGCGTCGGCCCGCATGCGTCCCAAACGTGCATTTTTGGTGGCCCTTAATAGGTTTGACCATACTTACATGGCATGTGGCCCGTATGTTGAATTATTTAAATAATACATTTTATAATATGAATAATAAATTAAAAATAATTTTATATCTATACTTCGTGATATCACCTGTGCAACTTAGAAATGCAAAGAAAAGTAAACTTTTGTTGGTATTATTGAAGATTTACAAACGGAAGTTTCAACAAGATTTGTTGATTTTCATAAAAATAGCATCGAAACGCGATTATTTTTGAACCCTTTTAATGTCGACATTGATGACGTACCAAACCAATTACAGATGGAAGTTTTGGAATTACAACACAATGAAACATTAAAGAACGCATTTTCGTTAGAAAATATCCAAACATTTTATCGATGCTTACCAAAAAAATTTGAAGGATTAATCAGTTTCGCAAAGAGGTTGATAGTCGCATTTGGAAGCACATACATTTGCGAACAAGCATTTTCTGCCATGAGTTTTAGAAAAAATAAATTTTCTTCTATACTGACTAATGAACATTTGTATGCTTCGATTCGAATTTGCACCTCAGGTTGTAAAGTGGATTAGATAATTTGGCTAAGGGAAAACAATCAAAAAAGTCATATTAAGCAAGGAGACACGCATATCGTGATGCATAAACTATATTACTTTGTTTTTATGTGATAATGTTTCATTGAGTTTCATTTTCATTCTTGTTTCATATCTCGTATACTTTAAATATTTCTGTGTTTTTTTTTTTAAATTGATATAATAAAAATTGCTAACTTAAGTATTTTTTCACTCACTATTTTCTCTTAATTAAACGCTTGCAGCCCGATTATTAAAAATAAAAGTTGAATGTGGCCCGCGAGTCTGAAAAGGTTGCCGATCCCTGCTCTATTCGATCACAAAAGAAACGAAGAAATTATTTCATAATTTCTTCGTTTGATGAAAGAATTAAACCAGAAATCAGTAATAGAAAAATTTAAAAAAAATAAACGTAAATGGATGGAACACGTTGAAAGAATGAAAAGAAAGATTACCAAAAGAAGCCTTAAATTATAAACCATTAAGAAAACGAGGACGTCTTCTAAAGAGCTTCAATGATGACTTCTAAGGCCGGAACAGGCCTCTTCAGGCCTGAAACAGGCATGATGATGATGTGACATAATTTAAATCTTCATCATGTCTTTAGATTATCGTGATAAATAAAGACGAATATCTATTCTTCCACTATACAGATTTTCACCTTTCGACTCCCCAATCACTTTTCAGATGTCACATGACATCTTTTGAATATACTTATTTGGAATCAAAACTTGTTCTACGTAGATTAAAATTTTGATTCCAAAATTTGATCGAGCTGAATTGTTCAGTTGCTAAGTTTCAACACTTCCTAATTTAATATAAACCTCTCGATTCTCTACGTAAAATTTACATCGCAGACATTTCCTTCAATTTCATCATGGGGAACTGACCTCCCCTTCTCTTCTCCCAATAACGATTGATTTTCGTCTGCATTCATGAATCACGTATGTGTGTTCTTACAGATAGAGAAGCGAGACACAAAAGGATCGTAAGGTCTCTACGTTTGCAATTGAACTTTTAACTGTTACCGAATTTGTTCGGTATTACAACTACGAAACTGATAGATGTTTGTGTGCAGGCGTGCCTCTCCTGCCTTGCAGCATACGGAACATGATGGATTACCATTCTAGTAGGTTCAATCGGAATTCGAAAGTCAAGTGTAGTTGTTCGTGTGTGTGGGCGGGTGGGAGAGGGAGATACTCGTAAGTTAGAGAAAGGTTATTCTGTTTGCTGTGTTAGTGAAAAGATTCGTCTCATGATGCTTAGAGGGATTGTTACAGTAGAAATACAAAGACTTCTTTTAATTCACATTATATTAAATATCGCATTTTGCAGAGACCACTTAACCCTTTATATTCGGCATTACTTTCTGTGATTCAAACTTGTAGTTCCGAAATTAAAGCACCGAGCCTCTACTTTCAGGACTACATCTTCGGATATATATGGAGGATCAAAAAACTATCTCCGAAACGAGATTCTAATCAGAGGGGCTAGCTAAGCTACCAAAGAGACTGCCACAATAGTGCTATCCTTCGTTGTCCGTTCTGAATCTTTGGATTAAACTTGTATCACGTGACTTCAAACTAACTCACTCAAACTACCATCAAGTTTGCCGGTACCCTGGTGGTCTGCTGACACCGAAACTATTAAACTAACATCACGCAGTTGGCAACCATCCAGACTTGCCGGAGAATAGACGACTCAGCTACGGGAGGTAAATCCTAGCCCAACAGAACTTATTTTTCGTTTTGGAAAAAAAAATTATTACATTTTCTTTTCGTTTCACTGTAATTAAATTGCTATTTCGATTTCATTTTTTGTCCACTAGTAGTATTAAATTATTTTGGTTTTTCTTTTTATCCTTGGGTATTATGATTTCTTCTTTCTTTTGTAAACTCTGGGTAAAATTATTTCGATTCCTTTTTTTTTCGTCCGCAAGTATGAAACTTTTGTATTCTTTTATTTTAATCCATCAAGCGCATGGAAATATTAATTACGACCTGATTGCTCTTTAGCCACGTTTTACGCTAAATTCAGTTTTCTACTCAGGAAAAGTCAATAGTTTTTAAAAGTCCATAAAAGTAATTTTAAATATAATTATCAGCTTTATAATAGATTTATAAGAAGTCAAAACTTCCGATGATTTACATATGAAAAAAGTACTGTATAACACTAACAGTACTTGTTCCTAACTTAGAGGTCCTGCTTCGTATCAATATAAATTTCACATGGCTAATTTGCGAGAATTTATTTGACTGAGTCGTGAAGAACGTAAAGATCAAAAAGGCATTCATAGAATCTTCGAAATGTTCTTAAACGAACTTGGAGATAGACTGAGTCCTTGACTCTTTATCCCGTCATCTGTGTGGATGGGGTGTTATTGAGCTAAAAGCTCTAGTCATGGCTGGGTAACAGCAATAGCTGAGCCTCAGTTAAAACTTCATTGGCTACAGCATTTGCCATTCGTTACCCTGGAAATCCTAAAAAGGACTAATAAAATGTCCATTACGGTAAACAAAACATTATTTTCTGATTTTCTTTCTTGACTCCTTGTATAAGAAACTATAACACATTTTAGGAATGTTAGCCAAGTGGGTAATATCCTACTAGTTTCACCGATTTTTGCTATCGACATCTTCAGGGATACATTTGGTAAGCGATATGAAGGTAACAGACTAGGTTTTAACTGACAGTTCTAAGTCATAGTACAGTGCGAGACAATGCGCGTGTCTCGGGAACATGATTTATTTGTTACGAGACATAATGTAATTGGCGTGAAAGTTCATTTCCTTGATGTTTAGTGATCTAATTAAAGTTTTCCAAATTTCCGGTAGGATTAGACCTTGATTCGTATTTAGGTTTCCTGCTGAACGGGCGACCACAGCAGCCTCCTTGAAGGTTCTTGAATTAGAACTGTCAGTTAAAACCTAGTCTGTTACCTTCATATCGCTTACCAACTGTATCCCTGAAGATGACAATAGCAAAAACCGATGAAACTAGCATAAGAAATATTACCCACTTGATTAACATTCCTGAAATGTGTTATAATTTCTTAAAACATTATTTTGTTATCAATATTTATAAATGGTGTATTAAGTAAGCATTCTCTCACATCAGCTAAATAATTGAAATGAATTATTTATTTACTTATTTAATAATAATATTATTATTGCTATTTTATTTTTTATTATTATTTATAAAAGCCAATTAATTCCAATGCTAAGAAGTCGTTTGTTTCCTCAGATCTTTGGAGTCATTTTTTTTAAATTACTGCACTTAATGCAACTATAGTTGGTCTGTGTATTATGAAATCTCAGTCAACTAATTAACTTTTTAATGAGAAATCTCCCCTACGGAAGATTAAATATCACTAGCACGTTAACATGATTAGCTAATATAGAAAGTCTGCTCTTATCTACAGACCAATCCTGGAACTTTTTATTCAATTCACTTCAAGCCTCCAGTAAGCAGTGGTATCACACTGGAAGATAAAAAAATCATCTGTGTATTTAGAATTTGCACCAATTGATCGAATAGAGACATTGAATTGTGTGTTTAATATTTGAGAATAGGCTTTTAAAAAATTAATATTTGTGATAATTATTTATTTATACGAAGAATGGAATTTTTTACACTGCTACGTAATTTGGATCGATCAATGATTATCCATTACGTATTTCGGAACTCGTAAAATATTAAATTCAGTTACAATGCTGAAGATAAAGTCGACAGGTTTGACTTCTTCTTTTTCATATTCACACGTTCATTTACTTTTTCATGTTCATTTACTTATACGATATATCCTACTTCAAAGGAGTTCTATCTTAATATACAAAGCATTTCAGTAGAAAGGAGCGAAATATAATCTGAAGTATACTAAAGATGCAAGAGTTGAATTAAAAACACACTTTGATTCATAACGTCTACCAGACTTACTAGTTGATGATCATTGTTCACTTTCTAGAAGATTATCCGGTTTTTTTCCCCCATTGTCTACGTGCGATGAAACCTGTATTCATCGCACATAGATACGTTCTTTTCGTTAGCTGGTATCTTAATCAATTAGCTGATACAAGTGACGCGTGATATAAAGCCTAATATGACAGCTCGGATCTCTTCTCAGTCGATTACCTTAGAAAGGCTTCAACAAGCTGTAATAACCTGATGTGCCGATGAAATATCTTGATTTACGAGAAGCACCTTGCCGCCAAAAGAAAATATTTAGTGTGGATCAACAGTAGAGAGAGAAATAATTCATCTAAGTCTGCTTTCAGATGCGATTTGTTGCATGCATGTGGAAACACGAGCAGCTAATGTTGGTGAGATGACGTAGATTTTATGCTGATTGAGTTCTTATCTTCTATTTTCCATTAAAAATCGTTGTAATATCAGTGAATAATTGTTTGTCGTGACAGTTGCCCAAGATAGCAAATTAATACGATAGTTATCTAAAATGATTAAATATAATTATATTTTTTCGAGAAAATAAGTAACTTAAAATTAACTAAACTTTATTTCAAGTGGTACTTATATCAATACAAAAGTATAGAAAAAAATGTAATTTTAAAATGTTTAGCAAATGGATAACTGAAATGATCGTAATACTAGCTAATCCTAGTATGATGTAAAAGTTGGGATCGGCAATAAATGTATCTTTGCCTAGTTTTGTTTTCTAAATTTAAACTGTTTCTTTCCTCTAGTGTCTCATACGCATTTTAGAAACAAAGTGCCAGTAATAGTTGGAAATACTTCTCATATATTTATAATGTGCACCTGTGGCTATTCGTTACTCATGTTGCAATGATCAATGGTGAAGAGTTTCAGCGATCTGAAATTCTGCACGATGGCATCAATGCCAAACCACACTACTCATAGCCGGAAAGGAACTAGATACACTGGCCAAATGATTGATATTTCCGTTATAATAATAAATTTTGCACTTGTTGTTAGAGTTAATATAGAACGGATAAACTACAAAATACCACTGAATATTGAGGTAATGCCTGATGTCCACAAAGTAATCACTTTGCTTCCGAAAAACTTATGTGCATCGTATAGCTATCGCATCAGCGGAGCCCATCAACGTACGTGTGTACCTCACCAAAACCGCTGCACGTGATAGGATTTTATTGGTATAAATGTTAACGAATGTACTTACAAAACTCTTATAAAAGCGTTTGAAAATTTTCTATCAAACGCACGACAATTAACGCATTCCTATTGGTCCAGTAGAATTCGTTCAATATTTTCCCCTTTCAGGTTTGGTCTTGATCTCCGTATTAAGATACAGAATATATCTGCACCTTCTAATTTATTCTGAAGGGATTGTGTGCAATATTAATTGCATATAAATAATGATTGCCGATAAATAATGATATGCTTTGCAAAAGTGTTCTACAATGCACTTTAGTATTGAACAACAAGGTTACATTTTAGTAACTGGATATAACTAATACTTATTACCATTTATGTTTTGTAAAAGTGTTCCACAATGCACTTTTGTTGTTCAGTATTGAACACCAAGATTACATTTGAGTTCTCAATGACCTTGTAAATAGATCTCGACTTCCTTAAGTTCCGGAAGTAAATTTAACTCATAACTTGATGCGGAAGAATAGGAGATTGTTATACACATCCAGCTGCATCATTTAAATCCTTCCGGACTTGTACAGAGAGTAGCAATCCAGTAAGACTCTCTGTGACTACATCAGTTATTATTCTGTTGCGTAGAGCTGAAATGTATTGCCAGTCAGCAATTACTAATTCACGTGATGCGCCAAATAGTCCATACATTAGGGGAAATCACTGCAGAGAGCGGTGGTCAATGCACTAACCAATAAACAATCACATAGGATGATCACAAAGTGTGTCTCTCTCTCTGTTCTCTCTCTCTCTCTCTCTCTCTGACAGCACTTCCTGCCTTTTAAAAGGCTGATTTTCTCCATCTTCACCAGGGAGATTTTAAAGTGCTAGCTATGAAAATAGAAGCAGTGGGAGGGTTGTAATTATCTTGAAAGAAACGTAATTCTCTAATGAATGTAATTAATACCTCCATGAAGGCTGAAAAGGGGTTGAAATGAGGGGGAGTAGGATCGAAGATAGCAGAGACTTTAACCCGAACGTTGAGATTTCCACTATGAACACTAAGGCAACGTCGATCAAGTCACGAATGGTAAGTAACCTCCTTGGCAGTGATCAATTATTTATGGGCTTCAAAGCTTGAGTCTTTAAAGTTTTCTCCGTTGTCTGATGTTCCTCAGGGAGGAGCGACACCTAAAGGAAATGAAAGATTGCATCTCTTCCGCCTGTAATACATCGCCTGCCTGCCTTGCTTTGTCCTTCGCTTTACATGGAATGGAAATTTATTGAATTAGTAGTTTAAAAGATTATCAATTTGGGGAAATGTTTATTTACCCGCAAATAATTATTACTTTCAGATTGAAGCAAGGTTCAATAGCTCAGAAAAATGGCGTCGATGGCTAGCAAATATCAACATACAGTTCATTGGAGTAGTCAATTAAATTTTATGCTCAATATAAAGTCGAAATTTAATTCTGACTTTATAGTTTTGTCGAAAAATTGTTAGAATAGAAAAATAATTATTTTAATAAGAATTCGTAAGGCATATATTGATATATGCTATTCTATAATCATTTAAAATAATAGCCCTAGAGAAAGATCTGCTCGCGCCGACTTGCCAACCAACGATCATTGTTTTAATGTATATTGAAAACAATTTCACGTAATAATGCAGATATATGATGATAAAGCGGCTGATTCATAATTGACGATTTACATTTTTATATTTATACTACACACGCTTAAAAGGCAATAGCATGACTTTCATATTGAATCAACAGCTTTAAAACAGACCACATGGGTATCATAACGTCCAGTAGCATAACAAAAGTTGATTAGATACCTAATTGATCATATCGACGACTTATTTCGATTTCTACCGGAAATATGGAGATTGAAACCAACGAATGGAAACATCATATCTCTAGGATTTCTGTCATCTATCGTTTTTTGTAATATATCATAAAATTCATATCTTTCTTTTTCATCTGTATTATTAGTTGATGAATATACATTTATAATTCTCGCTTTATAGAATCTTCAGTTAACTCTTGCTCTTATGCATCTTTCTGTAATTGTTTCCGATTCTATCGTTGCAGCTCATGCTTTACTAGACATCATTATTGTCACTCCTCTTGCATGCGCACTATCTCCATCTTTGTTTCAAGCATATATTATTGTTTCTCCTGAACTCGACTGGATCAATCATCCCTGTCCATTCCATCTTGTGTCGCTTATTCCCATTATTTCAGTTTTGTAGTCTTTCATTTCTTTGGCAATATTGGCTGCTTTTGATGTTTCATGCGTAATCCTCACATTCCAACATCCAATTCGTATTTTTTAGCTCCAAAGAATTTCCCCCCCCCCCCCCCACCCCCCCCCCCCCCCACCCCCCCCCCCCCCCACCCCCCCCCCCCCCCACCCCCCCCCCCCCCCACCCCCCCCCCCCCCCACCCCCCCCCCCCCCCACCCCCCCCCCCCCCCACCCCCCCCCCCCCCCACCCCCCCCCCCCCCCACCCCCCCCCCCCCCCACCCCCCCCCCCCCCCACCCCCCCCCCCCCCCACCCCCCCCCCCCCCCACCCCCCCCCCCCCCCACCCCCCCCCCCCCCCACCCCCCCCCCCCCCCACCCCCCCCCCCCCCCACCCCCCCCCCCCCCCACCCCCCCCCCCCCCCACCCCCCCCCCCCCCCACCCCCCCCCCCCCCCACCCCCCCCCCCCCCCACCCCCCCCCCCCCCCACCCCCCCCCCCCCCCACCCCCCCCCCCCCCCACCCCCCCCCCCCCCCACCCCCCCCCCCCCCCACCCCCCCCCCCCCCCACCCCCCCCCCCCCCCACCCCCCCCCCCCCCCACCCATTTTATAAGTTTTGTAAGTACATTCGTTAACATTTATACCAATAAAATCCTATCACGTGTAGCAGTTTTGGTGAGGTACATTGATGGACTCCGCTGCTGCGATATCTATACGATGCACCTAAGTTTTTCGGAAGCAAAGTGATTGCTTTGTGGACATCAGGCATTACCTCGATATTCAAAGTGATTGCTTTGTGGACATCAGGCATTACCTCGATATTCAGTGGTATTTTGTAGTTTATCCGTTCTATATTAACTCCAACAACAAGTGCAAAATTTATTATTATAACTGAAATATCAATCATTTGGCCAGTGTATCTAGTTCCTTTCCAGCTATGAGTAGTATGGTTTGGCATTGATGCCATTGTGCAGAATTTCAGATCGCTAAAACTCTTCACCATTGATCATTGCAACATGAGTAACGAATAGCCACAGGTGCACATTATAAATATATGAGAAGTATTTCCAACTATTACTGGCACTTTGTTTCTAAAATGCGTATGAGACACTAGAGGAAAGAAACAGTTTAAATTTAGAAAACAAAACTAGGCAAAGATACATTTATTGCCGATCCCAACTTTTACACCATACTAGGATTAGCCATTATTACGATCATTTCAGTTATCCATTTGCTGAATATTTTAAAATTACATTTTTTCTATACTTTTGTATTTATATAAGTCCCACTTGAAATAAAGTTTCGTTAATTTTAAGTTACTTATTTTCTCAAAAAAAATATAATTATATTTAATCATTTTAGATAACTATCGTATTTTTTATTTGCTATCTTGGGCAACTGTCACGACAAACAATTATTCACTGATATTACAACGATTTTTAATGGAAAATAGAAGATAAGAACTCAATCAGCATAAAATCTACGTCATCTCACCAACATTAGCTGCACGTGTTTCCACATGCATGCAACAAATCGCATCCGAAAGCAGACTTAGATGAATTATTTCTCTCTCTATTGTTAATCCACACTAAATATTTTCTTTTGGCGGCAAGGTGCTTCTCGTAAATCAAGATATTTCATCGGCACATCAAGTTATTACAGCTTGTTGAAGCCTTTCTAAGGTCATCAACTGAGAAGAGATCCGAGCTGTCATATTAGGCTTTATATCACGCGTCACTTGTATCAGCTAATTGATTAAGATGCCAGATAACGAAAAGAACTTATGTGCGATGAATACGGGTTTCATCGCACGTAGACAATGGGGGAAAAAACCCCGGATAATCTTCTGGAAAGTGAACAATGATCATCAACTAGTAAGTCTGGTAGACGTTATGAATCAAAGTGTGTTTTTAATTCAACTCTTGCATCTTTAGTATACTTCAGATTATATTTCACTCCTTTCTACTGAAATGCTTCGTATATTAAGATAGAACTCCTTTGAAGTAGGATATATCGTATAAGTAAATGAACATGAAAAAGTAAATGAACGTGTGAATATGAAAAAGAACAAGTCAAACCTGGTCGACTTTATCTTCAGCATTGTAACTGAATTTAATATTTTACGCGTTCCGAAATAAGTAATTTAAATACTGTTGATTGTATACAGAATGGATAATCATTGATTGATCCAAATTACGTAGCAGTGTAGAAAATTCCATTCTTCGTATAAATACATAATCATCACAAATATTAATTTTTAAAAGCTTATTCTCAAATATTAAACACACAATTTGATGTCTCTATTCGGTCAATTGGTGCAAATTCTAAATACACAGATGATTTTTTTATCTTCCAGTGTGATACCACTGCTTACTGGAGGCTTGAAGTGAGTTGAATAAAAAGTTCCAGGATTGGTCTGTAGATAAGAGCAGACTTCCTATATTAGCTAATCATGTTAACGTGCTAGTGATATTTAATCTTCCGTAGGGGAGATTTCTCATTAAAAAGTTAATTAGTTGACTGAGATTTCATAATATACAGACCAACTATAGTTGCATTAAGTGCAGTAATTTAAAAAAAATGACTCCAAAGATCTGAGGAAACGAACGACTTCTTAGCATTGGAATTAATTAGCTTTTATAAATAATAATAAAAAATAAAATAGCAATAATAATAATTTTATTAAATAAGTAAATAAATAATCCATTTCAATTATTCAGCTAGTGTGAGAGGATGTTTAATTAATACACCTTTTATGAATATTAATAACAAAATAATATTTTAAGAAAGTATAACTGTGGGTAATATTGATTATCCTACTAGTTTCATCGATTTTTCTTATCGGCATCTTCAGGGATACAATTGGTAAGGGATATGAAGGTAACAGACTAGGTTTTAACTGACAATTCTAATTCAAGAACCTTCAAGGAGGCTGCTATGGTCGCCCATTCAATAGGAAACCTAAATAAGAATCAAGGTCTAATCCTACCGGGATTTTGGAAAACTTTAATTAGATCACTAAATATCAAAGAAATGAACCTTCACGCCAATTATATTATGTCTCGTAACAAATAAATCATGCTCCCGAGACACGCGCATTGTCTCGCACTGTACCAATTTTTATGAATTAGAACTGTCAGTTAAAACCTATTCTGTTACCTTCATATCGCTTACCAATTGTATCCCTGAAGATGCGGATAGCAAAAATCGGTGAAACTAGTAGGATAATAAATATTACCCACTTGACTAACATTCCTAAAATGTGTTTCTTATACAAGTAGTCAAGAAAGAAAATCACAAAATAATGTTTTGTTTACCGTAATGGAGATTTTTATCAGTCCTTTTTAGGACTTCCAGGGTAACGAATGGCAATGCTGTAGCCAATGAAATTTTAACTGAGGCTCGGCTATTGCCGTTACCCAGCCATAACTAGAGCTTTTAGCTGAATAACATCCCATCCACACAGATTTTCTTCATTCAGATGACGAGATAAAGAGTCAAGGACTAAGTCTATCTCCCAGTTCTTTTAAGAACATTTCGAAGAATTCTATGAATGCCTTTTTGATCTTTATTCTTCACGACTCAGTCAAAAACATTCTCGCAAATCAGACATGTGAAATTTATATTGATACGAAGCAGGACTTCTTATAAATATATAATAAAGCTGGTAATTATATAAATGGTAATTTAAAATTACTTTTATGGACTTTTAAAAACTATTGACTTTTCCTGAGGAGAAAACTGAATTTAGCGTAAAACGTGGCTAAAGAGCAATCAGGTCGTAATTAATATTTCCATGCGCTTGATGGACTAAAATAAAAGAATACAAAAGTTTCATACTTGCGGACGAAAAAAAAAGGAATCGAAATAATTTTACCCAGAGTTTACAAAAGAAAGAAGAAATCATAATACCCAAGGATAAAAAGAAAAACCAAAATAATTTAATACTAGTGGACAAAAAATGAAATCGAAATAGCAATTTAATTACAGTGAAACCAAAAGAAAATGTAATAACAATTTTTTTTTTCCAAAACGAAAAATAAGTTCTGTTGGGCTAGGATTTACCTCCCAATAGCTGAGTCGTCTATTCTCCGGCAAGTCTGGATGGTTGCCAACTGCGTGATGTTAGTTTAATAGTTTCGATGTCAGCAGACCACCAGGGTACCGGCAAACTTGATGGTAGTTTGAGTGAGTTAGTTTGAAGTCACGTGATACAAGTTTAATTCAAACGTTCCGAACGGACAACGAAGGATAGGACTATTGTGGCAGTCTCTTTGGCAGCTTAGTTAGCCCCTCTGAGTAGAATCTCGTTTCTAAGATAGTTTTTTGATCCTCCATATATATCCGAAGATGTAGTCCTGAAAGTAGAGGCTCGGTGCTTTAATTTCGGAACTACAAGTTTGAATCACAGAAAGTAATGCCGAATATAAAGGGTTAAGTGGTCTCTGCAAAATGCGATATTTAATATAATGTGAATTAAAAGAAGTCTTTGTATTTCTACTGTAACAATCCCTCTAAGCATCATGAGACGAATCTTTTCACTAACACAGCAAACAGAATAACCTTTCTCTAACTTACGAGTATCCCCCTCCCACCCACCAACGAACAACTACACTTGACTTTCGAATTCCGATTACACTTGGCCATCCGATTGAACCTACTAGAATGGTAATCCATCATGTTCCGTATGCTGCAAGGCAGAAGAGGCACGCCTGCACACAAACATCTATCAGTTTCGTAGTTGTAATACCGAACAAATTCGGTAACAGTTAAAAGTTCAATTGCAAACGTAGAGACCTTACGATCCTTTTGTGTCTCGCTTCTCCATCTGTAAGAACACACATACGTGATTCATGAATGCAGACGAAAATCAATCGTTATTGAGAGAAGAGAAGGGGGGGGTCAGTTCCCCCATGATGAAATTGAAGGCAATGTCTGCGATGTATATTTTTACGTAGAGAATCGAGAGGTTTATATTTGAAATTAGGAAGTGTTGAAACTTAGTAACTGAACAACTCAGCTAGATCAAATTTTGGAATCAAAATTTTAATCTACGTAGAACAAGTTTTGATTCCAAATAATTATATTCGAAAGATGTCATGTGAACATCTGAAAAGTGATTGGGGAGTTGAAAGATGAAAATCTATACAGTAAAAGAAGAGATATTCGTCTTTATCACGATAATCTAAAGACATGATGCGACATAATTTAAATCTTCATCATTATCATGCCTGTTTCAGGCCTAAGAAGTCATCATTGAAGCTCTTTAGAGGACGTCCTCGTTTTCTTAATAGTTTATAATTTAAGGCTTCTTTTGGTAATCTTTCTTTTCATTCTTTCAACGTGTTCCATCCATTTACGTTTATTTTTTTTTTTAATTTTTCTATTACTGATTCCTGGTTTAATTCTTTCATCAAACGAAGAAATTATGAAATAATTTCTTCGTTTCTTTTGTGATCGAATAGAGCAGGGATCGGCAACCTTTTCAGACTCGCGGGCCACATTCAACTTTTATTTTTAATAATCGGGCCGCAAGCGTTTAATTAAGAGAAAATAGTGAGCGAAAAAATACTTAAGTTATCAATTTTTATTATATCAATTAAAAAAAAAACAGAAATATTTAAAGTATACGAGATATGAAACAAGCATGAAAATGAAACTCAATGAAACATTATCATATAAAAACAAAGTAATATAGTTTATGCATCACGATATGTGTGTCTCCTTGCTTAATGTACTTTTGTGATTGTTTTCCCTTAGCCAAATTATCTAGATCCACTTTACAACCTGAGGTGCAAATTCGAATCGAAGCATGCAAAGTTCATCAGTCAAGTCGAGAAGAAAATTTATTTTTTCTAAAACTCTTGGCAGAAAATGCTTGTTCGCAAATGTATGTGCTTCCCAATGCGACTATCATCTTCTTTGCGAAACTGATTAATCCTTCAATTTTTTTTGGTAAGCATCGATAAAATTTTTTGATATTTTCTAACGAAAATGCGTTCTTTAATGTTTCATTGTGCTGTAATTCCAAAACTTCCACCTGTAGTTGGTTTGATACGACATCAATGTTGACATTAAAAGGGTTCAAAAATAATCGCATTTCGATGCTATTTTTATGAAAATCAACAAATCTTGTTGAAACTTCCGTTTGTAAATCTTCAATAATACCAACAAAAGCTTACTTTTGTTTGCATTTCTAAGTTGCACAGGTATATCACGAAGTATAGATATAAAATTATTTTTAATTTATTATTCATATTATAAAATGTATTATTTAAATAATTCAACATACGGACCACATGCCATGTAAGTACGGTCAACCTATTAGGGGCCGCCAGAAATGCACGTTTGGGACGCATGCGGACCGCCGGTTGCCGACGCCTGGAATAGAGTATAATTTGCAATTTTTCTCATGAATTCACGTGTTCTAAAATCTTGTTATCTATTACTATTTTAGTTCTTAATGGATCTTGTCCTTTAAAGCCATCGTTTGTTTATTTTTCTCGATATTATCATTCCATAATCTTTGGCTATCTCATGTAAATATAAAATACCTCTCTAAAAGTTATCTTCAGAATTTACAATTATTATTTGGTCATCGGCAAAAAAAAGGAGAGTGTTTAAGTTCATAGTAGGAGAAAGTTTAATACCTTGATGGAAATTTTTATTTCATTTTATTATTATTTAAATATAAATCTTAACTATTCAGATTATTCAAATTACATTCTTAGCATAGATATAAATCACCTAAGGTGGCACCAGGAGGCTTAAACACGTGTATTACAAATATATATATATATATATATATATATATATATATTATACCGTCGAGTCATCTGCATTCTAAGTTCAAAATAACGGACTCTGTACATGGCATTTGTTTTACTCCAATCAACAATTTAGCTTAAATAATAAAATATCGGCTTATCTATTCTTTAATACTGTGCCTTAGACATTGATCATTTAAAAAAATACATAAAATCACATCTCATGAAGTCAATGGATTTCTCTCGAATATGCAGCCATCAAACAGCGTAAATGGAGAACGCGTATTTGAGCATTGCCTCAGATCCGGCAATGTCTTTCATCACTTTCTCAATACCTTGAGGTAATAATATGATTGGGTAATGAGGCCGACATACAAGTTGACACTGACATCTCATCATTCTATCCCTATAAGTCATATACAGACTTCCTTATGAAATTCTGCAGGCCTTGTAGAGATGGATTCTATCCATTTTCTCTCTCTGTCTCTCACACATCCCTTCTTCACTTACCACACTAAATGTACCGGAAATTCCCTTCGAATAGCGCGCTCTTCTTGTAATGCCCGAACACAGCAAAAAAAAAAAGTAAAAAAAAAAAAAAGAAACGAATAATCCTTTTCATTCTCTTTCGTTGCTTTTGAAGAAGGATGAGAACTACGGGGGGAAGGCACATAGGATTTACGGAAGAGAGGGCAAGATGACGACGGTACTGAGGAACTAGAACGGTCACAGGAGAGAGGGAAGAAGAAAGAACAGAGAGAGAGAGAGAGAGAGAGAGAGAGAGCAAAGTTATTCTCCTACAGTAAGCTTCCAGGATTAAGAGCTGAGTTGGTGGTTTTGTTTTTGTCTGAAGTTTTATGGAGTTAAAGTTTAGTACGGCTGCTTGAAAGAGGGGGAAAAAGACACTGGTACATAAGTCTAAGGCAGAAGCGAGCGAGCGGGTGTCCCCAGCGAAGACTTTGCATTAGATGCACATTTAATATCCCGTTCCATTTTAATAAAATATCTAAAATTGTCAAAATAAATACGGGTGCACTTATATAAGTTTCGTTTTTCAATCTATTTCCTGATCTGTGTATGCTTCTGATCTCCCTGTACTGACCAGAGTTTGTTTCCTAATATTAAAAATGTACTATTGCCAAACTATTAATATTTCACAATGATTCAAGTTAAAATATTTCTTTCATTTTTATCTATTATAAATCTATCCTAAAAATCATTTCATAATAGTTGTGGATAAAATTTTGAAATAGTAGGAAATAGAGTATTGTTTCTTTCAACAAAGCGTGACACAGAGCATGCGCAGCATTGATTGTTGATATCGACATTTCCCAATGCCTCGATACGATAAAAAATTTCATAATTGCTTACTATGAAATTTCATAAATACGTCAGATATTTTAGATGTAAATAGTTTGCAATATTCAACTTCAATAAAAATAATTTAACCTAATTTTTAAACTGTTGTAAACGTAAAAATTATTTACAATTATGTAAAATAAATTTGTTTAAATATTACACACCGAATATTTTCGTTCTTTAAAAAGCATAAATTGAAGGATACGTTTGATCCGAAATTATTAGGGAAGAGAATCTCATCACTGAGCTATAGTTTAATCGCCTATTTAGTTATTGACGACGTAACATGTGCTGCTGACAGTTAAAATGGACACCAACTATTCTGCCACGTATCGCCTGATAGAACACATAGGCAAGAGTCTATTGTTGCCATAGAAACAACCAAGAATTTCACATCGGTCTTAAAACAAGCTACTTTATTTTATTTAAGTATAAAATTATTAATAATTTTATACTTAAATAAAAATTATTAATAATTTTTGTTTAGTCCTATTACTTCCGGTTGCATGAAGCTTTTTTTTTTTTTTTTTACGAAAATAAAACGCGCAAAAAGAGTTTTCCAATGCTAGTGACAATCCCGTAGAGAAAACAATTCCATAAAGCGGGTTTGTTAAGTCACAAATCCCTCAAAAGCATTTATAGTTTGCGTGCTTGCTTACAGAACAAAAACTACACAAAAAAAAAAAAAAAAGCAATCGACCCATTTTTCACATTTTGTCTAGGGGATTGGAATAGCCAAAACTGGCAATCAACTGACTAGATAGATAAAATTAAATTCTGGAAAATTAATGACACTGTGATAAAACTCAAAGGAGTTTTTAATCGCCAAGTCAAGAAAAGGAAGAAGTGATTTATGGAGGAAAAACTTGAAATTATTTCCGAGAATTTAAATTCACTCGGCAATCTTCTGTCATACAGCACGGAACATAAACGTTACACACGACACAATGCCGAAAAAAAAGAGAAAATAAATACAGAGGTGGAATTCTTTGTTGGGTATTGTGTGGTTCTTTCAACATTAAAAAATATATTTGCAACTGAATAATTCTGTATGTTTTTTTTTTTTTTATTAAACTGGAGCTTTTCGATGAAGACGGTAGAATAACATTGGTTACAACACTTTGTTCTGTAACTGTACATCAATAGAATAGCTATGAAAAGAGAGCAAAACGTTCCCAGTGCTGAATTAAAAAAATATATATTCGCGAATTGTCACTAGGCTTTTCTATCACAACACGCACACTATTAACATGTTTTTAGAAAAGCTACCATCTTTCACAGCTCATCTATTGATGACAAATTATTCAGTATCGTAATACATTTCATCTCGTATTTTTTATGCAAGTAGAGCGAGACACGTGTTTCACATACAATGCATGCGCAGGTGGTAACTGAAGGAAACCTTGTTTCATACAATAATAGCTATGCTAAACTTAGCGCACAAATGAAGTCCTGGAAAGATACATTTTTTAACGAAGCGTTACATTTTTACTTATAATATTCTTATTATCAGACATTTTAAGCCTATCTTCTATTTATATCATAAAATGTCTATCTAATTAGGCATATATTTCTAAAATTTCATTTGGTCGTTTTTGTCTTCTGTAAAATAGTTAATTTACTGTATTTATAAATACTGTCGAAATTTATTCGTGCATACTGCGGACTTTAATTGGTTTTGTGACCGAAGCAATTAATTCTATGAGAACAGTTATGTCTGTTAATTGCCTGTGTGTGTGCCTAAGAAGATAAGAAAGAACTAAAGAAATGTAAAAAAAAAAAAGAGTCGCTGAGACCCTTTATATTAAACTGAGTTATATGAAATTTGCATAGAGATGAGGCTGCATGAGCATTTCATAGCATAAATTTCCATTCTCACCGGCCCTTTACAACATAAAACCATAAAGAAAAATATAAATTAATCTCGTAAAACAGCTAGAAATATGCCAGTATGGAAATTTTGTACCACAGAGCGAAGCAGCACGTTTCATAGATACACATACATGTTATAAAGCAAATTACACCGCTCAGTGGCTTTGGAAGTAAGGAGACATTCACAATTATTCAGTTCCTAATTCTGTGTATCACCACACATGGCGCTACTTGTGCGACGTTTCTAGACTAAACAGTCGAGTATTAGTAGCTTAGTAATTTATCTAAAGAACCAGTATATTACCTGCAGAAATAACTAAAATAAGATTTGGGTATTCTGAAATGGGTCAAATTTTTTTACGTGAAGCCAATAAGACCAGTTTTCTAACCTTCGCCTTTTAAAATACGTAATGCTCTTTCTTTATTAAGTATTCTGTTCCAAATTGATATTTTACACGACTATTGACATTTTTTTTGTAAATCAGAACAAGTAATATATAGATGGTCATTCATTAAACAAATTCCAAGAAACGTGTCTCCTGCTCCTCCAGTAAAGTTCGGCGTCTATCGATTAGCAAACGAATCGATAGTTTGGAATGATGGAAAGACGTTTTCTTCTTTCTCAACAGCAGTAAGTCTTTTAAAAATCTGCACACTTCAATACGTATCGAGTTTGCCATTTATTTTGAATTAGGAGCTCCAGAGCTGAAAAAAAAGAAAGGAAAAAAAAACGGGTGGAGACTATCTGAAGTCCGAGAACTTCAATATCAAGTTATGCAGTCCCAAGACCACGTCGACTGATTCCCTGATCGAAATGTCAAAAAAGGGAAAGTTCTCTTCGTTCTCTTCTGTACGCCTCTGTTTATACTTAAATCAAGTTCAGAATTATCTTGACAGGTTCAAAATCAAAAGGTTGTTCGATAACTATGATGCACTGTTCCCTTATGTGCTGATATATATTGGCAAAGGAGCATCTATTCTTTTCGAATAAATCTGTAGAAAAAATAGTAAAGAATTAATCTTCAAAGATACTGTACTTCAAACAGTACAATATCGTGCTCAAAAGAGAACCTACAAAAAAAAAAAAAAAAAAAAAAAAAAAAAAAAAACCCGCTTGCGTACACACACATCAGATGATATATGTGTACGCAATACTTTGCCCAGTGATTGAAACAATGACTGGTGTGATTTACTAAACTTGGTAACTCACTCCCTAAAAAGGGTACGGAGGGAATATTACACCTGGAATTCCTCTAGCGCAAATAACACATGGTATTATTAAGTATTAAATCTCAATATTTAAGTATCGACATTTAAACAGTTTATATCCTCATAAATGATGCCATATATAATACATTTTGGTATTTTAACTTGTCAATGTGGGATTGTCCCTTGCTTACTAAATTCTTATTTGGCGGCTTTACAACAGACTTTATACAAAGCATCATAATAGAACCCTAATCTTAAAAAACGAAAAATTCTGTTTCTATGGATACGCTGCAATATGGAAGACCCGAGTCAAAATCTAATTTTCTCTACAAAAACAGAATAAAAAAACCAAAAAAAAAAAGATCTACATGGGCATATCCATGGTATGGCATTCTTTAGAATACGAGTTTTCTGTATGAGAGAAAAGAATATTTTTAGAACGAAAGATTCAACGTTTCTTTGCATGTAGTCTTCAAAGTAACGTTTTGTAATAAAATTCCAAACTCTACCGGAAAATATTGCAAAGAATAAATGACATGCGTTATCCACTTGCATTTCGCTGTAGAATTTTCGAAAGAGAAACCCTTTATAAGCGAATATTCGTTGCAAAATAGATTAACTTCCTGTCTATGAAAACATTTTTATATTTTCTACCTAACATAATTAAAATAACAAATTCTGAGGATCTATAATTAATGAGCCCAAACCATTCTCTCTCTCTTGTTATTTATTGAGAGAACCAACTTTCTCCGAAACCATTCGTCCTATTTAATAACATTATTAAAAACTTTTCCAAAGAGAGAGAGATAGTTAAAGTCAAATTACTACTTAGGCTAGTAATATTTTGTGTTAGTAAGAATATACTACGTTTATCTACCGTAGATTTTGGGTATCAAAATGCATTAACAATATCTATCGCAACATCCCATCTTTGACGGCAATATTCAGTTTCGAATTCAGCAAAATTAGAGTCCAAATTACCGTTTTCTAGGGATAGCTTTTTTTTTTCTTCCTGCGCATACTTAATAGATGGCTATGGTGGAAGGAAAACAGCTTGCCACAGTCATTTTAATATTAATTAAATTTAAGTTATATTGAATCATGCTGAAAATTCTTCGTTTAATAATGTCAGGCCAAAATAATCTTTCATATGATTAAAGAAAAATTCAAAACATCTTTAAAATAACCGTGTAGAAAGGCTAATGTGTTCGTTGTTCATGTTGTCTAATTTTGACGGTATATATCAGAACACAGAATTATAAGTAAATAATTATTTATTGACTTATTGCTGATATTTCGCTGGTGTTAAAACCAGCATCTTCAGAGCACAAAAACATAGTTTGTTACAGTATGCGAGACTACAATAAGATGTGGTAACAAAATCGTAGCAGCAACACAAAGACTAAAGTTGCTACAATTGTTATTAAACTAGTCCATTTGCTACACCATGTTGTTGTAGTCTCGCGTACTATGACGAACTGTGTTTTAGTGCTCCGAAGATGCTGGTGATAACACCAGCAATGAGTCAAGAAATAATTATTTACTTATAATTCTGCGTTTTAATATATATACCGTCAAAATTAAACAACTCAACTTTATAATAACCATTTATAAATCCATTTTTCGCTTGACTGATGATGTACGTTATGATTAACTTAAAAAAATTGAAGTTGGTCCTAAATGTTTAATTTTTTTTTAAAACTATATAAGTAAAAATATACCGAAGCCTAATAATTTGCTCACAGGCAATATATAATATGTAAGCTAAGGTGATGAAAGCAATAGGAAGTGACGCCATACCATCTTCCCTTTGGCTTCGAAATCAACATATGCGTATGGCTTTGGTACACCAACTAAAAACAGCTTGTCAACTAACCAACAGGCTTTCCATTACGTCAAAAATGTCATGCAAAATTTAGTGATGGTAAGTCCTACGATTTGGATTTATATACTGAATAAATAAGCAGACATTCGTCTTTATATATGCGATTTATTTCCCCTCTTTCCTCCTTTTTCTCCCTTTCTTTTCTTAGTATCATTTTTTTTCATGAAACTTTTTTTTCCTATCATTAGTCGAGCTTGTCTTATTTTCTCTGTTAAAATATCTGTTTTACTCTTCATTCTATCTGTCACTTATTTTACATAAAAACTCTCAAGGTGAAGCATATGGTACACGTGTAAATGATGCTAGGGTCCGACTTTTAAAAGTAGTTACTTAGAATCGTGCACTACCACTTACCTAAAGCTAGAAACCTAGAGAATTAAGTAGTCTACAGAAGTAGTGTCTTCGGCAAAGGGAAAAAAAACTGTGCTATCAGCGTTATTGCTTCTTTAGCTGCGAACGGGAGGTCCACAAATTCACTAGACGCTTGGCTTATAAATGACATCATCATCTCATTGATGCTCTTGCGCCTCGCGCATGAACATCACTAAAGAAACGGAAATTGAGGATATTGAAAGAAAGCTCATAGCTTCTAAGATTAACCGAATGGCTCTTTGCTTGTTTAAAAAGGGCCACAAATTGAAAGCTTGCAGGGTAATAAGCTCACGATTTTCTACCAACTTTACAACCATTTGCTAGTTTTTCGGGCAATGCAGGAAATAAAGAAAAAAAAGTAATCAGTGTTAGTGCTTTTTCTCTTTGTAACACTGCTTACACTTGCCTTTTTCCCAGAGAGGCCACGGAAAACTTACAGACACTCGCGTAGACTAACACCACCATTGAAAACATTACATTAGTTGAGAAGTTGAAATTATTGAAATTGAACTGCAAATAATGGCGTCAAAAAAGGTGTAGCGTGATTGCTGTTCGACTCATATATTTTACTGTCTATTATATATCATTTCGATTTCAATTTATCCACAAGAAACAAATAAACCTATCTTTCAATAATTAAAATGACTAGGCTAGCTAATATTAAGTTGCTCATTATGCAAAACATATTTTTGATCAACGCTAACAAAACTCAATATCTTAATAACTTCAGAGATAACCATTAACTTGATGATTGAATCTTCTAGTGCTTCATAAGTTTCTCTCTCCAGTAGTGCATTTATTTATTTATATAGGACATCTATTCCGTAGTATTTTTATTTGTATTTATTTCTTTTTAGTGACTCTTCATCAGGAAATGTCGTAGAATCTATTACTCAAGTGTAAGTAATAAGTGAAAAGAAGGAATATGTTCATGTGTTTCCTAACATGGTTTTAAATTAAAAAACTACTTGGTTTTAAAATTTCTCCTAGTCTCTAGAATGATCACATTCGGATACTATTGCTATAAGAACCAAATTTAAGCACAAATTCTAAAATTAGAATTACATTTTGTCCTTTCCAAGAACTCCCATCTTTTTTCATTAAATTAAGGTCGCGTGTAGTAAGTCAGAAAATAGACTTTTTAATAAGAATGTTGGAGTAATTTATTTCACCAAGAACATGTCAATGGTTGCGTGGTTTGTTTTTCCTAAGAGCAGTAAATTGGTTTCTTTTGTCTCAGTTCTCTGGATTGGGTATTAAGGGTTCTTAGAGGATAACTGTGCTTCCCCTTGTGAATACGAATTCCTGTTGTCCAACATGTTTACGAACTCAGTCGCCGTCTTAAGAGAAGACATAGTATTCTAACGTCAACATCTACACACGTGAAAAGAAGTCAAGTCATGGCTTAAGAAAAACAAATATAACGCAGACGTTAACACCGTATGACTGACAAAATAAATAACCGTAATACTATATGAAAGTCCAAAGTCCAATTTGTAGCCAGTTGTAATCAAGGTCCATCTACTTTCTGACCGTTCAGATCAAAGCCCGGTTCTCAGATGTGACTTTTGAATTAGCTTTCTATCATCCTCACGTAATATCGGTAGTCCAATATTTTTTCACTAGCTTCGATGACAAAAGAAAAGTGTCTGGACATGTTCGTTAATATGCTGACAGGAATTATAAACGAAGAAAAGTGATAAAAATGTTTCACTATTATTGAAGACATTCTAACGAGCAAAAAAAAGTAAATAAACAAAGTGCAATTTGATGTAAACTACATGTCGATGACGCTTTCCCTCATCACACCGTTAAACTCAATTAAGCCTATGCATCCATGAGTGTGCTAACATCGTTTCGCCATCAAAGCTGAAATTTTTCGACTTTTTTTTTTAACGTCAATATTTCTCGGCGGGGTTCTTTATCCGGCAATTTCTTATCTTATGAAAGTCCATAGCATTGAAGACAACCCAGGGAAGCTCTCCAAAATACAGACTTTAAAATATATGACACCCCTGATCCACTTAAATCTATCTCTGGCTGCTGCAACGCACCTCTTAGCGCACCAATTTATATTTTATTTTACTTTCTGTCAATTTCTTTCGATGATGGTCACATGACACACACATACATAGATGTGTTCTGTTTCACCTGGGTACGCACCACGAGATAGCAGAGCCATCTATCTTACTTAAGTGGCGTAACAAGCGATAACGCAAATGACACAGATATGCTGCTATCGATAGGTGGCCATTTATCTTGGAACGAGATTACAGTAGTGGTATGTATATATCTTAGACCCGTTTTTCTGCCGAATCTTTAACAACTTGACATGTACACACTAGCGCCTAGGCACGCATGAGATAGCGAATGAATGGTAGTGTAGCAGGGAGAGGGGGAGACAGCAAGAGGGTTGTTAGCAGTAAGAAAGTGAAAAATTCAGTATTAAAAATGAGAATTCCCCTCCAACTTCTTGCGCAGGCAATAAAGATGACGGGCCTCCATGGCAAAAAGAAAAAGGAAGATATCGTCTTCAAAACCCGAAAGAGAGAGAGTACACCTTCACTTGAAGTAAAGAGATGATTTGAGGTTGTTATTTGGTCACACGTTTCTTTTTATAGGAGAGTTTATAACTCGCAAGACAACTCCAATTATTTGCAAACCTTTAAACGTCCATTTACACTAAACAAACATTAAGTCCTGTTGAAAATTTCGTTCAGATTCCATTAACCATCTATTAAATCCTAATTACATCGTCTGAGTGAGCTGAGACATCACGAAGAAAACGTGGATTTTTATATAGTCTGACATCACAGCTGGTGCTAACATCTGTGATAACGTTGCAAGAGCCGGACTTAATGGAAGATGGAGAAAAAAGTATCTTGTCCTCTCCATCCAATGTCATTGCTTCTCTTTCTCACAAGTTCACACATAGTTTTATCTTAGTCTGTGACGTTTCTCCTGTTTACTAATTTCCTGATCTCTCTCCATCCTTTTTTCGTTCCTTCACACCATTATGAACTGTTTTCGTAGGCAGAAGATAATTAATTGAACGACCGAATCTATTTTTCATAGCAGTGAATGAAATCATTGCGATTTAATTATGTTTGGCAACACCTTAACTTAATCATTATTGCTTTAATAATTTGGACAACAGCAATTAAACCAGATTTTATTAACAGCGATAAAGTGTCACGACAGTGTTTTTTTATTGGTATGAATTATTAAATGTGTAAATTAAAATAAAATATTACGAGTCTTCAGAACCTCGTAAAAATAACACATTAATTTAGCTTTACGTGAAACAGTTACAATCAATTTTTTATCTTTCGTGTTTTTTTTTATAACATAAGAATTATCTTTCAAATAATAATTGGTATATCCTGTTATTTTTTATATTGTTATAACTACTGTAATTAGAAAGTAATGTTTATTTTGAATTTACTGTATCGATTATTTTCCAGATTCTATGATAATCCGTAAATATTAAAAGAACAGCTTAATATTAATTTTAAAATTATCAATCTTTTTAATTTGCTATTAATGTTGATATCATTAGGGAATTATAAAAAATATCGACCACGAAACACTTATTAAATATCCATTTAGATTGCATAACAAGATTAAAAATTTTCCGAGAGCTCGTGAGAAATAATGTCTGCCATAGGAGTTGCCCTACTACGTACTTAAAAGACATGAACTCAACTAACGTGATTATGTGTTCGTTTTAATATTAGTGCGTTTATGTTTTGGTCTACAGAATACGTGTTAAATTGCTAACTTCTTTGAGTGATGGCATGAGTCCTTGACTTCTTATCCCTATATCTGAGTGTTTGTTTGTGGGTGGGGAGGGTTTATAGTGTGGATGCTTTACCAGCTCTTTGTGAGCGTTTTTGGGTTGTTTCAACTTTCTTTTGCGATGAAGGTTTACGATCTTCTATGTTTGAAGCGGTCTGAGAGTTTGTAGTCAGTGCTTCCTCTTGTTGTATTAGCTGATTTGAGTGGTTATCTGTGACTGTGAAGACGTTTTATGCAATGATGCCTCTTATGTGGGTCTTGATGTCTGGAAGTTTAGCTTCTCGATGTAGTTGGAGGTTTCTGATGAACCAGGGAGCATTTAGCGTCATTCTTAGGTATTTGTTCTGGATAGTTTGTAGTCTTTGGATGTTTCTTTTAGTCGTGTGTCCCCAGGCTGGTAAGGCATAGATTAGTTGAGACCTTATTACTGATTTCTAGAGGAGATTTTGTTGTTTATGTTTAGGAGTTATGTTGATACACAAGATTTAGTGAATGGCATCTAATTAAATATTAAACAAACATAACACATCCTTATCCTTATAAGGACTGGCTTAAAGGGGCGAAGCAAGAATGCTTTTCATCTTCCCCGTTATCTGTAGAGGAGAGTGTAGGGATAAGGTGTTATTGAGCTATTAATTAAAGCTCTGATCATGGCAGGAGGATAACAGCAATAGCTTCGCCTCAGTTAGAACTTCACTGGCTACAGCATTGCCATCCATTACCCTCCAAGGGTAGGATTAAATGAATCAATTTTTTCATACCACAGAACACATAATAATCATATCAGTTAGTTATATTTTTCATAAATAAATTATTAATAGGTGCATTTATAAATTATTAAAATAATGAGTTCAATAATTAAATCTATTAAAAATAATTAAGTCTAAATAGAATATTATATATGCATTTATATTTTATAGACATAAGTATATAATAATCAGTTGAATTAAAACAAAATGAAAATTTGTTGGTCTAGAAAATCTAAATTGATGTATAATATCCTTTTAATAGTTACTTTTGCCTTTGACTGTTTATTTTTTTATTTTTAAATATTAATTTCAAGCAATCTTTTGAAAACTTTGTGAATAAGCACTTCTAAATAAAACATTTCCTATTTTTGGACGCAGAAAGTGTATTAAAAGATTCAAAGGCTACTAAAATCCTAATTTTATAACTGTTCATGCTGTATTGTACTTGTTAACATTGGCGCTTTTGTAGCGTAATAGTCTCGTGTTGTGCTTTTATTTTGCACTAAAGGAAATAAGCATGTAGAATGGTTTGGTCAATAGCATCTAATTAGTGGCAATTTACAAGTGTAAAGAATACATCGGTCATTAGCAGAGGAAACACAGGGAGTAAGAGGGGGGGCGGGGAATGAACGAAGATTCGGAAAAGACCTCTTTCTCAGGGGCCTAAAGGTTAACCGAACACTCTAGAGACTATTTTAATATGATTATCGTGGCATATTGTTTTCTATCTAATATATATTCCTTAGCTGCAAGGCACCAGAGTGTGTCAATAGATGATTCAGACGAGTCGAAATCAATGAAGGCACGCCGGAGCTCCTTGGGTTTCCTATGACACTAGAATTAATTATGCACAACATAAGGAGGTGTTTTCAAGTTTTAATCGTATTATTCCCGCCTGCCGTACTTTCCACTCTACTGGCTTTTTGGATGCTACCTAATGGAAGGGTATTCTTGTAGAGTGTCGCTGATAATGTCTCGCCTTGTTAACTGATGAGTGAGCAACGCGTAGAGTCCAAGTGTCTCTCTTGACTGCACCAATGTGAATAATTTGACCATAGCTTAGCATCACTACCACGATGCTGGGAGCGAGAATAGGATTCTTTCAACCGGAAAACGGACGGCTTCATCAAATTAATCGATCGTTCTATTAGAAGATTGTGGATAGAAATAAGGTAGTTGGAAGGCTTGTTGCTTGGCACGGGTTACGGTAGGTCGTGCAGATAGTGAATGGGAATAGCAGTCAGGATCACGTGACTAAGAATTACGCACGATTTTAGAACGGTTGAAGAGGAAAAGTTCGTTGAAATTGAAATGAAAAATTAGTCGAGATTGATGAAGGATACGACCAAGATAAGTGTTTACTTCGATGGAAGATAACGGATATTCATAATCTGATTAACGTATTGCTCTATAGATAGCCGTCTTTTCAACATTAATATTCGCAAACAGATTAAGATTACAGGTTAGTAAAGCCTATAAACCCTACTCATAACAATCATATCATGGTTGCTATAGTAACTAATATGGTGCCATGGGCATTATGTAAGACTTAAATCGACAGTCGATGATATTAATTATGTAATCCGAATAATTCCAAGATATGATTTTCGTGTCTTTGGATCTCGTTACGGAGTATTGACAGAGTTCGCAACAGTGATGACATTGAATGTCGTTTTTTTTTTTTTTTTTTTGGAGGGGGGAGGTCAAGAAGTCGATTGTTATTTTGAAAGGTCTAGGAAGTCAAGTGGCTGTTAAGTTTGAGCGTGAAAAAACTGTATTAAATTCAATTTTATTGTTAGAAATAACTCCAGAAAATGAGTTGAACGCATAAACTAACAAAACAGTATTTAATTATTACATTTATTAAGTAAATCATAGACAATAGACAATCAAATACGAGAAATGTAAATGTGTAGGTTTTTTGCAACACTGATATCTGGGGACTTACTACATTCCTAAATAACATTTTGTACATTTACACCATATCATTGTGACTTTATAATTTTTCTAAATGCAAACCCAATTAGATGGACGTGTCTGACACCTATAGGGAAAGATTTTTAAATTAATTGACGTGTAGCGTTTAATACGTAAATTTAATTGAGGTCTTAAATCAACGGATTTTAAGCTATTTTTTTAATAGTACACAAAAAACAGCGTTTTATTCTTTAATAATCCAGAAAATAGGCAAGTTCAATCTTGATGGATCTCGTGTACAATTACTATACATAACTGTTTATATGATGGTAATCTGGGTTCATCAGGACTTCTCATGTAAAGTGAGTTAGGCCGTCTGTTATAGTGGAGGCAGGTTTTTCTCCGAAGCACTTGTATTTTTCATACCGCAAACAGGCCTAAACATGCAATATAGGAGGCTATAGAAATGTGGATTATCAACCTTATTCCGTATTATTATTAAAGGAACTACACAAAATTTAAACTTAGTGTGATCTGAAACATACCCCTGTGATAATCACTTCTCTAAATGTACAGGTGCTGTGCGGGGAAGCATTCTTCAGGTGTCTCTCGTTGTCTATGGGTAATATTGAAGATTATATTTAGTCCTAAAGAGTCTTATAATTATGAGAACTGTCTGATTTATAATACGAGGTTTTTATTCTTTATTTGGTTCTTTGGAATTTTAACAGAAAGAATAATATAAGCTGAAAATTTACTAAGATCTAATGATATTTTTTTGTCGTATTTTGAAATAGTACAGAAAAGAAAGTACTAAATTATAACATAGAATAAAAGCCAAAAGGCTATTTTTCTGGCAACCTCTATAATAATGAAGGGGATACAAATCCTTTGATGTTTACCTGCGAGTAAGCGAAACTCTAAGAACTAGGACTAAGATCTATGAGTTTCATACCGAAAAACTATCGGCAAATCCAAGTGTAAGTAACCACTTGGTAGTACAACACCAAGGCAACTCGTATCAAAGGTGGAGCAAGATCCCTCTCTATCCTTGATATTTTCTCATAATGTAAAAGCACAGCCCCTAGGGGATGTAATACTGTAATTACATTATGAGGAGAGGTCACTACCCAGACCGGTTTCAACCTTTTTTGAGGTCTCATCAGTGAGTAGGTAGACCTGGAAGATAACAAGGTTTAAGTGAAAAGAACTTACATACCTTCACTATACGAATGCCATAAAGGTGTGCTTGTATATTATAACATAACGTAGAATAAAATCCAAAAGGCTATTTTTCTGGCAACCTTAATAATAATAATGAAGGGGATACAAATCCTTTGATGTTTATCTGCCAGTAAGCGAAACTCTAAGAACTAGGACTAAGATCTATGAGTTTCATAACGAAAAATACCTTTATGGCATTCGTATAGTGAAGGTATGTAAGTTCTTTTCACTTAAACCTTGTTATCTTCCAAGTCTACCTACTCACTGATAAGACCTCAAAAAAGGTTGAAACCGGTCTGGGTAGTGACCTCTCCTAATAATGTATAACAGTATTACATCCACTAGGGGCTGTGTTTTTACATTATGAGAAAATATCAAGGATAGTGAGGGAGTTTGCTCCACCTTTGATACGAGTTGCCTTGGTGTTGTACTACCAAGTGGTTACTTACACTTGGATTTGCCGATAGTTTTTCGGTATGAAACTCATAGATCTTAGTCCTAGTTCTTAGAGTTTCGCTTACTGGCAGATAAACATCAAAGGATTCGTATCCCCCTTCATTATTAAATACTAAATTTTTCAAAATAAAATAAAAGTTAAAATTCACAGAAAAAAATACTTAGAATTGACATAACATTTGTAAAAAACTTTGCTAATCACTATAAATCAACAAGCCTAATAAACATCCGACATTAAAAATATCTTTTGAAAATTAGGGAATGTACCGATCGTGATAATAACAGATGCATCTCAGGATCAGATCCGAATAGTTTTAGAGATAATTTCAAACCTAGGAAATAACAAATTAAGATAACGTTAACGAACATTTTTTTTATTGAGAAAGTTTGGAGTCACTATTTAATGCTTCGATTGTGTCGCAAGCAATCACAAGGCGCCGATCAAGTTTAACACTAAAAGAAAAAGCCATTGAAGAAATTTCAAACATGCTTATTTCTATTCTACAGAGGCATCTTGAATGTCACCTTCCTATCATCTGTATCATGTAATCTCGAGAACTGGACGAAATGGCATAGAGCGTGGAGTGCATTGTACCCGTTGGTAACAATCTTCAGCTTACAGGCTGGTTTCGCTTTATCGTCATTTCATCGCTGTACTTGCCGCCACCTGACAGGAGCCGTCATTCCACCGATGCCGGCAGGGAAGTGAAGTGACTCGCTAGTCTGATAATATATGACAAGTGACAAGAGAGTCAGACACCATCTCGAGATGGTCACGTTCTGCTGCGCTGAACGCGATCGCGTTGAAGGGAATAAGTTTACCGTCTTCTGGATGTTTCAGGCTCAATATACTAGAGTTCCTTCTCTTTATCTTACACACAGAAAACACGTTCTATGATCAAGTACATGTGTTGATTAGTCCTAAACAAATGGTTGGAATATCACTCTAAATGATGCGTTTGGATACTTTTTTTTTTAAAAAAAAAAGCATAAAATTACTTAATTTTTGCGTGCTTGATTTAAAATTAGATCTATAATTGCGCATAATACAGTAGGACTACTCCAGAAAAAAATACATAATTCCCAGTTTAGTAGATCGAAAAATAGATCTTTCCTATCACGAACTACAATCATAAAAAGAGTGCTAACAAAAATAAATTATTCCAAGTCTTCACACACAAATGGATAGAAATTTACTCTATTGATCCTCCAGTTTCTTTTAAAACAGATATAACACTTGCCTAAAAAGGGCAGAAAGAAATCAATATTAGGAAACAGACATCAGAGTATTTGAAGTATCAAGACGGGAAGATGTTCAGAAAACAAAATAAAAATGGTAACCAAACTCTCGAGAGAACTACTGCGAGGAAAATAGTTACTATACTTCGAAATTATTTACCGAACAAACACCATAAAAGGTTGCATTAAGTGATTACAAAAGTAAACGGGAAAACCGTCAATACAACCAGTGGTTGACAATTCATCAAAATACAACTGGGTCTGATAGCAAGAGAAGAGTCATTGATGGATGGAGAAGGAGATAAGAAAACCTAACAGAATTAAGTTGTTCCGTTCACTAGCAAAAGGAGAATGAGAAGACTGTTGTAAAGCAATTTAAACATTAGAAAATGGTTGAGACAACATCGGATCGGAAATAATGCGAGACTACGCTAACTCACCAAGAAAGGAATTTGTCTTAGGAGATCTATCTCCAAAACTTCAAAGTTTTGGAGTTAAATAATGAAATTAAATATCTACCTCTACAGAAACTCTTCTTAGAATGTAATCATACTATTGAGAAGAATTTATGGAATAAATATAAGTGAAAAATAATCATAAGAAAACCAATAAATAGGCGTAAAATAATCCATTTAGTGATATGCTTTACTTACCAATATGCTGTTAGAAATAATGGTTTTTATATACGTTGTTATCAGTACTATTCAATGTGAATAAAATTAGTACTGATTTTATTCACATTGAATACGAATGTTCCATGTTAGGACATGTTCTAGCATGTTTCAACTTGTATCTGTAATATCACTTAGTTGATTTGCCATTGAGTAGGGGTTATGAACTTCAGTGTTACTATAAAGATGTCTCATTTAGAATAAAGAATAGAATTACCATTCAATTTGTCTAAAATTGGAAAGTTTTCAAGCAAAGTTCTTGAAATATTGTAAGCCAATGCGAAATACGAATAAAAGTGGATTTGAGATTCAAATGTCTCAGAACAATGGCTTATTTTTTAAATAGCACACTGTAGAAAATGTTGTGCATAAAATGGCATGTCCGAGATTATTCAGAGCGTCTAAAAGGAAAGACCGAATAGCAGAAAAAAAGTTTTTGAAAAAAAAAAAAAACTTAAATTTGTCAAGAGCATAGAAATAGAGAAGACACGTCCGTGTTAGCCCCGAGCGTGGGAACTTTGGCATATGCAGTTCTTTCTTGAGAAGTTTCCAATCATTCTTAACACATTCAAGGCTAGTAACGGGAAGTGTTTTCGTCCCTACATACACACAAAGCCTGCTGCACCCTAGCAAATTACATTGCTTTAACCTATCATTAACACAAGAAATAAAACGGAAGTGGACATGGGGAAAATTAAATGAAGGACCTTGGAAGAGTGGGTGTCCAACGATTGTATGGTTTAGTAAAATAGTTTGACGGATAGTTTAATACATGTAGAAGAGGGTTGATAAAATTTTCCATGCAGAGTTGCTTGTGCAGATATGGAAATTTCTTTTTTTTTCTAAGATTTTTCTCTTTTTCTGTTGAGATGCGAGTGACAAAAAAATTTCATTCGTTGCTTTATTTAACACTCCCCTTCTTCATAGGAAAAAAGTCTTTAAAAGTGCGTCAAAAAAGTCTGCTCACTGCAGTAATAAATAATAGAACAGAACCTTTCCCACCCTTTTGGAAACTGTGGGGTGGGAGGGTTTCGTTCATTTTCCAAATGTTAAATAACCAACATTTTATACTCATTTTGGTGTTGCCATAGTTACTAACTACATTACATTTAGAGAGTAAATGACTCGGAGATAAAACGATGTACTAGAAAAATGAAGATATTAAAACTAACTGTAACCAAGACCGATGCTCTCTTAAAATGGTCATAATATTCCCTTCAGATCAACGTGTGAAAACAAAAATAAGATTTAACACATATGCATTTTAATACTTTTATTGCTATGTTATAACCTTAGATTTATTTACTATATTTGAATTCATATTTATTCTCTTCCTGGAATCATCGGCTCCACATCCTTCACCAGCCATCCCTACTGCTAAGTGAGTGCACGTTTCTATGAAGACAAAATCCCACTCCGAGATCAGAGTTCCAAGAAGAACTAAAACGAGATAACGTACTTCCTTCCAAGAAATTTAATGTTTTCCATGGATGGAACGTCAACGAAATCGATTCTTGTTTTTTCTGTACTAGGTTGGTCTGAAAAGTTCTCGGCCGAATAATGAAAAAACGAATTTACATTTTCAAAATTGTTTTTTTTTATTTTTCAATATAATCTCCCTTAAGACTAATACATTTATTCCAGCGATTCTCCAGCGCCATTATCCAGTCCCTGTAGTGGTTCTCAGTAAGATCTGCAAAATACCCCTCTACAGCTGCAATCACCTCTTGATTCGAAGAAAAACGCTGACCAGCGAGGAAGAGTTTTAGTTTTGGGAAGAGACAGAAGTCAGACGGAGCCAAATCTTGGAAAGAGGGTGGATCTTCCAACAATTCATAGTGCAAATCCCTTAATTTCCCCACTGCCAACACACCTTTGTGAGCAGGTGCATTGTCCTGATGAATGATGATTTTTTTCTTCTGAAAAAAAAAAAAAATCATCTTTCTGGGTTCTTTCTCATGAATTTTTTTCGTCTAGTCTGGTTAAAAGATCGGAATAATATTCCCCGATTATTGTTTTACCCTTTTCAGATAATTCATAAACAAAATGCCTTTATCATCCCAAAACACCGATGCCATGACCTTGTCTGCTGATGGAACCGACTTTGTCTTCTTTGGAACCGGCTTCTGTCCATTGTTTGGATTCTGGTGTAATGGTGAATCCAGGTCTCATCCATAGTAATAAATCGACGCAAAAAAAATCAGGTTTATTCTTGTTAAAACGCTCCAAGTACTGTTCAGAGATTTTCATGCGAGTGCGATTTTGATCTGCTGTGAGCAAGTGCGGCGCCCATCATGCGCAAAGATTTTTCATTTGCAATTCTTCATGCAAAATATATCCTACACATTCTTTTGAAATGCTTATAGTTTCAGCAATTTCACACACTTTGACTCGCCGGTCATCCAATACCATATCGTGCACTTGATCAATGATTTCTGGTGTTGTTACACTTTTTGGACGCTCTTCACGTTGATCAGTTTCAAGGCCGGTACGGCCACGTTTAAACTCGGTAACCCATTTCTTAATTGTCGAAAACGAAGGAGAAGAGTGCCCATAAACTTTTATAAACTTCGAATAAATTTCTTTTGGCGTTAAACCTTCTTTTACAAAGAATTTTTATAAGCGCACGATACCCAATGTTATCCATCTCGAGGGATACAGACAACACCTTTGCTTCATACAGCTGTATAAAACAAACTACGTGATAGAATGACTTGCAATTTCACATGGATGCTTATGGCAGATGTACCAACTTAGAAAAAAAATCTTGCCGATAGTTTTGCCATCTATGTTCGAGGCCGAGAACTTTCAGATCACCCTCGTATACAGTATAGATGATACAACTAATTTTTTTTTTCTTTCAGGAATGAGGACCCTGAAGATATATTTATGCGAAAAGAACTGGAGGAGCTTTTCAAAGTGGAAATTAAGGGTTTAAATTCATAGCTTGAATTCAATAATGACTATATTTAAGACTTAAAGAACAAACGTGATAACAACGCAAGGTTACTTAAAGAGAATTAAATGTAACCAAAACAAATGCAGAGTTGATGAATGAAAATAAACTTTAAAACAACAGCTCTATGACCTGAAATGGGAAGGAAAATACAGCAGTGCTCGAGATCAAACAACATCGAAATAAATGGAAGATATTCTTAAGAAAAGAAAACAGTAAAGTGATACGGATACAAACACCAAAAACATGAATGAATACGATAGAAAATGCGAATAAACTAAAGTGCTATACATTCTTTATAATCGTATGTATTCTGTGACCTAACAAATAACGGATACGAATAGATATAACAAGTCAAATAACCTGGTGTAGAGTGCTTCTGCCGCCTCTGAACAGCTCTACAATCTAAACTCTGTAAAAAATCTTTTTTGAAAAGGTTTTACATCCACCAAAAAACAAATAAACTTGTACCGTATAAAGAATTCAAATTACCAACTACGCAAATAATAAATTTAAATACTGTACTATAAAATAAAAAATAGTTAAAAAGATATATACAATTTCGGGATCAATGGGAAATTAAAAAATATGATATGAATGAAATAAAATCTTCACTATAAGCATCGAAGGAATCCATATAATCTGGTCTAGGGAAATGACTTCTGAAATGTTCCGAAAACCTTAAAGAAAAATGCTCAAAAGAAAACTTCCTTCTAATGGCATTTCTCTACTGTGTGAATGTCAGGAGTAAAGAATGGAAACTAGAAAATTCTGTATTCGGAGATGAAAAGCGTGCATGTGCATTCCAAAATGGCAGTGACGTTGCAACAATTCTCAATAAAATAAAACTCGACTTTGTCCATCAATGGTATCAGATCATGATGGTATCAGAGGAGTTGCGAATAATCGGTTTAAATCGTATTTAGTTAACAGAAAATAATTCATTAACTTTGATAAACACAAATCTACAGATATGTAAATATCATTTAGACTGTGTTTCATACCCTCAACGCGTGTATATATATATATATATATATATATATATATATATATATATATATATATAAGGTTTTTTACCTTGGGAATAATGTATATTAGGGTTACCAAGTAATTTTACGATGAGTTGCCCTGGTGTTGCACCACCTTTAGACTTGAACTACGTTCAGGCGCAAACTTAATTGTTTGCTTACTTGGGATTAGGAGAAAAATAACCAAGTTTATAAAATTACTTGGTAACCCTAATATATATATATACACACACACACACACACTTTTCCCCTTTTTTTTTCTTAATAATCAGTATGGCAGTCGCCATTGGTTACACATATGAATTTTACGTTTATTCTTAGAAAATTTGCATTGGCAAAAATGTATAGCAAAATTTCTTCTTTTAATCATCCTATATTGTATTGTAATTTTTCCTATTTTAATAATCCTATATTACTGTATATTGTGCTGTATTGTTTTATGTTGTATTTTATATTGTAAAACTGTCCTATTTGGATCACCTTTTCGAAACCTTTTGGGCTACTTAAACTCGCAATTTTCGGATATTTCGGAAGTATTAAATTCAGCTTCACAAACCCCAATCAACTGCAATAGTCCAAATTGGTTAGTGAGGAAAACATATTACGAATACCGTGCAACACCTAAGCCTAAAAAAATCCTAAAAATCTTAGCTGATTGGGGACCACATGGATACTCTCAGAAAGTTCAGATTGTCTCCAATAAGCCATAGTGTTTGAACTCAAGGCATAGAAATTCATCTTTTATCTGATATTTCATTTTCAATATATAATTTATTTTATTAGATATGCTCATTCCTTTTCTAACACAAACAAATATATAATTTCTCGTTCTCAAAATAGAATTTACTACTCATCTTTGACACTTTATTCCTCTCCCCTTGTCGTCTGAAGCTCCTATCGGTCCTCATATTTTACCTCGCCATTGGGCTTGCAAAGCCAGATTTTCCCAATTTTTTTTCGCCATGCATTAGTGTTTAAATAGAGCCACTTGCAGATGAAATAGTATCCCTTTTCCCAAAATCTGTAAGCCGCAGGAAATAAGGTCGGAGATTTCGATGCACGCTAATAGCGAGAAGGGACTGCTGATGTTTGCGGCTAACGGGACTTCACAATTGCGTCTTTCTGCAATAAATTATAGACCGGCATCGGAGAAGAGATCCTTTTACTGCAGGAAAAGAGGATTATGTAATCTTAGCACGTCAGAAAGTCTGCATAAAGGACAAATATTGGCGTCTCAACATGGAATGTGGTTGGTTCTCACTTTTATTTAAAAAAAAAAATTGAGTAATGAAAGATGAGTATCTTCCTTATAGGATTATCTATCTCGAGTACAAAGAATGATCACAGATTCCTTCTCTTCGAAAAAAACTAATAAAAAATAATGTCTTAACTTTATTTCATCCCTTGTATAAAATATGCATGTCCCATATATTATGAAAACTAAAACAGAATTTATAAAAGGGCAAACAAAAGAGAACATTTGAAATATCAGTAGCTAAATTATCCAAGAATCAACGTAAACAAAGCTAAAATATCATGTTTTGAGTAACATATTTTAGGTATTTGTTTTTCCATAAATCCTTTTTAAATCAGGAAGCATTACTTTTGTTTAGTGCAAAGAAGCCCAATTGACAATTGACATTTATGTCTTTAAGGGTGAAGCAAGATGCTTTTCATATTCCCCGCTATCTGTCGTGGTTACAGTGAGGGTAAAATTTACGAGCAGTTTGCTCGCCCTGAATGGGCATGGAGATTATGCATCGTTATAGGAGGCTAATATAGTTTTTGGTCTTCTATATTTGAATATGTCCGTTGGCTCATATGCTGCAGCTTGTTGAATCAAATCATTGGGGTGTGTGGACGTCTTTAGAAAAAACTTGGAAGCTAAGGATTGTAGATAAGAGAGAATATATGGAATATTTGTGTCTCTATGGAGCTGGCTGTTTCTAACATACCACGGGGCGTTCAGAATCATTCTCAAGCACTTGTTCTGCACACGCTGAATCTTGATAATGTTAGCGTTAGAGGTGTGGCTCCAGGCTGGAGAGGCATAGGTGATTATGGGACGAATCGTCATCTGGTAAAGTTGCAATTTGATTCTGTTGCTGAGCTTGCTATTTCTATTAATTAGCAAAGAAGCCCATAGAATTATGTGCTCTACTTGTATTTATGATATTTAGAATATTTATTACCGCATAACAAATGCTTCGTTGTATCTCCAGACATTACTATTTTAAATCAAAAAGCCTCTACTAAAATGGCGGATATTGAAGATCCATCCATATTGTATAGCCAAAGGTAGTGCAAAGCAAGGACATTGTGATGCAGAAAGTTAAATTTTTAGATGTTTTAGGTTTTTTTCTATAAAATACGGATGGATCCATAATATCCTCCATTTTTGTCATTTCAAACAAAAGTTTAAAAGACAGAAAAAGAAGTTAACTGTCACAGGATAAAATTAAAAAATAATAAACCACATTATTCATAGTTTTATTTTTTCAATAATTATTATGTGCAATTTTTATTTCATTGGACATTGGACATTGTGGTGCAGAAAGTTAAATTTCAAGATGTTTTGGGTTTTTTTCTATAAAATACGGGTGGATCCATAATATCCTCCATTTTTGTCATTTCAAACAAAAGTTTAAAAGGCAGAAAAAGAAGTTACTGTCACAGGATAAAATTAAACAATAATAAACTACATTATCCTTAGTTTTATTTTTTACATAATTATTATGTGCAATATTTGAATCTTTTTTTTTTGTACATAACGTATAACTTTTCTTTTGACAACGATACACATTTCACACTTAATTTAAATCAAATTTCACAGACACGAGTTGTAGCGTTGATCAACAATTATGCGCAGTATCTCACGTGATATTATGTGAACTCACGTGGCAAATAACAAAACATGCCATCACAAACCTAATATTAAAAACTGTTATTCAAATTAAAAACGTTCTCTCTTTTTATTTATCGTTTTCGTTATTTCTGCAATTATTTCAGCATGAGACCAAATAAGTAAAAGAAAGTAGAGCCGTTCTGAGCAGCTTTGTTCAAGACGTACTGGATCGAATATTATCACAGGCAGCTAAGATTGGACATGCTAACGACAAGGTAACACTAAAATCTCTCTTGATACAAACTGCAATGAGATTGCTTTTACAGGAAGAGTTATAAATGCATGCTCTGAAGGCACAAATATGTAACTAAATTTGTAGATTACAAGTAATCTTATAATAGGTTGTCTAAATTATCCCAATTTAACCAAACGATCATTTTGTACAAAATGTGTATAGAAACCTTGGACTGTTTTGATGATAAAATAATGCAAAATGAATTGCTTAAAAATAAGCAAAGAAATTTGTATATTGGTGTACAGTTTTAGTATTTATGCGATCTTTTGATTTATTCTGTTTCTACGAAATAATTCCATTTCAGCCAAGAATTGAAAAAATGTGTGTTATGTGCTTCTTGAAACGCACTTTTAATATATAATTAAACTTTGGTAAAAACAAAATCATGAATGGGGAAGGCGGCATCATATAAATGCCACTAAAGAATGATTCCACATGATGATGACGAACATTGTTAAAAATCCTGAGGACCAAAAATTACCAATTAATATACGAATAGATGATCAAAAAAAAAAACAAGAATATCGATATATTTTTAATAAATTCGGATATCGTGGTGTAGAACACTGAAAGAAGTGTAAAATATTTCAAATTGCATGCCGTCTCAAAAAGGTGCGCACTTCATTTAGTGGTGTTCCTATAATTTTTGCCAATCTGGTTGGTTGATGGTTAACGTACTCGCTCGTCAATTAACACTTCGCGGATTTAAATCCCACTGGTGGATTTGAACTGGTGGTTTTGAGAGTCGACGTGGTACATGAATTTTATTAACTTGTGTCAGACTACCGCTTCTGTTATTGGTGGCCTGAAATAGCTTGGAAAATTGTCATGTTCGGTTTCCCAGATTACCAGGTTTCAGGAGGATCTTACCCTAAAGCAAACGTCATGTTTACAGCCTTGTTTGGGCATTGGCCTCGTGAGGAAATTCAGAGCGATGTTTGACTTTTGTGAATAAAACGTATTTCGCTCGTGTCGAGTATACAGTCCATATGTAGTGATTTGCAGGGAAGGAAGTACCCCGGTTTATGGGAAGGGGTGAACTCTACCACCGCCGTATGACATTGGTTGAGCTACCTTCAGTTGAAAGGCCGTTAAAGATATCTCAACCTGAGTTCGAATTTTCAAACAATCACATAAGACAGATGATGAGTGTCCCACATCACTGACTTCTCGATCTGTGACTTGTAATCTACCATCCTGAAGAAGCCAATCATCCTTAATGCGTCGAACTAGTCATAATATTATATTGTTATTAGAATTAAAGACTAATAAGTCAAGTCCTTGTATCAAGAGATTTTGTTTGCGCAACATGAATGAAGCTTGCTTATTCTCTGATAATTGTTCGCAAAAAATTAATTGAGGGCTAATGACAACCTATTAAGTCACTAGTATGAGATAATTTTAATGATATTTGAGTACGGAAACGAAATTATATTTTATTAAGCGTAAAAGATTTTTAAAAATAATACTGGGAACAATGGAAAAATATTACATTCAAATTTAGTGTAGAACAAACCCAATTAGAAAATTTAATCCGAGGTCGCTACTGAGAGTTCAGAGCAACAGTTATGGATATGAACAACACATACGACGAGGTGAGAGAGAGATAGAAGGAGAAAAAAGGTAGATCCTCTTAAAGTTAAGACAAAAAAACAGCGGGGACAGTAATTCCCCGTAATATCTAGCGAGTTGCTTTACCACAGGGAAATGTATTCTAATACGAACTGCAAGCCTCGCGAAGAATTGTAGACGAGTAGGGGTTGTGGGACGAAGCATTTGTCACACGCTACTACGCCCACACAAGCAGTAAATTCCCTCACCATCTTGCAAAGTTGTACACTAAATAATAAATAAAATTATTGTAAGTACGGGATAAACTCATGCAGTCTCTCGTGGGATGAGAGGAGTTCGAATGCGCTTCAGTTGGTAAGACGACATCTCAGGTTTTCTTTTTTTTTTTTTTATTGATAAGTGTGCCGTAATTTTCTCGGTAGAAACTCAAAGAAAACTCCTCACAGTATCGAAGTCTTCTTAGCAACAAAAAACAAAGTTGTCGAGGAGTGTTTCGAGACGTAATGTGACGAATAGTCCCATCGGGCTCTCAGGTCCAATGGCAACATTCGATAAATCCATCTCTTCTTTTCGCTACGCTGTAAAGCTGTAGAGAATGTTTTGCAAAGGCAGCCGTTGTTAGCTGGAATCAGGACACTCTCCTGAGGGTTGCATTTAAAAATGCGCCACAACTAGAAATGAGAGAAAAGCATGTTTTCTTTCACATACATAAGCTGACCTTATGCCAACCTATTCTAGAATTATTGCAAAAGGTCTTTTTGTTAGCCATTTGGGAGTCTACGATATAATTCCTTATATCTTCCAATGTTAGATACAGTGGAAGCGAATAAAATTTTCTACCTGGAGCAGACTAACTTTCTTATATATGAATACCTGCTGGGTGATGTTTGAAAAGCTAAAACCACTTACACAAGTGATTAAGAAGCTATCGCAGTGCAAACCATTAAATTTTAAGACATATTCAGAGAGCAACGGGGAAGTTTTCATACTACCTTAGTACCTTAAATGCAATATAGCCATGGTGTAGCTTTAAAAACAGGGTTTGTAGGTTATTCAACTGTCACCATCAGTTCATTCACGGTACTAATCATGTTTAACATTTCATGGAAGAGTGTAGCAATTAATATCAAATTTCATTAGATACCATCTAGCCAGCACAGAACCATTTTGATAAACTCTACCAATATATTTCTATTGACTGGAAAATTGGCAATCATTGGTCGTTATTTGTCATAATGCCTTATTTGCAATTTTTCTGTTTTATGTGAATACAGTAATATATATATATATAGGTATGACGTCACCATTTTTGAGCGTCATACATGTTCTGGTTCTAAATTATCGAGCTACCAGTATTAAGTAATTTAAAACTATGGAATGCCGGTGAACTTGGTAATTTTAAGAACAGTAAAAATCCACAAAAAGGTGCCAATTCCTCGCTTTTGAAAACAAAGAATGTCGCGAATACTTTTCAATGAAAAATATTACGTAATACTGTCTTGATGAAATTGGTATTAGAACGAAGCTAAAAAAGATGGTCGTACATTTAAAGCATATCAGACAGAATCCTCTTACAGGTTGCTGCTTATAAGATTGAGTGTAAATATTTTGATTACAGCATAATACCCGACGCAACTTCTCTTCAAATCATCGTAATATCTATTCAGTATTTTGCGCGGCTCTTTAATCTTTAACTTAACGGGTTAAAAGAATAAGCTCCATGGCCACAAACTGCGAACTCGATTTACGCAGATTTCTCCTACTATTAAGAAACTCAAGGTTGTCTTCTGTTTGGTAAGAAGACAGACTTATTCCAAATTAACTAAATCTTGGTAATAATCTCCAAGCTTAGTCATTTCTACCTCGTCCTTTTATCAACATTGTGTGCGTGGCCCACACACAAAAAGTTGCAAGTCCTGTAACACGCATTAGTGCCATCTATGGACAAAAGATTAAGAAAAAATCATCGTCATGGCGTGTTTTTTGAACAGCTGAGAGTGGTAGTCTTTGGGAAAGGTACAGTGGGGGAAAGCTGTTCTAGAGAAAAGAAGTAGATGGAATGAAAGAGTGAAAATGAGACGTTGGTTCGGTAAATTTGGAGCTGTACTGTAAATGGATGACCAGCAGCTTCTCTTATTCTTACGGTTTTAGAAGAGGGACAAATAGTGGTCAGGTCAGCAAAGTAAGAGGGGTTGGAGTAGATCTGCGAAAGATGGGTCATTAGTTAATCGAATTGCCTTCTGTATGGCATCAAGAATTCTTACAGAGGATTTGGGTGCACTAGTACAAATCTGTGAGTGGGTATGCTATGGGTGGGGTGAGCGGATTTAGGAATTATCTGGTGTTGAGTTGTACAAGTGAGAGGCAGTGCTTCGGAAAAATGTCGTGTCAACTGAAGCTATGGAACGAAAGCTAGAAGCAACATGAGACCTTTCTTGTGAGAATTAGACAGGATTGAATTTTGGTAGCATTGAAGTTTACAAGATCGTTGCACTTCAGTAAAGCATGGAGATCAAAATGTAAGGTATTGATTGCGAGATGATGGTGGGGCTTCTAATACTTGTGCACTACAAGATTTGTCAAATGAGAAGGAAGAATGGAGCGTATTGTCAAAAGCAAAACGATGGATACTATTTAAAGTGCAGGAATATCCCATGGGAAATCTGAGGAAAGGAAACTATACACCATGACACTAGATGAGGAAGCTGGCTACACTTGCAAAGGGTAGAAGGTAGACTATAGGATGGTAGTTTTCTAAGCACGCCTCTATGCAAGACCTGATTAAATGTCTCGTAAATGTCGAGATCAACAACTTGTATATAGTTAATTTATACATACCCATCTATATATATACATACCCATCTATATATATATATATATTGTTTGAAAAAATTCAAACGGATAAGGTGCATCGTGCCATATAACGATTCGCTTGTTTGCAGCCGGTTTAAATTGGAGGAATATGATGCTTCCAATCATTACAACTGTGTTCGCCTGAAATGGCTGCGAGAAGGGAACTCGCCGAGTTTGAAAGAGGTGTTGTGATAGGATGCCGTGATGCAGGCCTATCTGTTTGTAAAACTGTTCACAAATTGGACAATCCCAGGTCAACAATCACTGATACTGAGATGAAAGCTCAAGAGTCAACTGCAAGTGCTACCAAGTGTACGACCCACCACACTCACCAAACGTGACCATGGAGGGGGGGGGGGTTTGCTATGAAGGATATGTAAAAAACCGCCATTCTTTGGCCGACATGTTGAATCCGGAGTTCTGAGCATCGACTGGAACAGGAATCTGCACAAAACATTCAGAATCGAGGATCACACTATGGGTTTCCGTGATGAGACTGCAATAGCAAGCCTCACATTACCTGAACCAACATGCAGCGCCATCTTCACTGATGCAAAGAGTGTACAGTGGGACGTGGAAGCTTGAAAAGTTGTGTTATGGAGAGATGAATCACGCTACACCCCCTCTACGGAGCAGACAGACAGTAGAGGGTTAGCTCCTTCACCATCCTACCACTAAGTTTTTCTTCCGTTCAAGGCAGTTGATATCCAAGCCTCAATTTAAAAAGAGCATTTAGAAAAAAGCAAACATGTTCCATTAAATATATGAAATTAGAGTCAAATTAGAGTACCATTTTTTCCACTGACAGGGAATATTTGTCTACTTGACTGTTCATTTAAATCTAAACTAGCAATTATTTACATCAATTTAGATTCAAATTAGGATTCAGTATGGTGATATTTGCGAAATGCTTGGTTTATTTCTACTTATTTCCATTTCTAGCCTTACTTAGTGTAAAAGATGAGACAGAAAAATACGTTTTAGGTGTTCATAAATAAAAGTCTCGAAATATTAATCATTTTGGTGTAATTTTTATCACGTATTTTGAAGATTTTGCAATTGCCATTTACCCGCCCCCAATATTTAAGAACACCATGATCTTACAATATTTTCTAAGTCAGATACTCACACTAATTCCTGCTATTCCCGGTCGATGGTATGATTAGAACAAAAAGGAAATTACACGTCAGAAAACAAAGATAAGACAATCAAGTAAAGACAATTAGACCCAGTCATTTAAAGATACAGACAGAAGTTTGAGTGCAAACTTAAAGATATCTCATTTCATTACAGGAACTTGAACGTTTTCCTCTTTTCACATAGTGACTATCTCATGGGGTCGAATATACATTTTGAGAAAGAGAGATTAATTAATTCGAATACATTTACATCGTCACATCAGCCCAGTTTTATAGCTTGAACCCATTCCTCTTCTTTTACAGTCAACTCTTTCCATTCATGCTGGCTTGGTCGATCCGTTAACCTCCCTGATAACCTAACGGCCCCCATCCGCATGACTGATTGTCTTTTCTTCTTGTTTCATCCCGTCTCCACCTCCCCAGTGGACTGTGATACAAGTGCTAAGAAGATAAGCGATTCTTGACGGCTTTATTTCCCCCTTCTATCCACCCCCAACCCCATCCGGTTATTTTGCCAGCCTTATTTTTCTCATAACTGCGTATCCTGACAGTGTCTTAAGTACCTGCCAATCAAATAAGGATTCAGCCAGCACAGCCATTTTCTGCTTATGCAAACTAAATGCGAAATAAGAGGATTTTAAGTCACCAAATATTTCGGAGAGAATAAAACATTGAAATCATCACCGCATCTTAATTTAGACGGGTGGGTTTTAGCTACTGTACTCAAAGGATTTAAATAACTTGAGTTAAAAAAAAGTCGCAAATAAATCTCTCTGAGAGCAGTGAGATTGAGGGGAAAATCAAACAGAAAAATAAAATTTTTACTTCAATTTTCACCTGAATTGTATGTGAAAAAAAAGAACGTTTGTTCGCTAGAAAAGTTAAAATATTTTTACAAGAGTACCATCTCTCTATAGAGCCCTTTCAATACCATAAATTTGTCACAGGTATCACAATTCCCTAGAAAAACCACGCAAATATTGACAGTCCAAAATTACAACTTGAAAATGGTTCAGCGCTATTGTTCTAGAGGTGAACAACTACTAGAGCTCTGACTAGGTGAAATTAAAAAAAAAATATGGGTCTATGATCTCTTAAAATCTGAAGTAATTTTAGGACCATTTTAATGTCAAAATTGGCCAAAACAAAACTATCTATAGTACGCAAGTCAAATTAATGAATAGCATCAGTATACAACGCATTACAAAACACATTACGATTTCATTATTTTGAGATTTGTTTGTAGAAACTTTTTTCCTGTTGAATTTAAAGAATATAAATATACGAGTTGGTAAGAGTTTGGGCGCTTAGATACAGTGGGTAGCTTCATACAAAACATCTGGAATTTTGTAAACTTTTGAACACTTTAAAATTAAAAAATATATATATTTCGAAATCAAATAATATCTATATGGTATAAAGCAATATTGAATATTTATCCTATGTTTTAATTAGATGAAATATTACATTGATGGAGCCTATCAATGCATTGTCCCAGTAATATTAAAATACGAGACGGATTTTTTTTTAAATTTTATAAATGAGTACATTTTTATAATTTAAAACTATTCCAACTATTTAACATATTAAAGTAAAGTACTTTATAAAATGCTCTTCAGTTATCTTCGAGGGAAGCGCATACAAATTTAACGCTATGGCATGTCAGCCATGGGTTTACCAACGACAGATATACACTATCCTATCAAAAGTAATGGAACACCACTTGAATTGCATGCAAGAAATGAAGACAGATGAATCGTTTAAAAAAAAAACTACTTTTTATATCTAATAAAAGTGTTTATCAGTTCGCCTTAGAAAGATATTCTTTGATTTTTTTCTTTATTTCTATCTTGTATGAGTACATACATGAAAATAATTAAGAAATGTATTAGAAGAAACGATAATTAAATATCATTTACGTAAAATACAGATGTATCCATAACATTCTTAACACTATTAATTTGCTAAATAAAATCATTTTAGATTCTATAGTTTAGTATTTGTGTCTCTACATCTACCTCGAGTTCACCTACGATGAATTTTAAATTTCTGACATAAGATTACTATTACTAAATGCACTGAAGCAAACTAAGGAAACTCCAGTGGTCATAATATTTTAATATCTTATTTTATGCGAATATTTTTTTATTAAAACGAATTACCAATTTAAAATAAGAATCTTACAAAAAGCAAATTACGTATGACAGAAACCAACTAATTTTAATTCAGGATTTTAGAGGCTAGATGATTTCAACCAGCCTCATTGGCGTATGTGTTTTATTTGAATGCCCTGACATATTTTGTTAACATATTTTAGATAAATGTTTTGTAAAAGATAAAACATCTTAACTTTATCCGAAAACAACTGGATGACGTAATAAATACAGTAACGTCTCGTCGAAGATCAATGATTCTCTAGATGCTCTTCAAATTTCAAAATTCAAATTTAAGTAAACAAGCTATTCTTCGTTTTATCCTCAACCATTTTCAGGTACGGACAACATCCGTAGTAATGAACCTACCCTAACAACGAATGCATACGCTAATGGAGTGCATAAATTATGCGTACTAATACGTTGTTTAAGTGAAGTGACTGAAAACTATCGTGCAGTCAATTATCCTGTAAATACTTCCTCTTCACCTTAATATCCTCCTAGGGTTAGGGCTCCGCCCTACTGCTGTTTACATTCTCTTCCTTCAACTAAGCTTAGTCTCTTTCTTCCGCCGGTTAATATCGTACATTACACGACAGTAGACGAGTGGGGGGGGGGGGTTGTCTAATTTGCCTTGCAACAGCCCTTCCTTGAAGATTGTTCTGAGGAGGTGTGAAAAATGGGACTCTTTCATGAATATTTTCTTACTCTACAAACTTTGGATCGTTCAGAAGTTGGTGTTTCTATAGCAACGAGGATTAATAAATGTCATGGCGTTGATATGTGGGATAACGAACTGTCTATGAAGTGTGGGGTGGGGGTGGGGGGGTGAAGGAGTAGAAAATAGGGGGGAAAAGGGATGGAAATAGAAAGAAGAGAATAAAAGGAAGATTTGGTTATTAAGCATTAGCGCTGAAGCAACTAAGGCAATGAGGCATTTGCTTGTGTCTACCCACGTTGTGTTCATAGGCGGGTTTGTTTATTTTGCAGAAGAAAAAACGATTATTCAGCTGGGATGCTACAGTATTTTAGAGAGTAAATACTTCATTTCAACAGACTGTATTTCTTGAAGAGAATTCATATCTTATTTCTATAATGCGCACTTGTTTCTGTATTATTCAATAGAATACCCACCTAAAGATAAACAATCGTTATGGTGAAATGACCTGACTTTAAACACACACACACACACACACACACACACACACACACACACACACACACACACACTTGCAAACAATAATCAGCGGAATAAATTACATTTATTGCAATTATAAAATTTCCAATAGCAATTAAAAGAAAAAACATTTACATTCACACATTCTTTAGTGACAATAACCTAATTACTGTGTGCCAACAGAACCTATGGTTACCATGGAAACGTGAATGCCTACTATTCTTTGTTTAAAAACCAGATATGGATTGTAATTCCATTTTCTAAACAATTCAAGTAAGACACTTGCTCATTTAGTTTTGCACACGATTAAGCAGGTCAACTGTTGGAGAACAAAACTCCATAGAATAGATGTAGAAACATGAAATTCTTAAAACTGGGCCTTGAATATTTGTGTATTTGAATATCTGGGCGGGTAAATAAATCGGAGAGCATGCCATGGTGCTTAGTGAAGCTAATTTAGGCCTACGGATAACCAAGTTGGTGGATTCATACCGGGTGACGAAAAGCAGTTACAATTTAAAGAAAAGGAGATGAATAAGAAAGACTTTAAACAAAGTGATTAGAAAAATAAATAGACGACAAACTACGAGAAAAGAAAATAGAGAGTGAAAGAAGCGAATTAATTTGAACAAGAGAAAAGTTACCGCTCGCACCTGTACAATATCCCCCCCCCACTTCCTATCTCTCGGCACTAAATCCATCAGTCACCGATACAAGTGCAAAACAAATTACCAATCGAAGCAAGTATTACTACACAGATAATCTATTTTATCTTCCGTCAGCAGCTGCAGCATTCGATGTGTGCTGCAGGACTCGTTAATGGGACCTAAGAACAGATAAAATCTGTTCGGAGGTTTTTAAGCAACCGATCAGTCCCATGGAAACTGAATAATTA